>NC_134355.1:489488925-490176425 GCF_048569485.1 Anomaloglossus baeobatrachus
TGTGAATAGACAAAAGTACAATAGCCACGTTTAGGATGCCACTAGGTACACTGACTGTTTGCTAGTATAATGGCTTAGTTAAAAAAAGTTGGAGTGTACAATGCAGGCAGAGGTGCTGCAAATATCTTTACAATAGTGTGAATAGACAAAAGTACAATAGCCACGTTTAGGATGCCACTAGGTACACTGACTGTTTGCTAGTATAATGGCTTAGTTAAAAAAAGTTGGAGTGTGCAATGCAGGCAGACGTGCTGCAAATATCTTTACAATAGTGTGAATAGACAAAAGTACAATAGCCACGTTTAGGATGCCATTAGGTACACTGACTGTTTGCTAGTATAAGGGCTTAGTTAAAAAAAGTTTGAGTGTGCAATGCAGGCAGACGTGCTGCAAATATCTTTGCACTGGTTTGACTACACAAAAGTCCAATAGCCACGTTTAGGATGCCACTAGGTACACTGACTGTTTGCTAGTATAATGGCTTAGTTAAAAAAAGTTGGAGTGTGCAATGCAGGCAGACGTGCTGCAAATATCTTTAAAATAGTGTGAATAGACAAAAGTACAATAGCCACGTTTAGGATGCCACTAGGTACACTGACTGTTTGCTAGTATAATGGCTTAGTTAAAAAAAGTTGGAGTGTGCAATGCAGGCAGACGTGCTGCAAATATCTTTACAATAGTGTGAATAGACAAAAGTACAATAGCCACGTTTAGGATGCCACTAGGTACACTGACTGTTTGCTAGTATAATGGCTTAGTTAAAAAAAGTTGGAGTGTGCAATGCAGGCAGACGTGCTGCAAATATCTTTACAATAGTGTGAATAGACAAAAGTACAATAGCCACATTTAGGATGTCACTAGGTACACTGACTGTTTGCTAGTATAATAGCTTAGTTAAAAAAAGTTGGATTGTGCAATGCAGGCAGACGTGCTGCAAATATCTTTACAATAGTGTGAATAGACAAAAGTACAATAGCCACGTTTAGGATGCCACTAGGTACACTCACTGTTTGCTAGTATAATGGCTTAGTTAAAAAAAGTTGGAGTGTGCAATGCAGGCAGACGTGCTGCAAATATCTTTACAATAGTGTGAATAGACAAAAGTACAATAGCCACGTTTAGGATGCCACTAGGTACACTGACTGTTTGCTAGTATAATGGCTTAGTTAAAAAAAGTTGGAGTGTGCAATGCAGGCAGACGTGCTGCAAATATCTTTACAATAGTGTGAATAGACAAAAGTACAATAGCCACGTTTAGGATGCCACTAGGTACACTGACTGTTTGCTAGTATAATGGCTTAGTTAAAAAAAGTTGGAGTGTGCAATGCAGGCAGACGTGCTGCAAATATCTTTAAAATAGTGTGAATAGACAAAAGTACAATAGCCACGTTTAGGATGCCACTAGATACACTGACTGTTTGCTAGTATAATGGCTTAGTTAAAAAAAGTTGGAGTGTGCAATGCAGGCAGACTTGCTGCAAATATCTTTACAATAGTGTGAATAGACAAAAGTACAATAGCCACGTTTAGGATGCCACTAGGTACACTGACTGTTTGCTAGTATAATGGCTTAGTTAAAAAAAGTTGAAGTGTGCAATGCAGGCAGACGTGCTGCAAATATCTTTCTTTACAATAGTGTGAATAGACAAAAGTACAATAGCCACGTTTAGGATGCCACTAGGTACACTGAGTGTTTGCTAGTATAATTACTTAGTTAAAAAAAGTTTGAGTGTGCAATGCAGGCAGACGTGCTGCAAATATCTTTGCACTAGTTTGACTACACAAAAGTCCAATAGCCACGTTTGGGATGCCACTAGGTACACTGACTGTTTGCTAGTATAATGGCTTAGTTAAAAAGAGTTGGAGTGTGCAATGCAGGCAGACGTGCTGCAAATATCTTTGCACTACTGTGACTACACAAAAGTCCAATAGCCACGTTTAGGATGCCACTAGGTACACTGACTGTTTGCTAGTATAATGGCTTAGTTAAAAAACGTTGGAGTGTGCAATGCAGGCAGACGTGCTGCAAATATCTTTACAATAGTGTGAATAGACAAAAGTACAATAGCCACGTTTAGGATGCCACTAGGTACACTGACTGTTTGCTAGTATAATGGCTTAGTTAAAAAAGTTGGAGTGTGCAATGCAGGCAGACGTGCTGCAAATATCTTTACAATAGTGTGAATAGACAAAAGTACAATAGCCACGTTTAGGATGCCACTAGGTACACTGACTGTTTGCTAGTATAATGGATTAGTTAAAAAAAGTTGGAGTGTGCAATGCAGGCAGACGTGCTGCAAATATTTTTACAATAGTGTGAGTAGACAAAAGTACAATAGCCACGTTTAGGATGCCACTAGGTACACTGACTGTTTGCTAGTATAATGGCTTAGTTAAAAAAAGTTGGAGTGTGCAATGCAGGCAGACGTGCTGCAAATATCTTTACAATAGTGTGAATAGACAAAAGTACAATAGCCACGTTTAGGATGCCACTAGGTACCCTGACTGTTTGCTAGTATAATGGCTTAGTTAAAAAAAGTTGGAGTGTGCAATGCAGGCAGACTTGCTGCAAATATCTTTACAATAGTGTGAATAGACAAAAGTACAATAGCCACGTTTAGGATGCCACTAGGTACACTGACTGTTTGCTAGTATAATGGCTTAGTTAAAAAAAGTTGAAGTGTGCAATGCAGGCAGACGTGCTGCAAATATCTTTACAATAGTGTGAATAGACAAAAGTACAATAGCCACGTTTAGGATGCCACTAGGTACACTGAGTGTTTGCTAGTATAATTACTTAGTTAAAAAAAGTTTGAGTGTGCAATGCAGGCAGACGTGCTGCAAATATCTTTGCACTAGTTTGACTACACAAAAGTCCAATAGCCACGTTTAGGATGCCACTAGGTACACTGACTGTTTGCTAGTATAATGGCTTAGTTAAAAAGAGTTGGAGTGTGCAATGCAGGCAGACGTGCTGCAAATATCTTTGCACTACTGTGACTACACAAAAGTCCAATAGCCACGTTTAGGATGCCACTAGGTACACTGACTGTTTGCTAGTATAATGGCTTAGTTAAAAAACGTTGGAGTGTGCAATGCAGGCAGACGTGCTGCAAATATCTTTACAATAGTGTGAATAGACAAAAGTACATTAGCCACGTTTAGGATGCCACTAGGTACACTGACTGTTTGCTAGTATAATGGCTTAGTTAAAAAAGTTGGAGTGTGCAATGCAGGCAGACGTGCTGCAAATATCTTTACAATAGTGTGAATAGACAAAAGTACAATAGCCACGTTTAGGATGCCACTAGGTACACTGACTGTTTGCTAGTATAATGGATTAGTTAAAAAAAGTTGGAGTGTGCAATGCAGGCAGACGTGCTGCAAATATTTTTACAATAGTGTGAATAGACAAAAGTACAATAGCCACGTTTAGGATGCCACTAGGTACACTGACTGTTTGCTAGTATAATGGCTTAGTTAAAAAAAAGTTGGAGTGTGCAATGCAGGCAGACGTGCTGCAAATATCTTTACAATAGTGTGAATAGACAAAAGTACAATAGCCACGTTTAGGATGCCACTAGGTACACTGACTGTTTGCTAGTATAATGGCTTAGTTAAAAAAAGTTGGAGTGTGCAATGCAGGCAGACGTGCTGCAAATATCTTTACAATAGTGTGAATAGACAAAAGTACAATAGCCACGTTTAGGATGCCACTAGGTACACTGACTGTTTGCTAGTATAATGGCTTAGTTAAAAAAAGTTGGAGTGTGCAATGCAGGCAGACGTGCTGCAAACATCTTTACAATAGTGTGAATAGACAAAAGTACAATAGCCACGTTTAGGATGCCACTAGGTACACTGACTGTTTGCTAGTATAACGGCTTACTTAAAAAAAGTTGGAGTGTGCAATGCAGGCAGACGTGCTGCAGATATCTTTAAAATAGTGTGAATAGACAAAAGTACAATAGCCACGTTTAGGATGCCACTAGGTACACTGACTGTTTGCTAGTATAATGGCTTAGTTAAAAAAAGTTGAAGTGTGCAATGCAGGCAGACGTGCTGCAAATATCTTTGCACTAGTTTGACTACACAAAAGTCCAATAGCCACGTTTAGGATGCCACTAGGTACACTGACTGTTTGCTAGTATAATGGCTTAGTTAAAAAAAGTTGGAGTGTGCAATGCAGGCAGACGTGCTGCAAATATCTTTGCACTACTGTGACTACACAAAAGTCCAATAGCCACGTTTAGGATGCCACTAGGTACACTGACTGTTTGCTAGTATAATGGCTTAGTTAAAAAAAGTTGGAGTGTGCAATGCAGGCAGACGTGCTGCAAATATCTTTACAATAGTGTGAATAGACAAAAGTACAATAGCCACGTTTAGGATGCCACTAGGTACACTGACTGTTTGCTAGTATAATGGATTAGTTAAAAAAAAGTTGGACTGTGCAATGCAGGCAGACGTGCTGCAAATATTTTTACAATAGTGTGAATAGACAAAAGTACAATAGCCACGTTTAGGATGCCACTAGGTACACTAACTGTTTGCTAGTATAATTACTTAGTTAAAAAAGTTTGAGTGTGCAATGCAGGCAGACGTGCTGCAAATATCTTTGCACTAGTTTGACTACACAAAAGTCCAATAGCCACGTTTAGGATGCCACTAGGTACACTGACTGTTTGCTAGTATAATGGCTTAGTTAAAAAAAGTTGGAGTGTGCAATGCAGGCAGACGTGCTGCAAATATCTTTAAAATAGTGTGAATAGACAAAAGTACAATAGCCACGTTTAGGATGCCACTAGGTACACTGACTGTTTGCTAGTATAACGGCTTAGTTAAAAAAAGTTGGAGTGTGCAATGCAGGCAGACGTGCTGCAAATATCTTTAAAATAGTGTGAATAGACAAAAGTACAATAGCCACGTTTAGGATGCCACTAGGTACACTGACTGTTTGCTAGTATAATGGATTAATTAAAAAAAGTTGGAGTGTGCAATGCAGGCAGACGTGCTGCAAATATTTTTACAATAGTGTGAGTAGACAAAAGTACAATAGCCACGTTTAGGATGCCACTAGGTACACTGACTGTTTGCTAGTATAATTACTTAGTTAAAAAAAGTTTGAGTGTGCAATGCAGGCAGACGTGCTGCAAATATCTTTGCACTAGTTTGACTACACAAAAGTCCAATAGCCACGTTTAGGATGCCACTAGGTACACTGACTGTTTGCTAGTATAATGGCTTAGTTAAAAAAAGTTGGAGTGTGCAATGCAGGCAGACGTGCTGCAAATATCTTTAAAATAGTGTGAATAGACAAAAGTACAATAGCCACGTTTAGGATGCCACTAGGTACACTGACTGTTTGCTAGTATAACGGCTTAGTTAAAAAAAGTTGGAGTGTGCAATGCAGGCAGACGTGCTGCAAATATCTTTAAAATAGTGTGAATAGACAAAAGTACAATAGCCACGTTTAGGATGCCACTAGGTACACTGACTGTTTGCTAGTATAATGGATTAATTAAAAAAAGTTGGAGTGTGCAATGCAGGCAGACGTGCTGCAAATATTTTTACAATAGTGTGAGTAGACAAAAGTACAATAGCCACGTTTAGGATGCCACTAGGTACACTGACTGTTTGCTAGTATAATGGCTTAGTTAAAAAAAGTTGGAGTGTGCAATGCAGGCAGACGTGCTGCAAATATCTTTACAATAGTGTGAGTAGACAAAAGTACAATAGCCACGTTTAGGATGCCATTAGGTACACTGACTGTTTGCTAGTATAATGGCTTAGTTAAAAAAAGTTGGAGTGTGCAATGCAGGCAGACGTTCTGCAAATATCTTTACAATAGTGTGAATAGACAAAAGTACAATAGCCACGTTTAGGATGCCACTAGGTACACTGACTGTTTGCTAGTATAATGGCTTAGTTAAAAAAAGTTGGAGTGTGCAATGCAGGCAGACTTGCTGCAAATATCTTTACAATAGTGTGAATAGACAAAAGTACAATAGCCACGTTTAGGATGCCACTAGGTACACTGACTGTTTGCTAGTATAATGGCTTAGTTAAAAAAAGTTGAAGTGTGCAATGCAGGCAGACTTGCTGCAAATATCTTTACAATAGTGTGAATAGACAAAAGTACAATAGCCACGTTTAGGATGCCACTAGGTACACTGACTGTTTGCTAGTATAATGGCTTAGTTAAAAAAAGTTGGAGTGTGCAATGCAGGCAGACTTGCTGCAAATATCTTTACAATAGTGTGAATAGACAAAAGTACAATAGCCACGTTTAGGATGCCACTAGGTACACTGACTGTTTGCTAGTATAATGGCTTAGTTAAAAAAAGTTGAAGTGTGCAATGCAGGCAGACGTGCTGCAAATATCTTTACAATAGTGTGAATAGACAAAAGTACAATAGCCACGTTTAGGATGCCACTAGGTACACTGAGTGTTTGCTAGTATAATTACTTAGTTAAAAAAAGTTTGAGTGTGCAATGCAGGCAGACGTGCTGCAAATATCTTTGCACTAGTTTGACTACACAAAAGTCCAATAGCCACGTTTGGGATGCCACTAGGTACACTGACTGTTTGCTAGTATAATGGCTTAGTTAAAAAGAGTTGGAGTGTGCAATGCAGGCAGACGTGCTGCAAATATCTTTGCACTACTGTGACTACACAAAAGTCCAATAGCCACGTTTAGGATGCCACTAGGTACACTGACTGTTTGCTAGTATAATGGCTTAGTTAAAAAACGTTGGAGTGTGCAATGCAGGCAGACGTGCTGCAAATATCTTTACAATAGTGTGAATAGACAAAAGTACAATAGCCACGTTTAGGATGCCACTAGGTACACTGACTGTTTGCTAGTATAATGGCTTAGTTAAAAAAGTTGGAGTGTGCAATGCAGGCAGACGTGCTGCAAATATCTTTACAATAGTGTGAATAGACAAAAGTACAATAGCCACGTTTAGGATGCCACTAGGTACACTGACTGTTTGCTAGTATAATGGATTAGTTAAAAAAAGTTGGAGTGTGCAATGCAGGCAGACGTGCTGCAAATATCTTTACAATAGTGTGAATAGACAAAAGTACAATAGCCACGTTTAGGATGCCACTAGGTACACTGACTGTTTGCTAGTATAATGGCTTAGTTAAAAAAAGTTGGAGTGTGCAATGCAGGCAGACTTGCTGCAAATATCTTTACAATAGTGTGAATAGACAAAAGTACAATATCCACGTTTAGGATGCCACTAGGTACACTGACTGTTTGCTAGTATAATGGCTTAGTTAAAAAAAGTATGAAAGTGTGCAATGCAGGCAGACGTGCTGCAAATATCTTTACAATAGTGTGAATAGACAAAAGTACAATAGCCACGTTTAGGATGCCACTAGGTACACTGAGTGTTTGCTAGTATAATTACTTAGTTAAAAAAAGTTTGAGTGTGCAATGCAGGCAGACGTGCTGCAAATATCTTTGCACTAGTTTGACTACACAAAAGTCCAATAGCCACGTTTAGGATGCCACTAGGTACACTGACTGTTTGCTAGTATAATGGCTTAGTTAAAAAGAGTTGGAGTGTGCAATGCAGGCAGACGTGCTGCAAATATCTGCACTACTGTGACTACACAAAAGTCCAATAGCCACGTTTAGGATGCCACTAGGTACACTGACTGTTTGCTAGTATAATGGCTTAGTTAAAAAACGTTGGAGTGTGCAATGCAGGCAGACGTGCTGCAAATATCTTTACAATAGTGTGAATAGACAAAAGTACATTAGCCACGTTTAGGATGCCACTAGGTACACTGACTGTTTGCTAGTATAATGGCTTAGTTAAAAAAGTTGGAGTGTGCAATGCAGGCAGACGTGCTGCAAATATCTTTACAATAGTGTGAATAGACAAAAGTACAATAGCCACGTTTAGGATGCCACTAGGTACACTGACTGTTTGCTAGTATAATGGCTTAGTTAAAAAAGTTGGAGTGTGCAATGCAGGCAGACGTGCTGCAAACATCTTTACAATAGTGTGAATAGACAAAAGTACAATAGCCACGTTTAGGATGCCACTAGGTACACTGACTGTTTGCTAGTATAATGGCTTAGTTAAAAAAGTTGGAGTGTGCAATGCAGGCAGACGTGCTGCAAATATCTTTACAATAGTGTGAATAGACAAAAGTACAATAGCCACGTTTAGGATGCCACTAGGTACACTGACTGTTTGCTAGTATAATGGATTAGTTAAAAAAAGTTGGAGTGTGCAATGCAGGCAGACGTGCTGCAAATATCTTTACAATAGTGTGAATAGACAAAAGTACAATAGCCACGTTTAGGATGCCACTAGGTACACTGACTGTTTGCTAGTATAATGGCTTAGTTAAAAAAAGTTGGAGTGTGCAATGCAGGCAGACTTGCTGCAAATATCTTTACAATAGTGTGAATAGACAAAAGTACAATAGCCACGTTTAGGATGCCACTAGGTACACTGACTGTTTGCTAGTATAATGGCTTAGTTAAAAAAAGTTGAAGTGTGCAATGCAGGCAGACGTGCTGCAAATATCTTTACAATAGTGTGAATAGACAAAAGTACAATAGCCACGTTTAGGATGCCACTAGGTACACTGAGTGTTTGCTAGTATAATTACTTAGTTAAAAAAAGTTTGAGTGTGCAATGCAGGCAGACGTGCTGCAAATATCTTTGCACTAGTTTGACTACACAAAAGTCCAATAGCCACGTTTAGGATGCCACTAGGTACACTGACTGTTTGCTAGTATAATGGCTTAGTTAAAAAGAGTTGGAGTGTGCAATGCAGGCAGACGTGCTGCAAATATCTTTGCACTACTGTGACTACACAAAAGTCCAATAGCCACGTTTAGGATGCCACTAGGTACACTGACTGTTTGCTAGTATAATGGCTTAGTTAAAAAACGTTGGAGTGTGCAATGCAGGCAGACGTGCTGCAAATATCTTTACAATAGTGTGAATAGACAAAAGTACATTAGCCACGTTTAGGATGCCACTAGGTACACTGACTGTTTGCTAGTATAATGGCTTAGTTAAAAAAGTTGGAGTGTGCAATGCAGGCAGACGTGCTGCAAATATCTTTACAATAGTGTGAATAGACAAAAGTACAATAGCCACGTTTAGGATGCCACTAGGTACACTGACTGTTTGCTAGTATAATGGATTAGTTAAAAAAAGTTGGAGTGTGCAATGCAGGCAGACGTGCTGCAAATATTTTTACAATAGTGTGAATAGACAAAAGTACAATAGCCACGTTTAGGATGCCACTAGGTACACTGACTGTTTGCTAGTATAATGGCTTAGTTAAAAAAAAGTTGGAGTGTGCAATGCAGGCAGACGTGCTGCAAATATCTTTACAATAGTGTGAATAGACAAAAGTACAATAGCCACGTTTAGGATGCCACTAGGTACACTGACTGTTTGCTAGTATAATGGCTTAGTTAAAAAAAGTTGGAGTGTGCAATGCAGGCAGACGTGCTGCAAATATCTTTACAATAGTGTGAATAGATAAAAGTACAATAGCCACGTTTAGGATGCCACTAGGTACACTGACTGTTTGCTAGTATAATGGCTTAGTTAAAAAAAGTTGGAGTGTGCAATGCAGGCAGACGTGCTGCAAACATCTTTACAATAGTGTGAATAGACAAAAGTACAATAGTCACGTTTAGGATGCCACTAGGTACACTGACTGTTTGCTAGTATAATGGCTTAGTTAAAAAAAGTTGGAGTGTGCAATGCAGGCAGACGTGCTGCAAATATCTTTACAATATTGTGAATAGACAAAAGTACACTAGCCACGTTTAGGATGCCACTAGGTACACTGACTGTTTGCTAGTATAATGGCTTAGTTAAAAAAAGTTGGAGTGTGCAATGCAGGCAGACGTGCTGCAAATATCTTTAAAATAGTGTGAATAGACAAAAGTACAATAGCCACGTTTAGGATGCCACTAGGTACACTGACTGTTTGCTAGTATAACGGCTTACTTAAAAAAAGTTGGAGTGTGCAATGCAGGCAGACGTGCTGCAAATATCTTTAAAATAGTGTGAATAGACAAAAGTACAATAGCCACGTTTAGGATGCCACTAGGTACACTGACTGTTTGCTAGTATAATGGCTTAGTTAAAAAAAGTTGAAGTGTGCAATGCAGGCAGACGTGCTGCAAATATCTTTGCACTAGTTTGACTACACAAAAGTCCAATAGCCACGTTTAGGATGCCACTAGGTACACTGACTGTTTGCTAGTATAATGGCTTAGTTAAAAAAAAGTTGGAGTGTGCAATGCAGGCAGACGTGCTGCAAATATCTTTGCACTACTGTGACTACACAAAAGTCCAATAGCCACGTTTAGGATGCCACTAGGTACACTGACTGTTTGCTAGTATAATGGCTTAGTTAAAAAAAGCTGGAGTGTGCAATGCAGGCAGACGTGCTGCAAATATCTTTACAATAGTGTGAATAGACAAAAGTACAATAGCCACGTTTAGGATGCCACTAGGTACACTGACTGTTTGCTAGTATAATGGATTAGTTAAAAAAAAGTTGGAGTGTGCAATGCAGGCAGACGTGCTGCAAATATCTTTACAATAGTGTGAATAGACAAAAGTACAATAGTCACGTTTAGGATGCCACTAGGTACACTGACTGTTTGCTAGTATAATGGCTTAGTTAAAAAAAGTTGGAGTGTGCAATGCAGGCAGATGTGCTGCAAATATCTTTACAATATTGTGAATAGACAAAAGTACACTAGCCACGTTTAGGATGCCACTAGGTACACTGACTGTTTGCTAGTATAATGGCTTAGTTAAAAAAAGTTGGAGTGTGCAATGCAGGCAGACGTGCTGCAAATATCTTTAAAATAGTGTGAATAGACAAAAGTACAATAGCCACGTTTAGGATGCCACTAGGTACACTGACTGTTTGCTAGTATAACAGCTTAGTTAAAAAAAGTTGGAGTGTGCAATGCAGGCAGACGTGCTGCAAATATCTTTAAAATAGTGTGAATAGACAAAAGTACAATAGCCACGTTTAGGATGCCACTAGGTACACTGACTGTTTGCTAGTATAATAGCTTAGTTAAAAAAAGTTGAAGTGTGCAATGCAGGCAGACGTGCTGCAAATATCTTTGCACTAGTTTGACTACACAAAAGTCCAATAGCCACGTTTAGGATGCCACTAGGTAAACTGACTGTTTGCTAGTATAATGGCTTAGTTAAAAAAAGTTGGAGTGTGCAATGCAGGCAGACGTGCTGCAAATATCTTTACAATAGTGTGAATAGACAAAAGTACAATAGTCACGTTTAGGATGCCACTAGGTACACTGACTGTTTGCTAGTATAATGGCTTAGTTAAAAAAAGTTGGAGTGTGCAATGCAGGCAGACGTGCTGCAAATATCTTTACAATATTGTGAATAGACAAAAGTACACTAGCCACGTTTAGGATGCCACTAGGTACACTGACTGTTTGCTAGTATAATGGCTTAGTTAAAAAAAAGTTGGAGTGTGCAATGCAGGCAGACGTGCTGCAAATATCTTTAAAATAGTGTGAATAGACAAAAGTACAATAGCCACGTTTAGGATGCCACTAGGTACACTGACTGTTTGCTAGTATAACCGCTTAGTTAAAAAAAGTTGGAGTGTGCAATGCAGGCAGACGTGCTGCAAATATCTTTAAAATAGTGTGAATAGACAAAAGTACAATAGCCACGTTTAGGATGCCACTAGGTACACTGACTGTTTGCTAGTATAATGGCTTAGTTAAAAAAAGTTGAAGTGTGCAATGCAGGCAGACGTGCTGCAAATATCTTTGCACTAGTTTGACTACACAAAAGTCCAATAGCCACGTTTAGGATGCCACTAGGTACACTGACTGTTTGCTAGTATAATGGCTTAGTTAAAAAAAGTTGGAGTGTGCAATGCAGGCAGACGTGCTGCAAATATCTTTGCACTACTGTGACTACACAAAAGTCCAATAGCCACGTTTAGGATGCCACTAGGTACACTGACTGTTTGCTAGTATAATGGCTTAGTTAAAAAAAGTTGGAGTGTGCAATGCAGGCAGACGTGCTGCAAATATCTTTACAATAGTGTGAATAGACAAAAGTACAATAGCCACGTTTAGGATGCCACTAGGTACACTGACTGTTTGCTAGTATAATGGCTTAGTTAAAAAAGTTGGAGTGTGCAATGCAGGCAGACGTGCTGCAAATATCTTTACAATAGTGTGAATAGACAAAAGTACAATAGCCACGTTTAGGATGCCACTAGGTACACTGACTGTTTGCTAGTATAATGGATTAGTTAAAAAAAAGTTGGAGTGTGCAATGCAGGCAGACGTGCTGCAAATATTTTTACAATAGTGTGAATAGACAAAAGTACAATAGCCACGTTTAGGATGCCACTAGGTACACTGACTGTTTGCTAGTATAATGGCTTAGTTAAAAAAAGTTGGAGTGTGCAATGCAGGTAGACGTGCTGCAAATATCTTTACAATAGTGTGAATAGACAAAAGTACAATAGCCACGTTTAGGATGCCACTAGGTACACTGACTGTTTGCTAGTATAATGGCTTAGTTAAAAAAAGTTGGCGTGTGCAATGCAGGCAGACGTGCTGCAAATATCTTTACAATAGTGTGAATTGACAAAAGTACAATAGCCACGTTTAGGATGCCACTAGGTACACTGACTGTTTGCTAGTATAATGGCTTAGTTAAAAAAAGTTGGAGTGTGCAATGCAGGCAGACGTGCTGCAAATATCTTTACAATAGTGTGAATAGACAAAAGTACAATAGCCACGTTTAGGATGCCACTAGGTACACTGACTGTTTGCTAGTATAATGGCTTAGTTAAAAAAAGTTGGAGTGTGCAATGCAGGCAGACGTGCTGCAAATATCTTTAAAATAGTGTGAATAGACAAAAGTACAATAGCCACGTTTAGGATGCCACTAGGTACACTGACTGTTTGCTAGTATAATGGCTTAGTTAAAAAAAGTTGGAGTGTGCAATGCAGGCAGACGTGCTGCAAATATCTTTACAATAGTGTGAATAGACAAAAGTACAATAGCCACGTTTAGGATGCCACTAGGTACACTGACTGTTTGCTAGTATAATGGCTTAGTTAAAAAAAGTTGGAGTGTGCAATGCAGGCAGACGTGCTGCAAATATCTTTACAATAGTGTGAATAGACAAAAGTACAATAGCCACGTTTAGGATGCCACTAGGTACACTGACTGTTTGCTAGTATAATGGCTTAGTTAAAAAAAGTTGGAGTGTGCAATGCAGGCAGACGTGCTGCAAATATCTTTACAATATTGTGAATAGACAAAAGTACAATAGCCACGTTTAGGATGCCACTAGGTACACTGACTGTTTGCTAGTATAATGGCTTAGTTAAAAAAAGTTGGAGTGTGCAATGCAGGCAGACGTGCTTCAAATATCTTTAAAATAGTGTGAATAGACAAAAGTACAATAGCCACGTTTAGGATGCCACTAGGTACACTGACTGTTTGCTAGTATAATGGCTTAGTTAAAAAAAGTTGGAGTGTGCAATGAAGGCAGATGTGCTGCAAATATCTTTGCACTACTGTGACTACACAAAAGTCCAATAGCCACGTTTAGGATGCCACTAGGTACACTGACTGTTTGCTAGTATAATGGCTTAGTTAAAAAAAGTTGGAGTGTGCAATGCAGGCAGACGTGCTGCAAATATCTTTACAATAGTGTGAATAGACAAAAGTACAATAGCCACGTTTAGGATGCCACTAGGTACACTGACTGTTTGCTAGTATAATGGCTTAGTTAAAAAAGTTGGAGTGTGCAATGCAGGCAGACGTGCTGCAAATATCTTTACAATAGTGTGAATAGACAAAAGTACAATAGCCACGTTTAGGATGCCACTAGGTACACTGACTGTTTGCTAGTATAATGGATTAGTTAAAAAAAAGTTGGAGTGTGCAATGCAGGCAGACGTGCTGCAAATATTTTTACAATAGTGTGAATAGACAAAAGTACAATAGCCACGTTTAGGATGCCACTAGGTACACTGACTGTTTGCTAGTATAATGGCTTAGTTAAAAAAAGTTGGAGTGTGCAATGCAGGTAGACGTGCTGCAAATATCTTTACAATAGTGTGAATAGACAAAAGTACAATAGCCACGTTTAGGATGCCACTAGGTACACTGACTGTTTGCTAGTATAATGGCTTAGTTAAAAAAAGTTGGCGTGTGCAATGCAGGCAGACGTGCTGCAAATATCTTTACAATAGTGTGAATAGACAAAAGTACAATAGCCACGTTTAGGATGCCACTAGGTACACTGACTGTTTGCTAGTATAATGGCTTAGTTAAAAAAAGTTGGAGTGTGCAATGCAGGCAGACGTGCTGCAAATATCTTTACAATAGTGTGAATAGACAAAAGTACAATAGCCACGTTTAGGATGCCACTAGGTACACTGACTGTTTGCTAGTATAATGGCTTAGTTAAAAAAAGTTTGAGTGTGCAATGCAGGCAGACGTGCTGTAAATATCTTTAAAATAGTGTGAATAGACAAAAGTACAATAGCCACGTTTAGGATGCCACTAGGTACACTGACTGTTTGCTAGTATAATGGCTTAGTTAAAAAAAGTTGGAGTGTGCAATGCAGGCAGACGTGCTGCAAATATCTTTACAATAGTGTGAATAGACAAAAGTACAATAGCCACGTTTAGGATGCGACTAGGTACACTGACTGTTTGCTAGTATAATGGCTTAGTTAAAAAAAGTTGGAGTGTGCAATGCAGGCAGACGTGCTGCAAATATCTTTACAATAGTGTGAATAGACAAAAGTACAATAGCCACGTTTAGGATGCCACTAGGTACACTGACTGTTTGCTAGTATAATGGCTTAGTTAAAAAAAGTTGGAGTGTGCAATGCAGGCAGACGTGCTGCAAATATCTTTACAATATTGTGATTAGACAAAAGTACAATAGCCACGTTTAGGATGCCACTAGGTACACTGACTGTTTGCTAGTATAATGACTTAGTTACAAAAAGTTGAAGTGTGCAATGCAGGCAGAAGTGCTGCAAATATCTTTACAATAGTGTGAATAGACAAAAGTACAATAGCCACGTTTAGGATGCCACTAGGTACACTGACTGTTTGCTAGTATAATGGCTTAGTTAAAAAAAGTTGGAGTGTGCAATGCAGGCAGACGTGCTGCAAATATCTTTGCACTACTGTGACTACACAAAAGTCCAATAGCCACGTTTAGGATGCCACTAGGTACACTGACTGTTTGCTAGTATAATGGCTTAGTTAAAAAAAGTTGGAGTGTGCAATGCAGGCAGACGTGCTGGAAATATCTTTACAATAGTGTGAATAGACAAAAGTACAATAGCCACGTTTAGGATGCCACTAGGTACACTGACTGTTTGCTAGTATAATGGATTAGTTAAAAAAAAGTTGGAGTGTGCAATGCAGGCAGACGTGCTGCAAATATTTTTACAATAGTGTGAATAGACAAAAGTACAATAGCCACGTTTAGGATGCCACTAGGTACACTGACTGTTTGCTAGTATAATGGCTTAGTTAAAAAAAGTTGGAGTGTGCAATGCAGGTAGACGTGCTGCAAATATCTTTACAATAGTGTGAATAGACAAAAGTACAATAGCCACGTTTAGGATGCCACTAGGTACACTGACTGTTTGCTAGTATAATGGCTTAGTTAAAAAAAGTTGGCGTGTGCAATGCAGGCAGACGTGCTGGAAATATCTTTACAATAGTGTGAATAGACAAAAGTACAATAGCCACGTTTAGGATGCCACTAGGTACACTGACTGTTTGCTAGTATAATGGCTTAGTTAAAAAAAGTTGGAGTGTGCAATGCAGGTAGACGTGCTGCAAATATCTTTACAATAGTGTGAATAGACAAAAGTACAATAGCCACGTTTAGGATGCCACTAGGTACACTGACTGTTTGCTAGTATAATGGCATAGTTAAAAAAAGTTGGCGTGTGCAATGCAGGCAGACGTGCTGCAAATATCTTTACAATAGTGTGAATAGACAAAAGTACAATAGCCACGTTTAGGATGCCACTAGGTACACTGACTGTTTGCTAGTATAATGGCTTAGTTAAAAAAAGTTGAAGTGTGCAATGCAGGCAGACGTGCTGCAAATATCTTTACAATAGTGTGAATAGACAAAAGTACAATAGCCACGTTTAGGATGCCACTAGGTACACTGACTGTTTGTTAGTATAATTACTTAGTTAAAAAAAGTTTGAGTGTGCAATGCAGGCAGACGTGCTGCAAATATCTTTGCACTAGTTTGTCTACACAAAAGTCCAATAGCCACGTTTAGGATGCCACTAGGTACACTGACTGTTTGCTAGTATAATGGCTTAGTTAAAAAGAGTTGGAGTGTGCAATGCAGGCAGACGTGCTGCAAATATCTTTGCACTACTGTGACTACACAAAAGTCCAATAGCCACGTTTAGGATGCCACTAGGTACACTGACTGTTTGCTAGTATAATGGCTTAGTTAAAAAATTTGGAGTGTGCAATGCAGGCAGACGTGCTGCAAATATCTTTACAATAGTGTGAATAGACAAAAGTACAATAGCCACGTTTAGGATGCCACTAGGTACACTGACTGTTTGCTAGTATAATGGCTTAGTTAAAAAAAGTTGGAGTGTGCAATGCAGGCAGACGTGCTGCAAATATTTTTACAATAGTGTGAATAGACAAAAGTACAATAGCCACGTTTAGGATGCCACTAGGTACACTGACTGTTTGCTAGTATAATGGCTTAGTTAAAAAAAGTTGGAGTGTGCAATGCAGGCAGACGTGCTGCAAATATCTTTACAATAGTGTGAATAGACAAAAGTACAATAGCCACGTTTAGGATGCCACTAGGTACACTGACTGTTTGCTAGTATAATGGCTTAGTTAAAAAAAGTTGGAGTGTGCAATGCAGGCAGACGTGCTGCAAATATCTTTACAATATTGTGAATAGACAAAAGTACAATAGCCATGTTTAGGATGCCACTAGGTACACTGACTGTTTGCTAGTATAATGGCTTAGTTAAAAAAAGTTGAAGTGTGCAATGCAGGCAGACGTGCTGCAAATATCTTTACAATAGTGTGAATAGACAAAAGTACAATAGCCACGTTTAGGATGCCACGAGGTACACTGACTGTTTGTTAGTATAATTACTTAGTTAAAAAAAGTTTGAGTGTGCAATGCAGGCAGACGTGCTGCAAATATCTTTGCACTAGTTTGACTACACAAAAGTCCAATAGCCACGTTTAGGATGCCACTAGGTACACTGACTGTTTGCTAGCATAATGGCTTAGTTAAAAAGAGTTGGAGTGTGCAATGCAGGCAGACGTGCTGCAAATATCTTTGCACTACTGTGACTACACAAAAGTCCAATAGCCACGTTTAGGATGCCACTAGGTACACTGACTGTTTGCTAGTATAATGGCTTAGTTAAAAAATTTGGAGTGTGCAATGCAGGCAGACGTGCTGCAAATATCTTTACAATAGTGTGAATAGACAAAAGTACAATAGCCACGTTTAGGATGCCACTAGGTACACTGACTGTTTGCTAGTATAATGGCTTAGTTAAAAAAAGTTGGAGTGTGCAATGCAGGCAGACGTGCTGCAAATATTTTTACAAAAGTGTGAATAGACAAAAGTACAATAGCCACGTTTAGGATGCCACTAGGTACACTGACTGTTTGCTAGTATAATGGCTTAGTTAAAAAAAGTTGGAGTGTGCAATGCAGGCAGACGTGCTGCAAATATCTTTACAATAGTGTGAATAGACAAAAGTACAATAGCCACGTTTAGGATGCTACTAGGTACACTGACTGTTTGCTAGTATAATGGCTTAGTTAAAAAAAGTTGGAGTGTGCAATGCAGGCAGACGTGCTGCAAATATCTTTACAATAGTGTGAATAGACAAAAGTACAATAGCCACGTTTAGGATGCCACTAGGTACACTGACTGTTTGCTAGTATAATGGCTTAGTTAAAAAAAGTTGGAGTGTGCAATGCAGGCAGACGTGCTGCAAATATCTTTACAATAGTGTGAATAGACAAAAGTACAATAGCCACGTTTAGGATGCCACTAGGTACACTGACTGTTTGCTAGTATAATGGCTTAGTTAAAAAAAGTTGGAGTGTGCAATGCAGGCAGACGTGCTGCAAATATCTTTACAATATTGTGAATAGACAAAAGTACAATAGCCACGTTTAGGATGCCACTAGGTACACTGATTGTTTGCTAGTATAATGACTTAGTTACAAAAAGTTGAAGTGTGCAATGCAGGCAGAAGTGCTGCAAATATCTTTACAATAGTGTGAATAGATAAAAGTACAATAGCCACGTTTAGGATGCCACTAGGTACACTGACTGTTTGCTAGTATAATGGCTTAGTTAAAAAAAGTTGGAGTGTGCAATGCAGGCAGACGTGCTGCAAATATCTTTGCACTACTGTGACTACACAAAAGTCCAATAGCCACGTTTAGGATGCCACTAGGTACACTGACTGTTTGCTAGTATAATGGCTTAGTTAAAAAAAGTTGGAGTGTGCAATGCAGGCAGACGTGCTGCAAATATCTTTACAATAGTGTGAATAGACAAAAGTACAATAGCCACGTTTAGGATGCCACTAGGTACACTGACTGTTTGCTAGTATAATGGCTTAGTTAAAAAAGTTGGAGTGTGCAATGCAGGCAGACGTGCTGCAAATATCTTTACAATAGTGTGAATAGACAAAAGTACAATAGCCACGTTTAGGATGCCACTAGGTACACCGACTGTTTGCTAGTATAATGGATTAGTTAAAAAAAAGTTGGAGTGTGCAATGCAGGCAGACGTGCTGCAAATATTTTTACAATAGTGTGAATAGACAAAAGTACAATAGCCACGTTTAGGATGCCACTAGGTACACTGACTGTTTGCTAGTATAATGGCTTAGTTAAAAAAAGTTGGAGTGTGCAATGCAGGTAGACGTGCTGCAAATATCTTTACAATAGTGTGAATAGACAAAAGTACAATAGCCACGTTTAGGATGCCACTAGGTACACTGACTGTTTGCTAGTATAATGGCTTAGTTAAAAAAAGTTGGCGTGTGCAATGCAGGCAGACGTGCTGCAAATATCTTTACAATAGTGTGAATAGACAAAAGTACAATAGCCACGTTTAGGATGCCACTAGGTACACTGACTGTTTGCTAGTATAATGGCTTAGTTAAAAAAAGTTGGAGTGTGCAATGCAGGCAGACGTGCTGCAAATATCTTTACAATAGTGTGAATAGACAAAAGTACAATAGCCACGTTTAGGATGCCACTAGGTACACTGACTGTTTGCTAGTATAATGGCTTAGTTAAAAAAAGTTGGAGTGTGCAATGCAGGCAGACGTGCTGCAAATATCTTTACAATAGTGTGAATAGACAAAAGTACAATAGCCACGTTTAGGATGCCACTAGGTACACTGACTGTTTGCTAGTATAATGGCTTAGTTAAAAAAAGTTGGAGTGTGCAATGCAGGCAGACGTGCTGCAAATATCTTTACAATATTGTGAATAGACAAAAGTACAATAGCCACGTTTAGGATGCCACTAGGTACACTGACTGTTTGCTAGTATAATGGCTTAGTTACAAAAAGTTGAAGTGTGCAATGCAGGCAGAAGTGCTGAAAATATCTTTACAATAGTGTGAATAGACAAAAGTACAATAGCCACGTTTAGGATGCCACTAGGTACACTGACTGTTTGCTAGTATAATGGCTTAGTTAAAAAAAGTTGGAGTGTGCAATGCAGGCAGACGTGCTGCAAATATCTTTGCACTACTGTGACTACACAAAAGTCCAATAGCCACGTTTAGGATGCCACTAGGTACACTGACTGTTTGCTAGTATAATGGCTTAGTTAAAAAAAGTTGGAGTGTGCAATGCAGGCATACGTGCTGCAAATATCTTTACAATAGTGTGAATAGACAAAAGTACAATAGCCACGTTTAGGATGCCACTAGGTACACTGACTGTTTGCTAGTATAATGGCTTAGTTAAAAAAGTTGGAGTGTGCAATGCAGGCAGACGTGCTGCAAATATCTTTACAATAGTGTGAATAGACAAAAGTACAATAGCCACGTTTACGATGCCACTAGGTACACTGACTGTTTGCTAGTATAATGGATTAGTTAAAAAAAAGTTGGAGTGTGCAATGCAGGCAGACGTGCTGCAAATATTTTTACAATAGTGTGAATAGACAAAAGTACAATAGCTACGTTTAGGATGCCACTAGGTACACTGACTGTTTGCTAGTATAATGGCTTAGTTAAAAAAAGTTGGAGTGTGCAATGCAGGTAGACGTGCTGCAAATATCTTTACAATAGTGTGAATAGACAAAAGTACAATAGCCACGTTTAGGATGCCACTAGGTACACTGACTGTTTGCTAGTATAATGGCTTAGTTAAAAAAAGTTGGCGTGTGCAATGCAGGCAGACGTGCTGCAAATATCTTTACAATAGTGTGAATAGACAAAAGTACAATAGCCACGTTTAGGATGCCACTAGGTACACTGACTGTTTGCTAGTATAATGGCTTAGTTAAAAAAAGTTGGAGTGTGCAATGCAGGCAGACGTGCTGCAAATATCTTTACAATAGTGTGAATAGACAAAAGTACAATAGCCACGTTTAGGATGCCACTAGGTACACTGACTGTTTGCTAGTATAATGGCTTAGTTAAAAAAAGTTGGAGTGTGCAATGCAGGCAGACGTGCTGCAAATATCTTTACAATAGTGTGAATAGACAAAAGTACAATAGCCACGTTTAGGATGCCACTAGGTACACTGACTGTTTGCTAGTATAATGGCTTAGTTAAAAAAAGTTGGAGTGTGCAATGCAGGCAGACGTGCTGCAAATATCTTTACAATATTGTGAATAGACAAAAGTACAATAGCCACGTTTAGGATGCCACTAGGTACACTGACTGTTTGCTAGTATAATGGCTTAGTTAAAAAAAGTTGAAGTGTGCAATGCAGGCAGACGTGCTGCAAATATCTTTACAATAGTGTGAATAGACAAAAGTACAATAGCCACGTTTAGGATGCCACTAGGTACACTGACTGTTTGTTAGTATAATTACTTAGTTAAAAAAAGTTTGAGTGTGCAATGCAGGCAGACGTGCTGCAAATATCTTTGCACTAGTTTGACTACACAAAAGTCCAATAGCCACGTTTAGGATGCCACTAGGTACACTGACTGTTTGCTAGTATAATGGCTTAGTTAAAAAGAGTTGGAGTGTGCAATGCAGGCAGACGTGCTGCAAATATCTTTGCACTACTGTGACTACACAAAAGTCCAATAGCCACGTTTAGGATGCCACTAGGTACACTGACTGTTTGCTAGTATAATGGCTTAGTTAAAAAATTTGGAGTGTGCAATGCAGGCAGACGTGCTGCAAATATCTTTACAATAGTGTGAATAGACAAAAGTACAATAGCCACGTTTAGGATGCCACTAGGTACACTGACTGTTTGCTAGTATAATGGCTTAGTTAAAAAAAGTTGGAGTGTGCAATGCAGGCAGACGTGCTGCAAATATCTTTACAATAGTGTGAATAGACAAAAGTACAATAGCCACGTTTAGGATGCCACTAGGTACACTGACTGTTTGCTAGTATAATGGCTTAGTTAAAAAAAGTTGGAGTGTGCAATGCAGGCAGACGTGCTGCAAATATCTTTACAATAGTGTGAATAGACAAAAGTACAATAGCCACGTTTAGGATGCCACTAGGTACACTGACTGTTTGCTAGTATAATGGCTTAGTTAAAAAAAGTTGGAGTGTGCAATGCAGGCAGACGTGCTGCAAATATCTTTACAATATTGTGAATAGACAAAAGTACAATAGCCACGTTTAGGATGCCACTAGGTACACTGACTGTTTGCTAGTATAATGGCTTAGTTAAAAAAAGTTGAAGTGTGCAATGCAGGCAGACGTGCTGCAAATATCTTTACAATAGTGTGAATAGACAAAAGTACAATAGCCACGTTTAGGATGCCACTAGGTACACTGACTGTTTGTTAGTATAATTACTTAGTTAAAAAAAGTTTGAGTGTGCAATGCAGGCAGACGTGCTGCAAATATCTTTGCACTAGTTTGACTACACAAAAGTCCAATAGCCACGTTTAGGATGCCACTAGGTACACTGACTGTTTGCTAGTATAATGGCTTAGTTAAAAAGAGTTGGAGTGTGCAATGCAGGCAGACATGCTGCAAATATCTTTGCACTACTGTGACTACACAAAAGTCCAATAGCCACGTTTAGGATGCCACTAGGTACACTGACTGCTAGTATAATTGCTTAGTTAAAAAATTTGGAGTGTGCAATGCAGGCAGACGTGCTGCAAATATCTTTACAATAGTGTGAATAGACAAAAGTACAATAGCCACGTTTAGGATGCCACTAGGTACACTGACTGTTTGCTAGTATAATGGCTTAGTTAAAAAAAGTTGGAGTGTGCAATGCAGGCAGACGTGCTGCAAATATTTTTACAATAGTGTGAATAGACAAAAGTACAATAGCCACGTTTAGGATGCCACTAGGTACACTGACTGTTTGCTAGTATAATGGCTTAGTTAAAAAAAGTTGGAGTGTGCAATGCAGGCAGACATGCTGCAAATATCTTTACAATAGTGTGAATAGACAAAAGTACAATAGCCACGTTTAGGATGCTACTAGGTACACTGACTGTTTGCTAGTATAATGGCTTAGTTAAAAAAAGTTGGAGTGTGCAATGCAGGCAGACGTGCTGCAAATATCTTTACAATAGTGTGAATAGACAAAAGTACAATAGCCACGTTTAGGATGCCACTAGGTACACTGACTGTTTGCTAGTATAATTACTTAGTTAAAAAAAGTTTGAGTGTGCAATGCAGGCAGACGTGCTGCAAATATCTTTGCACTAGTTTGACTACACAAAAGTCCAATAGCCACGTTTAGGATGCCACTAGGTACACTGACTGTTTGCTAGTATAATGGCTTAGTTAAAAAAAGTTGGAGTGTGCAATGCAGGCAGACGTGCTGCAAATATCTTTAAAATAGTGTGAATAGACAAAAGAACAATAGCCACGTTTAGGATGCCACTAGGTACACTGACTGTTTGCTAGTATAATGGCTTAGTTAAAAAAAGTTGGAGTGTGCAATGCAGGCAGACGTGCTGCAAATATCTTTACAATAGTGTGAATAGACAAAAGTACAATAGCCACGTTTAGGATGCCACTAGGTACACTGACTGTTTGCTAGTATAATGGCTTAGTTAAAAAAAGTTGGAGTGTGCAATGCAGGCAGACGTGCTGCAAATATCTTTAAAATAGTGTGAATAGACAAAAGTACAATAGCCACGTTTAGGATGCCACTAGGTACACTGACTGTTTGCTAGTATAATGGCTTAGTTAAAATAAGTTGGAGTGTGCAATGCAGGCAGACGTGCTGCAAATATCTTTACAATAGTGTGAATAGACAAAAGTACAATAGCCACGTTTAGGATGCCACTAGGTACACTGACTGTTTGCTAGTATAATGGCTTAGTTAAAAAAAGTTGAAGTGTGCAATGCAGGCAGACGTGCTGCAAATATCTTTACAATAGTGTGAATAGACAAAAGTACAATAGCCACGTTTAGGATGCCACTAGGTACACTGAGTGTTTGCTAGTATAATTACTTAGTTAAAAAAAGTTTGAGTGTGCAATGCAGGCAGACGTGCTGCAAATATCTTTGCACTAGTTTGACTACACAAAAGTCCAATAGCCACGTTTAGGATGCCACTAGGTACACTGACTGTTTGCTAGTATAATGGCTTAGTTAAAAAAAGTTGGAGTGTGCAATGCAGGCAGATGTGCTGCAAATATCTTTACAATATTGTGAATAGACAAAAGTACACTAGCCATGTTTAGGATGCCACTAGGTACACTGACTGTTTGCTAGTATAATGGCTTAGTTAAAAAAAGTTGGAGTGTGCAATGCAGGCAGACGTGCTGCAAATATCTTTAAAATAGTGTGAATAGACAAAAGTACAATAGCCACGTTTAGGATGCCACTAGGTACACTGACTGTTTGCTAGTATAATGGCTTAGTTAAAAAAAGTTGGAGTGTGCAATGCAGGCAGACGTGCTGCAAATATCTTTAAAATAGTGTGAATAGACAAAAGTACAATAGCCACGTTTAGGATGCCACTAGGTACACTGACTGTTTGCTAGTATAATGGCTTAGTTAAAAAAAGTTGAAGTGTGCAATGCAGGCAGACGTGCTGCAAATATCTTTACAATAGTGTGAATAGACAAAAGTACAATAGCCACGTTTAGGATGCCACTAGGTACACTGAGTGTTTGCTAGTATAATTACTTAGTTAAAAAAAGTTTGAGTGTGCAATGCAGGCAGACGTGCTGCAAATATCTTTGCACTAGTTTGACTACACAAAAGTCCAATAGCCACGTTTAGGATGCCACTAGGTACACTGACTGTTTGCTAGTATAATGGCTTAGTTAAAAAGAGTTGGAGTGTGCAATGCAGGCAGACGTGCTGCAAATATCTTTGCACTACTGTGACTACACAAAAGTCCAATAGCCACGTTTAGGATGCCACTAGGTACACTGACTGTTTGCTAGTATAATGGCTTAGTTAAAAAACGTTGGAGTGTGCAATGCAGGCAGACGTGCTGCAAATATCTTTACAATAGTGTGAATAGACAAAAGTACAATAGCCACGTTTAGGATGCCACTAGGTACACTGACTGTTTGCTAGTATAATGGCTTAGTTAAAAAAAGTTGGAGTGTGCAATGCAGGCAGACGTGCTGGAAATATCTTTAAAATAGTGTGAGTAGACAAAAGTACAATAGCCACGATTAGGATGCCACTAGGTAAACTGACTGTTTGCTAGTATAATGGCTTAGTTAAAAAAAGTTGGAGTGTGCAATGCAGGCAGACTTGCTGCAAATATCTTTACAATAGTGTGAATAGACAAAAGTACAATAGCCACGTTTAGGATGCCACTAGGTACACTGACTGTTTGCTAGTATAATGGCTTAGTTAAAAAAAGTTGAAGTGTGCAATGCAGGCAGACGTGCTGCAAATATCTTTACAATAGTGTGAATAGACAAAAGTACAATAGCCACGTTTAGGATGCCACTAGGTACACTGAGTGTTTGCTAGTATAATTACTTAGTTAAAAAAAGTTTGAGTGTGCAATGCAGGCAGACGTGCTGCAAATATCTTTGCACTAGTTTGACTACACAAAAGTCCAATAGCCACGTTTAGGATGCCACTAGGTACACTGACTGTTTGCTAGTATAATGGCTTAGTTAAAAAAAGTTGGAGTGTGCAATGCAGGCAGATGTGCTGCAAATATCTTTACAATATTGTGAATAGACAAAAGTACACTAGCCACGTTTAGGATGCCACTAGGTACACTGACTGTTTGCTAGTATAATGGCTTAGTTAAAAAAAGTTGGAGTGTGCAATGCAGGCAGACGTGCTGCAAATATCTTTAAAATAGTGTGAATAGACAAAAGTACAATAGCCACGTTTAGGATGCCACTAGGTACACTGACTGTTTGCTAGTATAATGGCTTAGTTAAAAAAAGTTGGAGTGTGCAATGCAGGCAGACGTGCTGCAAATATCTTTAAAATAGTGTGAATAGACAAAAGTACAATAGCCACGTTTAGGATGCCACTAGGTACACTGACTGTTTGCTAGTATAATGGCTTAGTTAAAAAAAGTTGGAGTGTGCAATGCAGGCAGACTTGCTGCAAATATCTTTACAATAGTGTGAATAGACAAAAGTACAATAGCCACGTTTAGGATGCCACTAGGTACACTGACTGTTTGCTAGTATAATGGCTTAGTTAAAAAAAGTTGAAGTGTGCAATGCAGGCAGACGTGCTGCAAATATCTTTACAATAGTGTGAATAGACAAAAGTACAATAGCCACGTTTAGGATGCCACTAGGTACACTGAGTGTTTGCTAGTATAATTACTTAGTTAAAAAAAGTTTGAGTGTGCAATGCAGGCAGACGTGCTGCAAATATCTTTGCACTAGTTTGACTACACAAAAGTCCAATAGCCACGTTTAGGATGCCACTAGGTACACTGACTGTTTGCTAGTATAATGGCTTAGTTAAAAAGAGTTGGAGTGTGCAATGCAGGCAGACGTGCTGCAAATATCTTTGCACTACTGTGACTACACAAAAGTCCAATAGCCACGTTTAGGATGCCACTAGGTACACTGACTGTTTGCTAGTATAATGGCTTAGTTAAAAAACGTTGGAGTGTGCAATGCAGGCAGACGTGCTGCAAATATCTTTACAATAGTGTGAATAGACAAAAGTACAATAGCCACGTTTAGGATGCCACTAGGTACACTGACTGTTTGCTAGTATAATGGCTTAGTTAAAAAAAGTTGGAGTGTGCAATGCAGGCAGACATGCTGCAAATATCTTTACAATATTGTGAATAGACAAAAGTACAATAGCCACGTTTAGGATGCCACTAGGTACACTGACTGTTTGCTAGTATAATGGCTTAGTTAAAAAAAGTTGAAGTGTGCAATGCAGGCAGACGTGCTGCAAATATCTTTACAATAGTGTGAATAGACAAAAGTACAATAGCCACGTTTAGGATGCCACTAGGTACACTGACTGTTTGTTAGTATAATTACTTAGTTAAAAAAAAGTTTGAGTGTGCAATGCAGGCAGACGTGCTGCAAATATCTTTGCACTAGTTTGACTACACAAAAGTCCAATAGCCACGTTTAGGATGCCACTAGGTACACTGACTGTTTGCTAGTATAATGGCTTAGTTAAAAAGAGTTGGAGTGTGCAATGCAGGCAGACGTGCTGCAAATATCTTTGCACTACTGTGACTACACAAAAGTCCAATAGCCACGTTTAGGATGCCACTAGGTACACTGACTGTTTGCTAGTATAATGGCTTAGTTAAAAAATTTGGAGTGTGCAATGCAGGCAGACGTGCTGCAAATATCTTTACAATAGTGTGAATAGACAAAAGTACAATAGCCACGTTTAGGATGCCACTAGGTACACTGACTGTTTGCTAGTATAATGGCTTAGTTAAAAAAAGTTGGAGTGTGCAATGCAGGCAGACGTGCTGCAAATATCTTTACAATAGTGTGAATAGACAAAAGTACAATAGCCACGTTTAGGATGCCACTAGGAACACTGACTGTTTGCTAGTATAATGGCTTAGTTAAAAAACGTTGGAGTGTGCAATGCAGGCAGACGTGCTGCAAATATCTTTACAATAGTGTGAATAGACAAAAGTACAATAGCCACGTTTAGGATGCCACTAGGTACACTGACTGTTTGCTAGTATAATGGCTTAGTTAAAAAAAGTTGGAGTGTGCAATGCAGGCAGACATGCTGCAAATATCTTTACAATATTGTGAATAGACAAAAGTACAATAGCCACGTTTAGGATGCCACTAGGTACACTGACTGTTTGCTAGTATAATGGCTTAGTTAAAAAAAGTTGAAGTGTGCAATGCAGGCAGACGTGCTGCAAATATCTTTACAATAGTGTGAATAGACAAAAGTACAATAGCCACGTTTAGGATGCCACTAGGTACACTGACTGTTTGTTAGTATAATTACTTAGTTAAAAAAAGTTTGAGTGTGCAATGCAGGCAGACGTGCTGCAAATATCTTTGCACTAGTTTGACTACACAAAAGTCCAATAGCCACGTTTAGGATGCCACTAGGTACACTGACTGTTTGCTAGTATAATGGCTTAGTTAAAAAGAGTTGGAGTGTGCAATGCAGGCAGACGTGCTGCAAATATCTTTGCACTACTGTGACTACACAAAAGTCCAATAGCCACGTTTAGGATGCCACTAGGTACACTGACTGTTTGCTAGTATAATGGCTTAGTTAAAAAATTTGGAGTGTGCAATGCAGGCAGACGTGCTGCAAATATCTTTACAATAGTGTGAATAGACAAAAGTACAATAGCCACGTTTAGGATGCCACTAGGTACACTGACTGTTTGCTAGTATAATGGCTTAGTTAAAAAAAGTTGGAGTGTGCAATGCAGGCAGACGTGCTGCAAATATCTTTACAATAGTGTGAATAGACAAAAGTACAATAGCCACGTTTAGGATGCCACTAGGAACACTGACTGTTTGCTAGTATAATGGCTTAGTTAAAAAAAGTTGGAGTGTGCAATGCAGGCAGACGTGCTGCAAATATCTTTACAATATTGTGAATAGACAAAAGTACAATAGCCACGTTTAGGATGCCACTAGGTACACTGACTGTTTGCTAGTATAATGGCTTAGTTAAAAAAAGTTGAAGTGTGCAATGCAGGCAGACGTGCTGCAAATATCTTTACAATAGTGTGAATAGACAAAAGTACAATAGCCACGTTTAGGATGCTACTAGGTACACTGACTGTTTGCTAGTATAATGGCTTAGTTAAAAAAAGTTGGAGTGTGCAATGCAGGCAGACGTGCTGCAAATATCTTTACAATAGTGTGAATAGACAAAAGTACAATAGCCACGTTTAGGATGCCACTAGGTACACTGACTGTTTGCTAGTATAATGGCTTAGTTAAAAAAAGTTGGAGTGTGCAATGCAGGCAGACGTGCTGCAAATATCTTTACAATAGTGTGAATAGACAAAAGTACAATAGCCACGTTTAGGATGCCACTAGGTACACTGACTGTTTGCTAGTATAATGGCTTAGTTAAAAAAAGTTGGAGTGTGCAATGCAGGCAGACGTGCTGCAAATATCTTTACAATATTGTGAATAGACAAAAGTACAATAGCCACGTTTAGGATGCCACTAGGTACACTGACTGTTTGCTAGTATAATGACTTAGTTACAAAAAGTTGAAGTGTGCAATGCAGGCAGAAGTGCTGCAAATATCTTTACAATAGTGTGAATAGATAAAAGTACAATAGCCACGTTTAGGATGCCACTAGGTACACTGACTGTTTGCTAGTATAATGGCTTAGTTAAAAAAAGTTGGAGTGTGCAATGCAGGCAGACGTGCTGCAAATATCTTTGCACTACTGTGACTACACAAAAGTCCAATAGCCACGTTTAGGATGCCACTAGGTACACTGACTGTTTGCTAGTATAATGGCTTAGTTAAAAAAAGTTGGAGTGTGCAATGCAGGCAGACGTGCTGCAAATATCTTTACAATAGTGTGAATAGACAAAAGTACAATAGCCACGTTTAGGATGCCACTAGGTACACTGACTGTTTGCTAGTATAATGGCTTAGTTAAAAAAGTTGGAGTGTGCAATGCAGGCAGACGTGCTGCAAATATCTTTACAATAGTGTGAATAGACAAAAGTACAATAGCCACGTTTAGGATGCCACTAGGTACACTGACTGTTTGCTAGTATAATGGATTAGTTAAAAAAAAGTTGGAGTGTGCAATGCAGGCAGACGTGCTGCAAATATTTTTACAATAGTGTGAATAGACAAAAGTACAATAGCCACGTTTAGGATGCCACTAGGTACACTGACTGTTTGCTAGTATAATGGCTTAGTTAAAAAAAGTTGGAGTGTGCAATGCAGGTAGACGTGCTGCAAATATCTTTACAATAGTGTGAATAGACAAAAGTACAATAGCCACGTTTAGGATGCCACTAGGTACACTGACTGTTTGCTAGTATAATGGCTTAGTTAAAAAAAGTTGGCGTGTGCAATGCAGGCAGACGTGCTGCAAATATCTTTACAATAGTGTGAATAGACAAAAGTACAATAGCCACGTTTAGGATGCCACTAGGTACACTGACTGTTTGCTAGTATAATGGCTTAGTTAAAAAAAGTTGGAGTGTGCAATGCAGGCAGACGTGCTGCAAATATCTTTACAATAGTGTGAATAGACAAAAGTACAATAGCCACGTTTAGGATGCCACTAGGTACACTGACTGTTTGCTAGTATAATGGCTTAGTTAAAAAAAGTTGGAGTGTGCAATGCAGGCAGACGTGCTGCAAATATCTTTACAATAGTGTGAATAGACAAAAGTACAATAGCCACGTTTAGGATGCCACTAGGTACACTGACTGTTTGCTAGTATAATGGCTTAGTTAAAAAAAGTTGGAGTGTGCAATGCAGGCAGACGTGCTGCAAATATCTTTACAATATTGTGAATAGACAAAAGTACAATAGCCACGTTTAGGATGCCACTAGGTACACTGACTGTTTGCTAGTATAATGGCTTAGTTACAAAAAGTTGAAGTGTGCAATGCAGGCAGAAGTGCTGAAAATATCTTTACAATAGTGTGAATAGACAAAAGTACAATAGCCACGTTTAGGATGCCACTAGGTACACTGACTGTTTGCTAGTATAATGGCTTAGTTAAAAAAAGTTGGAGTGTGCAATGCAGGCAGACGTGCTGCAAATATCTTTGCACTACTGTGACTACACAAAAGTCCAATAGCCACGTTTAGGATGCCACTAGGTACACTGACTGTTTGCTAGTATAATGGCTTAGTTAAAAAAAGTTGGAGTGTGCAATGCAGGCAGACGTGCTGCAAATATCTTTACAATAGTGTGAATAGACAAAAGTACAATAGCCACGTTTAGGATGCCACTAGGTACACTGACTGTTTGCTAGTATAATGGCTTAGTTAAAAAAGTTGGAGTGTGCAATGCAGGCAGACGTGCTGCAAATATCTTTACAATAGTGTGAATAGACAAAAGTACAATAGCCACGTTTAGGATGCCACTAGGTACACTGACTGTTTGCTAGTATAATGGATTAGTTAAAAAAAAGTTGGAGTGTGCAATGCAGGCAGACGTGCTGCAAATATTTTTACAATAGTGTGAATAGACAAAAGTACAATAGCTACGTTTAGGATGCCACTAGGTACACTGACTGTTTGCTAGTATAATGGCTTAGTTAAAAAAAGTTGGAGTGTGCAATGCAGGTAGACGTGCTGCAAATATCTTTACAATAGTGTGAATAGACAAAAGTACAATAGCCACGTTTAGGATGCCACTAGGTACACTGACTGTTTGCTAGTATAATGGCTTAGTTAAAAAAAGTTGGCGTGTGCAATGCAGGCAGACGTGCTGCAAATATCTTTACAATAGTGTGAATAGACAAAAGTACAATAGCCACGTTTAGGATGCCACTAGGTACACTGACTGTTTGCTAGTATAATGGCTTAGTTAAAAAAAGTTGGAGTGTGCAATGCAGGCAGACGTGCTGCAAATATCTTTACAATAGTGTGAATAGACAAAAGTACAATAGCCACGTTTAGGATGCCACTAGGTACACTGACTGTTTGCTAGTATAATGGCTTAGTTAAAAAAAGTTGGAGTGTGCAATGCAGGCAGACGTGCTGCAAATATCTTTACAATAATGTGAATAGACAAAAGTACAATAGCCACGTTTAGGATGCCACTAGGTACACTGACTGTTTGCTAGTATAATGGCTTAGTTAAAAAAAGTTGGAGTGTGCAATGCAGGCAGACGTGCTGCAAATATCTTTACAATAGTGTGAATAGACAAAAGTACAATAGCCACGTTTAGGATGCCACTAGGTACACTGACTGTTTGCTAGTATAATGGCTTAGTTAAAAAAAGTTGGAGTGTGCAATGCAGGCAGACGTGCTGCAAATATCTTTACAATAGTGTGAATAGACAAAAGTACAATAGCCACGTTTAGGATGCCACTAGGTACACTGACTGTTTGCTAGTATAATGGCTTAGTTAAAAAAAGTTGGAGTGTGCAATGCAGGCAGACGTGCTGCAAATATCTTTACAATATTGTGAATAGACAAAAGTACAATAGCCACGTTTAGGATGCCACTAGGTACACTGACTGTTTGCTAGTATAATGGCTTAGTTACAAAAAGTTGAAGTGTGCAATGCAGGCAGAAGTGCTGAAAATATCTTTACAATAGTGTGAATAGACAAAAGTACAATAGCCACGTTTAGGATGCCACTAGGTACACTGACTGTTTGCTAGTATAATGGCTTAGTTAAAAAAAGTTGGAGTGTGCAATGCAGGCAGACGTGCTGCAAATATCTTTGCACTACTGTGACTACACAAAAGTCCAATAGCCACGTTTAGGATGCCACTAGGTACACTGACTGTTTGCTAGTATAATGGCTTAGTTAAAAAAAGTTGGAGTGTGCAATGCAGGCAGACGTGCTGCAAATATCTTTACAATAGTGTGAATAGACAAAAGTACAATAGCCACGTTTAGGATGCCACTAGGTACACTGACTGTTTGCTAGTATAATGGCTTAGTTAAAAAAGTTGGAGTGTGCAATGCAGGCAGACGTGCTGCAAATATCTTTACAATAGTGTGAATAGACAAAAGTACAATAGCCACGTTTAGGATGCCACTAGGTACACTGACTGTTTGCTAGTATAATGGATTAGTTAAAAAAAGTTGGAGTGTGCAATGCAGGCAGACGTGCTGCAAATATTTTTACAATAGTGTGAATAGACAAAAGTACAATAGCTACGTTTAGGATGCCACTAGGTACACTGACTGTTTGCTAGTATAATGGCTTAGTTAAAAAAAGTTGGAGTGTGCAATGCAGGTAGACGTGCTGCAAATATCTTTACAATAGTGTGAATAGACAAAAGTACAATAGCCACGTTTAGGATGCCACTAGGTACACTGACTGTTTGCTAGTATAATGGCTTAGTTAAAAAAAGTTGGCGTGTGCAATGCAGGCAGACGTGCTGCAAATATCTTTACAATAGTGTGAATAGAAAAAAGTACAATAGCCACGTTTAGGATGCCACTAGGTACACTGACTGTTTGCTAGTATAATGGCTTAGTTAAAAAAAGTTGGAGTGTGCAATGCAGGCAGACGTGCTGCAAATATCTTTACAATAGTGTGAATAGACAAAAGTACAATAGCCACGTTTAGGATGCCACTAGGTACACTGACTGTTTGCTAGTATAATGGCTTAGTTAAAAAAAGTTGGAGTGTGCAATGCAGGCAGACGTGCTGCAAATATCTTTACAATAGTGTGAATAGACAAAAGTACAATAGCCACGTTTAGGATGCCACTAGGTACACTGACTGTTTGCTAGTATAATGGCTTAGTTAAAAAAAGTTGGAGTGTGCAATGCAGGCAGACGTGCTGCAAATATCTTTACAATATTGTGAATAGACAAAAGTACAATAGCCACGTTTAGGATGCCACTAGGTACACTGACTGTTTGCTAGTATAATGGCTTAGTTAAAAAAAGTTGAAGTGTGCAATGCAGGCAGACGTGCTGCAAATATCTTTACAATAGTGTGAATAGACAAAAGTACAATAGCCACGTTTAGGATGCCACTAGGTACACTGACTGTTTGTTAGTATAATTACTTAGTTAAAAAAAGTTTGAGTGTGCAATGCAGGCAGACGTGCTGCAAATATCTTTGCACTAGTTTGACTACACAAAAGTCCAATAGCCACGTTTAGGATGCCACTAGGTACACTGACTGTTTGCTAGTATAATGGCTTAGTTAAAAAGAGTTGGAGTGTGCAATGCAGGCAGACGTGCTGCAAATATCTTTGCACTACTGTGACTACACAAAAGTCCAATAGCCACGTTTAGGATGCCACTAGGTACACTGACTGTTTGCTAGTATAATGGCTTAGTTAAAAAATTTGGAGTGTGCAATGCAGGCAGACGTGCTGCAAATATCTTTACAATAGTGTGAATAGACAAAAGTACAATAGCCACGTTTAGGATGCCACTAGGTACACTGACTGTTTGCTAGTATAATGGCTTAGTTAAAAAAAGTTGGAGTGTGCAATGCAGGCAAACGTGCTGCAAATATTTTTACAATAGTGTGAATAGACAAAAGTACAATAGCCACGTTTAGGATGCCACTAGGTACACTGACTGTTTGCTAGTATAATGGCTTAGTTAAAAAAAGTTGGAGTGTGCAATGCAGGCAGACGTGCTGCAAATATCTTTACAATAGTGTGAATAGACAAAAGTACAATAGCCACGTTTAGGATGCCACTAGGTACACTGACTGTTTGCTAGTATAATGGCTTAGTTAAAAAAAGTTGGAGTGTGCAATGCAGGCAGACGTGCTGCAAATATCTTTACAATAGTGTGAATAGACAAAAGTACAATAGCCACGTTTAGGATGCCACTAGGTACACTGACTGTTTGCTAGTATAATGGCTTAGTTAAAAAAAGTTGAAGTGTGCAATGCAGGCAGACGTGCTGCAAATATCTTTACAATAGTGTGAATAGACAAAAGTACAATAGCCACGTTTAGGATGCCACTAGGTACACTGACTGTTTGTTAGTATAATTACTTAGTTAAAAAAAGTTTGAGTGTGCAATGCAGGCAGACGTGCTGCAAATATCTTTGCACTAGTTTGACTACACAAAAGTCCAATAGCCACGTTTAGGATGCCACTAGGTACACTGACTGTTTGCTAGTATAATGGCTTAGTTAAAAAGAGTTGGAGTGTGCAATGCAGGCAGACGTGCTGCAAATATCTTTGCACTACTGTGACTACACAAAAGTCCAATAGCCACGTTTAGGATGCCACTAGGTACACTGACTGTTTGCTAGTATAATGGCTTAGTTAAAAAATTTGGAGTGTGCAATGCAGGCAGACGTGCTGCAAATATCTTTACAATAGTGTGAATAGACAAAAGTACAATAGCCACGTTTAGGATGCCACTAGGTACACTGACTGTTTGCTAGTATAATGGCTTAGTTAAAAAAAGTTGGAGTGTGCAATGCAGGCAGACGTGCTGCAAATATTTTTACAATAGTGTGAATAGACAAAAGTACAATAGCCACGTTTAGGATGCCACTAGGTACACTGACTGTTTGCTAGTATAATGGCTTAGTTAAAAAAAGTTGGAGTGTGCAATGCAGGCAGACGTGCTGCAAATATCTTTACAATAGTGTGAATAGACAAAAGTACAATAGCCACGTTTAGGATGCTACTAGGTACACTGACTGTTTGCTAGTATAATGGCTTAGTTAAAAAAAGTTGGAGTGTGCAATGCAGGCAGACGTGCTGCAAATATCTTTACAATAGTGTGAATAGACAAAAGTACAATAGCCACGTTTAGGATGCCACTAGGTACACTGACTGTTTGCTAGTATAATTACTTAGTTAAAAAAAGTTTGAGTGTGCAATGCAGGCAGACGTGCTGCAAATATCTTTGCACTAGTTTGACTACACAAAAGTCCAATAGCCACGTTTAGGATGCCACTAGGTACACTGACTGTTTGCTAGTATAATGGCTTAGTTAAAAAGAGTTGGAGTGTGCAATGCAGGCAGACGTGCTGCAAATATCTTTGCACTACTGTGACTACAGAAAAGTCCAATAGCCACGTTTAGGATGCCACTAGGTACACTGACTGTTTGCTAGTATAATGGCTTAGTTAAAAATGTTGGAGTGTGCAATGCAGGCAGACGTGCTGCAAATATCTTTACAATAGTGTGAATAGACAAAAGTACAAAAGCCACGTTTAGGATGCCACTAGGTACACTGACTGTTTGCTAGTATAATGGCTTAGTTAGAAAAAGTTGGAGTGTGCAATGCAGGCAGACGTGCTGCAAATATCTTTACAATAGTGTGAATAGACAAAAGTACAATAGCCACGTTTAGGATGCCACTAGGTACACTGACTGTTTGCTAGTATAATGGCTTAGTTAAAAAAAGTTTGAGTGTGCAATGCAGGCAGACGTGCTGCAAATATCTTTGCACTAGTTTGACTACACAAAAGTCCAATAGCCACGTTTAGGATGCCACTAGGTACACTGACTGTTTGCTAGTATAATGGCTTAGTTAAAAAAAGTTGGAGTGTGCAATGCAGGCAGACGTGCTGCAAATATCTTTAAAATAGTGTGAATAGACAAAAGAACAATAGCCACGTTTAGGATGCCACTAGGTACACTGACTGTTTGCTAGTATAATGGCTTAGTTAAAAAAAGTTGGAGTGTGCAATGCAGGCAGACGTGCTGCAAATATCTTTACAATAGTGTGAATAGACAAAAGTACAATAGCCACGTTTAGGATGCCACTAGGTACACTGACTGTTTGCTAGTATAATGGCTTAGTTAAAAAAAGTTGGAGTGTGCAATGCAGGCAGACGTGCTGCAAATATCTTTAAAATAGTGTGAATAGACAAAAGTACAATAGCCACGTTTAGGATGCCACTAGGTACACTGACTGTTTGCTAGTATAATGGCTTAGTTAAAATAAGTTGGAGTGTGCAATGCAGGCAGACGTGCTGCAAATATCTTTAAAATAGTGTGAGTAGACAAAAGTACAATAGCCACGATTAGGATGCCACTAGGTAAACTGACTGTTTGCTAGTATAATGGCTTAGTTAAAAAAAGTTGGAGTGTGCAATGCAGGCAGACTTGCTGCAAATATCTTTACAATATTGTGAATAGACAAAAGTACAATAGCCACGTTTAGGATGCCACTAGGTACACTGACTGTTTGCTAGTATAATGGCTTAGTTAAAAAAAGTTGAAGTGTGCAATGCAGGCAGACGTGCTGCAAATATCTTTTCAATAGTGTGAATAGACAAAAGTACAATAGCCACGTTTAGGATGCCACTAGGTACACTGACTGTTTGCTAGTATAATTACTTAGTTAAAAAAAGTTTGAGTGTGCAATGCAGGCAGACGTGCTGCAAATATCTTTGCACTAGTTTGACTACACAAAAGTCCAATAGCCACGTTTAGGATGCCACTAGGTACACTGACTGTTTGCTAGTATAATGGCTTAGTTAAAAAGAGTTGGAGTGTGCAATGCAGGCAGACGTGCTGAAAATATCTTTGCACTACTGTGACTACACAAAAGTCCAATAGCCACGTTTAGGATGCCACTAGGTACACTGACTGTTTGCTAGTATAATGGCTTAGTTAAAAAAAGTTGGAGTGTGCAATGCAGGCAGACGTGCTGCAAATATCTTTAAAATAGTGTGAATAGACAAAAGTACAATAGCCACGTTTACGATGCCACTAGGTACACTGACTGTTTGCTAGTATAATGGCTTAGTTAAAAAAAGTTGGAGTGTGCAATGCAGGCAGACGTGCTGCAAATATCTTTACAATAGTGTGAATAGACAAAAGTACAATAGCCACGTTTAGGATGCCACTAGGTACACTGACTGTTTGCTAGTATAATTACTTATTTAAAAAAAGTTTGAGTGTGCAATGCAGGCAGACGTGCTGCAAATATCTTTGCACTAGTTTGACTACACAAAAGTCCAATAGCCACGTTTAGGATGCCACTAGGTACACTGACTGTTTGCTAGTATAATGGCTTAGTTAAAAAAAGTTGGAGTGTGCAATGCAGGCAGACGTGCTGCAAATATCTTTACAATAGTGTGAATAGACAAAAGTACAATAGCCACGTTTAGGATGCTACTAGGTACACTGACTGTTTGCTAGTATAATGGCTTAGTTAAAAAAAGTTGGAGTGTGCAATGCAGGCAGACGTGCTGCAAATATCTTTACAATAGTGTGAATAGACAAAAGTACAATAGCCACGTTTAGGATGCCACTAGGTACACTGACTGTTTGCTAGTATAATTACTTAGTTAAAAAAAGTTTGAGTGTGCAATGCAGGCAGACGTGCTGCAAATATCTTTGCACTAGTTTGACTACACAAAAGTCCAATAGCCACGTTTAGGATGCCACTAGGTACACTGACTGTTTGCTAGTATAACGGCTTAGTTAAAAAGAGTTGGAGTGTGCAATGCAGGCAGACGTGCTGCAAATATCTTTGCACTACTGTGACTACAGAAAAGTCCAATAGCCACGTTTAGGATGCCACTAGGTACACTGACTGTTTGCTAGTATAATGGCTTAGTTAAAAATGTTGGAGTGTGCAATGCAGGCAGACGTGCTGCAAATATCTTTACAATAGTGTGAATAGACAAAAGTACAATAGCCACGTTTAGGATGCCACTAGGTACACTGACTGTTTGCTAGTATAATGGCTTAGTTAAAAAAAGTTGGAGTGTGCAATGCAGGCAGACGTGCTGCAAATATCTTTACAATAGTGTGAATAGACAAAAGTACAATAGCCACGTTTAGGATGCCACTAGGTACACTGACTGTTTGCTAGTATAATGGCTTAGTTAAAAAAAGTTTGAGTGTGCAATGCAGGCAGACGTGCTGCAAATATCTTTGCACTAGTTTGACTACACAAAAGTCCAATAGCCACGTTTAGGATGCCACTAGGTACACTGACTGTTTGCTAGTATAATGGCTTAGTTAAAAAAAGTTGGAGTGTGCAATGCAGGCAGACGTGCTGCAAATATCTTTAAAATAGTGTGAATAGACAAAAGAACAATAGCCACGTTTAGGATGCCACTAGGTACACTGACTGTTTGCTAGTATAATGGCTTAGTTAAAAAAAGTTGGAGTGTGCAATGCAGGCAGACGTGCTGCAAATATCTTTACAATAGTGTGAATAGACAAAAGTACAATAGCCACGTTTAGGATGCCACTAGGTACACTGACTGTTTGCTAGTATAATGGCTTAGTTAAAAAAAGTTGGAGTGTGCAATGCAGGCAGACGTGCTGCAAATATCTTTAAAATAGTGTGAATAGACAAAAGTACAATAGCCACGTTTAGGATGCCACTAGGTACACTGACTGTTTGCTAGTATAATGGCTTAGTTAAAATAAGTTGGAGTGTGCAATGCAGGCAGACGTGCTGCAAATATCTTTAAAATAGTGTGAGTAGACAAAAGTACAATAGCCACGATTAGGATGCCACTAGGTAAACTGACTGTTTGCTAGTATAATGGCTTAGTTAAAAAAAGTTGGAGTGTGCAATGCAGGCAGACTTGCTGCAAATATCTTTACAATATTGTGAATAGACAAAAGTACAATAGCCACGTTTAGGATGCCACTAGGTACACTGACTGTTTGCTAGTATAATGGCTTAGTTAAAAAAAGTTGAAGTGTGCAATGCAGGCAGACGTGCTGCAAATATCTTTTCAATAGTGTGAATAGACAAAAGTACAATAGCCACGTTTAGGATGCCACTAGGTACACTGACTGTTTGCTAGTATAATTACTTAGTTAAAAAAAGTTTGAGTGTGCAATGCAGGCAGACGTGCTGCAAATATCTTTGCACTAGTTTGACTACACAAAAGTCCAATAGCCACGTTTAGGATGCCTCTAGGTACACTGACTGTTTGCTAGTATAATGGCTTAGTTAAAAAGAGTTGGAGTGTGCAATGCAGGCAGACGTGCTGAAAATATCTTTGAACTACTGTGACTACACAAAAGTCCAATAGCCACGTTTAGGATGCCACTAGGTACACTGACTGTTTGCTAGTATAATGGCTTAGTTAAAAAAAGTTGGAGTGTGCAATGCAGGCAGACGTGCTGCAAATATCTTTAAAATAGTGTGAATAGACAAAAGTACAATAGCCACGTTTACGATGCCACTAGGTACACTGACTGTTTGCTAGTATAATGGCTTAGTTAAAAAAAGTTGGAGTGTGCAATGCAGGCAGACGTGCTGCAAATATCTTTACAATAGTGTGAATAGACAAAAGTACAATAGCCACGTTTAGGATGCCACTAGGTACACTGACTGTTTGCTAGTATAATGGCTTAGTTAAAAAAAGTTGGAGTGTGCAATGCAGGCAGACGTGCTGCAAATATCTTTACAATAGTGTGAATAGACAAAAGTACAATAGCCACGTTTAGGATGCCACTAGGTACACTGACTGTTTGCTAGTATAATTACTTATTTAAAAAAAGTTTGAGTGTGCAATGCAGGCAGACGTGCTGCAAATATCTTTGCACTAGTTTGACTACACAAAAGTCCAATAGCCACGTTTAGGATGCCACTAGGTACACTGACTGTTTGCTAGTATAATGGCTTAGTTAAAAAGAGTTGGAGTGTGCAATGCAGGCAGACGTGCTGCAAATATCTTTGCACTACTGTGACTACACAAAAGTACAATAGCCACGTTTAGGATGCCACTAGGTACACTGACTGTTTGCTAGTATAATGGCTTAGTTAAAAAAAGTTGGAGTGTGCAATGCAGGCAGACGTGCTGCAAATATCTTTACAATAGTGTGAATAGACAAAAGTACAATAGCCACGTTTAGGATGCCACTAGGTACACTGACTGTTTGCTAGTATAATTACTTAGTTAAAAAAAGTTTGAGTGTGAAATGCAGGCAGACGTGCTGCAAATATCTTTGCACTAGTTTGATTACACAAAAGTCCAATAGCCACGTTTAGGATGCCACTAGGTACACTGACTGTTTGCTAGTATAATGGCTTAGTTAAAAATGTTGGAGTGTGCAATGCAGGCAGACGTGCTGCAAATATCTTTACAATAGTGTGAATAGACAAAAGTACAATAGCCACGTTTAGGATGCCACTAGGTACACTGACTGTTTGCTAGTATAATGGCTTAGTTAAAAAAAGTTGGAGTGTGCAATGCAGGCAGACGTGCTGCAAATATCTTTACAATAGTGTGAATAGACAAAAGTACAATAGCCACGTTTAGGATGCCACTAGGTACACTGACTGTTTGCTAGTATAATGGCTTAGTTAAAAAAAGTTGGAGTGTGCAATGCAGGCAGACGTGCTGCAAATATCTTTACAATAGTGTGAATAGACAAAAGTACAATAGCCACGTTTAGGATGCCACTAGGTACACTGACTGTTTGCTAGTATAATGGCTTAGTTAAAAAAAGTTTGAGTGTGCAATGCAGGCAGACGTGCTGCAAATATCTTTGCACTAGTTTGACTACACAAAAGTCCAATAGCCACGTTTAGGATGCCACTAGGTACACTGACTGTTTGCTAGTATAATGGCTTAGTTAAAAAAAGTTGGAGTGTGCAATGCAGGCAGACGTGCTGCAAATATCTTTAAAATAGTGTGAATAGACAAAAGAACAATAGCCACGTTTAGGATGCCACTAGGTACACTGACTGTTTGCTAGTATAATGGCTTAGTTAAAAAAAGTTGGAGTGTGCAATGCAGGCAGACGTGCTGCAAATATCTTTACAATAGTGTGAATAGACAAAAGTACAATAGCCACGTTTAGGATGCCACTAGGTACACTGACTGTTTGCTAGTATAATGGCTTAGTTAAAAAAAGTTGGAGTGTGCAATGCAGGCAGACGTGCTGCAAATATCTTTAAAATAGTGTGAATAGACAAAAGTACAATAGCCACGTTTAGGATGCCACTAGGTACACTGACTGTTTGCTAGTATAATGGCTTAGTTAAAATAAGTTGGAGTGTGCAATGCAGGCAGACGTGCTGCAAATATCTTTAAAATAGTGTGAGTAGACAAAAGTACAATAGCCACGTTTAGGATGCCACTAGGTACACTGACTGTTTGCTAGTATAATGGCTTAGTTAAAAAAAGTTGGAGTGTGCAATGCAGGCAGACTTGCTGCAAATATCTTTACAATATTGTGAATAGACAAAAGTACAATAGCCACGTTTAGGATGCCACTAGGTACACTGACTGTTTGCTAGTATAATGGCTTAGTTAAAAAAAGTTGAAGTGTGCAATGCAGGCAGACGTGCTGCAAATATCTTTACAATAGTGTGAATAGACAAAAGTACAATAGCCACGTTTAGGATGCCACTAGGTACACTGACTGTTTGCTAGTATAATTACTTAGTTAAAAAAAGTTTGAGTGTGCAATGCAGGCAGACGTGCTGCAAATATCTTTGCACTAGTTTGACTACACAAAAGTCCAATAGCCACGTTTAGGATGCCACTAGGTACACTGACTGTTTGCTAGTATAATGGCTTAGTTAAAAAGAGTTGGAGTGTGCAATGCAGGCAGACGTGCTGCAAATATCTTTGCACTACTGTGACTACACAAAAGTCCAATAGCCACGTTTAGGATGCCACTAGGTACACTGACTGTTTGCTAGTATAATGGCTTAGTTAAAAAAAGTTGGAGTGTGCAATGCAGGCAGACGTGCTGCAAATATCTTTAAAATAGTGTGAATAGACAAAAGTACAATAGCCACGTTTAGGATGCCACTAGGTACACTGACTGTTTGCTAGTATAATGGCTTAGTTAAAAAAAGTTGGAGTGTGCAATGCAGGCAGACGTGCTGCAAATATCTTTACAATAGTGTGAATAGACAAAAGTACAATAGCCACGTTTAGGATGCCACTAGGTACACTGACTGTTTGCTAGTATAATGGCTTAGTTAAAAAAAGTTGGAGTGTGCAATGCAGGCAGACGTGCTGCAAATATCTTTACAATAGTGTGAATAGACAAAAGTACAATAGCCACGTTTAGGATGCCACTAGGTACACTGACTGTTTGCTAGTATAATGGCTTAGTTAAAAATGTTGGAGTGTGCAATGCAGGCAGACGTGCTGCAAATATCTTTACAATAGTGTGAATAGACAAAAGTACAATAGCCACGTTTAGGATGCCACTAGGTACACTGACTGTTTGCTAGTATAATGGCTTAGTTAAAAAAAGTTGGAGTGTGCAATGCAGGCAGACGTGCTGCAAATATTTTTACAATAGTGTGAATAGACAAAAGTACAATAGCCACGTTTAGGATGCCACTAGGTACACTGACTGTTTGCTAGTATAATGGCTTAGTTAAAAAAAGTTGGAGTGTGCAATGCAGGCAGACGTGCTGCAAATATCTTTAAAAAAGTGTGAATAGACAAAAGTACAATAGCCACGTTTAGGATGCCACTAGGTACACTGACTGTTTGCTAGTATAATGGCTTAGTTAAAAAAAGTTGGAGTGTGCAATGCAGGCAGACGTGCTGCAAATATCTTTACAATAGTGTGAATAGACAAAAGTACAATAGCCACGTTTAGGATGCCACTAGGTACACTGACTGTTTGCTAGTATAATGGCTTAGTTAAAAATAGTTGGAGTGTGCAATGCAGGCAGACGTGCTGCAAATATCTTTACAATAGTGTGAATAGACAAAAGTACAATAGCCACGTTTAGGATGCCACTAGGTACACTGACTGTTTGCTAGTATAATGGCTTAGTTAAAAAAAGTTGGAGTGTGCAATGCAGGCAGACGTGCTGTAAATATCTTTACAATAGTGTGAATAGACAAAAGTACAATAGCCACGTTTAGGATGCCACTAGGTACACTGACTGTTTGCTAGTATAATGGCTTAGTTAAAAAAAGTTGGAGTGTGCAATGCAGGCAGACGTGCTGCAAATATCTTTACAATAGTGTGAATAGACAAAAGTACAATAGCCACGTTTAGGATGCCACTAGGTACACTGACTGTTTGCTAGTATAATGGCTTAGTTAAAAAAAGTTTGAGTGTGCAATGCAGGCAGACGTGCTGCAAATATCTTTGCACTAGTTTGACTACACAAAAGTCCAATAGCCACGTTTAGGATGCCACTAGGTACACTGAATGTTTGCTAGTATAATGGCTTATTTAAAAAAAGTTGGAGTGTGCAATGCAGGCAGACGTGCTGCAAATATCTTTAAAATAGTGTGAATAGACAAAAGTACAATAGCCACGTTTAGGATGCCACTAGGTACACTGACTGTTTGCTAGTATAATGGCCTAGTTAAAAAAAGTTGGAGTGTGCAATGCAGGCAGACGTGCTGCAAATATCTTTACAATAGTGTGAATAGACAAAAGTACAATAGCCACGTTTAGGATGCCACTAGGTACACTGACTGTTTGCTAGTATAATGGCTTAGTTAAAAAAAGTTGGAGTGTGCAATGCAGGCAGACGTGCTGCAAATATCTTTAAAATAGTGTGAATAGACAAAAGTACAATAGCCACGTTTAGGATGCCACTAGGTACACTGACTGTTTGCTAGTATAATGGCTTAGTTAAAAAAAGTTGGAGTGTGCAATGCAGGCAGACGTGCTGCAAATATCTTTACAATAGTGTGAATAGACAAAAGTACAATAGCCACGTTTAGGATGCCACTAGGTACACTGACTGTTTGCTAGTATAATGGCTTAGTTAAAAAAAGTTGGAGTGTGCAATGTAGGCAGACGTGCTGCAAATATCTTTACAATAGTGTGAATAGACAAAAGTACAATAGCCACATTTAGGATGCCACTAGGTACACTGACTGTTTGCTAGTATAATGGCTTAGTTAAAAAAAGTTGGAGTGTGCAATGCAGGCAGACGTGCTGCAAATATCTTTACAATATTGTGAATAGACAAAAGTTCACTAGCCACGTTTAGGATGCCACTAGGTACACTGACTGTTTGCTAGTATAATAGCTTAGTTAAAAAAGTTGGATTGTGCAATGCAGGCAGACGTGCTGCAAATACCTTTACAATAGTGTGAATAGACAAAAGTACAATAGCCACGTTTAGGATGCCACTAGGTACACTGACTGTTTGCTAGTATAATGGCTTAGTTAAAAAAGTTGGAGTGTGCAATGCAGGCAGACGTGCTGCAAATATCTTTAAAATAGTGTGAATAGACAAAAGTACAATAGCCACGTTTAGGATGCCACTAGGTACACTGACTGTTTGCTAGTATAATGGCTTAGTTAAAAAAAGTTGGAGTGTGCAATGCATGCAGACGTGCTGCAGATATCTTTACAATAGTGTGAATAGACAAAAGTACAATAGCCACGTTTAGGATGCCACTAGGTACACTGACTGTTTGCTAGTATAATGGCTTAGTTAAAAAAAAGTTGGAGTGTGCAATGCAGGCAGACGTGCTGCAAATATCTTTGCACTAGTTTGACTACGCAAAAGTCCAATAGCCACGTTTAGGATGCCACTAGGTACACTGACTGTTTGCTAGTATAATGGCTTAGTTAAAAAGAGTTGGAGTGTGCAATGCAGGCAGACGTGCTGCAAATATCTTTGCACTAGTGTGACTACACAAAAGTCCAATAGCCACGTTTAGGATGCCACTAGGTACACTGACTGTTTGCTAGTATAATGGCTTAGTTAAAAAAAGTTGGAGTGTGCAATGCAGGCAGACGTGCTGCAAATATTTTTACAATAGTGTGAATAGACAAAAGTACAATAGCCACGTTTAGGATGCCACTAGGTACACTGACTGTTTGCTAGTATAATGGCTTAGTTAAAAAAAGTTGGAGTGTGCAATGCAGGCAGACGTGCTGCAAATATCTTTACAATAGTGTGAATAGACAAAAGTACAATAGCCACGTTTAGGATGCCAATAGGTACACTGACTGTTTGCTAGTATAATGGCTTAGTTAAAAAAAGTTGGAGTGTGCAATGCAGGCAGACGTGCTGCAAATATCTTTACAATAGTGTGAATAGACAAAAGTACAATAGCCACGTTTAGGATGCCACTAGGTACACTGACTGTTTGCTAGTATAATGGCTTAGTTAAAAAAAGTTGGAGTGTGCAATGCAGGCAGACGTGCTGCAAATATCTTTACAATATTGTGAATAGACAAAAGTACACTAGCCACGTTTAGGATGCCACTAGGTACACTGACTGTTTGCTAGTATAATGGCTTAGTTAAAAAAAGTTGGAGTGTGCAATGCAGGCAGACGTGCTGCAAATATCTTTACAATAGTGTAAATAGACAAAAGTACAATAGCCATGTTTAGGATGCCACTAGGTACACTGACTGTTTGCTAGTATAATGGCTTAGTTAAAATAAGTTGGAGTGTGCAATGCAGGCAGACGTGCTGCAAATATCTTTACAATAGTGTGAATAGACAAAAGTACAATAGCCACGTTTAGGATGCCACTAGGTACACTGACTGTTTGCTAGTATAATGGCTTAGTTAAAAAAAGTTGGAGTGTGCAATGCAGGCAGACGTGCTGCAAATATCTTTACAATAGTGTGAATAGACAAAAGTACAATAGCCACGTTTAGGATGCCACTAGGTACACTGACTGTTTGCTAGTATAATGGCTTAGTTAAAAAAAGTTGGAGTGTGCAATGCAGGCAGATGTGCTGCAAATATCTTTACAATAGTGTGAATAGACAAAAGTACAATAGCCACGTTTAGGATGCCACTAGGTACACTGACTGTTTGCTAGTATAATGGCTTAGTTAAAAAAAGTTGGAGTGTGCAATGCAGGCAGACGTGCTGCAAATATCTTTAAAATAGTGTGAATAGACAAAAGTACAATAGCCACGTTTAGGATGCCACTAGGTACACTGACTGCTAGTATAATGGCTTAGTTAAAAAAAGTTGGAGTCTGCAATGCAGGCAGACGTGCTTCAAATATCTTTACAATAGTGTGAATAGACAAAAGTACAATAGTCACGTTTAGGATGCCACTAGGTACACTGACTGTTTGCTAGTATAATGGCTTAGTTAAAAAAAGTTTGAGTGTGCAATGCAGGCAGACGTGCTGCAAATATCTTTGCACTAGTTTGACTACACAAAAGTCCAATAGCCACGTTTAGGATGCCACTAGGTACACTGACTGTTTGCTAGTATAATGGCTTAGTTAAAAAGAGTTGGAGTGTGCAATGCAGGCAGACGTGCTGCAAATATCTTTGCACTACAGTGACTACACAAAAGTCCAATAGCCACGTTTAGGATGCCACTAGGTACACTGACTGTTTGCTAGTATAATGGCTTAGTTAAAAAAAGTTGGAGTGTGCAATGCAGGCAGACGTGCTGCAAATATCTTTACAATAGTGTGAATAGACAAAAGTACAATAGCCACGTTTAGGATGCCACTAGGTACACTGACTGTTTGCTAGTATAATGGCTTAGTTAAAAAAAGTTGGAGTGTGCAATGCAGGCAGACGTGCTGCAAATATCTTTACAATATTGTGAATAGACAAAAGTACACTAGCCACGTTTAGGATGCCACTAGGTACACTGACTGTTTGCTAGTATTATGGCTTAGTTAAAAAAAGTTGGAGTGTGCAATGCAGGCAGACGTGCTGCAAATATCTTTACAATAGTGTGAATAGACAAAAGTACAATAGCCACGTTTAGGATGCCACTAGGTACACTGACTGTTTGCTAGTATAATGGCTTAGTTAAAAAAGTTGGAGTGTGCAATGCAGGCAGACGTGCTGCAAATATCTTTAAAATAGTGTGAATAGACAAAAGTACAATAGCCACGTTTAGGATGCCACTAGGTACACTGACTGTTTGCTAGTATAATGGCTTAGTTAAAAAAAGTTGGAGTCTGCAATGCAGGCAGACGTGCTTCATATATCTTTACAATAGTGTGAATAGACAAAAGTACAATAGCCACGTTTAGGATGCCACTAGGTACACTGACTGTTTGCTAGTATAATGGCTTAGTTAAAAAAAGTTTGAGTGTGCAATGCAGGCAGACGTGCTGCAAATATCTTTGCACTAGTTTGACTACACAAAAGTCCAATAGCCACGTTTAGGATGCCACTAGGTACACTGACTGTTTGCTAGTATAATGGCTTAGTTAAAAAGAGTTGGAGTGTGCAATGCAGGCAGACGTGCTGCAAATATCTTTGCACTACAGTGACTACACAAAAGTCCAATAGCCACGTTTAGGATGCCACTAGGTACACTGACTGTTTGCTAGCATAATGGCTTAGTTAAAAAGAGTTGGAGTGTGCAGAGGACAGGAGGGTACAGTGCCAGGATTGTGTGGCTCTGGGTAGAGGAATGGAAGCCTGCCTTTCTATTCCCTCCTAATGGTGAAATGCAGCGACGAAATCCCTGACCTTGGCTACACAGACGCTGTCTCTGTTTTCAGGACCTGTCACCTATGGCTCTGACCCTACCGGTTTGAGCCCTTAAAAGGACTGATAGAAAGTGCTCTCCCTAAGCTGTCTAACGCTGTGTATGGAGCGCATACAGCTGTATCGGCGATAGGACTCAGGAGGACGGAGCTGCGACAGTGATGTCTGACACCAAAGACGCAGAAGAGATAATGGCGTCCTGGAGGAAAATGTCCGGTTTTATAATGCAGGGACATGTGACATGGACATCCTATCACACATGCCGTTGCTTCTCTGGCTAAAAGTCCACTTAGCTGTGTGTGTGTCTGGGATTGGCTGACATGCTGGCCCGCCCCACTACACGCGCGCGCTTAGGGAAGGAAGACAAGGAAAAAAAAAAAAAATGGCGATCGCCATTATAGAAACAGCAGTGATCTGAAGGCGCTGTTCACGCACACTATACACTGAAATGTCATAATAGTGTGATTCACAGAGGGACTTACACTATTACAGCGGAAACCAAGCTAGGAATTAGCTGTTTTTTTGCTGCTAGAACCGTTCTCGAACGTTTCTAGAACTATCGAGCTTTTGCAAAAAGCTCGAGTTCTAGTTCGATCTAGAACAGGCCCCAAAATCACTCGAGCCTAGAACTGGAGAACCTCGAACCGCGAACCGCGCTCAACTCTAGTGTTAATGTAGCCTTATTCTGATCTGACGTTTATAAACAGCAGGCAGAAATAAGTGAATAACGCCCCCCGGCGTCAGAAAATCTCCGGGGTTTCAGGGCTAGCTGAGACCCTGGAGATCATGATTCAGGACGGTTTTTCCGGTCCCCGCTCACGTGATCACAGGTATACACCGTACACCGATGATCACGTTACAGTAAATGACAGCGCTGGAAAAAAATTATTTATCTCCCATCTGGCATGAACAAACATGATAAATCTCCTCCCCGGTCCCCTCCGGTCCCCCGGTGTCGCCAAAGTGCCCCCCTGATGCCCTCCCAGAAATCCAAGATGGCCGCGCGCACAGCAGCGCGCCGGCCGCATTCACCCTACTCCTCTGATTTCTGTCGCATGTGCCATGACACATGCGACAGAAAACTCCTCCCCAGGCCCTGCCAGGTCACCCCCTATAACCACACCGGTGTTCCCCGGTGTTCCATGGTACCTGTGCAGCGTTGATCCCCCCACGGCCCTCTCCTTCACAATAGACGCTGCCGCATGCACAGAGCGGCTGTCAGCTCAGCTTCCTGTGTTCAGACACAGTGAGTGGTGGTTATGCATCTGTAAGCTAAATGGGTGGCACGGTGGCTCAGTGGTTAGCACTGCAGTCTTGCAGCGCTGAGGTCCTGGGTTCAATTCTCACCAAGGACACCATCTGCAAGGAGTTTGTATGTTCTCCCTGTGTTTGCGTGGGTTTCCTCCGGGTACTCCGGTTTCCTCCCACACTCAAAAGACATACAGCGCTATGGAATTAATAACACTATATAAATGAATAAATTATTATTATTACTGCAATGCCCTGCTCATGAGGTAAGGAACATAATTGATCAGGAGAGCTATATACTACATTTCCAAATGGAGGGATTTGCTTTTATAGTTTCCCTGCTGAACGACTACCAAACATGAGAGTCCGTTATACGCCACAAGAAAACACATCTAAATAGCGAGCTCTGTTGTTACGTATTCATTCAGCTGGATAACTGGACTTAAAGGGGTATTCCATCTCCAAGATCCTATCCCCAATATATAGTAGGTGGAATAGCAATAATATCAGCAAATACCAATATTTGGAAATGTAGAATAGTTCTCCTGATTAGGCATGCCCTTACCTCATGAGCAGGGCATTGCAGCTTTGGTAGCAACCATTACGACATGGACTCTGCTGCTGTGGACCCGGGGAGAGTGAGTGCAGATTCATTGCACCCACACTCCTCACATGAAGGGTCCGCACTTCTAGAAAATGAGGGATACGTTCCCTGAGTGTCTCCCTTCCATATTCTAGACGGTCCAGAGTCGTCGTGGGACCCCTTTATTTTTTTTCTTACAATAAATTGGTGAAAGAGGAAATGTTTTGGGACTGTTTTTTCAAATAAATTTCTTTTGTCGTTTTTTTTTTTTGTTAGTACTGACAGTTTATGATGTTGGGTATCTAATAGATGCCGTGACATCACAAACTGCTGGGCTTGATCTCAGGTGACTTTACAGCTAGTATCAACCCGATTTATTACCCCGTTTGCCACTGCACCAGGGCACGGGATGAGCTGGGGTGAAGCGCCAGGATTGGCGCATCTAGTGGATGCGCCACGTCTGGGGTGCCTGCGGCCTGCTATTTTTAGGCTGTGAAGGCCCAATAACTATGGACCTTCCCACCCTGAGAATACCAGACCACAGCTGTCCGCTTTACCTTGGCTGGTGATCCAATTTGGGGAGGACCCTACTTTTATTGTGTAATTATTAATATTTATAAAATAATTATAAAAAAAGAGCCTGAGGGGACCTCCACATTGGATCCCCAACCACGGTAAAGCTGCCAGCTGTGGTTTTCAGGCTACAGCCGTCTGCTTTACCCTAGCTGGCTATCAAAAATGGGGGGACCCAACGTCATTTTTTTTTTTAACTATTTTTTAAATAGAAAAAATTAATGGGCTTCCCTGTATTTTGATTGCCAACCAAGGTAACTGCAGGCAGATGTGGGTGGCAACCCATAGCTGTCTGCTTTATCTGCGCTAAGAATCAAAAATAGAGTGCCACGTCATTTTTTTTAAAAATTTATTTTTACAGCACTGTGATGTCCAGCAATCAAAATACAGGGAAGCCCATTTTGTTTTTAGTTATTTAAATAAATAATTAAAAAAAATATATATGAGCTCCCGCTGCATTTTTTGTATTGCTAGCTAAGGGTAATCCAAGCAGCTACTGGTTGCTAATCCCCACTGCTTGGTGTTACCTTCACTGGCAATGGAAAATCCAGGGAATCATTTTTTATTTTTTTTGCCAAAAAACTACAAAAAAAGGACGTGAGCTTCGCCATATTTTTGTATGCTAGCCAGGTATAGCAGGCAGGTGCTGGAAGAGTTGGATACAGCGCCAGAAGATGGCGCTTCTATGAAAGTGCCATTTTCTGAGGCGGCTGCAGACTGCAATTCGCAGCAGTGGGGCCCAGAAAGCTCAGGCCAACCTGTGCTGCAGATTCCAATCCCCAGCTGCCTAGTTGTACCTGGCTGGACACAAAAATGGGGCGAGGCCTACGTCATTTGTTTTCTAATTATTTCATGAAATTCAAAAAATAATAAAAAAAAGGGGCTTCCCATTATTTTTGGTTCCCAGCCGGGTACAAATAGGCAACTGGGGGTTGGGGGCAGCCGTACCTGCCTGCTGTACCTGGCTAGCATACAAAAATATGACGAAGCCCACATAATTTTTTCAGGGGGCAAAAAACTTCTGCATACAGTCCTGGATGGAGTATGCTGAGCCTTCTTGTAGTTCTGCAGCTGCTGTCTGTCTGTATGGAGAAGAGCAGACAGCAGCTGCAGAACTACAAGGCTCAGCATACTCCATCCAGGACTGTATGCAGAAGTTTTTTGCCCACCAAAAAAATGACGTGGGCTTCGCCATATTTTTGTATGCTAGCCAGGTACAGCAGGAGGACACGGGCTGCCTCCAACCCCCAGTTGCTTATTTGTACCCGGCTGGGAACCAAAAATATAGGGAAGCCCGTTTTTTTTAATTATTTCACTTATTTCATGAAATAATTAAAAAACAAATGACGTGGGCTTCGCCCCATTTTTGTGTCCAGCCGGGTACAACTAGGCAGCTGGGGATTGGAATCCGCAGCACAGGTTAGCCCGAGGTTTCTGGGCGCCTCTGCTGCGAATTGCAGTCCGCAGCCATCCCAAAAAATGGCGCTCTCATAGAAGCGCCATCATCTGGCGCAATATCCAACTCTTCCAACAGCCCTGGAGCCGGGTGGCTTGTTGGGTAATCATGAGTTAATACTGGCTTTGTTTTACTAGCCAGTATTAAGCCAGAGATTCTTAATGTCAGGCACGTTTGACCCGGCCATTAAGAATCTCAAATAAAGGGTTAAAAAAAAGACACCACACAGAGAAAAAATACTTTAATAGAAATAAATACACAGACACATTGGAGACTCCATCTTTATTACCCCCTGTCAGCCCTCCACGATCCATGGTCTTCTGTCTTTCTCGTTCAACAAATGCAGCTCTGCTACATCACTGCTGCATGGGGGAAGACGCTGCTTCCCGTGGAGCCTTCACTCCGTGAAAGCTCCACGGGAAACAGCGTGCAGCCTTCACTCCGTGAGAGATCAGTGCTGCTAGCGGTAACAGCGGTAACGCTGACAGACGCGTTACCATAGCAACGGTGCTCCCGGAGCCGCGGTTAGCGGTGACGTCACCGCTAACTGCGTTGCTATGGCAACGGTGATCTCCGTTAATGACCGGCTGTGTCAGCCGGTCCCTAACGGAATGGGGAGTCGACCGTGTGCTAGAGCATGTCGCCGGTACACAGCGATACACAAATGTGAACCGTGTACCGGAGAAATGCACTCGCAGGTCCTACATGACGCGTCATAGTCATGTGACCAGTCTGTAGCCAATGAGATAATAGCCACGTGACTGGTCACATGGCTATTTTGACGTCACGATAGGTCCTGCATCACTGCTGGCAGTGCTGGTCACCGGGAGGATTCAGCGATGATCGGATGGAATAGCGGCAGGAGACAGAATGCAGGAGGGATCGCGGGGACCGGTAAGTGTTATGGCAATGTTTTTTAACTGTATGTGTACATTTATAATGCATTTTTATGTGTTTGTGATTGCCTCCCATTATATCCTATAGGTTCGAGTTTGGTTCGTCGAACGTTCGACGAACCGAACTCGAACGAGACCTCCGTTCGGCGAACCGAACTCGAGCCGAACCACGGCCGGTTCGCTCATCTCTAGCAGGGAGGTGGCAGAGGGAGTGTTATATTCGTACAAAAGCTCACAAAGTGGTAACGTTAACATACTAAAAACTGCAACTGACCCTTCTAATTCCTGTACAGACTAGATTTCCCACCCCTGCAGTCCCTAGTGGTCCCTGCTGTAGTAGGAATAGCCCTGTCCATAGACTAAATGATGAAAACTTGGACCGATGCTTCCTGAGCACTTCACGTTCCTTCTAAGAAACTGGAGGGCTGAGCAGAGTGCAAATTAACTACATAAGGGAAGATGCAATAAAAAAATAAAGTGATCCCAGAGTGATTAATTCAAACAACAAATACAAAATACCAGAGAAGGTGAATATTGCTAAAGAATATGCCGCCTACTCTCTGAAAAGAAATATAGAATGATGAGCAAACAATATTTTGAACTTTTTACTTTCAGCCTTCACATCTCACCATTCACTACTGATTTCAGTGTGAGACTACCTTAATTTTATAGACCATCATCTTGGCTATCTCACACATGGATATATTCTAAATAGGTGCAAGTCAGATTTATGTATGAGTTAAGCCTGCTTTACACGTTGCAATTTCGCATACGATATCGTATGCGATTTGCAATGCCGCCATCGTATGTGCAGCACGTTCAATTTGTTGAACGTGCCGCACAAACGATTAACCCCCGTCACACATACTTACCTTCCATACGACCTCGATGTGGGAGGCGAATGTCCACTTCCTGGAGTGGGAGGGACGTTTGGCGTCACATCAACGTCACGCGGCAGCCGGCCAATAGAAGCGGAGGGGCGGAGTTGAGCAGGACGTAAACATCCCGCCCACCTACTTCCTTCCGCATTGTGGGCCGGGAGCCGCAGGAGGCAGGTGAGATCTGTTCATCGTTCCCGGGGTGTCACACACTGTGATGTGCGCTACCTCGGGTACGATGAACAATCTGACGTTCATTTCGTCAGGAATGAACGACGTGCATGCGATGAATGGTTTTTCGTTCAATCGCAATTGCATGTCGTCACACGCTACAACATACCTTACGATGCCGGATGTGCGGCACTTACGACGTGACCCCGCCGACACATCGTAAGATATCTTGTAGCGTGTAAAGCGGGCTTTAGCCAAGATGATTGTGTCGCGGGCGGAGGAGGGGACGCTTCGCTCACCCACTGCTCGGGTCCGGCTGCTGCTGCTGCTCGGTGATGGCTTGAGCGGTGGGCCGGATCCCGGGGACTCGAGCGGCGTTCCTCACCCGTGAGTGAAAGGGGGTGGATTGGGTTTAGGGATATTGTCCGTGACGCCACCCATGGTTGTGGTGAGGTTGTGACACCACCGCTGCTCTGGACGGGGATCCCGGGAGCGGTGACAGGGAGCAGCTTGGATGTTGGTTCTCCCCTCCGTGGGTAGGGGGGTTGGTTGTCCCGGGGCCCGGTGAGGGGTAGGGATGGATGGCAGGCGGGTTACGGGGCCTGGTGAGGTGCAGGGTCGCGGGGGCAGCACTGTGCCGCACGGCACGGTAGTACTCACTCAGCCAATGATGAATGCAAAGTCTCCGGTAAAACAAACGGCTGGATGGATGTGTCCTACAGACGGCTGCGGTAGCTCTCCCGGTAGGTTGATGGTGACTGCCTTTCCCTGCACCTCTGTTGTGTTTACGGTTCCAATGGCTTCCCACCGGTAACCCGCTCCCCAGCTTGGATGGATGCTGAGGGAGCCCCTTTTGCCCGCAGGCTCTGGCCCTGGCGGTGACTGTGCTTCCCTTTACGGTGTGAGCTGTTGCCTTCAATCGGGTCTTGACTGCTGGGAAACCCCGGAGGTTCCCTTCGCTAACGGATTTCACCAGTTTTACGGCGACTCCTAGCCTGATCGGGGTCCGTAAGCCCTGCCGAATGGTGCTGGCTTCTCTTTGCTCCCCGATCCGGTACCGTCGGGCCACTGCCCGTCCCCGGTACTTACGGTTTACTCCATTCAGCCTCTCTTGCAGACGGTCACCACCGTCTGCCAACCTTGCTGTTCCGTCCGGGCCACACACCTGGATGCCTTCAGTCTCCTCTCCTACCACTTCTCTCCTCAAACTTCAAACTCTATCTCTAATCTGACTCCTTTTCCCGCCTCCAGGGCTGTGAACTCCTCGGTGGGTGGGGCCAACCGCCTGGCCCACCCCCTGGTGTGGACATCAGCCCCCGGAGGGAGGCAACAAGGATTTGTGTTTGACTTTGGTGTGCCTAGCCGGGTTGTGGGGTGTGTTGTTGTGGTACCTGTGACATCCTGGCTTGCCCAGGGTGCCACAATTGTATATAAAATGAAGGTAGCCTCACACTCAAAGCTTTAGGGGATGAGATACGAGCCTGAAAGTTAAAAGTTCAAAACATTGTTACCTATTTGCTTGTCAGTGTAAGATAGGTGTAGAGTGGAGAACAAAAACAGAAGCATGAAATATCCTAGCTGGTATTCGACAGACTGGCAGAAACTAACAGTAATAAGGCTGGACTTCAATAAGAGAATATTACCAGAATGAAATACAAGCAGGAGGAACGTGTTTAAAGCCTCATCAAAAAGGTGATTGGGAATGCAAATAAGCAAATGAATAAACATGTTACCTAGTAAAACCAAAGCACGAATAATATAAACTAAACACTCAAAGAAAAGATTAATCTACTATAGTCCGGTGGACAGAGATGCCGACCACAGTGCACAGACTCAAGGGTTTGAATCCAGGTGCATGACAAGGAGAAGGTGGACAACTGTTCCCCAGAGCACCCACACACATCATGTTCTCTAAGAAAGGGATAGGTGTTCCTTATTTTTCTGGTGTTTTCCTGTGCACCCCTTGCCACCCAAAAAAGGGTATATGGTTCATGGTTTATTATGTTTTTGTCCTCTACCTTCTCCACCACATAAACAGGGTCATCAGGTGGCTATCACTCATACATTTTAGAGGGCCATCAGGCGACCCTCATTCATCAATTTTGGAGGGCCATCACCTGGCCCTCTCTCATTATTTTAAGAGAATCATGAGGCGGCCCTCACTATAATTATTAAAAGGCCAGCATGTGTTCCATAACAACACCCATGCCCTAACAAAAGCAGTTACAGGCAAGGTCCACTTAATCACCAGTATGTGGACAAGTGCTTGTTGGCAAGGACTATACATTTCGCTAACAGCACACTGGGTTATCCTAGGGGAGGTCGACACCAAGTTGGTTCCTGGGATCGCACATGTGCTACTGATGATGAGGATTTTGGGCCCTAGTTCCATCAGGAATTCCTCCACCGCCTACACCAGTTCCTGCACTTCCTCCTCCTCCATCTTGGATTTGTCCTCTCGGAACATGTCATCCATATCACTATAAGCACTGTCGCACTGACTTAGGGAAGCGGTACCAGACTCTGCTTAAACTAATTTGCTTAGGTGACAAACAGCACACCGCCGCAGAGTTGTTGAAAGGTATAAAAGACCAGACAAATCTGTGGCTCTTGCCTGTGAACCTACAACCATTGATGGTTGTGTGTGATAATAATTGTAACCTGGAGGTGGCTCTGAAGCTTGGCCAGCTAGCACACGTGCAATGCCTGACCCATGTGCTCAACTCGGTGTTTCAGTGCTTTTTCTGAAAACCTACCCAGATTTGACTGAGCTACTTGTCAAGGTACACTCAGTGTGCACTTATTTACAGTGCCTTGCGAAAATACTCATCCCTCTTGAATTTTTCAACCGTTTCCCATATTTCAGGCTTCAAACATAAAGAGAAAAATTTTAATATTATGGTGAGGAATCCACAACAAGTGGGAAATAATTGTGAAGTTGAACAAAATGTATTGCTTATTTTAAACTTTTTAAAATATAAATAACTAAAAAGTGTGGCGTGCAATATTATTCAGCCCCTTTACTTTTAGTGCAGCAAACTCACTCCAGAAGTTCATTGAGGATCTCTGAATGATCCAATGTTGTCCTAAATGACTGATGATGATAAATATAAGCCACCTGTGTGTAATCTAGTCTCCGTATAAATGCACCAGCTCTGTGATAGTCTCAGTCTTCTAATTAAAGCGCAGATAGCATCATGAAGACCAAGGCACACAAGAGGCAGTTCCGTGATACTGTTATGGAGAAGTTTAAAGCCGGATTTGGTTACAAACTAAACTTTAAACATCCCAAGAAGCACTGTGCAAGCGATCATATTGAAATGGAAGGAGTATCATACCACTGCAAATCTACCAAGACCCGGCAGCCCATCCAAACTTTCATCTCAAACAAGGAGAAGACTGATCAGAGATGCAGCCAAGAGGCCCATGATCACTCTGGATGAACTGTGGAGATCTACAGCTGAGGTGGGAGAGTCTGTCCATAGGACAACAATAAGTCGTACACTGCACAAATCTGGCCTTTATGGAAGAGTGGCAAGGAGAAAGCCATTTCTCAAAGATATCCATAAAAAGTGTTGTTTAAAGTTTGCCACAAGCCACCTGGGAGACACATCATGTGGGTGCTTTGGTCAGATGAAACCAAAATCGAACTATTTGGGCACAATGCCAAATGATTTGTTTGACGTAAAAGCAACACAGCTCATCACCCTGAACACACCATCTCCACTGTCAAACATGGTGGTGGAAGCATCATGGTTTGGGCCTGCTTTTCTTCAGCAAGGACATGGAAGATGGTTAAAATTGATGGGAAGATGGATGGAGCAAAATACAGGACCATTCTTGAAGAAAACCTGTTGGAGTCTGCAAAAGACCTGAGACTGGGACGGAGATTTATCTTCCAACAAGATAATGATCCCCAACATAAAGCAAAATCTACAATGGAATGGTTCAAAAATAAACATATCCAGGTGTTAGAATGGCCAAGTCAAAGTCCAGACCTGAATCCAATCAAGAATCTGTGGAAAGAGCTGAAAACTGCTGTTCACAAACGCTCTCAATCCAACCTCACTCAGCTCCAGCTATTTGCAAAGGAAGAATGGGCAAGAATTTCAGTCTCTCGATGTGCAAAACTGATAGACACATACCCCAAGCGACTTGCTGCTGTAATCAGAGCAAAAGGTGGCTCTACAAAGTATTAACTTAAAGGGGCCGAATAATATTGCATGCCCCACTTTTCAGTTATTTATTTTTTTAAAAAGTTTAAAATAAGCAAAATATTTTGTTCAATTTCACAATTGTGTCCCACTTGTTGATTCTTCACCATAAAATTAAAATTTTTATCTTTATGTTTGAAGCCTAAAATGTGGGAAAAGGTTGAAAAATTCAAGGCAGCCGAATACTTTCGCAAGGCACTATATTCCAGCCGCCACTGGTCTAGCAGTATTGCAGCAGTGCTTCCAAGTTCCAGCTCACCGAATGATGTGCGACATGACCAACGTGCACGAGCTCTACATTATACATGTTAGCAAGGTTTTGTGAGCAGCAGAGGGAAGCAGTTAAAAACACAGTACAACATGCCTGTTGCTAATCCGGCTAACTTCTGCACATAATAACCAACAAGTATGCATGGATGTCTGACATCTGTGAGGTTCTACAAAACTTTCAGGAATCAAACAAGATGATGATTGGTTATGATGCTATAATCATCATAACCATCCCACTTCTGTATCTACTCAAATGCTTGCTGCTCATAATTAAAAAGGAAGTGCTGCATGTGGACCACGTGGAAATGGAGAATGTACACAGGGTGCTACATTTTTGCATATCCTGACTGCTTGCCCTGGAAATGTTGCCATTTTTGCTTGTGGACTCTTAAGCGGGCTTTACACGAGGCGATAGATTGTACGATATGTCGTCGGGGTCACGGTTTTCGTGACGCACATCCGGCATACCGCACGACGTCGTCTCGTGTGACACCTCCTAGCGACGCAGTATCGCTCACAAATTGTGAGTTGTGTACTCGTCGCTAGGTTTCATAAAATTGTTAAATTAAAATGGCGGCGGTTGTTAATCTTTTCCGTGGCATCACACGTTGCTCCGTGTGACACCACGGGAACGATGAACAGCAGCTTTACCTGCCTCCCGCGGCACCCGACGGCTTAATGGAAGGAAGGAGGTGGGCGGGATGTTTACATCCCGCTCATCTCCGCCCCTCCACTTCTATTGGCCGCCTGCCGTGTGACGTCGCTGTGACGCCGAACGTCCCGCCCACTCCAGGAAGTGGACGTTCGTCGCCCACAGCGAGGTCATCCGGAAGGTAAGTATGTGTGACAGGGGGTAAACGAGTTTGTGCGCCATGGGCAACTAATTGCCCGTGATGCAAAAACGACGGGGGCGGGTACGATCGATTGTGCTATCGCACAATCTATCGTCTCGTGTAAAGCAGGCTTTAGACTTTCCACAAATCCAGCTGCCACTATTTTTCCCAGTGTGCCATCCCCGTCTTACACTAGCACATGTCCTGTAACATCACCCGTACCTGGACCAATGAAGTTAGGTTGCAGAAGCATTAGACCTATTTAATGACTGTAAAGCAATATACCCTGCTAATTTTGCCTCTAATCTAAAATTATCCCTCCTCAAGTTGCTATCCCTACTCTAAATGCAGTTAACAGAGGTATTAATAGGAAATAGATGTAGGCCTAAAAAAGACTTTTGGTTTCATGTTGCAGCAGTAAGGAATGAAAGGCTAGAATCCTTGCCTAAATGCCTCTTATACACTATCCTTTCTTCAGAAACAGGCCCTACACTAATTTCTTCTAAGAGCTGTATTATTAGATAACATAATTGATTTAAATTACCCCTGAAAAGGATTTTTGGGTTAACGTAGCAGTAGCAAGGTCTTAAAGGCTATCCCTTCTCCAGCAGTTTGCCCTACACTTATTGCAGATAAGTGTGCTATTATTCTCTTATAACAGAGCTGATTTTTTTATATAGCAGCAGCAAGGTCTGTAAGGCTAGAATCCCTTCCTACATGTCTCTAAAGCACAATTCCTTCTCCAGCAGCTTGCTCTACACTAAATGCAGATGAGCGGTATAATTAGAGAACAGAATAGATTTTTTTTATGTAGCAGCACCAAGATCTGTAAGTCTAGAGTTCCTGCTTACATGCTTCTAATACACTATCCTAACTCCAGAAGCTAACCCTACACTAATTGTAGACTTAAGGCCCAGTCACACATAACGACTTAACAGCAATCCCGACAACGATACATCCTGATAAGGATTGCTGGTAAGTCTCCTGGGAAGTCGCTGGTGAGATGTCACACAGTCAGGCCTCACCAACGACACAGTAATGATACAGGTCACAGTAGCGACCTGTATAACGATCTTGGCGGTCATTGGGACCCTGTCACACAGCGTCAAACACAGCGATGCGTTCTGCCCAGCAGGACATCGCCTTTGATGAAAATGGTGCAGACCATTCTGCAACGACTAGCGATCTCACAGCAGGGGCCTGATCGCTGGTAGGTGTCACACATAACGAGATCGCCGGCGAGATCATTTCTGTGTCACAGAAACTGTGACTCAGCAACAATCTCGTTAGCGATCTCGTTGTGTGTGACGGGGCATTAAGAGCGGTATTTTAGAAAATATAATCTATTTATATTAACCCTGAAAAGGACTGTTCATTAGCAGCAGCAAGGTTTGTAAGGCTATAATCCCTGCCTACATACCTCTAATAAACTATTTTTACTCCAGAGCTAACCCTACAATAACCTAATAGTGGTATTAGTATAGAATATAATTTATTTAAATTACCCCGGAAAAGTATTTTTCATTTAATCTTCCACCAGCAGATACTATAATGCTATAAAACACTGTCTCTTCTCCAACAGAAACTCACTCTAAACTCTTTCCGGGTACAGTGCTCTAAAAATGGCATCTCTGGGTCTTATAAAGACCCGATGATGCTATGTGGCTACTCAATAACAGCAATACCAGTAGACAACATGGTTATGGCATTACTATGATTGGCAGGCAATCCCCGCATGTTTTGTGGCTGAAAAAAATGTTGCAAAACATGTAAGGTCGGGATTCGGGCAGCAGATTACTCGATCAAGTATCTAATGGCTCAAGTACCCCAATGCTCGATCGAGTACCGAGCAGTGCCAAACATCATCATTATTTTTCACAGATTAATCAATTCACAGACATACTTACTATACAGGTCCAGAACTTTCCTTTCACTACAATTTGTGGATCAATATTCACAGACAGATATTTGCACACTCTGTTCCAATGTGCTTCAACCCAACATTAGTACAGTACAATCAAATGTATTCCTTTTCCTGTATGTTAGAAGCTATGTCTTCCTATCTTTAGTCTGTAAAACCTAAAACTGAGCTGATTGGCTGGCCCTCATGTTTTATAATAGTTGAAATATTTCCCCTTGATTGTCAGTACTATATCATGTGATGTGATGGCTGCAAAGCATTGATGTGGAAGCCGGTACGATTTTACATTAAGTCATTAGCTCGCTTTCTGCAGTGTTCAACAGTGAAAACATGGTGATGGGCATTTATTATTTGCGATCCTAATGAATTTTTCAAATTTGCGGAGACCTGTAAATTTTAGGAAATTCAACTTGAAGTCATTTAGCAGCTACACAATTCACTCATGTCTTTTTATCACACCAAAGATCTGTAAATTCTTTGAGGGATTAATATATTTACCACTATAAATTACATAAGTAAAATGAGCAATAACTTTTTTTGGTAGACTGTAAACATAGCATGCTGATGATAATTCATCTTACATCACTTATAAGAATAAATTCTTATATAGGTAGTTTTGTGTTTTATTAGTCTTGTGAAAATCTCACGGCTCCTTTGTACAATACTTAATCTCAGTGGGGTTATCAGTTAAGTCATTCATTTCTCTGGCTCCAATCAGGGCAGTGGGAAAATGTATTTCTATATAATACCAGGAGAAACAGTGGAAGTCAGTGATTGATATCAGCACAATGATAGGAAAAAGTATCTAGTGTTGCTGGTTATATAACATCTCTCTTCAATGTGCTACAACATTCACTATGAAAGCCTGGCTCCAGTGATACCAGCATGATATTGTGACACCATTGTTCCCTTCAACAAGAAATTCCTTGAAAAATCACAATGCTAATGCCTTAAATCGTACTAATAAACCATTGTTGTATATGATGTTGCTTGTTTATTTTTACTTGTTTTTTTTTTTTTTACCTGGTGGCACAATAAACAAATAAAACAGTATAAATTTATTAAGCTAAATATAAGATTAAACTAATGTTTTTGTCACCCTTGATAAATGTCCTTTTATTCATGGTCTGATCAATTCCTTTCTGAGTAACAACCATACCACTGTTTTATCCTGAACACTCTGGTTCAAACAAAAAGGGACACAACTATTGACGTACTGTGAGGATCTAAGGTTGTGGGTTGTATTAATCACCCAAGCAGGTTACCAATGCAATTATATTTAATCTTCCGTCCAGGGTCTTACAGGGTCTTCTGTAGATGGCCAAAATTAAGTGCCCCCAGTCAATGAAATTCCAATCGGTAATTCCACTGCCCCCGTTCCAGGTGATAACCATTGTATCCCAACTTTTGGTTGGCCCACAGCTTTTGCATTTCCTGCCAGTATGGTCTGAAGTAAAAGTCTATACTCTTATAGATGATGGATATCCTGACCGTAGCACCTGTATCCAGCTTCAGCCAAGAAAAAACACCCATCGCCTCATGAATGTCCTAAATACCCGAAGGCACCCCTGGGTTCAAGCCTGGCATCTAGGAAACACTCCCCCAATTACCCAATGCTAACTGTGCATTGGTGGAGATATTTTCCTGATGCCGAGCCCCTCACCTGAGACTGCATGTGAGACCCTCCCTGGTGATGGCTCTACTGGGTCTACTATCAACCATCCACATATTCGGACTAGTGGCTGGGAGAATAATTGCTTAATTGAGGCCCCTGTGATACTAACGAGAGTAATGGAATGATTGCTTTACTCTAATTACCAATCTTGTGCCTGACCTTTCATGTACCTTAAACTGACAAGCAAGAAAATATCTAATAAACACAACAATGAGTACAACAATGAGACTGACATAACCAGCTCTCTGTACTGGAAAAAGTGTTCATTCCTTTGGGCCACAAACTGCACTCTGTATCTATTGGTTCAGTAGTCTTCAGTCTGCAGGCCGCTCCTCATTTGGACACCACAGAGGTCTGAGACCGTGCCCAAAACTCCCCTTCATGAGCTACAGAGGAGACATACTAAAGAGCAGTAACGCTTGTTATTGCATGATTTGGATGTTATTATGTAGTGAGAAAATTAAGTATTTGATACAAGCTTTCCCACCCACAAAGAATGGAGAGGTTTGTAATTTTTATCGTAAGAACACATCAACAGTAAAAGACAGAATAAAAAAAATTCAGAAAATCACATTGTATAATTCTTAAATAATTAATTTGCATTTTATCATATGAAATAAGTATTTGATCACCAATCAACCAGCAAGAATTCTGGCTCTCACAGACCTGTTCTTTTTTCTTTTAGAAGCCCTCCTATTCTGCACTCATTAGCTGTATTAATTGCACCTTTTTGAACTCATTACCTGTATAAAACACAACTGTCCACACACTCAATTAATCAAACTCCAACCTCTCCACTATGGCCAAGACTAAAGAGCTGACTAAGGTCCTGTGCGCACACTGCATTTTTTGCTGCAGATTTGCCACAGTTTTTGCTGCAGAAAAGGTGCGGTTTTTGTTCTTAACCTTGCTGCAGTCCTTCCCCAGCAAAATCTATGGGAAAACCAAAATGCTGTACTCACACTGTGTTTTTTCCCTTATAGATTTTGCTGCAGAATTTCTGCAGATTTTCTGCAGCAAAAAGAAGTAGCATGTCACTTCTTTTCCACAGGTACCTGCGTTTTTGCCATACATAATGAAACCCGCGAAAAAAATGCACCAAATCAACAGCAAAACCGCACCAAGAACGCAACAAACCGTGGCAAAACCACATGAGGATTTGGATGCGTTTTTGGTGCGTTTTTTTGTCTCGGGTGCGGAATTTTGGCAGAGGGTGCGGAATTTTCATAAGAAATATACATTTCCCAGTACGCACAGACTCTAAGAAGAGCAGAGACAAAATTTTAGACTGGCACGAGCTGGGATGAGATACAGAGCAATAGGCAAGTAGCTTGGTGAGAAGGCAACAACTGTTGGCGCAATTATTAGAAAAAGGAAGAAACACAAGATGACTGTCAATCTGACTCAGTTTGTGGCCCCATGCAACATCTTGCCTTGTGGGGCAAAGATGATTCTGAAAAAAAGGTTAGGAATCAACAAGAATACACGGGAATACCTGGTCAATGGCCTGAAGAGATCTGGGACCACAATAAAGATTACCATTAGTAACACACTACGCCATCTTGGATTAAAATACTGCAGGGTATGCAAGGTCATCTGCTCACATAAGCGCATGTCCAGGCCCGTTTAACGTTCGAGGAGGCATATAGTCTCTGCAGTGCACATTATTAATGGGCACTAATGTGTGCTACAGAGCACTATACCAATGTGCCAGAATTACTTTGGGCATTGTGAGTTAGGAAGTATGTAATTAATGTGCATACACTGAGGACTGATAAACGTATTGGGCCTCTGAGGCTTCAGTCATCAAAGGGTACTGCACCTCACTTAAGGTGCGGTACTCATCCTGGATCCGGAGGAGGTCTGTACCGGTTCCACAACACACCAAATCATACACACAACCAAGTTGGCCTCCCCACTGGGGACCGGCTAGGGTTGGGTCTTAAGGCAGTCACCAAACATGGGAGGCTGCCACCCACTAGTGACAGCGAACTGGGGGAGGAACAGCCACCAAGGGGAATTAGGAGCAACAAAACAGTAAGAAATTCTCCAGCAGGAGAGGAAGAGAGAAGTCGGGTTTTACCAGTGGCTCTGGTGGGATGCAGGAATCAACACGGATGCCGAGGGGAGAGCTTCATTGTTCCGTCAGGACCGGCGCAGAGCAGGGTGCAGAATTCTAGGATGGATTGGACTTCAGGTTGTTCATCAAAATCTGCAGGATAGGGGGAATTTATATATCCCTCTGGCCACCACAGTTCCTGGAGCACAGTGCTACATAGGGTCAGGGGTCGTGATCTAACTCCGACTCCACCACGGACCCGCGGCACCTGCATACAGGACCGTAGAAAAATCTTCTCAAGAACCGGGGTCCCCAAGAAGCTTCAGGCCATGGGGATCCATTTCTAAAGGCGCAAGGAGGAAGGACCCACCGTCCACTGTACCGGTTCTGACCTCAAATGGATCCGGGATCGACTGGGGCCTATCACAACAGTGACCGGCATCTCCCGGGTAAACCAGAACTGTGAGTAAAGAAACCTGGAACCCGTAGAGACTGTGTCCACCTATCCTTGCCGCCGCCGCCCTGCGCTATGGCACCAGCCATCACTCTAACCCTCATCATCCTCCCTGGGGCCCGCTCCACCTGTGGGGAGCAGAAACATCTTAGCTGCTACAACCATCCACCCCAGAGGACAGCAACAGTAGCAACAGCTAGTCCCTGGCTGCATACTGCAGGTGGTGCCACGAGACAAACCTCCATTATTATCCCCCCCTTCTTTATTGTACACCTCAAGGCCACGAAGCCAGGTAGGACCACCCATGACATCCCCAGACCCTACATCACCAGGCCCGGTGACGAGTAGTAAGTTTAACCTCTTGCCTCATGGGCACTACAAATGCAATTTCTGCATTGTACTTTGCTGGTATCTGCTGGTCAATGCATGCATATGAACGTTCAACTCAATCTCCTCACCACAAGCCCCAATATAAACAGCTCATTGATGAGACACTTCCTGTAAGCTGGGTCAAATAAGTCCAGTATTGTCTAGTTTAGTCCAAGGAGAGAGTCAAAGCACTACTCCTCCCAGAATTTCTATTCCAATCTTTGATGAGTGTAACACGCGTGAGGTCTTAGGTGTCACAAAATGTGAACGTGGAAACCAAAACCCCGGAATATCTGTGCCAGTAAATACACCAGCACTCTCAGGCCACATACATAACCCCAATTCCAGACTGGGAGACTGCCTAGCAACAGGTAAAAGGGATGGGCACTGATTGGATAGTTACCACCCAATCTGTAGGGAGAACCCATTAAGGGGAGGGTTGAGTGGTCAGTTGGGAAGTTGGCAGGAGGAAGTGGTCGGTGGAAGAAGGAAGGAAAGAGGAGTTGAGGGTTGGAGTTGAGAGAGTGAGGAGTGAAGTAAAGAAAGGAAAAGTGTAAAGACCTGAAGTAATAATGGAATGCTGTAACAGGACTGTGGAGTAAGGAACCAGGACTCCAAGAACCTTAGGTTACCTGTGGAAGTGTAATACTCCAGGAACCATGGGGTGCCTGTGGAAGTCTGGAACCTAGGCTCACAGGACTCAGCACGAGGCGGGGTGCAGACCTTAGGACAGTGGCACACTTTATGGTCAACTGTTAAATCTGCCAGGTGAGGGGTTCTCCAGGGTCCCTCACCAACTAAAGAGTCTGAAGCATCAGCAGCAAAGAGGGAACCGGGGATTGAACACCTAAATAGTCCAGGCTGCCTGCAATAGGATCAAGACTGAAACAGAGGGGCTCCCCCAGAAGCTCTAAGCCACGGGAGCCCTATACCAACGAGAGTGCATGGAGGACAGCCACCCCAGCTCACAGCTGGCACAGAAAACAAGGAGAGCAGGTACACTTGAAACCGACACCAGCGGGTCCAGGTACAAAGCCCAAATTAAAAGGCAAGATGAAACTGCAATACTAGTGTGAACTGTTTCCTACTCGCCTCCATATACAAATGCTGACTGTTTCTTACTATAACCCCCATCATCCACTGCTGGGACCCAGGCCTGCTTGCGGAGGACCCAAAACACCTAAGCTGCATTTCTCCACCAGCCCCAGCAGGATCCTGCAGCAGCGGCTTCAATACCCTAGCCGCACACTGCAAGTGGTGTAGTCGAAAAACTTTTATTTTATTTTATTTCTCTCCCATTTTTCATCTCCTTTTTATCGGACTGACCCCCAAATTCACAGAACTGGGCATTGGCTGCGACCATTCACACCACACATCTGGGACCGAGTACCCCACAGCTCTGGGGCGTCACATGAGGGGACATCATTCTCCCTGTAGTTACCTCCAAAATGGAGTGAAGCGTCATACAAAATGGATATATAAGGCTGTACAAGTGCTCTCCTGTATGCTGAGTTTTCTCTATACCTCTGGCGGGAACCAGTGTTATGATACTCCTATGCCATGAACTGTGTCTGTTTACCCCCTGCAATAGGGAATGGTAGTGCCAAAATCATGAATAGCTCCATACCACTAGTGTGTCACAATGAGGAATCGACCTGTGAAGGTCCTTGCATCAGCGAACAATTGTTACGGACATGACTCAATCAGTCACTCTTTGGATCTGACTGCTGTTCCAAATTATAATGTCATGAGTGCACGCGAGAAAGAACGATAACAGACACTTTATCGGTTATGGACCTTCTCCATGACAGACCCTGAGGCAACTGGTCTTTATTGTTTAAAACTTTTCACAGCTCTTCAGAAGTGAAGGGTGTGGACAAAATACAGTCCAATCAAGTATCGTAGGTCGGGGCTTCGGGGCTTCAAGACATATAGAAATCTGCATATCCTCTTTGGATTGGTCAGTCCAGGCTCCAGGAATTTCTTTTATTTATCACCTCGGGTGTAGCCAGGATATGGCAGCCATCTTTAAAATTACATGTGCTGGTATACTGTATTAAGGAAAAATTACTGAATATGCAATATACATATATACATGTTAGTAAGGAACAAAAGCATTCATAAATATGTGTGTTAGTTTACATCTACTAAACTACATACCTGAGTCTATGAAATGGCTCAATTAAGTATTTCTGGTTACTTAATTCTCATCTCCAACAGTCCCCCCTAAAGACTTATTTCTGCCATTTCTAAATTCTAAGGGTACTGTGTTCCCTTAGGAAGAGAGGTAGAAAGACCTGTTGGAAAAAACCTGCCTAACTGAACGTTGAGGCATGGGCGGAGGGGGTAAGGGTTTTCTTCACCGGTTTGAGACCAAGGACTCCTAGGCGAGTCCTCACCCTTTGTAGTGGGGCTTTCCCATGTCTCAAGGTTCTCTAAGTCCTCTCTTCTTCCATGTATTCTAGCAGAATCATTTTATAACTGGGGAAAGGATCGTGTTGGTCTTTATGGGCATGTCATCTGTCCTACCTAGGTCTTCTGTTTCGAGTAAAGGAAAGGTCCCTCCTAATGTGACTTCAGCTGTTTTGGAAAATATTTTCTTTAATTCTTCAGTGTAGTGAGTTTCTTTATAGCTAAGGTGACCTTCCCGTCCACTCCAGTGTTATGGGGTATATACGTGCAACAAACATCCCCCACCATTTTACAGACTCCACCTTTTTCTGCAAGGATCATATCTAAGGCCATTCTATTTTGATAAGCCATGATGGAAGTCGGATTTGGTTGTTCTGCCAGTCCCTGTAAGGCGTCACGTGTATAATTAACAAAACGTTGCTGATTTATAGTAGATATACTTAATCCAGTCTACATTTTTATTTACAGTAATTATGGGGATAATGGATTCAAATCCCGCCCTGACTTGGTCTCTAGCTTTATATTCGTCAGAGACCCCCCTGGGCACTCCAATAGCGTCAATGTAAACATGTGGGTCAAAAGAGCCTTTAGGTGTACTCCGTCGATTCCGTAAGTTGACTTGGTGTATAGTATATTTCATCCATTCTAACCACAGGTTGGTGTCTCTATAACCCTGTTCAACTGCATATACATCTTCCATGGTGGGATTAGCTATGGATCCCATACCATGAAAGATCTGAATATGTGAGACCATTTGAAATACTGGTAGAACTTTTGTCATCTGTAATAGCCTGAATTTTCCCAACTGTGTTCAACCATTGTGTCCACCCTTCATACGTGTACCCAGAAGGTATATACCTTCATCCTGTGGTTGGGGGTGTTGTATGTTGAGAACTAAAGTGTTACACTGGTTATTTGTAGTACATGTTCTAGTGACTGGTGCACGGGAGAGTAAGTAAAGATCTGCCCTTCTCATCCTGTTTATTTAAGGCTACACTTGGTTTGTATCCCCAATTTTCACCAGTATTCCACCCAACAGCTTTCCATGAGCTACATGTGTTTCCATATCCACCTCCTGTAACACATATGTACTGTTGTCCCTGTCTCAAGTGTGCTTGACATCCCATTTGGGGGACCCGTCCTATTTCACATTTCACAATATCACAGTAATCAAGCGTGTAAGTGACAACTTGTGTCGAACTATTGTACCAAAACGTAACCACCTCATTTGTTTTGGTAACAGTGGCCTGAGACCACACAGATTTTTTTGAAAAGAATAAATATAAGCAGGACACTCCGTGCAGATCTAGTTGATTGACCCTTTTCCAATGCGAGGCGTGGATCCATAGATTTTTCTGCGGTTGGATCGGCTCATCTAGTGCTGACTCATGGCTCTTTCTCGTTTGTTCTTTAAGATCAATCAGTCTCCTGACCGAAAACCATATACTACTAGCTCTGATTTAAGATCTGGAATTGGAAAATACACCTGTGTATCACACCATTTAGTCAATCATATAGAAATATACGTCCCTGTGCTAAACCAAAAACATCTTACATAAAGACCTGTTTATTACGAAAAGAAAAGAAAACATACATTTTGTACACGATTTGCCAGTTTCCACTTTCCTATAAAAAATATACACTTTTTGTAAACCCATTTTTAACATACCACCATCATGTGCTTCTCAGCAATAACGTTGTTTTCTGCACTGGAATGCCTCTGACCAAACCTGGAGAGAAATTTACACAACATGCACCTACTTGCATACAACGTGCTCATGATATACATCTATAATCAGTTTGCAGTCTCTAAAAATGGGTAGAGCAGGTGCAGGGTGTTTCTACGGATTCTTTACAGGTTTTTTTTTCACTCAGTTTTAAAAAACATGTTCTACAAGACCGGGTGAGTTTGCCTACCTGGGTACTGAACCCTGGTGTCACCAAAGCACACACTGATATCCATCTTACACAGATTTTAGTCCACAGGTTACCTGGGCCATCATTAAGAAGAGCTCTCATGGCAGAGAAAGCTTACCACCCTTTATCCACAGACCTTCCTCAGTCAGTTGGCTCCCTGCATGTCACACTCCATTCCTTGTTGATTTGCTTGTTCCTGTAGGGATTTAAGAACACAAGGAGTGACAAAAGTCACTGATGTGACAGGTGTCACCGAGGTATGGTCCATATTGACGAAAGACTCTCAACTCTAGGCCCGTTCACTGCTTCTTGGTCAGCTGCACCTGTGCGGGGATCTCCATCCGATTCCGTCAGCTCAGATCTAGACTTTCTCTTCAGCATACCTAGCTCATTTGACAACAGGAAAAAATCTACAACCTACATACACATCTAAAGACTCTTACCCACTCCTGTTCTACCCATCTGGAGAGGCATTTAATGCGTCATTGCCTCCTGTTCCGATTGGAGGGGAGGGAGTGGTTCGAATTTAGACTACCTCATGTTGTGCAAACCGCAGCATATCCAGTGTAGAATCGACCAACATCTTATTCCATCTATAAAAACAAAAAACTAAAAAAATATACATTAGATCATTCTTATAACTTTAACTCTGACCATAATACAGTTAGTGGTCATTTATACATCACATGACTGTAAATACTAAATAAATAAACAAACATATAAGACAAGACTTTCCTATATCAGTGAACAGATATGCCTCATAGTAATAAAGCCAGCTTCAAAACCTATCTAATATGCCTGCTGCGCCCTCTACTGTTGGAGAATATAATTAATACCTTCCCCCCTTTTTTGTTTTTTTGGTTACCAATGTAACAAAATTCAGAGTTTTTATGCTGGTATTCCCTAAAAGAAAAAATAAGACAGCAGGTAATAAATTAGCTACATACTAAAACTAAAATTGAATAAACACTGAAAATAACGTACTGTATATCTTACAACAACATACATTGTTGGGGAATTTTAAAACCTTACGATAAACAACACAGAAATTAAGTCACACATCTCATGAGATCTAATTTTCCCTACAAAATGAATTGAATCATTCAGGTATGAGCAGGAAACTAGAATGTGAAATCCTGAACTCTAAGGGTTAAACCGAACTTACGTCACTATTGAGGAAAAAAACACATTCCATTCATATCACCTAGTAAAAGCCAAAGAGAAAGAGGAGAAAAACACAACTCATCTTTGTTATAACAAAGACGTAGCCGCGAACACATCCATTCCCCACATCTCTGTCGGATACATTATATATTCTTCTTTTTTCTTTCTACAAATTGATTTGATACCTTCTGGCATCAGTAGGGGTTAAGTCTTTAACAGAATTTTTAGATTAACTAACACAATACAAAGATGCGTATTTACCTACCTCTATTTTATTTTATGATATAATGTTGCAGGACTTCTAAAATACCAATTGATTTTATGTGAATAGATACCTCTTACTATTTATCAATTCTGTAAAAGTTTCACTTATTTATCTTTGACTTGCATGTATTAGATAGCTGAGTAAGCAAAAATACTATTTAAATGTTTTATGTATATACTAGGAAACACCTCCCACCGGAGATGGGTGGAGAGCTTTGTACAAAGAGCCATTGCGAGGGGCATGGCTTATGAGGTGTACTGCCATCAGTGGGTGCAGCAAGATGGCCGCCACAAGAAGTTCCAGGCACCTGACTTCCGGGTGTAGCATCCATGTTGTGACTCCCTGGGTGTAATGGGAGGGGCTGAAACTCCGTAGTGAGCCAGGGGTGTATATGGGGAGTGTCTACATTATTATGCATTTACATACTCTGCAATATTCTACTATTCTAAAAACGCCTACATTTATACATGATTCCTATGCAGGACAAGGGATTCAAAATAACAAATTATGTATTTGTAAACTCTCAATTCTCACTAGGCTAAAAGAATCCCCCAAGAAATTTCCTAATTATCAAAACATGCTCTTAAGATAGAAAACCTAGCACAAGTACATGTACATTTAACACTTGGTCAGTTTTTTGATTTTTTTTTCCCTTCGGAGAGCTGTCTAGCCCCCCTTTACAAATGCGCGGGCAGCGTGCATTCCAGCTTGGGAAGGGAGGGGATGTGCTGCTCGTGTCTTCCCCATCTTTTCTTTGGAAAAGGATCCTGTTAGGAGAATCTTTTGAAACTGAACTAAGGAGTGATAACTTCGCAATCTCATCATAGATTCTTTGCACTACCCATGTCCATCATAATCCACCAATTTACACAACCTCTTGCAATTCTCAGCTCCTACTAAAAAAACAATTTCTTCTTGAACAGAGTATACAAAATGCTCTAATTGGACCGGCCGGTTCCAACTGAATCCTTTACCCCACTTCCTTGCTATATAATAAGGACACACTTAGGCGTCCAACGTATGAATACAATACCGTTCCTCATACGTCCCTAATTCTCCTACTTCTTACATAGCAGTGCATGAGTTAATACTCAGGGGAAATACGCTGATTCAAACACTTTCCTCCAACACCGGAATCCCTTCCCCTCCTCACCGTGTAAAGAGGACGCAATTTTCAGCGTCCAACATGTCGATACTATATACCGTTCTCCACGTGTTCCTATTTCTCCGGCTATAAACACGGAAATAGATGTGATAAAAACACTAGGGAAAACGCCGATTCCCTTATCTCTCTGTCTCTGTCTATCTCAAAAACAAACCAACAATTACAAAATAATGAAAGCATAAACCAGTTAGTTTCTCTCTCTCTCTCTCTCTATATATATATATGTATGTATATATATATATATATATATATATATATATAGACTGCAGCAGTAGTTAATTGACCCCTCCTTCCTCTCCCCCTTTGGCTGCTCCTAAAGAATTCCTCTCAGTCACTCACACTAGCCCCCCCTCCTTCTGCTCGCTCTCAGCAGCTGCATGGGTAATTGCTAGCCCACTGACCCCCCCCTTGCTTTCCTTGTTCTCAGTGAAGGAATACAGCCATGTGGCTGAGCTCTACCAGACCCCCGCTGTCTGCCTCTTCCCTCCAAGCAGCGATGGGTAAGTGACCCCTCCTTCTCCTCCTGATGCTGCTACTGCTGCCTTTATGAAAAGCTGCAGACTATTAGCTCTTTGAGAAGTAAGTCAGAGCGAAGAATTTACAGGCTTTCTACGGAGCTGAAAGCCTCTGTTTACAACTCAGAAATACAGACAGACAAACAGATCGTATGACCCATGGACCCTATGACCCTATGGGGTCTGGATCCTTTTCTTTGTTCTAGATTACCGGCGAGAGATAGGCCCACGTTGAGGTCTACAACATCAATATCCCCCCCAGATCAGAGGTCAAACCTTTCGCCGAAGACCACCGACTCACAGGAAAATCATATACATTGTACATGAAACTCACCTGTTATTTTGACAGTGATCAAATCTCATTGTCGGGGTTCCGGGTACTGGGAAATGGTCTCCTGGATCCGAGAGAGAAATTCAGCCAATCTTTCTTACGGTAATCTCAGCAGTGCCTCCACTGTTACGGACGTGACTCAACCAGTCACTCTTTGGATCTGACTGCTGTTCCAAATTATAATGCCATGAGTGCAAGCGAGAAAGAACGATAACAGACACTATATCAGTTATAGACCTTCTCCATGACAGACCCTGAGGCAACTGGTCTTTATTGTTTAAAACTTTTCACAGTTCTTCAGAAGTAAAGGGTGTGGACAAAATACAGTCCTATCAAGTATCATAGGTCGGGGCTTCAAGACATATAGAAATCTGCATATCCTCTTTGGATTGGTCAGTCCAGGCTCCAGGAATTTCTTTTGTTTATCACCTCAGGTGTAGACAGGATATGGCAGCCATCTTTAAAATTACATGTACTGGTATACTGTATTAAGGAAAAATTACTGAATATGCAATATACATATATACATGTTAGTAAGGAACAAAAGCATTCATAAACATGTGTGTTAGTTTACATCTACTAAACTACATACCTGAGTCTATGAAATGGCTGAATTAAGTATTTCTGGTTACTTAATTCTCATCCCCAACACAATTACCTGGACTGTGCATTATATTACCTCCAACAACAAGTGAGCAGAACTGTACTCTAGCTGCACTGCGAGGCCCTAAACTTGCTTGTTATATATAGAGATCACACCTTTTTTCATACCCAAAATGTAAATACTACACTGTTAATTACCCCCACTTTGCCGTTAAGAGAGAGACTGTATCCTATTATTTCCTACAGCAAAGTGTTATGTTACCAAGTTCACCCTTAGGTCTAGTTGCTTGTAATTGCATGACCATCATAGGAGCTCCAACACCTTCTCCCTGACACCACTTCCAAATGAGCATCCTCGGGGGGACCACCTAATAAGTGCCACCTCCGGCTATTGACAATTGTTGTGGACACAAGAGAAGTCTTTAGGGGTCCAGCAACCCATTTCAGCTACCATGACATAACCAACTGAAGCCAGTGGAACTACATATCCCTGCTGCTCCCTCTGCAACATCTGGTGCCTCCCCTATGACTCACCGCACATTCCTTGATACAAAATGATATCTTGATGCACAAAACTGTAACTAAGCACCTAACTTGACATATTTAATAGTTTGTTCTGTGGTAAGGGTCCAGTTAGCATCATGGTAGTTAAAGGGTACCTGTCACCAGATTTGTCTTTTTTAAACTGTGGCCACCACTAGTAAGTCCGTATCTGAGGGCGTTCTTTGACCTTTCCCCAAGCCTGCTTATTACAATACTTTGCTCTGCCCAAAGAAGGACAGAGAGAAATGCACAGAAGCGCATTGGAGGACTCCATGTGGATGACAGAGGACGCGTCATCTACACAGAGCAAGGAAGGAGGAGGGTGATTGTAAGAAGATAGGAGGTGCTGGACCAAGACAAGTGACGCCCATCAGACAAGGTGAGGTGAGTGTATAATAAAGTGGTGTATCATGTTTCTTTAGCTTATCATCTGTTTCTATAGTTTTGAAGCTGTAAATATGTACCCAAAGTTTCAAATAAACTTATAGCGAATCTGTGAACAGATTCTACAATAAAAAATGCCTACATTATTAAACAAAACCTCTTATTCCTTATGAGGCATATGAAGCTGAACTACTTATCAGCAATAGAGGTAAAAATCAAAGTCTGCAAAATCAAAACATATGAAGGGATCATTTTAATATTAGTGAGGGGATCTGATGTGGATTTTCATAGTGAGTACACCAGCCTCTTCAGGTCTAAAGGCCGCTTTACACGCTGCGATATCGGTACCGATATCGCTTGCGTGGGTACCCGTCCCCATCTGTTGTGTCAAATCGCTGCCCGTGCCGCACAACATCGCCCAGACCCGTCATACGTACTTACCTGCCCGGCGACGTCGCTGTGACCGGTGAACCGCCTCCTTTCTAAGGGGGCGGTTCGTTCAGCGTCACAGCGACGTCACAGCTGCGTCACTGAACCACCGCCCAATAGAAGCGGAGGGGTGGAAATGAGTGGGACCTAACATCCCACCCACCTCCTTCCTTCCGCATAGCGGCTGGGAGGCAGGTAAGGAGAGGTCCCTCGTTCCTGCGGTGTCACACGGAGCGATGTGTGCTGCCGCAGGAACGAGGAACAACTTTGTTACTGCTGCAGTAACGATATTTGAGAATGGACCCCCATGTCACCGATGAGCGATTTTGCACGTTTTTGCGACGATGCAAAATCGTTCATAGGTGTCACACGCAACGGCATCGCTAATGCGGCCGGATGTGCGTCACCAATTCCGTGACCCGAAGGACTTCGCATTAGCGATGTGGTAGCGTGTAAAGCCCCCTTAAGAGATCTATTTGGTAATGTATGCAGTTTATATTGTGCAAACGGGTGACAGATAAATTCTATGAAATACTAAATACTATCTAGTATATATTGTCACCGGCTAGGTTGTTTCTGGTAATGTGTTTACAGGGCTGAGTTATCAGAAAAGTTGAATATGCAATTGCCCAAAGGGCCTTCAAAATCCATTCCCTTTAGATCTTCAAAGATACTTTGCTGCATGATTCAGAAGAAATATAAGTATACCAAGTGCTTTTTTTTGTAATAAAATATTTGCCGATACGCATCACTGAAGTGACCTACCACTGCTGTCAAGAAAACTACACCAAGTCTCCATTTCTGCTAGACAATTTTTAACTGCAGGTAGTCCAGGCAATTCTTTGGGGCATAGTATCAGTGTCTTCAGTGGGTTTTTTTTAAAAAAAATATTTGCCATTGGAGAGAGTGGACGGTCATGTGAGCACAAGTAGGGGATTTGTATTCTTCTGGCCCCATTCTGATTTGATGTGCCCAGCCTCAGTCAATTCATTTTCATTGAGCATATCTGTTCAGCACGTGACCACATCTATGTAAATCTCATGCTTGCAGCTTCATAACCTCCCACTCTCACTGCCGGCACCAAAGAATCCTGACCGTGTGCAGTGTGCACACTGTGAGAATTCAGAAGGCTGCAGTCACAGAGTGACACAAGGAGTGAGTGCAGACTCATTACAAACTTGGACAACCCCTTTAACGTTCCTAACAACATAATAAAAACATAGTAACCCTTAACTTGTCAGACGGCACAAGACTTTATTAAAGAGATTGTCCACTACTTTAACATTAATGACCTTTCCTTAGGATAGGTCACCAATGCCTGACTGGTCGGGGTCCAGCACCTGACAACCTCGCCAATTCCCTACTCTAGGTGTCGGTGGTGGCAGGTGGCCGGAAGTGCTCAGTTCTGGATCTGCTCCGTCTTCTGATAGTGGCAGCAGTCTCCTATTAAAATCAATAAGGTGGATGTGCAGTACCCGGCCGCGGACACCATCAGAGGATGGAGCAGATCCAGAAATAAGCATTTCCGTCCACCTGCACCATAATCAGTTGATCAGTGGGGTTCCCATTGCGCTCACATCAGAAGCAATGCGCTAGTGGGATGAAGGCCTAATGATAAGACATTGTCAGTATCACAAATAAATATTTACATTCAGGTACCTTAGAGATGATGTTGTCTCTAGTCATTTCTTTCTATTCTTCACCTTGTCCTGACGCCATGATGACTTTTCACATTCACATCTCGTCTCTGCAGATTTCCATCTTCTCCGGTCTTCTGCAGCACATCCCGATACGATGCCCCTAAAAGTAGCAGAAGGATTATAATATTTCTACTTAAAAATATCTGCCCTACACTGTGCCCCAGAATAAATAATGGTCCCTCACAGTATTCTCTGCACAAAATATGAATCACACTGTCCTTCTTATGGTACATGCCCTCCATATTCCCTTTTTCCAAACTGAGCCTACTTTTTACAGTGTCCTTTACACTGTGTCCCCATATACTGCCCAGTCTTTATACTGTGCCTTCATCACACTCCCCCTCCTTGCTATAACCTCACACTGTCCTCCCATTCTGCCCCCTCTCCATACCACCCCCTCTCCAATACCCAGTCTTTATTCTGTGCCCCTCACATTCTTCTCATCCCGTACTGTCTCCTCACTACCTCCTGCATGTCCATATACTTTTCCACCTCACTCCCCATCCTGCTCACTTGCTCCTCATACCACGTCACTCTTTATTCTGTGTCCTCAAAATTTCTTTCCAGTTCGCTCCACATCCTCTCTGTCCCCATGCATCACCCCTCATCCTCTCTGTCCCCATGCATCACCCCTCATCTTCTCTGTCCCCATGCATCACCCCTCATCCTCTGTCCCCATGCATCACCCCTCATCCTCTCTGTCTCCATGCATCACTCCTCATCTTCTCTGTCCCCATGCATCACCCCTCATCCTCTTTGTCCCTATGCATCACCCCTCATCCTCTCTGTCCCCCTGCATGAAACCTCATCCTCTCTCTCCCCATGCATGAAACCTCATCCTCTCTCTCCCCATGCATGAAACCTCATCCTCTTTCTCCCCATGCATGAAACCTCATCCTCTCTCTCCCCATGCATGAAACCTCATCCTCTCTCTCCCCATGCATGAAACCTCATCCTCTCTCTCCCCATACATGAAACCTCATCCTTTCTCTCCCCATACTGTGTCCAAAGATACTTCCCCCTCCCCATCCTCTCTTCCCACCATACTCTGTCCACAGATAGTTCCCTCCCCCACCCATACTGTTTATGTAGATATTGCCCCCTCCCCACCCTCTGTCCCCCTAAAGTGTGTCCACAGATGGTTCCCATTCCCCACCCTCTGTCCCCCCCATAGTGTATCCACAGATAGTTCCCTCCCCCACCCTCTCTCTCCCATACTGTTTCATAAATACTCCCCTCTCACCCCATAATGTTCCTCCTCCATGTCTTCTTCAGCTCCACAGTGAAGCACTTATCAGCATTTCTCTGCCACCTCCACTCTGCAGCGCTGGCTTCCGGGTCAGCAGTCTGATCAGCTGACCTGATCACATGAAAGACTTTGCACTGACCCGGAAGTCAGCGCCAGGGACACCACTTCATGTGTCCTCGTGTCTGACAGATACAAAGACAATTAAGCAGTGAGAGCCATGTGATGCACTTTCTATGAGTGCGGCTGTCAGTGTGACAGCTGCGCTCAGAGAATAGCCGTCTCCCACCCCGGCAGACTTCCACACCGCAGCATTAGGCAGCCAGACAGCGCCCCCTAGATACACCTCTGGCTTGTGCCTCCACTCCACACTTGACTAATTTGTATAGTTTACAAATTAGTCATGTGGACAGAGCCAGAGGTGCTCTTCAGATTTTCCGGTACGCCATACAGATACGTACCGCTGCAAAAAAAGCACTGAGTATACCGCACTATTTCTGTGGGTAAGCAGTACAATTAATGCTCACTGTATTATGGAAAATGGAGGGTAAGGCTATAGTTACATGGCAACATATGTAGTGGGACATTTAGATGGTAGATCATTTAATCTTAGCTCATGAATTTCAAACTTTATCTTGTACCTCAGATGCAAGAATTCAGAAGTAGAGATGAGCAAAATCATTTAAATTCGTGTTCTGCGATTGCAGCCGGACTTTAGATAAAGTTCTGTTCGGGACTCGGACTTGACCTGAGTACCATTGGAAGTCATTGATTGGGCAGTTCTGGTCTCCGCTGACATACAGCCAGCCATAAACAGATCCCTTTCGGGGGAGGGAGACCGGGTTTTTTCTTATTTTTTGTGCACACTACATCCGATAATGCTAATTTTACCTCCCAGTGAGAGTCATTAAAATACTGAAATACTTGCTGTTCGCACTGGACCGAGCATCGAATGTCTGTACCCAAGCACAACAATGCTTGTTTGCATACGTAAAACACCCAAGCTCCGAACTCAGACACTGATTGTTTTTGGAAAGTCTGTGTTTGCCATGAACATCCAACTTTACTGTTCAGGTCCTTTCATGTTTTTTCAGAAGCATAGATGATGGTATAGGAGAAAACAAAACGCCAGCACTTCTATTCCATACTCTAAAAACTTGTGTATGGAACATACAGATGTATAAATATACTAAAAAAACCAAGGTTTCCGGCACTACTAACACACACTACGGTCTCAAAGACAGCATAGCTAGGAAGCTGAGTGGAGAAGCAAGAGTCATAGAGTGCTATAACCTAGCAGATATAAAGTCTGCGGCTTAGGAGATGGACAGTGAAGGTCGATGGAGCTTTTTCTCCGTGCTCTATCATAGGATTGAACTGATGCCGCTAAGGTTCAATGTGGCGGACGCAGGAGATTTGGGGCTCCAAGCAAGATGTTCAGGGTCGAAGCCAATAACACAATTAAGACAATGGCAGATAGAAGCTTTAAAAAAAATGTAAATTCTAAAGTACTGTTCTAACACAAATACTACTGTGTTGTACAACATAGAATAAATCTAGTATTGTGCGTTGTCATTGTTATCATGAAATATTTAAAACCTGCCAAACAGAGTACATCCCTATCAAATAGATAGTCTCCCCTATTTCCTTTTCCTTTATGATAAAGGGTACAAAACCGATGAATGAAATTGAAGTCAATTCAATAGCTAAAAATGGACAGGATATCCATAAAGGATTCATGACTGAAGCTATTTAACCTGGTATTTTCCGCTACTTCAGTATCTAGCTATAAATAGAGATAAAAGAACTTCCTAAAGTTTGTTTTATATGACTATAGAATCTTCTCAGTCATTTTTCAAAAAATATTTAATTTACTGTCTTCTTTAATGATATGATGATATGGATGAGAGTTGGTTTGGAAGATTTTATACACCATCTGGATATTATTGATGATGACAACAAGTGCCCTCCAAAACATTCTTTCTTTTAAACACTTTATGGATCCAATTGATTATTGCATTGTTTTTATCAGCAACTTTTGTGACATTTTGAAAAACACACATTTTTGCTTTTTTACCTACGTTCACTGGTCCTGTCGGGGCATCTGTCCGAAACCCCCCTCACCGTAGGAGGAATTCCCCTATAGTCTACTACGTTCGGGTTTCCGCCTGCAGAAAACATATATACCCGAAAATGGTGGGTTATACCAGAGACGGCTGAAGCACGGGAGTGCGCTTTCAACAAAGATAACCTCACCATTTAAAAACCTGCATGTACTTAGGAGATCTACAATATCAACAAGGCTCCCAGAGCCGAAGCGTTTTGAGAATTTGGTTGCATCAAAATTTATGATTTCTCCTCATAATAAATTTTCTTCACCTGCAAAAGTAAAATAGTGTGCAGCGTATTTTCATGATTTATATGCATGGGTTCTTACCCGTAAACGTGCACCTAAAAAAAAATGTGTTAGTGTGCACACCTCTTTTTTTTCTACGAAAATGGTGCAAGACAAAGCACACACTAAGGGGTACTTTGCACACTACGACATCGCAAGCCGATGCTGCGATACCATGTGCGATAGTCCCCGCCACCGTCGCAGCTGCGATATCACTGTGATAGCTGCCGTAGCGAATATTATCGCTACGGCTGCTTCACACGCACTCACCTGCCATGCGATGTCGCTCAGGCTGGCGAACCGCCTCCTTATTAAGGGGGCAGGTCGTGCGGCGTCACTGCGACGTCACACGGCAGGCGGCCAATAAGAGCGGAGGGGCGGAGATGAGCGTGATGTAAACATCCCGCCCACCTCCTTCCTTCCGCATTGCAGCCGGGACGCCGGTAGGAGATGTTCCTCGCTCCTGCGACTTCACACACATAGATGTGTGCTGCCGCAGGAATGAGGAACAACATCGGACTGTCGCGTCAGCATAATTATGGAATTTCGCCGACGCTACACCGATGATACGATTATGACACTTTTGCGCTCGTTAATCGTATCACCTAGGATTTACACACTACATGACCCCACCGACATCGCACCTGCGATGTCATAGTGTGCAAAGTACCCCTAACTCTATCTGTCTGCTCTATCATAGTCAATGGCCGTGTCAGTGTATGTGTCTGAAACACATTTTTCCGGAGGGTGTGAGGGGTTTCGGATGGATGCCCCGATGGGACCAGTGAATGTAGGTAAAAACGCAATGTGAAAGCGGCCTAATACATACACAACATAAGAGAAAAGTGGCTTAATAACCACCCACCAATGATGAATCAGACTCTGCCTGCACCAGTAATGCATGAACAAATAATGTGCCAGCAGGGCTTAGAAAGGGACATGCCACTTACTCTACTGTTGATTATGCACACCTTTCTCTGTAGGAAGCACTGGGGCCCAGTACAGTGCGTAATTATGTGTGCAGCTAACAAAGAGAGCTCATATAGCCTAGCTTCATCCTTAAAGGAAACCTGTCACCAGGTTTTTCACCCAGGCTGCTCTGTATAATGTAAAAAACACCTTTATTATACTCCCTTAGGAGGGGTTGAGTCCATTGGGTGTCGCTGCTCTTGATACAGCACCTTCTGCATCTTGTACGATCACTGCCCTCCATCCTACATCATCTACACAGAGACCCTGAGGATAAGCACTTTAATCTGCCTAGCTGGGGGCAGAGCAAAGTACTGTAATACGTAGGTACAAGGAAAGGTCAAAGACCGCCAGCACATATGTACTACAACTACTACAGCTAAGCAGATCTAAGTGTGCATGCGCAGGAGCGAACAGAGGCCTCTCTGTGGATGACTTAAGACGTGTCATCCCCATGGAGCTGGGAAGGTGGACGTGATCACACAAGATGGAGGAGGTGTCGGACCGAGAGCAGCGACAGTCATCGGACTGGACTGCCCCCTAGGTGAGTATTATAAAGATGTTTTTTACATTATACAGAGCGTCCTGGGCTCTTATATACAGCATGCAGGAATGTTGTATATAAAGGCTCACTGGTGGTGGCCGCAGCTTATAAGGGGAAAACCTGGTGACAGGTTCCCTTTAAATATAAAAATATATTTAAACTAATGTACAGTTAGAAAACCAATACACAATATGTGCCTATGTTATTCGGTGAGTGAGCTTTGTATTATTAATCTTATTGTGGCTTTACTTTTATTTTCTTTGGGTTTTACCTGTGATTTTGACGTTATCTGTGCCTCCAATATTCATTAGTATGTCATGTAATATTATATCATAATTACTGATGTATTTGTGATCCATTCCTAAATACTTACTTGATATAAACAGGAGCATATACAAGGGTGTGTCCAGCTCATCTCTTTGTTTTAGGAGACCAACCATATCACCATGCAGGGATCCATTTGGAGTCAGCCCGCTCCCTTAGTACCCAAGATTCAAAGAAGTCGATCCAGCACGGTGCATTTGATTAAAAATAAAAGTCCTTTATTGAAAAACCATTAAAAAGTCCATTATGCGTTTCGGACGGGTTGTCCTTACTCAGTCTCAGCACATCTCACAATGAGTCCAGACTAAAAACATATGGCACAGGACATGATGTCAGCAATCAGTACAAAATTTACATATGCAGTAAAAAAAAAAAAAAAATCCAATTCATTCATTATTATATGTGCAACCAAACAGGGAAACATACAAATAAATTCTCAATAGAAATACATTAGGTCATTTCTTATATTTAGTCCCATAGGAACCCTCGTTTCCATTTCAAAAATCCATTTTATCTCTTTATATTGTAACATTCTTTTTATATCACCTCCTCTCCTAGGTAGCAAAACTTTTTCAATGCCACTCACCTGCAAACTACCTAGATCGCCACCGTGGACACTGAGAAAATGCTTGGAGGCTCCTGAGTAGAGATGAGCGAACCGGTCGCGGTTCGGCTCGAGGTCGGTTCGCTGAACGGGGGTCCCGTTCGAGTTCGGTTCTTCGAACGTTCGACAAACCAAACTCGAACCTATAGGCTATAATGGGAGGCAATCACAAACACATAAAAATGCATTATAAACGTACGCAAACAGTTAATAAACATTGCCATAACACTTACCGGTCCTCGCGATCCCTTCTGCACTCTGTCTCCTGCCGCTATTCCATCCGATGATCGCTGAATCCTCCCGGTGACGGCACTGCCAGCAGAGGTGCAGGACCTATCGTGACGTCAAAATAGCCATGTGACCAGTCACGTGGCTATTATCTCATTGGCTACAGACTGGTCACATGACTATGACGCGTCATGTAGGACCTGCGAGTGCATCTCTCCGGTACACGGTGCACATATGTGTATCGCCGTGTACCGGCAACATGCTCTAGCACACGGTCGACTCCCCGTTCCGTTAGGGATTGGCTGACACAGCCGGTCATTAACGGAGATCACCGTTGCCATAGCAACGCAGTTAGCGGTGACGTCACCGCTAACCGCGGCTCCGAGAGCACCATTGCTATGGTAACGCGTCTGTCAGCGTTTTCGCTGTTACCGCTGACAGCCAGCACTGATCACTCACGGAGTGAAGGCTGCACGCTGCTTCCCGATTGTAGTGAGGATTGTAGTGAGGATGAGGTTCCCCAGCCCCAAGTGATGAGCTGGTGAACCTCATCCTCACTACAATCGTCACTACTACTACACTAGTGAGGATTGTAGTGAGGATGAGGTTCCCCAGCCCCAAGTGATGAGCTGGTGAACCTCATCCTCACTACAATCGTCACTACTACTACACTAGAAAGAAAGAAGACAGAAGAGCAGGATCGTGGAGGGCTGACAGGGGTAATAAAGATGGAGTCTCTAATGTGTCTGTGTATTTATTTCTATTAAAGTATTTTTTCTCTGTGTGGTGTTTTTTTTTAACCCTTTATTGGAGATTCTTAATGGCCGGGTCAAACGTGCCTGACATTAAGAATCTCTGGCTTAATACTGGCTAGTAAAACAAAGCCAGTATTAACTCATGATTACCCAACAAGCCACCCGGCTCCAGGGCTGTTGGAAGAGTTGGATACAGTGCCAGATGATGGCGCTTCTATGAGAGCGCCATTTTCTGGGACGGCTGCGGACTGAAATCCGCAGCAGAGGCGCCCAGAAACCTCGGGCTAACCTGTGCTGCGGATTCCAATCCCCAGCTGCCTAGTTGTACCCGTCTGGACACAAAAATTGGGCGAAGCCCACGTCATTTGTTTTTTAATTATTTCATGAAATAAGTGAAATAATTAAAAAAAAACGGGCTTCCCTATATTTTTGGTTCCCAGCCGGGTACAAATAGGCAACTGGGGGTTGGAGGCAGCCCGTGGCTGCCTGCTGTACCTGGCTAGCATACAAAAATATGGCGAAGCCCATGTCATTTTTTTGGTGGGCAAAAAAATTCTGCATACAGTCCTGGATGGATAGTAAAAAAGTCTTTTACCCAGCTCACCTGTGCAATGGAAGCCAAAAACCTGGGCTGTGCACGGAGAAAAGGTTTGGAGAGCCAGTCCATGTGCATAGAGAGTAGTTGAGGGATTTCACCAGCACAAAACTCCAGGCATCTTATTCTTTAAAATAAAACTTCTTTATTTCTTGTCATTAAAAAGTCTATGCTATAGTGGTTAAGCCCATGTTAGAAAGGACGCGTTTCGAACATCCAGTTCTTATTCAATCTCTCTGAGATTGAATAAGAACTGGATGTTCGAAACGCGTCCTCTCTAACATGGGCTTAACCACTATAGCATGGACTTTTTAATGACAAGAAATAAAGAAGTTTTATTTTAAAGAATAAGATGCCTGGAGTTTTGTGCTGGTGAAATCCCTCAACTACTCTCAGTCCTGGATGGAGTATGCTGAGCCTTGTAGTTCTGCAGCTCCTGTCTGCTCTTCTTTATACAGACAGACAGCAGCTGCAGAACTACAAGGCTCAGCATACTCCATCCAGGACTGTATGCAGAAGTTTTTTGCCCCCTGAAAAAATTATGTGGGCTTCGCCATATTTTTGTATGCTAGCCAGGTACAGCAGGCAGGTACGGCTGCCCCCAACCCCTAGTTGCCTATTTGTACCCGGCTGGGAACCAAAAATAAAGGGAAGCCCTTTTTTTATTATTTCATGAATTTCATGAAATAATTAGAAAACAAATGACGTAGGCTTCGCCCCATTTTTCTATCTAGCCAGGTACAACTAGGCAGCTGGGGATTGGAATCCGCAGCACAGGTTGGCCTGAGCTTTCTGGGCCCCACTGCTGCGAATTGCAGTCTGCAGCCGCCTCAGAAAATGGCATTTTCATAGAAGCGCCATCTTCTGGTGCTGTATTCAACTCTTCCAGCACCTGCCTGCTATACCTGGCTAGCATACAAAAATATGGCGAAGCTCACGTCCTTTTTTTGTAGTTTTTTGGCAAAAAAAATAAAAAATGCTTCCCTGGATTTTCCATTGCCAGTGAAGGTAACACCAAGCAGTGGGGGTTAGCAGCCAGTAGCTGCTTGGATTACCCTTAGCTAGCAATACAAAAAATGCAGCGGGAGCCCATATATATTTTTTTTAATTATTTATTTAAATAACTAAAAATAAAATGGGCTTCCCTGTATTTTGATTGCTGGACATCACAGTGCTGTAAAAATAAATGTTTAAAAAAATGACGTAGCGCTCCGCGGTATTTTTGATTCTCAGCGCAGATAAAGCAGACAGCTATGGGTTGCCACCCCCATCTGCCTGCCGTTACCTTGGTTGGCAATCAAAATACAGGGAAGCCCATTAATTTTTTCTAGTTAAAAAATAGTTAAAAAAAAAATGACGTTGGGTCCCCCCATTTTTGATAGCCAGCTAGGGTAAAGCAGACGGCTGTAGCCTGAAAACCACAGCTGGCAGCTTTACCGTGGTTGGGGATCCAATGTGGAGGTCCCCTCAGGCTCTTTTTTATAATTATTTTATAAATATTAATAATTACACAATAAAAGTAGGGTCCCCCTCAAATTGGATCACCAGCCAAGGTAAAGCGGACAGCTGTGGTCTGGTATTCTCAGGGTGGGAAGGTCCATAGTTATTGGGCCTTCACAGCCTAACAATAGCAGGCCGCCGGCACCCCAGACATGGCGCATCCACTAGATGCGCCAATCCTGGCGCTTCACCCCAGCTCATCCCGTGCCCTGGTGCAGTGGCAAACGGGGTAATAAATCGGGTTGATACTAGCTGTAAAGTAACCTGAGATCAAGCCCAGCAGTTTGTGATGTCATGGCGTCTATTAGATACCCAACATCATAAACTGTCAGTACTAACAAAAAAAAAAAAAATCGACAAAAGAAATTTATTTGCAAAAACAGTCCCCAAAACATTTCCTCTTTCACCAATTTATTGTAAGAAAAAAAATAAAGGGGTCCCACGACGACTCTGGACCGTCTAGAATATGGGAAGGAGACACTCAGGGAACGTATCCCCCATTTTCTAGGAGTGCGGACCCTTCATGTGAGGAGTGTGGGTGCAATGAATCTGCACTCACTCTTCTCGGGTCCACAGCAGCAGAGTCCATGTCGTAATGGTTGCTACCAAAGCTGCAATGCCCTGCTCATGAGGTAAGGGCATGCCTAATCAGGAGAACTACTGTAGAGGAAGCTCTGCTCACTGGTATATAGGTGCTCAGAGGTAATAATAGATAAAATTAGTGAGTAACCTCGGCACTCTAAATCTCCCAGACTAAGTCAGTAAGTCACAACGGATAGTAATGCAAAATCACTCTTTATTGGTCCGTATTAAGAAAAAAAAATCTTTCATAAGCATATATGTTTTTGTCCAAAACAAGTTACAAATGACGTTTCGGCCTCAGCCTTCGTCAGATTGGACTTATCTGCATGTAATCATGAAAAATGACAATAATCAGTATCACATAAGAGTGAGAGAACAATAACATAAACTCGAACAATGTAGAGGTACAATTGGGATGCAGCAAAAAAATTGCAACACAGCAAGAAATGAAACACATGATACAAATGTCATAATACAGTACAAGGACAATATAGTAATGACAAATATGGGGTCAGAGTAGGCTTAGACAGCTCTGGTACGAAAGAGATGTCAATCATAAAGTAACATGTGCAGTAGGTGTAGAGCTACAGTATGCATGGCAGAGCTAATGGGTAGACCAACCATAGAAAAAGAACGGAGAAAAAGTGGAGAAAAAATGGAAAAAAAAATGGAGAAAAAGTGAAGAAAAAGTGGAGAAAAAATGGAGAAAAAGTGGAGAAAAAGTGGAGAAAAAGTGGAGAAAAAGTGGAGAAAAAAATGGAGAAAAAAATGGAGAAAAAGTGGAGAAAAAGTGGAGAAAAAGTGGAGAAAAAGTGGAGAATAAGTAAAGAATAAGTGGAGAAAAAGTGGAGAAAAAGTGGAGAAAAAGTGGAGAAAAAAATGGAGAAAAAGTGGAGAAAAAGTGGAGAAAAAGTGGAGAATAAGTGGAGAAAAAGTGGAGAAAAAAATGGAGAATAAGTGGAGAAAAAGTGGAGAAAAAGTGGAGAATAAGTGGAGAAAAAATGGAGAAAAAGTGGAGAAAAAATGGAGAAAAAGTGGAGAAAAAGTGGAGAAAAAGTGGAGAAAAAGTGGAGAAAAAGTGGAGAAAAAAATGGAGAAAAAGTGGAGAAAAAGTGGAGAAAAAGTGGAGAATAAATGGAGAAAAAAATGTAGAAAAAGTGGAGAAAAAATGGAGAATAAGTGGAGAAAAAAATGGAGAAAAAGTGGAGAAAAAGTGGAGAAAAAGTGGAGGAAAAAGTGGAGAAAAAAAGTGGGGAAAAAGTGGAGAAAAAGTGGAGAAAAAAATGGAGAAAAAGTGGAGAAAAAGTGGAGAAAAAGTGGAGAAAAAATGTAGAAAAAGTGGAGAAAAAGTGGAGAAAAAATGGAGAAAAAGTGGAGAAAAAGTGGAGCACCCTTTGGTGCCTTTCATGTGGCACTAAGGGGTGCTTAGCTTTGTATTTAGCCAAAAAAATGAAAAAAAAAAATGACGTAGGGTTCCCCCTAGTTTTGTAGCCAGCTAGGGTAAAGCAGACGGCTGCAGCCTGCAGACCACAGCTGGCAACCTCACCTTGGCTGGTAATCCAAAACTGAGGGCACCCCACGCTGTTATTTTAAATTAAATAAATAATTTAAAAAAAAACACGTAGGGGTCCCGGAAAATTGAATCACCAGCCAAGGTAAAGTAGACAGCTGGGGCATGATATTCTCAGACTAGGGAGGTCCATGGTTATTGGACTCTCCCCAGCCTAAACATAGCAGGCCGCAACCGCCCCAGAAGTGGCGCATCCATTAGATGCGCCAATCCTGGTGCTTCGCCCCAGCTCATCCCGCGCCCTGGTGCGTGGCAAACGGGGTAATATATGGGGTTAATACCAGATGTGTAATGTCACCTGGCATCAAGCCCTGGGGTTGGTGAGGTCAGGCGTCTATCAGATACCCGACATCACCAACCCAGTCAGTAATAAAAAAAAATAGACGACAAACACATTTTTATTTGAAAAAACACTCCCCAAAACATTCCCTCTTTAACCAATTTATTAGAATGAAAAACAAATCCAGGTCTGGTGTAATCCAAGGAGTTGCCATGACGATCCACACTGTCCCAGTCAATGAAGAGCAGGATGTTCCCCATTGGCTGGGAGAGCAGTGCAGTGACCTGAGCTAACATCAATGGGTCAGCCCAGGTCACTGCAGGGCATGACAAGTGCTGCTGTCAGCGAGGTACATTACCTGCGCTGATCTCCAGCACACTGACAGCCCCTGTCACTGAGTTCAATGACCGGCGCCTTCACACCAAGTATCGCGAGAGGCCCGTGACGTCACCGCTAGTCAGTCTCGGGTCGGAAGTGAGAGAAGGTGATGTGACAAGCGGCGGCCATGGAGGACAGTGACAGCGCTGAGGTCGGGATGGCAGGACTTCATCACCGCAGGTAAGCCGAGCGGGACCATGTGTGTGTGTGTGTGTGTGTGTACAATACATGCCGCGGGCAGGAGGGGGCGGAGCGAGCTGAGCGGGGAAGTGTGGGCTTCCTGCATGTAACTAGGATAAATATCGGGTTACTAACCAAAGCGCTTTGGTTGGATACCCGATGTTTATCTTGGTTACCAGCTTCTGGCAAGCTGCCAGCGATGGCTCCTGCACACTGTAGCTGTAAAAAGCCCTGCTTTTTGCTGCTAGAACCGTTCTCGAACGTATCTAGAACTATTGAGCTTTTGCAAAAAGCTCGAGTTCTAGTTCGATCTCGAACAGCCCCCAAAATCACTCGAGCCTAGAACTGGAGAACCTCGAACCTCGAACCGCACTCAACTCTACTCCTGAGGGACTCCTGGTTGATTTATTTAAGACATCGTACACATGTTCCGATATTCTTTTTCTCAGTGTCCTAGTGGTGTGACCTATGTATTGCAGTCGACATTTGGTGCAAGAAATTACATACACAACATTTGTAGAACTACAATTTATCATTGTTCTGATGTCAAACTGTTTACTATTGGTATATGATGAGACATTCTTTGTATTGATAGCATATTTACACAAACCGCAGGTTTTTCCACCACATTTATATGAGCCGTTTACTGACAGCCAGTTCGACTTATCTGTTTTTTTGGTTTTATTATTATGATCACTGGGAGACAACATTGCACCCAGTGTAACATTTTTCTTTGAAACAAATTTAACACCAATATGTGGTTCAGAGTTTCATCCGCTGTCAGAACCGGTAAGAATTTTCTCACAATGTGTATTATGTCATAATAATTCTTACTAAATTTAGTAGAAACTGGTTGCACATTGTGAGAATTTTCCCTCCTACTCTGCTTTAAGTATTGCTCTCTAGTTTTGGAGTACACTTTTATTTTGGATTTTTCAAGGTTTTTTTGGGAGTAACCCCTAGCAACAAATCTCCTGTCTATTTCCTTATATTCCTGCTCTAAATCCGACATTTTTGTACAGCAACGTTTGGCCCTTACATATTCCCCAGTGGGGATGTTTTCCACTACAAACCTAGGGTGACAGCTAGTTGCATGCAGGATAGAATTTCCTGCTGAGGGTTTACGGAATAATTTACAGTCAACAGTCCCATTTTATTCATTACCCATCAAAATCATATCCAAAAAATGAATTTCCACTAGATTGCTCTGATGTGTAAACCCTAGAATATAAGGATTGTTGTTAATGAATGAAATAAAATTTTCCATTTTTTTATCTCCATTTTTCCATACAATCAATATATCGTCAATAAATCTGAGGAAAATTATTATATTCGGGCTGAAAGGATTTTTTAGATTAAAAATAAATTCCTCCTCCCACCAAAACATATAAATATTCGCCAGAGACGGTGAAAAACGTGAACCCATTGAACAACCCTGTGTCTGTAAATAAAATTCCCCCAAAAAAGTGAAATAATTAATTTTTAACAGAAAAAAGGTTACATCCAAAATGTACTGCTGCAAATCCTGGGAAAAATCAGAATATTTTTCCATTTGGGTTTTTAGTGCCAAAATGGCCAGGTAGTGCGGTATGGACGTATATAATGTACATACATCACATGTTAACCAACAATTATTTTCCTGCCATTCCATTCCATTTAAAATATTAAGCACATGTTTACTGTCCTGAACAAAACTCGGAGAGGCTTTAGCCAAAAATTGGAGATGTTTATCCAGCCACTCCGAGAGATGTTCAGTGACAGACCCTATGCCCGAAATAATAGGGCAAAAACTTGGTGGAAATTGATCTTTGTGGGATTTAGGAAGAGCATGCAGGAGGGGTGTCATTGGGGATGAAGGGTTAAAATAATCCTACTGTTTTTGATTGATCAAACCCAGTGAAACTCCCTCTTCCAAAAGGCTCTCCAAAGTTTTCCTAATCTCATTTATGGGATTATGAGGCAATTTCTTTTAACTATTGCTATCCTCCAACATTCCCTGTACCTCCTTTTCATATAATCCCACATCCAAGATTACAATAGATCCCCCTTATCAGAATTTTTGATTATTATGTTTTTGTTATTTTTTAAGGTTTTTATAGCTTTTCTTTCCCCTGATGTTAAATTATGGGACACTATATTATTTACTTTATCAAGTTTAGTGAGTTCCTTTTCTACAAGATTCTGAAAATCCTCCATTTATTGACAACGGGTCTGGGTGGGATAAAAGGATGAATTGGGTACTCTACTGCATGCATATCTATTTTCTACATCACCATCAGTTATAGCATTATTTCCCAAATCCCGCAGATTTTGCAGTGCCATCTGTTCCTGGAAGGAAATCATTAGGGTTAGATCATCATGAGACATGATTGGCAATGCAGTTTCATTTTCATCATAGAAAACCAATACACAATATGTGCCTTGGTTATTTGGTGAGTGAGCTTTGTATTATTAATCTTATTGTGGCTTTACTTTTATTTTCTTTGGGTTTTACCTGTGGTTTTGACGTTATCTGTGCCTCCAATATTTATTAGTATGTCATGTAATATTATATCATAATTACTGATGTATTTGTGATCCATTCCTAAATACTTACTTGATATAAACAGTATTCATGATTAAGACAGTTTGTTGAAACGCGTCGCTCTGACCTGGGCATCCTTTATTTTTATGCTGCATGTACCTTTTGGATTTTATGAAAAACTATCAATAAAGAAGACAACTTTTTAATATTTCATGTGATTGCTCTGGATTTATATTCTATATCTATTTGGTGACTTCTGACCATCCGTGCGCTGATCATCCACCACAGGACGATTATGGGACTGCAGCAGGCTTGGTGAGCTGATATTACCTATTTTTGAGTATTCATGATTGGAGCTTCTCAATACTGGGGTTCCCGCAGTTGTTCACCTACTAATCTTTGTGTTTATATATTGGAGTCTTTTTGTCTACTTTTAGACATTAAAATTAACATTTGTAGATAATACTCATTTTTTTAAACTATTGATTCCTTTGAATTGTAGTGCTGATGCATATCATGTCTTGGTTTTCCATATGTCCTTAGCACCTTCTGGGCACCTTACCCTTTCTGGATTGTAAACCTTTTGTTACTAATGCACAGTTAGGTCCAGAAATATTTGAACATTGACTGAATCTTTGTGATTTGGGCTCTGCATACCACTATTATAGATTTAACATTAAGCAACTGAGATGCAATTCGCATGCAGACCTTCAGATTTAATTAACCCCCTCACCAACCAGTGATTTTCTGTTTTTTATTTCATTTCCATGAACATAGCTGTATGAGGGCATGGACAAGTTGTACTTTTGAATGAAACCATTAATTTTACCATATAGTTTAATAGAAAACTGGAACAAAATTCCATGTGCGATGAAATTGCAAAAAAGGGCTAATCCACAATTGTTTTTGTTTTCTAATTTACCATATTCACTATAACGTAAAACTGACCTGCCAGTAACATTTTTCAGGGCAGTTTGAATACAAAGATACTAAACATGTATAGTTTTTCTTTTATTTACCGTATTTTTCGGAGTATAAGACGGACTTTTTTTCCCCCAAATGTTGGGGGAAAGTGGGGGGTGCGTCTTTTAGTCTGAATGTAGGGCTGCGGGAAATGAGGGTGCTATGGGGGAGCGGGTCATCGGTGGCATGAGCAGGCTGTAGCAACGCCTGCCGTGACCATGTGAGCCCACTCATTTCATATGCATGCGTCCTCCCACCCATAATCTCTCAGCGCTGAAGCCAGTGCTGACAGGTGGGTGGGATGATGGGCGGGGGATGCGCTCATAGTAAAGAGCCGGCCCGCGTGATCACCCTTGTCAACTACAGCCTGGAGTGATCATCTGCGGCTATATTCACTGCCCCCCAACGCATCATCATCAGCACAGGGGGCAATGAATAAGCACGGTATACTCACCGTTTCCTGCAGCACCGCGATGTCCTCCTGTCTGCCAGCCAGCTGATCTGTGTAGAGAGCGGTGAGCTGTGCGCACATGGCCCCACACACATCAGTGGGCAAGCAGACAGGAGAACATCACGATGCTGCAGGTAATGGTGACCGGCTCAACACAGGTCAGTGGCGCTGCTGCTGACACAGAGAGGAAGAGGATCAATGCTGCAGGGACTGAGGAAAGGTGAGTATAAACGTTTATTTTTTTCTGTGCCACAGGATGCAGGCCATATAGCAGGATAGGCTATATAGCAGGATGAGGGCGGGCCTATACTAGGATGGTGGTATATTATGAGCAGGATGGGGGTATATAGCAGGATAAGGGTATATTATGAGCAGTATGGTAGTATATAGCAGGATGGGGCAATATAGCAGGATGGGAGTATATAGCAGGATGGAGGTATATAGCAGGATGGGGATATATAGCAGGATGGGGGTATATAGCAGGAAAGGGGTATTTATCAGGATGGGGGTATTTATCAGGATGGGGGTATACATTAGAATGGTATATAACAGGATGGGGGCATATAACAGTATGGGGGTATTTATCAGGATGGGGGTATTTATCAGGATGGGGGCTATACCAGGATGAGGGACATAAATACAAGGATGGGTATCATATACAAGGCAGGAGGATCATTACCAGGATGGAGTACCTTAGTAAAGAATTTGGGGACATTAACCCCATAACAGTGTCAGCAATAGATCCTCGCCCCATAACAGTGTGTTATGACCACATTTTTTGCTTAAAATTTTATTTTCCTATTTTCTTCCTCTAAAACCAGGGTGCATCTTATGGTCCAGTGCGTATTATAGTCTGAAAAATACGGTAATTGCTGAAAAGAGATTAGAAGTTTGTAAAAAAAATAAATAAAATGGAGCCATTTTCCGAGATCCATAAGGTTTTAATTTTTTGGGATCAGGGGTTGAATGATAACTTCATTTTTAAGCCCTGAGCTGATGTTTTTACTGATACCATTTTTGGGTAGATCTGATATTTTTATTGCCTCTTATTGCATTTTATTTTAATGTTGCAGCGCCTAAAAACATAATTCTGCTTTTTCTTCCCTTTATGCTATTTACCTATTTATAGATTAATTAATTTATATTTTGATAGATGGACATTTCTGAGCGCCGCTATATAAAATATGGGTCATTTTTAATACTTTGTAGAGAAAGATAGGTTTCGTCCTTTGGGATGCTTTGCTGCAGATTACTTCAGTTGTTGCTTCTTTGTGGGTCTTTCTGACTTCACTTTCTGGGATTGAGATCTGGTGAGTTACTTGGTCATTGCAGAATATTCCACTTATTTGCCTTAAAATACTCCTTGGTTGCCTTCACAGTATGTTGAATAAATGCCTGGGGCAGTTGCCATGGGCATGCATTGCATTCTCTATGCCCTGGCAAGCTAAAAAAAATTGTGTTGCATGTGTGGAAGCATAATCCATTTGTGCCGGTGCTTCTAGATTGGAGACCTCCATCTTGTTCTCTCCTAAACATAGTGCGGCACCACTGTGACTGGCATTCAACCTAAAGAGTCCAAACAAGATTTTAAAAATTTAAGTTTCTTTGTATTCAAGTAAACTCAAGTTCACGATATAGTAAGTAACACATACCACAGACCGGCTCTTCCAGGAGGGTTACAGACATGATCCTATAGTCCTCCACAGAGGCTGCCAAAGAGTGAGATGAAGGTTGGTTTGTCTGCATCCTACTAATATACAATCACATGGGTCCACATGTTTCGCTGTGGCTATATTACCCCGGCACTGCTAAGCTACTTTCCAAGGACTGTTCTTTGAGTCATTCTCTCCTTGCCACTGTGTCCTTCAACAGAGTGTACCTTCTACTCTAAGGGGCACTTTGCACACTACGACATCACAAGCCGATGCTTGCGATGCCGAGCGCGATAGTCCCCGCCCCGTCGCAGCTGCAATATCATGGTGATAGCTGGCGTAGCAAACATTATCGCTACTTCAGCTTCACATGCACTCACCTGCCCTGCGACGTCGCTCTAGCCGGCGACCTTATTAAGGGGGCGGGTCGTGCGGCATCATAGCGACATCACACGGCAGGCAGCCAATAGAAGCGGAGGGGCAGAGATGAGCGGGACGTAATCATCCCGCCCACCTCCTTCTGTCCGCATAGCTAGTGTGAGCCACAGGACGCAGGTAGGAGATGTACCTCGCTCCTGCGGCTTCTCACACAGTGATGTGTGCTGCCGCAGGAACGAGGAACAACATCGTAACATCAGTCATTTCCAAATTATGGAAATGACTGACACTACACCGATGATACGATTATGACGATTTTGCGCTCGTTAATCATATTAAAAAGGCTTTACACACTACGATATCGCCTGCGACGCCGGATGTGCGTCACTTTCAATTTGACCCCACCGACATCGCACCTCTGATGTCGTAGTGTGCAAAGTGTCCCTAAGGTGCCATTTTCTGCTGGTCTGACAATGTTTCCACAATTTTTCACATTCTGTAAAATTCTGGAAAAAACGGAGTAGTTAATTGGTCCATTGACTATAATGATGACCAATTAGTTAAAACTTGTCATCCATTAGGTACCAATCCATCAGCTATCCATTATTTTGGACAGATGAAAAGTACGGGGGGCAAAATGTTTCTTGTGTGGATCCAAATATGGATCGCTAATGAATCCGTCCAAGCACAATGGGAGTCAAAAGGTCATGGATTCATTAGTAAAGCATTTGTTCACCTAGCAATTAACCGATCTGTTGCCCATTGACTCCCATTCTGCTTGAACTAGGATCGGATAGAATAGGATAGGATAAGATAGAATAGATAGAAGGGATAGATAGATGCTTAGATAAAATAGAGAAATAGTTAGATAGCTTGTACAGCTATTTAGCATAATTTAATAAAATATCTAAGACAAAAAATGACATAAGGCCCCCGATTTTTTAAAAAAACAGCCAAGATACAGCTGGGGGGTGTAGCCTACAGCTGCTGTTATACCTGTGCTGCGTATGAAAATTGTAAAGGGGAAAAGTCACATAATTTTTTTATCTAAAATAATTTTTAAATTCTGCTAAATAGCTGTACAAGCTATCTAGCTATGTCTCTCTATCAGTTCATCTATTAATCTATGTATTCTATCTGGGGTTATCAATCAATCTCTCTTTACCTAGCTATCTCTATAAAATGTTACCAGATCCGTTAACGGATCTATTGACTATAATGATAACGAATCCATTAACAGATTGGTTAAAAAAGAGATAAGTTTGTACAATCCATTAACGGATTCCTTATTAGACATCCGTCACATCTGTGTCAAACGGATCATTACAGGACATGTGAACCAAGACTAAAGACTGCTTTACACACAACGATATCGCTAGCAATCTCGTTAGCGATCTGACATGCCCAGATCGTTGTTACGATTTGCCGAGATCACTCATAGGTCATTTTGTAGCGGTCACACGTACACATCTCACAAACGACGCTACATCATTCAGCAATATATTGGTTGACCAAGGCGGTCGTGTGGATGTTGTTCGTCGTTCGCAGGGTGTCAAACGTAGCAATATGTCTGATGCGTTCCAAACTTTGAACAATATTTTGAAACTGAACTATGTGTCAACGATCAACGATTTTCCTATTTGCAATCGTTTGGAGTCGCACGTAGGTGTCACACGCAACAATGCTGCTAACGATGATGGAAGTGGGTCACGAAAACCGTGACCCCGACGACATATCTTCAAATAAATCGTAGTGTGTAAAGTGGCCTTAAGTTATGCTTAGAATAAAATATACAGAATTTAAGTCAGTTTACTAATTAGATGTCCTGGAAGCAATTGGTTTCTCGCAAATACCTTATGTTCACAATAGTGCCTGTGAGAGGCACTATTGTGGACCACTTTTCCCCGTGCCTGACCCCCGGGGTCCGTGACCATGAGGATTCGGTGATGTCACATCAAGTTCCTGTTAACCTGACATCACCGTGGCTGGCCGCAGTGTCCGTGAGTGATGGGCTGAGGGCAGTGTTTCACCGCTCGTCACAGCCCATCAGCTCCCTGCTCCCTCCTCCTTCACAGCAGAGCGCTGCATGCAGGAGACACGCTGGGCTGTGATGAGTGGTGAAACACCGCCCACAACCCAGTGAGTCAGGAAGACTGCGGCCATCCGCGGTGATGTCAGATCAACACAAACTTGACGTGATATCACCAGATCCCCGAGGTCACAGAGCCCGGGGGTCTGGCATGGGGAACAGCGGTCTGCAATAGCGCCTCTCACAGGCACTATTGCCAACATAAGGTATTTGAAAGAAACATTGTTTCTTAACATAATATCGATCTAGAAAATAAAAAATATGGGTGAACCACCCTTTTAATTCACTGAGTAAACCAACTGGAGTAATTATAAAATAAAGGTGTTTTAAAACTTAAACTTTAAATAAGAGTAATGGTTAAAATACAACCTTCTAAATTGTGATCTGAAGACTAACAATCAACAACACTCTATAAGAATGGAGAAGAATTTATGAATCACATCCTATTTTATGTTGCAGGGTGCTTTTACAATCTTGGTACCTGAATATAACATAAAGAGGGCTCAATCAACTTCAAACAAGGTTTTTCTACACACCAAAGGCCAATTTGTTTGAAATTGTGTTATATTTTATTATTAGTAATAAGCAAATTAAATAAGCAATTGTGAATGATGCCCACAAAACAATGCAAACAAAAATCCAGCAGGGCAAAAATGTTTTGATAAGGTGTGTTATCACAATTTTTGAAATGTTACAATTAAAATATTAAAAACACACACATATAACTGGTTACAGCCGCAACCAATATTAGGACAGAAAAAGTAGGAAGGTATCTGCAGGATAGGAATCACAGAAACCTCCCTATTAATCCCACCAGAGGCCTGTTATTGATGAATGATTCAGCTTTTGCTCCATTGGCCACTGCTCCTCTGATGAGTATCATGAAATGCGTCAGGAGGTCAAGGAGCATCTTTAACCATTTAAGGTCAGAGTGTTCTCACTAAGGAGTATTGTGAGGCTCAAGAATGCCCCCCCCCCCCGATCTGACAACACTACTATTGGTATTGTTTTACACTTTGAGTATTGCTGTAATGATGTTTGTTTACCGGACGTATGGTGTTTGACTATACCGGTCACTCATTTTCAGTTATTTTTTTTTTCTGTGGGATTAATAGGGAGGTTTCTGTGATTCCAACCCTGCAGATACCTTCCTACTTTTTCTGTCCTAATATTGGTTGTGGCTGTAACCAATTATATGTGTGTGTTTTTAATATTTTAATTGTAAGATTAAAAGTTATATTTTATAATTTGTGATTACACACCTTATCAAAACATTTTTGCTCGGCTGGATTTTTGTTAGTAATAAGCAGCCTGAACTATGTGAAACATCGATGTCGGTGGCTTCTTTATTGGCAACATTATTTTTTTTTTTATTTAAACTGAATATTACAATGAGCAAAAATAATTGTTTGTTGTTATTTCTTTTTAAATTGCCGTAGTTATAGGAGGTAGTTCAAAAATATCAAATAATAAAAATATCACTTGTCTTGTGCCATTAGTACCTCTCAGTGAAACATTTAAGTGAACACTACAAAGTGCAACTTAATATCAAAAAGGAGAATTAGGTTGATCAGGAGAGCTACTATTAAAATGAATGGTAGAATTACCTGCAGGTATATGGCCTGTAGTAAGAACAAATAGCTCATTTTTACTGAGTGTTATTTTTTAGTCTTCATATCACAATACAATTGTATTTTAAACATTACTCTTAATTAAAGGTGGAGTTTTAAAACACATTAATTCGAAAACTATTCCAATCACATAAAATCCTAATAAAATACATTTAAGTTCAACTGGAAACATTTACAGGGTATGAATACTTTTTCAATGCACTCAAGCAGGTGGAGGAATTCTCCGAAATACAGCTCACCATGTGCACTTGGAAGTCCTTTTAGATGGTGCATGGAAAATCTCCAGCCAAGAGGTTAGCACAAAAATTCAGGAATCCGTCACAACATCTTCATAAAAAAACTAATTTTATTGATCCATTAAAATCCAAAAAAACGGACAAGACGCGTTTCAGGGACCCCTTGTTCACAATCCGGGTCTTGTCCGTTTTAATGGACTTTCATGGATCAATAAAATTCTTTTTTTTATGAAGATGTTGTGCCGGATTCCTGAATTTTTCAATGCACTGTATATTGCAAAGGTTGTTTTATTTGTTTGTTTTTTAGACTTATGCAAAATTTGTTCAAAGTACAATTCCTTGCGGGCATAATGCAAGTCTTAATGAATTGCGCTCTTTTTTTATCTGTGGGAAAATACCAATTTCCACAGTGGCAAAAAATCTCATTCCTGTCAGTTGCATGTTTTGTTTACTTCGCAGACTGTTTACATAACAAGAAATGGAATGATAAAGGTAAAAATAAAGATATTCACAAACTCTCCATTTTGTCCATCTTCACAAATCATTGTGGATTCAGCCTGGCAGCAGTTACCATGTTACATGAAATATTTAAGTGGGATAGTTTTATTACGTACAGATAATCTCTGTGTTTATTATTGAAGTGTTTAATGAGCAGTCATTAAAGTAGATTCAGAAAGGTTCCTGTTATAACCACTGGACTGTCAGACGAGATCACAGACTATTTCTTTGTAGCAGGAATTTATAATAGTAACTTAGTTTCAGTTTACTTTTAACTTAAACAGTTTGTAGAGTGATTATTTTTCTTCGGCATTGTAAAACATTCACTCTCTTTGTTTATCCTGATGAAAAGCTGAGCCTTACTCCTGACAGTTAATGTAAATACGATATATCAAGCGCTACAAGGAGCTCTGAGAGGGAGCTTTTAAAACCTGTCTCACTTAGCAACACATGCACCATACTCAATTAGTGAAAGCTGTAAAAACACATAGTATGCAGATAAGCGGCCACTCAGCATGTGATCCATAATTTCAGAGTCAACCAGTACATATTCGTATGCTACCTCAAGCATAGAAAAAGAATCAAGGCAAGTCAAAGCTGAAAATGTCTGCAATACACAAAGTTTCTGTTGTTAGAAGATCTGACATTCCTAGACCATCCCACATATATGTAATTAAATACCTTCCTTTGAAGAGGTAATCTGAAACTTTGGATTTTTTTTATATGGACCTAAGAACTTACCAACAGGTAGTTTCTAAATAGAGATGAACGAACCTGTTTGATAAAGGTTCACCAATTTGGGCTCAGTAACCCATGCCCTTTCCCCAAATAAAGTTAAGAAAAAAAATGGCGCCTGTGGCTTCTCCTGAGTTCCCACCCCCTCCACTCATTAAACACAAAAGTCGCCAATGTTCAGTTTTGTTTGATCACGTTTTCAGTGGAGGGGGTGGGGACTTAGGAGAAGCCAGTAGATGTTCCTGCAGCCAATCACGAGGCAGCAAAAATCCACAAGGTTCAGACACGAGGGCTTGTGTCATTAGCTGCCTAAGTCATGTGTCCATCTGTATATAAAATGCAGACATGCAGCGTCAGTGATAGTTTGTGAATGTTAAACATTAGGGAAGGTGCTGTCGCTGGGGCTGCTAGATACTTTGTTTACCTAGGAGTTTAATGATAGGTAGTTGAGATAGATAGGAGAGCGATAGTGTACAATAGGGACATGCAGTGTAGGGAAAGGTGTGTGCCACAAATGCATTTCACACAAAGGTGTGTGCCAATGCATTTCATGATAGAAATCAGGATAGCTACTTGTCACTGCCAGCTAAAGAGTTGACAGTGATGGATCTAAATAGCTATTGCTATGTATTACTGCCTGCTCCAAATTAGCCAATAATATACATTTCTAGGTATTGCTATGTATTACTGTCTGTTCCAAATTAAGCAGTGAAACACATTTCTAGTTATTGATAGTACTGCCTGCTGTAAATTTGCTAGTGAAATAGCTAAAAAAGGTCTTGGCAATTTTCATTGTCTGCTCAAAATTACGCAGTCAATCACATTTCAAGGTATCGTTAGTTAGTAGTGACTGCTGTAAATTTGCTAGTGAATTAGGTAAGAAGGTCTTGGTAGTTTTTATTGCTTGCTCAAAATCATGCAGTCCAGTCAATGACGTTTCTAAGTATTGTTAGTTAATACTGCCTGCTGTAAATTTGCTAATGAATTAGGTATAAAGATCTTGGCACTTTTCATTGCCTGCTCAAAATTACGCTGTCAATCACATTTCTAGGTATTGCTAGTTAGTACTGCCTGCTGTAAATTTGCTAGTGAACTAGCTAAAAGGTCTTGGCACTTTTAAGTGTATGCCTAAATTTTGCAGTGAACAACACTTTGAGTTACTTGTACTTTTTAGTGTCTTCACGATATTACAACTCAGGCAGGAAATAAGTAATTTATCTTTTCTGTCAGGCGTCAGGTGTGGGCGTAGGGTCGCAAAACATCTGTTTGAAAGGGGAAGGGTACATCAACCATGAGTGGGAAATCATGACGAGGTTGTTGTGGAAGATTGAATAGGCGAGGTGTTGTAGGTGTACGTGTGGGAAGTTCTATTAGTCAAAGCTCTACTTAGCAAACACCGGATCATCGTATATAAAGATAAATGAGAACAACTTCTGTTACTGGACAGCCTACTCCACTAAATTTCTTTGGCAGCCGCACATTGTTTCAACTTCAAAATGAGGCTGATAAACAGCATGTGCTAGAGTGGATGGCAAGCGCTGCGTCAAGTAGCCTCTCCTCCTTTTCCTGGATCTCAGTATCACAAACAGTTCATTCCTCAGAGATGCCATCCCAATTACACTTGTTTCTCCCTGTGTCACAAATTTCCAACTGGCAAACTGACTATGGAGAACCACACATGGGCAAGTATTCAATGGGCATCTCAGGTCTCCTCCAAAAATGCCCAGACTCAAGAGGAGGAAAGCATCTGCACCAATGCCCAACATCTTTGTCAGTTGCATCCTCCCCTGGATGAGGTGGGGTCTGAACAGGATCCTGACCCTTGTCAACTGACGCTAACCCCCGGTTGGAGGTGATGACTCAGTTACCTGAGACACACGCTTACTGTTATGTGGTGTCACATCAGGAAGAGGAAGAGTGGGACAACATAGAGCCTGATGATGACATTGTAGATCCCACTTGGTGTGAACCCAAAGGCACAGAGCTATGTAGCACAGCAGATGAGGAGGAGGAGAGGGAGAAGGAAATCGAGATTACTTTGGCAATTCCCATACAAACATGAACTAACGCAACCACGAGAAACACTGCATCGTGTGGCCAGCAGAGGTCGTGAGTCTGCAGTTTGCAGGAAGAGTTTCCTAGCTTGGGCCTTTTTGGAATGCAAACGATGACCCAACTTTTCTTATAATGTAACGTTGTAAAAATGACTAAGTAATGGTAAAATTGAAACAATTTGACTACTACATTCATGTACTTGCACATGCGCAACCAAAATGCATTACTGTGGGACTCTTACCGCCCTAAATTGCAGACTACTGGGCCTACACAACCACGGGCTGCCAAATCAACCATGTCTGCTGCTTCTTCCTCCTTCTGCGTTACCATCAAAATTATTCTCACAAATGTCTCCGACCGCATAACCTTCACTTGTTTACCAGCTACCGTCGGTGTGAGTGAGAGTCCATCAGCTGTCATATAAGTGACTATTTCCAGGCCATAATCTGTGTGCTTCATGGACCATATCTTCCTGCTGTGCAAGCATACTATAGGAAAATGGGGGGGGCAATTGATGCCACTGTCCTTCAGTCTGCCTGAAAGATTTTTAATCTCAAGACTCCAAGATGGGTCGTCAAATTGTCTTTTGTCTGTATTGCCAGGGCTCTGGGAGCAAGAGGCCTATGCCTGTCACTCATGCATCTTCTGATTTTAAAATTAAAATGCCAGCCCACATCCTGTGTGTTGCATGGACCATACTTGCCTGCTGTGCAAACACAATATGGGGAAATGAGGGGGGTACAATTGATGCCAGTGTTCTGCAGTCCTGCTGTCTGACTGCAATGTTTTTAAATATCAACACTCCAAGATGGTTTTCCAAGTTGTGTCTTGTCAGTACTGAGATGTGGGAGCAAGAGGCCTAATTCTGTCACTCATCTCACTTTTTATTTTTAAAAATTTAAATGCCAGGCCACATCTTGTGTGTTCCATGGACCATACCTCCCTGATGTGCAAATATGATATGGGGAAATTGTGGGGGGAGGCAATCGGCGACAAGGTCCTGCTGTCTGCCTGCAGTGTTTTTAAATATCAAGACTCCAAGATGGGTCTCCAAGTTGTGTATTGTCTGTACTGGCAGAGGTGTAGGAGCAAGAGGCCTAATCCTGTCACTCATACCACTATTAATTTTTTTAAAATGGAAATGCCATGACAAATCTTGTGTGTTGCATGGACCATACTTCACTGCTGTGCAAACACAGGCAATTGATGGTACTATCCTGTTGTCTGCCTGAAAAGTTTTTAATCTCAAGACACCCAGATGGGTCTCCAAATTGTCTTTTGTCTGTATTGCCAGGGTTTTGGGAGCAAGAGGCTGACACCTGTCACTCATTCATCTGTTTATTTTTCAAATTAAAATGCCAACCCACATCCTGTGTGTTGCATAGACCATACTTCCCTTCTGTGCAAACCTCACTATGGGGAAATGGGGAGGGGGCAATTGATGCCACTGTCCTGCTGTCTGCCTGAAAGGTTTTTAAATCTCAAGACTCCAAGATGGGTCTCCAAGTTGTCTCTTGTATCTACTGGCAGGAGTGTGGGAGCCCCAGCCTTACACCTGTCTATCATCCACGTCTATATTTCTTATGCCAGTAGTCTAGGAAGCTAATGGCTATGCCAAAACAGTGGTGCTGCACTGTAAAGCATATTTTTGCTGTTTTGGATGCTTTTTGACCCAAATAAAGGTGTTGTCTTTTCCTTAGGTTTGTCTTCCCTTTGAATCCAATGAGGTTCGAAATGTTCGGTGAACATAGAGTTTGTTCGGTAAGGCTCGGCGAACCGAACCTTGAAAGGTTTGCTCATCTCTATTGCTAAATAGCTGCTTGTTCTGTCCTGCAATGATCTCTTCCAGCTCAAAGCGGTCACAAACCTTTCCTGCCAGTGATTATCCTGCTTCCTGTGACATCAAATTGACAGAAAGTGGGGACTCAGCTGTCAATCAGAAGAACATCGACAGTGATTACTCATGAACGAAGAACAGCAGAAGAGAAATAGCTGCTCTATCAGACATGAGGTCAAAGAAAGCCGCAAAACCGAAGCCTGAGCCAAGAAAGATTATCGCAGCACAGAACAGGCATGTAGTTTGCAACTAGATGTGAGAAAGTTTTTATCCAAATAAGAAAGTAAAAAAAGTTCTGCATAACCACTTTAAGGGCTGATTCAGATGAGCATATAATATGGACAGATTTGCACACAGACTGTCCACATGAAACAGATTGTAGCGTGAAATATTCTTTTCCGTATCTCAGATGAGACTCACCCATTCATATCTATGGATAAACAAAACATTTGTATAGAATATGGATATATTTCCATTAATAACCTTGGAAGCTGGATTTGATCATGTATGTTTTTGAATGTATATGTATAAAAACGGAGCACACACGAACGTTACACGGATGACACAAATGATCCAAATGATTCAGACTTTCTGCTACTTTTTGCTACTTGACTGTTCCGCTACCATATGGGTTACGATGCAATCACATTCAGTTCCATTATACTGCAATGTAGTAATCGCACATAGCCATCTTTGTCCACAAGACTGTCATGGCCAAAGTTGTTATTGTATATGCCTCCAGCCTAAGACTTGCATCACACTCCAACCTAGACCCAAAGAGAGACCAAATGATCATTCCACCCCAGAAACCATTGCTGTAAATGACTATTCAAAGCTGACAGTCCTATTACATTTTTTTCATTAGGGCGGTGCTCTTGATATTAATCCTTTGACCCCTTTGTCTAAAAAGGGAAAAATTTTATGATACAGTAGATTGCTGGGGGTCCTTGGAAAACAAGGTTTTAATTAGTAATTATTTGGCTGCAACTTATTTCATGCTGTATATAAAGTGTCTTCAAAAGTATTCATTGCTTGTTAACTTTTTCACATTTTTTTCATGTTACACCCTAAAAATGTAAATGTAGTCTTTTGGGATTTTATGTGATATACCAAAACAAAGTTACAAGTTTTTCTGAAGTGTAAAGGCAATGAATACATTAAAAAAATGTTAAAATTGTGATGTGCATTTGTATTTAGCCCCCCCTCAGTTTGATACCCCTAAATACACTCCCAAGTGATCAATTGCCTCCAGAAATCACCTAATTAGTAAATTGACTACACCTGTGTGTAATTTATTCTCAGTATAGTATAATGAATTCTGTGAAGGCCTCAGAATTTGCTCAAGAATGTTAGGGATCAAACTGCATACTGAAAACCAATGAAAACCAGGCAGGTCAGGGATAAAGTTGTTGAGAACCAAACAGCACTGCTAGGTTTAAGAAAAAAAATAAAAACATAGTCAAGCTCTGAACATTTTATGGAACCCTGTTCAATCTATGTATTATCCACAAATGCAAGTAATAAGGCATAACTGTACACCTACCAAGACCACCTAAACTGACATAAGAAGCAAAAAACACTAATTAAAGAAGCAGTGAAGAGGCCCATGGTCACTCTGGAGAAGCTGCAGAGAGGCACAGCTCAGGTGGAAGAATGTGCCCACTAAACAACTTTTTGGTCTTATATTCCACAAATCTTGCCTTTATGAAAGAAAGGCAAGAAGAAAGCCATTTTAAAAAGAAAAAAAACATAAGATGTCCCATCTGCAGTTTCCTAAAAGCCATGTAGGGGACACAGCTAGCATGTGGAAGAAGGTGCACAGGTCAGATGAGAGCAAAGTAGAACTTTTTGGTCTACATGCAAAACTTTGTGTGTGGTGGAAAACTAACACTGCACATCACCCTGAAAACACAATCCCTAACGTTAAACATGGTGGTGGCAGCATCATGCTGTGGAGATGCTTTCCTTCAGCAAAATCAGGAAAGCTGGTGTTGATGGTTAGATAGATGGATCTAAATACAGGGCAATCCTGAAGGAAAATCTATTAGAAACTGCAAAAGATCTGCAACTGGGGCATAACTCCACCTTCCAGCAGGACAATGACTGTAAACATACTGCCAGAGCTGCAAAAGAATGGTTTAGATCAAACCATATTCATCTGTTTGAATGGCCCAATCAAAGAGCAGATCTAAATCCCATTGAGAACACTACAGTACGTAACAGAATTTTGGCCTCAAGCTTTTAAGTGCTATATTCCAGTTACTCATGCCTAAATAGTCATGAAAAACTATTTAATTAATTATAGACCTTGTTTTTGTGACCAGGACAATGAAATATTCAGTTTTACGTATTTGCTTTCATTATTTTCTTTTTGTTGATACAGTTACAAAAACATTGTATATGCATTTAATATTGGCCAAGATGAGGAAGAGTGGTTTATAAGTGAGCAGCTTTTGTTGATTTCGATTATACTGCAAATCACTTTCAATAATCAACCCCCAAATATAGTCTCCCATCATCATTATGCTGTCTTTGGTAGCGTCGTTCAAAGTCCTTTATATCCTGATGAAAGTGCTCGCCTTGCTCTTTTGAGTAAGCCCCCCATGTTTTCTTTGAATTTGTCAAGATGAGCATCCAAGATATGTACTTTGAGATATCCTACATCCCATTTTTCAAAAGTTCTTTATCAGAGTCTGAACCAATTGCATATACTGTATCGCTCATCCTTGTGATTGCCCAGGAAACCATGCACCACTGCAGCAAAACTGCTCCAAGCAGCTTTTTTAGTCAGCTTCTTTACGAATTCTTTGTTCTCTAGAACCTGCTTGATTTGTGGTCTGACGAAGATACCAGCTTTTACCTTTGCCTCAGACAGCTTAGGAAAGAGATCTTGTAGGTACTTGAAGGTTGCCAATTCTTTGTTGAGAGCTGTGACAAACTGTTTTAAAAGGCCTAACTTGATGTGCAGGGGTGGCATCAGCACTTTCTGTGGGTCCACCAATGGCTTCCAATTCACGTTATTCTTTCCCACAGAAAACTCAGTCCTCTATGGCCAGTCTCGCCTGTGATAGTGCTGATTGGTGTCCCGGGTGTCCCAAAGGCAAAGAAAACAAGGAAACTTTGTTCGCCACAAATGTAGCAAAATGCATCCGCCGGATACTTACAACCTCTTGATGCCATCTAAATTAAATGCAGGTATGTATCAACTGTAACACAAAAAGAAATGGACAATTAAGGATCCTGTATTTATGCTACTTTATCTATAGTTCTCACATTTCCGGAAGCTTCTCTCGATCTATACAACGTTGCATGTTTTACGAATGTTTGAGAAAACATAGATTTCAAATTACCAATGTCCTGACCACAAAAGCAAACTTTCTTGGGAATTTTTGCCATTTTCTTTTCACTTTAGTCATAAGTAATAGGGAAAACACCTTTGGTACCCAAGGACAAACAAAAAATTCTAATTTGTTTCACAGTGGTATCTGTGACGTCTTGAATATTGCTTTTCACAGATTTTTCCATCCAATCTCACTGAGCTAGAGCTATTTTGCAAAGAAGAATGGGGAAAACATGTCAGCATCGAGATGTGCAAAGCTAGTAGAGACATACCCCAAAAGACTTGAAGCAGTAATGCAGCAAAAGGTAATCCTACAAAGTATTGACTCCGAGGGGTTGAATACAAAATCATGTCACAATTTTCAGATTGAAGTTTTTAAAATATTTAGAAAACGATGCATCATTTCCTTTACACTTCACAAATAGTTACAAATTACAGTTGGTAGATGCCATTAAATCCCAATAAAATAAATTTAAATTTTGGGTGTAATGTGGAAAAGTTCATGAGGTATGAACACTTTTTCAAAGCACTGTATACAGTAGGCTCACAGAAAAAGACCATAAATTAAAGATTTTGTCCACTAAAATAAAAATGGGGCAACACAGGTATAACATACTGATGAAACAATCACTCACAACTAGTGATGAGCGAGCACTAAAATGCTTGGAGATTGTTACTCAAATCGAGCACGTCAGACTTCTCAGGTGCTCAACTTGAGTAATGAGTGTAATATAAGTCAATGGGAAACTTTGCATTTTTCTGGAAGACCCGTATTTTACCCGTAACAACAAAGGTGGTTCAGATAGGCTAAATGTTACATGGTGGTTTGGTTGTGCACTATTTTTTAAAGAAATTACATAATAAAGGTTAAGTTTTACTATTACAGTCCACCATAGCCAATGATAAGACACTCCCAGCAGCTCTGAGGTGGGAAGGAAAATTGATGAAATGGATAGAAATTATGCTCAAATGGAATGGGAACAGCATTTGAAAGAATCATGGAAGAATTTCTGACTCTCAGGTCACTGCTGGGAACAATGTTGTCAGAATATTATGCCACTTTTACGGAGTGACTATAAAACATACAAAACCGAAGATAAAATTGATTTTACAGGAAAAAATATTAAGAAACATTATTTCCTGTATAATGAAATGTATATAACGCAAATTAGAACAATGAAATGAATGCCTCCTCCACAATAGATAATGTTCACATGTAGCATTTTTGCTGCTTTTTGCACTTTCTCATTTCAATGATGAAAAAAACATTAAAAAGAAATGTAATTTTAACATTTTATTCCCTTAACTAGGCATGTGGCGTGTGTGACATGGTCAGACACGTCTTGTGTAATTTATGAAACTCACAAAGCTTATGCAGACAATGCAAAACTCCCAAAAATTAGAAGATAGAGGCACTCCAATACACCCTGTATTAGACATAAATGAGGACCTCATACACATTCTATTAAAATTGTTAGGTGGTGGGACTCATACACTCATAAAGCCTATGAAATAAATGCAAAGATTTGAAGGCGGGACTCCAATAAACCTTGTAAGACACATAGAGGATGGCCTCAGAATAGTTTTTTTGGACAATTTTAAAAAGATTTTGACTCCTACCCTGGTAATGCCAATGCGAACAGTGCAAGGCCTAGCTTACATTCCATGGAGGGCATGCAATAGACGCAGCAATAAATGTAGAGAAGGGACTCTGACTACAATTTGGGCCTGAGAAAACATTTTCACCCTCTTTAGAAGGAGTGGGACCCTTGGACTGGCAAAGCCAATGCACTAAGTGCAAGGGCTGAAATACATTTACCCCTGGGAGGTACGTATACACACACACACACACACACACACACATACACACATATATATGAATATAAATAGCAAGAAAATGATTGACATCTGACAATGTTGGTGGCAGAGGTCAGTTTTTTAGCTAACCAAGGACTAAAGAAGAGGGAAACACATAGCAGCACCAACAGAGGCAGGGGAAAACTATTAAAGGACAGCTTTATTAGACCCACTCAATGCCCATGCGCTGATGCATGAGGTACTCTGAAAAGGTGGGAAAACTTTATAAAAATGTTAATGGAGCACCTAGTTGACTGTACCAGAGTCCTCTGTGATTCCTTTGTGCTGCCACTGCCACTAGCATTTTGTCAGAGAGGGTTTTTAGTGCCACTGGAGGCATAATAACTGATAGGCACATATGCCTATAATAACTGAAAATGCTAACATGCTGACTATTATTAAAATGAACAAAGCGTGGATTAGCCTAGACTTCTCAACCCCACACGATGACAGCAGCCAAACATAAAAGGAAATTGTAAAATTCCTTTTTTTCTGGTATATTCCCATCCCCACTTCCCACACAAATAATGGTACACAGTTCTTGTTTTCTTCTGTTTTGTGTTCTCCTCCTCCTCCACTATATCAACAGGCTCATGATGCGTCCCTCGGTCTTAATTTTTTTCAGGGTCTGTGTGATGTCCTACTAAAAAACATTTGGAGGCCTACCTCAAATAATCTTTTGTATGTACTGCCCCGCGCTCGGCCGCAGCCGAGCCGCTCGGGTCCGGGCTCGTTTGGTGGGTGGCTAGAGCGCCTCCGGACCCGGGGGTCACGTTGCTCTGAAGAGAGACTGGCGCTACGTGAGGGGATTTCGGTGGAGAGGTTCACGGCCAAGGCCGTGCTGTTTCGGGATGTAAGTTCGTGACGCCACCCACTGGTTGTGGTGAGTGTGGACACCACCACTGCCATTAACTAGGCTCCCGGGGACGGTGTTGCGCAGTCTGGTGTTGACCCCTCCGTGGGCAGGGGGTGATGGTCCCGGGGCCCGGTGGTTGCGAGGTGCGGGCGTGTTGGTGCGCAGCCCGAGGGCACAGTTGTACTCACTATGACAGATACACCGAAGTCTCTGGTAAATCAAAAGGATGGTGGTCGGTGCCCGCAGCTGGCTGCGTCTGGTCCCCCACCCGGTTCGGTGGTTCCCGCCTTTCTCCTGCACCTCGTTTTTGTAGGTATCGACTGCCTACGCCTAAGTGACGGTAGTCTGCTCCCCGGCTTTATGTGTGTCGGGGAACCCGTTTGCCCACAGGCGCTGGCCCGTGGGATCTCTCTGCCTGTGCCACAAAGTTTCAGACATCCATCCCCAATTGTCTGTACGAAGGCTGACCGGAAAGCTGAAGAACATGTTCTAGCGGGTATTGAACTGCTGCCCTCTGCTGCTATAAAAAATTCAGATATGATAAGATGCATAATACAAATAGACATAATATCATGAGCAATACTGTTAAGGAGTTGGCGGCTTAAGGGTACTTTACACGCTGCAATCTCGCTAGCATACCCACCCTAGTCGGTTGTGCGACACGGGCAAATCACTGCCCGTGGCGTACAACCTCGTTAGTCCCCGTCACACGGACTTACCTGCCCTGCGACGTTGCTCTGGCTGGCGAACCGCCTCCTTTCTAAGGGGGCAGTTCGTGTAGCGTCACAGCGACGTCACATGGCAGGCATCCAATAGAAGTGGAGGGGCGGAGATGAGCGGGACGTAACATCCCGCCCAGCTCTTTCCTTCCGCATTGCCGGTGGAGGGAGGTAAGGAGATGTTCGTCGCTCCTGTGGTGTCACACATAGTGATGTGGGCTGCCGCAGGAACGGCGAACAACATCGTACCGGCAGCAGCAATGATATTAAGGAAATGAGCGACGTGTCAACGAGCAATGATTTTTCACATTTTTGTGCTCGTTGATCGTTGCTCATTGGTGTTACACGCTGCAATGTCGGTAACGGCGCCGGATGTGCGTCACTACTGACGTGACCCCGACGATATATCGTTACCGATATCGCAGCTTGTAAAGCACCCTTTAGAAGGAGGATGGTACATACAATTCTAAGCGCAATCCAGGGTCCACTGTGTTATGCATGGATATAGCTGCTAAGAGCCTAGAAAGCTGGATGGACAATGACAGACTTCAGTATAACTCAATTCAAATTAAGAGGGCGCAAACGGTCAGTGTTATTTGCACACTAACGCCAGCGAACACAAATGCAAATGAAGCGGAGCAACTCTATGCGAACCTGACAGTAGCACCTGCTACAAATAATAAAATTCAGGACAGCAAGCGCTTAACCAGCACTGCTGCCTGATAAAGTAAAGGCAATTGGGTAACAGTACGCTAAACCTGTGCTGTTACACCGATAGAAATGAGGTTGGCTAGAGATAGCAGTGGATTACCCAGCACTTCCACAGCTTATGTATATATGGAGCATTGCGGTAACCTGTACGCCTAGCCAGCACTGTTACTAGCAAAGATTATCCAGTAGCGGGATGACTATAGAGAGCCAGCTAAAATTATTAAGTAGTAGAGAGGTAAAAAGCTTAACTGAACCTTTCACCGCATGACAATAAAAGCGCCGTCCATCGTCGGTGGCGTCCCTATATATTCTAAGCACCGCCCAGTCTCTGCTCACACCCAATCAGCATAGGTGACATTCAACGGCCAATGAGGATGTAAACATCCTGCTCATCTCCACCCCTCCACTTCTACTGGACGGCTGCCGTGTGATGTCGCTGTGATGCCGCATGATCCGCAAACCTTAGAAAGGAGGTAGTTCGCCGGCCAGAGCGACGTCGCAGAGCAGGTACAGTTAGGTCCAGAAATATTTGGACAGTGACACAAGTTTTGTTATTTTAGCTGTTTACAAAAACATGTTCAGAAATACAATTATATATATCATATGGGCTGAAAGTGCACACTCCCAGCTGCAATATGAGAGTTTTCACATCCAAATCGGAGAAAGGGTTTAGGAATCATAGCTCTGTAATGCATAGCCTCCTCTTTTTCAAGGGACCAAAAGTAATTGGACAAGGGACTCTAAGGGCTGCAATTAACTCTGAAGGCGTCTCCCTCATTAACCTGTAATCAATGAAGTAGTTAAAAGGTCTGGGGTTGATTACAGGTGTGTGGTTTTGCATTTGGAAGCTGTTGCTGTGACCAGACAACATGCGGTCTAAGGAACTCTCAATTGAGGTGAAGCAGAACATCCTGAGGCTGAAAAAAAAGAAAAAATCCAACAGAGAGATAGCAGACATGCTTGGAGTAGCAAAATCCACAGTCGGGTACATTCTGAGAAAAAAGGAATTGACTGGTGAGCTTGGGAACTCAAAAAGGCCTGGGCGTCCACGGATGACAACAGTGGTGGATGATCGCCGCATACTTTCTTTGGTGAAGAAGAACCCGTTCACAACATCAAATGAAGTCCAGAACACTCTCAGTGAAGTAGGTGTATCTGTCTCTAAGTCAACAGTAAAGAGAAGACTCCATAAAAGTATATACAAAGGGTTCACATCTAGATGCAAACCATTCATCAATTCCAAAAATAGACAGGCCAGAGTTAAATTTGCTGAAAAACACCTCATGAAGCCAGCTCAGTTCTGGAAAAGTATTCTATGGACAGATGAGACCAAGATCAACCTGTACCAGAATGATGGGAAGAAAAAAGTTTGGATAAGAAAGGGAACGGCACATGATCCAAGGCACACCACATCCTCTGTAAAACATGGTGGAGGCAACGTGATGGCATGGGCATGCATGGCTTTCAATGGCACTGGGTCACTTGTGTTTATTGATGACATAACAGCAGACAAGAGTAGCCGGATGAATTCTGAAGTGTACCGGGATATACTTTCAGCCCAGATTCAGCCAAATGCCGCAAAGTTGATCGGACGGCGCTTCATAGTACAGATGGACAATGACCCCAAGCATACAGCCAAAGCTACCCAGGAGTTCATGAGTGCAAAAAAGTGGAACATTCTGCAATGGCCAAGTCAATCACCAGATCTTAACCCAATTGAGCATGCATTTCACTTGCTCAAATCCAGACTTAAGACGGAAAGACCCACAAACAAGCAAGACCTGAAGGCTGTGGCTGTAAAGGCCTGTCAAAGCATTAAGAAGGAGGAAACCCAGCGTTTGGTGTTGTCCATGGGTTCCAGACTTAAGGCAGTGATTGCCTCCAAAGGATTCGCAACAAAACATTGAAAATAAAAATATTTTTTTTGGGTTTGATTTATTTGTCCAATTACTTTTGACCTCCTAAAATGTGGAGTGTTTGTAAAGAAATGTGTACAATTCCTACAATTTTTATCAGATATTTTTGTTCAAACCTTCAAATTAAACGTTACAATCTGCACTTGAATTCTGTTTTAGAGGTTTCATTTCAAATCCAATGTGGTGGCATGCAGAGCCCAACTCGCGAAAATTGTGTCACTGTCCAAATATTTATGGACCTAACTGTATGTGCGTGTGACGCTGCAGTAGCAATAATGTTCGCTACGGCAGCGATCACCACATATCGGCCATACGACGGGGGCGGGTGTTATCGCGCTCGACATTGCTAGCAATTGCTAGTGATGTCGCAGCGTGTAAAGCCCGCTTAAGGGACGGCAGCCGTCATAAGGTTTCAGAAAGCCTCAATGTCCACAAGCCTAAATGGCAACATTTTCAGGTCTGGAAATGTGACTATTTAGTGTTTGGGCCTGTGGGTGGGTCGCTGCGTATTTCCGCTTAAGTTCCAAGGCCTGGGATAAGGACAACTGAACGCTACACTGGGACAAGGAAGTGGACATGGTTTCTGATGGTGTTTGTGAATGTGCAATGACAAGTGCAGGGTGGGAGGCATCCGCCCCTGTATCCTGGTAAGGGGATTGGTAAGCACATAGTGTCGCGGGCGGAGGAGGGGACGCCGCGCTCTCCCACCGCTCGGGTCCGGCCGCTGCTGCTGCTGCGGCTGCCGCTGCTCGGTGGTGGCTCGAGCGGTGGGCCGGATCCCGGGGACTCGAGCGGCGCTCCTCGCCCGTGAGTGAAAAGGGGGGTTGATTGTGGGGATTTATTGTCCGTGACGCCCCCCACAGTTGTGGTGATTTTGGGGACACCACCGCTGCTCTGAACGGGGATCCCGGGAACGGTGACTGGGAGCAGCTTTGTTGTTAGTTCTCCCCTCCGTGGGTAGGGGGTTGGTGGTTCCGGGGCCCGGTGATGGGGTAGGGATGGATGGCAGGTGGGTTACGGGGCCTGGTGAGGTGCAGGGTCGCGGGGGCAGCGCTATGCCGCACGGCATGGTGGTACTCACTCAGCCCAATGATGAAGACACAGTTCTCGGTAAAACTCTCGGCTGGATGGACGGGTCCCACAGACGGCTGCGGTGTTGTTGCTCCCGGCAGGTTGATGGTGAGTGCCTTTCCCTGCACCTGTGTACGGTTGTTGGTTCCGATGGGTTCCCACCGGTAACCCACTCCCTAGTTTGGATGTGGGCTGGGGGAGCCCCTTCTTGCCCGCAGGCTCTGGCCCTGAGAAACGGTTGCCTTGGCGGTGGCGGTGTCTCTCCCTGTTGGTTGGACTGTTGCCTTCTGTCGGTACTTGGCTGTTTGGAAACCCAGGAGGTTCCCTTCACTAACGGATTCGGCAAATTCACGGCAACTCCTAGCCTTGCCGGGGTCCGCAAGCCCCTGCCAGATGGTGCTGACTTCTCTTCGTGTACCGGTCCGGTACCGCCGGGCCACCGCCCGTCCATGGTCCTTACGGCAACTCTGATAGGCCACTCCTGCAGACGGTCACCACCGTCTGCCAACCTTGCTGTCCGTCCGGGCCACACACCCGGACGCTGTCAGTCAGTTGCTCCTTTACTACACTTGTCTCCTTCCACTTTCACTGTCCAAACTAGACTGCTCCTTTTTTACGCCTCCAGGACTGTGAACTCCTCGGTGGGCGGGACCAACCGCCTGGCCCACCCCCTGGTGTGATCATCAGCCCCTGGAGGAAGGCAACAAGGGTTTTTGTCTGACTTCGGTGTGCCTGCTGGGAGCGTGGGGTGTGTAGGGTGTTGTGCTCTGTGGCCCCTGGCTTTTCCAGGGCGCCACAATAGCACAGGGGAAGAGGCAGTGGTATCACATGCAGACACTGACTGCGGACCCAGGCATTCCAGCCCACCTAGTCAGATGCTTAGATGACATTTGTGTCATTGAAAAAATATAAATCCATTTGAGATATCTCTCTGACAATGGATATACAACCATCCACCAACACACTGAACAAATGGGAAAGTCTGATGATGGCTTCATTGAAGATAGGACTTCCTGCTGGGGCCAAGTACTGTATTTACAGTGGGAAGGTCTGTTCTGAATGAAACTGAAAACCTGGACTTTAAATATGTGGTGGGGCAAGTACATTTCCAAGGCCAAGCATTTGTTGATCCAAGTAGCTTTTCAGAAGCTTAGGCATCAGGGAAAAATTATAAATATTCGGGGTGTAAATACATCCTGCAGTTATGATAGGTACATCTTTGGCACCACAATCACCAAAGGAAGAACATTAACTTTTTATATAATTTTGCAATCAGAGTATCAACCCCAAATTAACATCTGCCAATTAGATGATACTAGCCATGTCATTTTTCCAATCTATGAACAGGTAAAATCATGATAGACACGATAACAGTAATATCTTCTGCCTGGGACCTCCTGGGGCGACAATATCCTGATACCGTAGTTGGAGATTTCATATTTTTCTGGAAACTGAATCCACATCCCATGTCCAGCCTTGTTATGAGTCACCAGAGGGGAGATAACCTGTGTTAATAAAAGACAAATACCAATTTTGGCCATTGTTAATCTGTTTAGTGTGCAGCAGGCTGAAAGTTTTGTCTGTTTTCTTTTTAACGAGCCCCTCTGTCCTCTAATCTAATAAAAGATGCCATAGCAATTATTACTGAATAATAAAAACCTATGGTTAAATACACCAATGAAAGACTATGTACACATGACATCTTTTTCAGTAGGATTCCACCTGAAAACCTGCAAAAAAAAATTGAAAATAAAAAAAGAACATTTGCATGTATATTAACCCCTTCACCCCCGGCCACTAAAACACCCTAATGACCGGGCCTTTTTTTGTAATTCTGACCAGTGTCACTTTGACAGGTTATAACTCTGGAACGCTTCAACGGATCCTGGCGATTCTGACATTGTTTTTTCGTGACATATTGTACTTCATGTCAGTGGTAAATTTAGGCCGATACTTTTTGCGTTTATTTGTGAAAATTTAGGAAATTGTGCGAAATTTTTTTTAAAATTTCGCAATTTTCAAACTTTGAAAATTTATGCCCATAAATCTGAGAGATATGTCACACATAATAGTTACTAAATAACATTTCCCACTTGTCAACTTTACAGCAGCGCAATTTTCGAAAGAAATTTTTTTTCCGTTAGGAAGTTAGAAGGGGTCAAAGTTCATCAGCAATTTCTAATTTTTCCAACAAAATTTACAAAATATTTTTTTTAGGGACCACATCACATTTGAAGTGACTTTGAGAGGCCGAGGTGACAGAAAATACCCAAAAGTGACCCCATTCTAAAAACTGCACCCCTCACACTGCTCAAAACCACATCCAAGAAGTTTATTAACCCTTTAGGTGCGTCACAGGAACCAAAGCAATGTGGAAGGAAAAAATGAAAATTTTACTTTTTAACACAAAAATGTTATTTTAGCCATAAAATTTTCATTTTTACAAGGGAGAAAAGAGAAAGTGCACCCTACAATTTATTGTGCATTTTCTCCTGAGTACACTGATACCCCATATGGGGTAAAAATCAATTGTTTGGGTGCACGGCAGAGGTCGAAAGGCAAGGAGCGCCATTTGAATTTTTGAACACAAAATTAGCTGCACTCTTGGATCATTTAGCCTCTGCAGCTGTCGGCAAGAACTCCTGCCATTTAATCCGTTGCAGAGCGTCTCTATGGAATAGCAGCATATTCATTAAAGCAATTGGTGTACGTAACTAATCTACGGTGCGTTTTTGAAATCTGCAACATGTCAAAAGGAGACAGGAACCATAGCAGAAAAAAAGCACTAAAAAAACGACGATTTTCAGTTGTATTGTCAGCTTAGTGTCCATTTTTTTTTACCTCTGCGTGGCATCTGTTTTTATCCCTCAACAGCGTAAAATGGGGCAGATGCTCCAGAAACGCGTTGACCTATATGATTAATAAAGTGGCATTAATCTGAACATCCACTAAAGTGATCTCTTCGGCGCAGCAAATGAACACCTCTCTCCTTTACTCTCTGTGATCGGCATTTTCTACTCGGAAGACGCTCTGTGCTTTACAATGCAAATTAAGGAAAAGCTCAAAAGACATCTGGAAGACGGCTGGACGTTTTTTTATAGCATTTTGCCATAGTTTTTTCTTAAAAAAAAAACTAGCAGTTTTCTTCATTTCTCAATGGAGTGAAAAAAATAAGCAGAAAATTACAGTAAAACGACTTCACAAAAAACATAAAAAAACGTCCAAAATACGCTCAGGAAACGACCTAAAAAAATGACACAAAAGCTGCTTCTGTAAAAAAACCTCCAGTTTCCTGAAGAATCTTCTGCTTGAAAAACTCAGGGTTCTCCTGTGCTTTATAGACGTGTGCATATAGCCTACAGAAAAAAATCCAGTGTTCTCAAGGTTTACAAATTTTAAGCACACTACAGTATACAGTTTATCCTCTAAAGGGTGGAAAGACATCAGTCAGGCATGGACTCCAGCAGGGCCGTCACCAGGAATTTCAGGGCCCCATACTGCCAAAATTTTTGGGCCCCCTTGAGACTCCACTTCCGTCCCAGCTATGCCTCTACCGCTAAAAAGTTTTCCAGTCCAGGGGCTCCCTGGCACATGGCAATTATAAGGCAGTGGCCCTCAAGTTGCAGCGGCTCACCTTTGGCCTGTTTATCTCTGGCCGCTGCATTAAAGCAGCAGAGGTAACAGGATTTATGAACAGACTGGTACATATATATGGGAACAGAACCACGCTTACTGCAACAGAACGAAGATGACTACGTAGATACGGGAACTACAAGTAGCTTACTACAGAGATATGGAAGCAGAACCGAGCTTACTACAGAGATATAGGATGAGAACAAAGCTTACTACAGAGATACAAAATCAGAACCGAGCTTAGTACAGAGAAACGGGAGTAGAACCGAGCTTACTACAGATATATGAGAGCAGAACCGAGCTTTCTACAGAGATATGGGAGCAGAACTGAGCTTACTACAGAGATAAGGGTGCAGAACAAAGCTTACTACAGATATTAAGGAGCACAGCCAATCTTACTACAGAGATAAGGGAGCAGAACTGATCTTTCTACAGAGATATGGGAGCAGAACAGACCTTACTACAGAGATAATGCTGCAGAACTGAGCTTACCACAGAGATAAAAGAGCAGAACCGAGCTTACTGCAGAGATACAAGAACAGAAACAAGCTTACTACAGAGATATAGGATCAGAACAAAACTTACTAAAGAGATATGAGAGTAGAACCGAGCTTACTACAGAAACATTGGAGCAGAACAGAGCTCAATACATAGATAAGGGTGGAGAACAAAGCTTACTACAGAGATATGGGAACAGAACTGAGCTTACTACAGAGATACGGGAACAGAACCAAGCATACTGTATCCATACAGTAACAAAATCATACTTACTAAGCCTACTACATAGAAACAGCAACAGAACCAAGCCTCCTACATAGATATTGGAACAGAATAAGCTTACTGCATACACATAGTACCACAACTAAGCTTATTGCTAGAGTTGAGCGTGGTTCGCGGTTCTCCAGTTCGCGGTTTGAGTGATTTTGGGGGGTGTTCTAGATCGAACTAAAACTCGAGCTTTTTGCTAAAAGCTCGACAGTTCGAGTTACATTCGAGAACGGTTCTAGCAGCAAAAGCAGGGCTTTTTACAGCTACAGTGTGCAGGGAGCCATCGCTGGCAGCCTGCCAGAAGCTGGTAACCAAGATAAACATCGGGTATCCAAGCAAAGCGCTTTGGTTAGTTGCAGGGAGCCATCGCTGGCAGCCTGCCAGAAGCTGGTAACCAAGATAAACATCGGGTATCCAAGCAAAGCGCTTTGGTTAGTAAACCGATATTTATCCTAGTTACGTGTGCAGGAAGCCGACACATCCCTGCTCAGCTCGCTCCGCCCCCCTCCTGCACGCGCACACACACACACACACTCACACACTCACACTCACCTGTCCCCAGCCATGTAGTCCCCGGCACTGGCGTCCTCAGCGCCACATGGCCCCGCTAGGCTACACCCACTTCGCACTCCGCCGCCAGCACACATGGCCCCACTAGGCTCCGCCCACCTGGCACTCTGCACACATGGCCCCGCTAGGCTCCGCCCACCTGGCACTCTGCACACATTACCCCGCTAGACTCCGCCCACCTGGCACTCTGCACGCATTACCCCGCTAGGCTCCGCCCACCTGGCACTCTGCACACATTACCCCGCTAGACTCCGCCCACCTGGCACTCTGCACACATTACCCCACTAGGCTCCGCCCACCTGGCACTCTGCACACATGGCCCCGCTAGGCTCCGCCCACCTGGCACTCTGGACACATTACCCCGCTAGGCTCTGCCCACCTGGCACTCTGCACACATGGTCCCGCTAGGCTCCGCCTACCTGGCACTCTGGACACATTACCCCGCTAGGCTCCACCCACCTGGCACTCTGCACAAATTACCCCGCTAGGCTCCGCCCACCTGGTACTTTGCACACATGGTCCCGCTAGGCTCCGCCCACCTGGCACTCTGCACACATGGTCCCGCTAGGCTCCGCCCACCTGGCACTTTGCACACATTACCCCGCTAGGCTCCGCCCACCTGGCACTCTGCACACATGATCCCGCTAGGCTCCGCCCACTTGGCACTCTGCACACATGGTCCCGCTAGGCTCCGCCCACCTGGCACTGGCACTCTGCACACATTACCCCACTAGGCTCCACCCACCTGGCACTCTGCACACATGGCCCCGCTAGGCCCTGCCCACCTGGCACTCTGCACACATTACCCCGCTAGGTTGTGCCCACCTGGTACTCTGCACACATGGCCCTGCTAATCTCCGCCCACCTGGCCCTCTGTACACATGGCCCCGCTAGGCTCCGCCCACCTGGCACTCTGCACACATGGCCCTGCTAGGCTCCGCCCACCTGGCACTCTGCACACATTACCCCGCTAGGCTCCGCCCACCTGGCACTCTGCACACATTACCCCACTAGGCTCCGCCCACCTGACATTCTGCCCACATTACCCCGCTGGGCTCCGCCCACCTGGCACTCTGCACACATTACCCCGCTAGGCTCCGCCCACCTCACACTCCGCACACATGGCCCCGCTAGGCGCCACCCACCTGGCACTCTGCACACATTACTCCACTAGGCTCTGCCCACCTCACACTCCGCACACATGACCCCGCTCGGCTTACCTGCGGTGATGAAGTCCCGCCATCCCGACCTCAGCGCTGTCACTGTCCTTCATGGCCGCCGCTTGTCACATCACCTTCTCTCGCTTCCGACCGGAGACTGTGACTAGCGGTGACGTCACGGGTCACTCGCGATACTTGGCTGTGAAGGTCATTGAACTCTGTGACAGGTGCTGTCAGCAGTGCAGGAGATCAGCGCAGGTAATGTACCTCGCTGACAGCAGCACTTGTCATCCCCTACAGTGACCTGGGCTATTGATGTTAGCTCAGGTCAATGCATTGCTCTCCCAGCCAATGGGGAACATCCTGCTCTTCATTGACTGGGACAGTGTGGATCGTCATGGGAACCCCTTGGATTACAGCAGACCTGGATTTGTTTTTCTTTCTAATAAATTGGTGAAAGATGGAATGTGTTGGGCAGTGTTTTTTCAAATAAAAATGTGTTTGTCGTCTATTTTTTTTTATTGCTGACTGGGTTGGTTATGTCGGGTATCTGATAGACGCGTGACATAACAAACCCCAGGGCTTGATGCCAGGTGACATTACACATCTGGTATTAACCCCATATATTACCCCATTTGCCACCGCACCAGGGCACGGGATGAGCTGGGGCGAAGCACCAGGATTGGCGCATCTAATGGATGAGCCACTTCTGGGGCGGCTGCGGCCTGCTATTTTTAGGCTAGGGAGAGTCCAATAACCATGGACCTCCCTAGTCTGAGAATACCAGACCCCAGCTGTCTGCTTTACCTTGGCTGGTGATCCAATTTTGGGGGGACCCTCACGTGGTTTTTTTTTTTAATTATTTATTTAATTTAAAATAACAGCGTGGGGTGCCCTCAGTTTTGGATTACCAGCCAAGGTAAAGCTGCCAGCTGTGGTCTGCAGGCTGCAGCCGTCTGCTTTACCCTAGCTGGCTACAAAAATAGGGGGAACCCCACGTCATTTTTTTTCATTTTTTTGGCTAAATATAAGGCTAAGCACACCTTAGTGCCACATGAAAGGCACCAAAGGGTGCAAAATTACAAAATGCAGGAGAGTGGGACATTATGTGTCTTTCTGCCATTATAATGACAGAAAAGACTGATATGAAGTGTACAAGCAAAAGAAAATCACCAGAGCGCTCCACGCTGTGAAAAGCAGTAGACAATGGCACTGGAGTGAACATGTGACCGCCTCATGTAGGTTGTAGCTATGGATCTGTACTGCCCTGGGGGCTCGGCTGCTCTCCGCCAAGCCGCTCGGATCCAGGCTCGGGTTGACGGTGGCTCGAGCGTCTCCGGACCGGGGGCCACGTCGCTCAGGAAAGGGGGGGGGTTTGGTTGTTTGGTTTGGGGTGGTCCGGTTTCATGGCCGGAGCCGCGGTAACCGGTAACAGTTCGTGACGCCACCCAGGGGTCGTGGTGAGGTGATGGGCACCACCGTTGCGGTGAGGGTGCGGGGGCTCGTCCAGGATCGGTGGTGGGTCGCAGCTAGGTGTTGACCCCTCCGTGGGTAGGGGGTTTGTTGGTGCCGGGGCCAGGTGGCAGAAGCGGGAGGTTGCAGTACGCAGGGGCTTGCTTACAGCGCGGTGCCTGATGGCACTGGTGTACTCATGATTAAACCACACAGAGTCAATAGTATACCAAGTTTGGTGTAGATCGGTGCCCGCAGCCGGCTGCATGTGTCCCCAGTGAGGTTGGTGATGTCGCCTTTCTCCTGCACCTTTAAATTTGCTATAGTGACTCCTATGCTTCAGCAACGGTAGTCCGCTCCCCAGCTTTTGGGTACCGGAGGAGCTCTTTTGCCCGCAGGTGCTGGCCCTTTGGATCTCTGGCCCTTGGCGGTGGCTCTTATCCGGAATCGGTGGGCTGTTGCCGTCTATCAGGACTTTGGGTGGGAATTAACCCCTGAGGTCCAGACCGCAAAGTAGATTTGTCTGAGCCCGGTTGCTTCTGGGCTAGAACGGGGTCTGAGTACCCTGCCTGGTGCTCCAGTTGACTTGTTAGCTCCCTGGTTCGGGTCCGTAGGGTCACCACCCTCTTCTCGATCCCTATGGTTCCGCAGTTCAGTCCCTGACTGGACTCCTGCAGACGGCCACCACCGTCTGCCTGCCTGACCATTCCAAGGGGTCCTAGGCTCCGTCCTAGGCCCCTGACTCTCAGCTCGCCACTTTTATTCCTCTCACAACTCCTCTCCCCACTTGACTCACTTGTCCTTTCCCTGCCTCAGGCCAGCAGACTCCTCGGAGGGCGTGCCTATCCGCCTGGCTCCGCCCACCTGGTGTGCCTAGCTAGACCTGAGGGAGGCGGTCAGGACTTGTTGGCTGCTGGTGCCTCACTGGGGTGGGGGTGTGTGTGGTGTTATGTGTTGTTACCTGTGACCCCTGGGGGTCCAAGGCATCACAGTTCCTGGGTAAATTTATGTATTTTCCCTCCTTCAGTTTTTTTGCAGTACGCAAACAAACGGAAGGCACATGGATGACATACGGACCGTATATGGAACAGAAACGGATGCCACATGGATGCACCCGTAAAAAAAACAAACCGTTTTTTTGTGGACCGCAAAAACTGATCGGTCGTGTGAATGTAGCCTTATTCTGATCTGCCGTTTATAAACAGTAGGCAGAAATAAGTGAATAGCGCACCCCAGCATCAGAAAATCTCCGGGGTTTCAGGGGGTAGCTGAGACCCTGGAGATCATGATTTAGGCCGGTTTTTCCGGTCCCTGCTCATGGGATCACCGGTATACACCGTATACCGATGATCACGTTACAGTAAATGACAGCGTTGGTAAAAAATTATTTATCTCCAATCTGGCATGAACAAACATGATAAATCTCCTCCCCGGTCCCCTCCGGTCCCCCGGTGTCGCCAAAGTGCCCCCCCTGACCCCTCCCGGAAATCCAAGATGGCCGCGCGCACAGCAGCGTGCCGGCCACATTCACCCTACTCCTCTGATTTCTGTCGCATGTGCCATGACACATGCGACAGAAAATTCCTCCCCAGGCCCTGCCAAGTCACCCCCTATAACCCCACCGGTGTTCCCCGGTGTCCCACGGTACCTGTGCAGCGTTGATCCCCGCGGCCCTCTCCTTCACAATAGACACTGCCGCATGCATAGAGCGGATGTCAGCTCAGCTTCCTGTGTTCAGACACAGTGAGTAGTGGTTATGCATCTGTTAGCTAAATGGGCGGCACGGTGGCTCAGTGGTTAGCACTGCAGTCTTGCAGCACTGAGGTCCTGGGTTCAATTCCCACCAAGGACACCATCTGCAAGGAGTTTGTATGTTCTCCCTGTGTTTGCATGGGTTTCCTCCGGGTACTCTGGTTTCCTACCACACTCCAAAGACATACAGATAGGGAATTTAGATTGTAAGCCCCAATAGGGATAGTGTTCCAAATGTATGCAAAGTGCTATGGAATTAATAGCGCTATCTAAATGAATAAATTATTATTATTACTGTAATGCCCTGCTCATGAGGTAAGGAACATAGTTGATCAGGAGAGCTATATACTACATTTCCAAATGGAGGTATTTGATTTTATAGTTGCCCTGCTGAATGACTACCAAACATGAGAGTCCGTTATACGCCACAAGAAAACACATCTAAATAGCGAGCTCTGTTGTTTAGTATTCATTCAGCAGGATAACTGGACTTAAAGGGGTATTCCATCTCCAAGATCCTATCCCAATATATAGTAGGTGGAATAGCAATAATATCAGCAATTACCAATATTTGGAGATGTAGAATAGTTCTCCTGTTTAGGCATGCCCTTACCTCATGAGCAGGGCATTGCAGATTTGGTAGAAACCGTTACCACATGGACTCTGCTGCTGTGGACCCGGAGAGAGTGAGTGCAGATTCATTGCACCCACACTCCTCACATGGAGGGTCTGCACTCCTAGAAAATGGGGGATACGTTCCCTGAGTGTCTCCCCCCATATTCTAGACAGTCGAGAGTCGTCGTGGGACCCTCTTATTTTTTTTCTTACAATAAATTGGTGAAAGAGGGAATGGTTTGGGGAGTGATTTTTCAAATACATTTTTTTTGTCGATTTGTTTTTTTCGTACTTACAGTTTATGATGTCGGGTATCTGATAGACGCCATGACATCACAAACTGCTGGGCTTGATGTCAGGTGACTTTACAGCTAGTATCAACCCCATTTATTACCCCGTTTGCCACTGCACCAGGGCACGGATGAGCTGGAGTGAAGCGCCAGGATTGGTGCATCTAGTGGATGCGCCACGTCAGGGGTGCCTGCGGCCTGCTATTTTTAGGCTGTGAAGGCCCAATAACTGGACCTTCCCACCCTGAGAATACCAGACCACAGCTGTCCGCTTTACCTTGGCTGGTGATCCAATTTGGTGGGAACCCTACTTTTTTTTTGTAATTATTAATATTTATAAAATAATTATAAAAAAGAGCCTGGGGTGACCTCCACATTGGATCCCCAACCACGGTAAAGCTGCCAGCTGTGGTTTTGAGGCTACAGCCGTCTGCTTTACCATAGCTGGCTATCAAAAATGGGGAGACCCCACGTCATTTTTTTTTTAAACTATTTTTTTAAATAAAAAAAAATTAATGGGCTTCCCTGTATTTTGATTGCCAACCAAGGTAACGCCAGGCAGATGGGGGTGGCAACCCGTAGCTGTCTGCTTTATCTGCGCTGAGAATCAAAAATACCGCGGAGTGCTATGTCTTTTTTTTAATGATTTATTTTTACAACACTGTCATGTCAGGCAATCAAAATACAGGGAAGCCCTTTTTTTTAGTTATTTAAATAAATAATTAAAAAAAATATATATGGGCTCCCGCTGCATTTTTTGTATTGCTAGCTGAGGGTAATCCGAGCAGCTACTGGCTGCCAACCCCCACTGCTTGGTGTTACCTTCACTGGCAATGGAAAATCCAGGGAAGCATTTTTTTTGCCAAAAAACTAAAAAAAAATGACGTGGGCTTCGCCATATTTTTGTATGCTAGCCAGGTACAGCAGGCAGGTACAGCTGCCCTCAACCCCCAGCTGCCTATTTGTACCCGGCTGTGAACTAAAAATATAGTGAAGCTCTTTTTTTTAATTATTTCATGAATTTCATGAAATAATTAAAAAAAAAAACGACGTGGGCTTCGCCCCATTTTTGTGTCCAGCCGGGTACAACTAGGCAGCTGGGGATTGGATCCGCAGCACAGGTTAGCCCGAGGTTTCTGGGCCCCTCTGCTGCGAACTGCAGTCCACAGCCGCCCCAGAAAATGGCGCTCTCATAGAATCGCCATCTTCTGGCGCTGTATCCAACTCTTCCAGCAGCCCTGAAGCCGGGTGGCTTGCTGGGTAATAATGAGTTAAAACTAGCTATGTTTTACTAGCTAGTATTAAGCCAGAGATTCTTAATGTCAGGCACGTTTGACCCGGCCATTAAGAATCTCCAATAAAGGGTTAAAAAAAAAACACCACACAGAGAAAAAATACTTTAATAGAAATAAATACACAGACACATTAGAGACTCCATCTTTATTACCCCCTGTCAGCCCTCCACGATCCATGGTCTTCTGTCTTCTTTCTCCTTCAACACATGCAGCTCTGTCTGCTCCGTGCAGAAATAACTCTGTGAGAGTGACCACAGGCTCCCAGCTCTAAGCGGTGGCACAGGATGCCATAGCAACGGTGCTCCGATCACGTGATTCTGGTGCCGCTGCGTGCTGGTAGCAGGACGTCCCCGTCACCGCTACCAAGCGCGTTGCTATGGCAACGGTGATCTCCGTTATTGACTGGCTGTGCCACCGGTCAGGAGCCGGCTTCTGCGGACGCTGTTAACCACAGTAAACATCGGCTAACCAAGAAGCCCTTTCCTTGGTTACCCGATGTTTACCTTCGTTACCAGCGTCTGCCGCTGTCACGTTGTCAGTGGCGGCTCCCTGCTCCGTGCACACATAGCCAGACTACACATCGGGTAAAATTAACCCAATGTGTACTGTGGCTAGGTGTGCAGGGAACCAGCGCTAAGCGGTGTGCGCTGGTAACCAAGGTAAATATCGGGTTGGTTACCCGATATTTACCTTAGTTACCAAGCGCAGCATCGCTTCCACGCATCACTGCTGGCTGGGGGCTGGTTACTGGTTGCTGGTGAGATCTGCCTGTGTGACAGCTCACCAGCAACCCGTGTAGCGACGCTCCAGCGATCTCTCCCAGGTCAAGTTGCTGGTGGGATCGCTGGAGCGTAACAGAGAGATGCAATGACAGGTCCTAGCATGTCGGGGTCATAGTCAAGTGACCAGTCTATAGACAATGAGATAATAGACACGTGACTGGTCACATGGCTATTTTGACGTCACGATAGGTCCTGCATCACTGCTGGCAGTACTGGTTACCGGGAAGATTCAGCGATCATCGGATGGAATAGCGGCAGGAGAAAGAGTGCAGGACGGATCATGGGGACAGGTAAGTGTTATGGCAATGTTTATTAACTGTATGTGCACATTTATAATGTGTTTTTATGTGTTTGTGATTGCCTCCCATTGTTTCCTATGGGGTTCGAGCGGTTCGCCGAACCGGTTCGCCGAACCGAACTCAAACCAGACCTCGGTTCGGCGAACCGAACTCGAGCCGAAAAGCGGCCGGTTCACTCATCTCTACTGATGATGCTGTGAATGGGCCAGAATCAGGAGCAGAAAGACATACACACACAGATTATAATACTCATGAGCAGCAAGTGGCTCTGGCACTGAAGACACAAGGTTCAAATGGAGTCCTGGCACTTGGCGGTGATTGGAGGATCCTCTCCTCGCGGTGACATCCTTCGTCTTCCGGTACGGTCCTGTTTGTACTGTGCATAGCAGCCTCTTTAGCGCATGCACAGTACAAACTTCACAAAAATAAACAGAGGAACAAAGGGCCGGCCGGCAGCATCAGACGTCACTAATGATGTCACACACAGCAGGCCTCCTCTTTGGTGGCCATACTTTTAAGTAGCTGTGGATATGACTGGGGCCACAGTACCATATTTTTTGCTCTTTACCATAAGACGCACCCCAGGTTTACACAGCAAGAAATAGGAAAAAACATTTTTCCTATGAATATTTCCCTGGCGATGTAAAGGGGAGGGTTCATTATTACTAAATTTAAATGTACTAGGGTAGAATAGGGAGGTAATCTATTGTTAGTATCTTTCTGCAGTGTATATATTATAGACACACAGCTCTGCTAAATGGCCATAGACATACACATCTCTGCTACATGCCCATAGACATACACGGCTCTGCTAAATGCCCATAGACTTACACGACTCAGTTATACACACAGCTCTACTACAACTAGATGCACATATACAGAAACACAGCTCTATTACATGCACATATACACAGAGCTCTATTACATGCACATGTACACAAACACAGCTCTACTATATGTATATATGCACACAGTTGTTCTACATGCACCTATAGACACACACAGCTCTTCTACACGCACTCAGACACACAAAGCTCTGCTACATGCACACTACATGAGCCTATAGACACACACAGCCCTGCTACATGCACACTACATGCAGAGCTGTGTATGTCTATGGATACACAGCTCTGCTGCATACACACTACATGCACTTATATACAAACACAGCTCCACTACTTGCACTTATAGACAAGCACAGCTCTACTACATGCTCCTATAGACACACACAGCTCTATTACATGCACACTACATGCACCCATAGACACAAGCAGCTCTGCTACCTGCAAAATACATGCAGCTCTGCTACATGCACACTACATGCACCCATAGACACAAGCAGCTCTGCTACCTGCAAAATACACGCAGCTCTGCTACATGCACACTACATGCACACATAGACACACGCAGCTCTACTTCATGCTCCTATAGACACACGTAGCTCTGCTACATGCACACAACATACACCCATAAACACACACAGCTCTACTACCTGCTGTATAGACACACACAGCTCTGCTACATGCTCTATAGACACACAGCTCTGCTACATGCTCTATAGACACACATAGCTCTGCTACATGCACCTATAGACAAATACAGCTCTACTACATGCACCTACAGCCAAACACAGCTCTGCTACATGCAGACTGCATACACATATACACACTCAACCCTACAACAGACACATTTATTTACACACACTATACATTACCTCATCTTGCATTCCCTGATCGGTGCAGAGCAGGAGAGGAGCTACTGGGACCTGCATGAAAGCTGCAGCAGTTGAACAGCTACAGGACCTTTCAATTCACCTTTCCAGTCATGTAATCAGGCACATGATTAGTCAGATGACCTGGAAGGTCTTTCACCTTCTCAGCTTCTGTAGCCTCTGTATTGGTCCAATAAATTTCCTGTCCTGCTCTGCACCGATCACTTAGATCAGTGCAGAGCAGGAAGAGAGAGGGCAGCTGTCTATGAGTGACCCAGGCCCCCCTCATTTTTCCTGATAGCAGCTCCGCCCCCGGGGCACGATGAGCAAAGGAATGAAAGGGGAGGGGCCTGGGCTGTCAGCACCTGGACCCCCCTCCTTGCTTCCGCTCACCGGGCCCCATACAGGAGTCACAATTGTAATGCCCTGATGACAGCCCTGGACTCCAGTGGATTTGTCTACCCCTAGTGAAGCATCTATCCTTACTTTAGCAAAGAGTTGCCCCAGACAGCTCCACACTAACTGAACCCAAGCCCTTAAAAATACTGAATAATTTAATTTTAAATAAATTTAACAATTATATTTTAGAGACCCCTGTAAATGTTTATAGCTTTTTCTCAGTAATAGTTGATGTATTGGTTGCATTACATGTAATGAGGTATATTTCTTTATGATAATTTGTGCAAACGGGTTGATGTGCAAAAGCTATTTCTTATTGAAACTTATGTGATTACTGCTTTTATTTTCTACTCTGTACAGGAAAAATTAAAACTAGACTCTGATAGGTTGCTTTAAGCACATTTATTTGAACTAGTTGTAATACAGCAAAATGTGTGTGTCACACTCTCTTCAGATGGGATTCCATTTCTGTAATAAACAGGGAGATGATGAAAAGAGTGCGGTAACAGATATTCTCTATAAATATTTCATAAGCACTCATTTGCTGAGTAAATAGCCTGTGCTTCTCATTATAAGACTTTATATATCTGCTGTGAGTTCAGGAGCAGCTGTTTCTTTTCTATACAATATTCACACCAAGGGTCAAATGCTACAAGGCCCATTCAGCGCTGTCAGTTTTGGCCATAATGTGGTTGCACCTTTAGTCTCTTTACTGTGACATGTACAATTAATATTTTCTCACTGCATATTACTATTGGGTATTTATCCCCCAAAGAAACTGCGGTTAATAGTTGAATTGCTGCAGAACTGACATACGCCAGAGGTGAAAAGTGAGCAAGTAGCAAATAAAAAAGAAAAAGTTAAAAAAAATCCATACAGGACCTGAGCAATTTTTCAGCTTGACATATAGTTTTTATAAACAGTAGGTCAGTGATTTATCATCACCACTTTATTATAGTAGCATAGAGGATTCTGATTGTATACATAGGTAGAAGAATGCCAGTTGCATTAAGCTCAGGTCAGCAGAGCACAAAGGGAATTCTCCCTGCTCCGATTGCATTAGTATAATTCAGAAAGCTATTGCATAAGGGCAAGAATATTTTCCAGCTCGCTACTATGGTGAATTTTGTACTTTTATGTAAAGCCATGTGTAGATGAAACTGACTTTTGTTATGGAAGCTGCAGTAGTTTGTTATTCCTGACCCTGATTATATACCACAGAAAATTTGTCCTGTAATTAAACTAAAATACCAGCACGAAGATAAACCCTTGACATTGAGAATAGGTGAGGTTATGCTCCACAGTTGTAATTTTTGGGGGCAATTTCTTTAACTCAGATAAGTGTAAAATATGGGAGCAAAACAAATCCCCATTTATTCATAACTTACTCCTTTCAAATTCTGTTAACCTGCTAACTCTGACAAAACTTCCTTCCGACAGTCTAAACCATACATTGGATTCCATGGACTACATTGGAACTGCTAGGGAGGTTTTTAAGTACTAAATTGGTGTAAGAGGGAGGAAGGATTTCAATAAAGTATTACACCGTGTTCAGAATTATTAGGCAAGTTGTATTTTAGGGGATTTTTTTTATTGATCAACAACTATGTTCTCAATCAACCCAAAAGACTCATAAATATCAAAGCTTAATATTTTTGGAAGTTGGAGTGGTTTTTTTTTACATTCGAGCTTAGATCTTAGATTTAGATCTTAGGAGGATATCTGTTTGTGCAGGTAACTATTACAGTTGTGCAGAATTATTAGGCAACTTAATAAAAATCAAATATATTCCCATCTCACTTGTTTATTTTCACCAGGTAAATCAATATAACTGCACAAAATTTAGAAATAAACATTTCTGACATGCAAAAACAAAACCCCAAAAAATTAGTGACCAATATAGTGTCAGGGCTGGGAGGACAGGTAGGCCCAGGAGGTGGATCCACTGGACCGAGCACCCAACTGGGGGGCAGGGTACACGGCAGCCGGAGCACCGGCGTGGCAGGGACGGGTATAACCAGGTCACCAGGGTCACGGAGTTCTTTAGGACAGTAAAAGAAACAGGCACAGGTACCAGGGAGCAGAGACAGAAGTCTACAGGACACGGCACCAGGGGCACCAGCATAAGACTATGCTACAAGACACGTTGATCAGGCCCCGCCCACATGGAAAGGCCAGCCTTATATACCCAGCACAGCCTCATGTCATTTCCTGCTGCAGGTGTGCTGGGCCTATAAGACCAGGAGAGTGGGCGCAGCCCGGTCCTATACAGAACCATGTGGCTAAGACTCAGAGTCAGACTCATAAGACCAGGAGCAAGACACAGGAGAGCACGAGTGGGAGCAGCAGCCATGACCGGTGGACACGTGGACTGGATCAGTGGTTAAGGAGTGGTGTCGGGATGGTGCGACCGGATCAGTGGCTAAGGAGTGGTGCTGGGACACCGGGAGCGTGACAGTACCCCCCCTTTATGCCCCCCCCTCCGTGCAAAGTACCCCTGGGGCACCCCGGGCCGAGTCTCCGGACCATAACCCAGCGCAAAGGAATGGAAGGACTGCTGACCCCGTGCCACCTTCTTGACCGCACCACGCTTAGCCGAAGAACCCTTGGCAGTGGCAACAGAAAGAGGAGGCGGACGGGCAGAAGCAGGATGGGAATCGTGGACAACCGGATCGGGCGTCTCGGACTGGGTATCAGACATTGTCTCATCATCAGAAGTCGGTGGTATCAAAGTCTCAATTGCCAGGGACGGTGGAACGACGCTGGACTGCGTCGTCTCTTCTTCTAGCTCCGGTGGCACCACAGGCACAAGTGACAGGAGTTGTGGTACGACACTGGACTGCATCATCACCTCTTCTTCTTTCTGCGGCATAACAGGTTCAGGTGACAGGGACCGAGGAACGGGCTGTAGGCAGTGGTCATGGCACAAGGGCCCCCAGCGAGTAATAGCGCCAGAGCGCCAACTAATGGCAGGGTCATGGAGTTGAAGCCAGGGCAGACCCAGCAGGAGCTCAGGAGCCATTCTTGGGATGACATGGAAGGCGATAGTCTCAGTATGCAAAGCGCCAACCTGGAGTCTCACGGGTTCAGTGGTATACCGGACAGGTTCATATAGCGGTTTACCATCCATGGAGGTGAACCAGAGGGGCTTGGCAAGCGGGATCACAGGTACCTGGTATCGGTTCACTGCAGACTGGTGCATGAAATTACCCGCTGCCCCAAAATCTATGTGGGCCTCTGCTGTGAACCTGGTCTTCTCCGTCGTCACCTGGACAGTCTTCGTAACTGGAACGGAGGGGATTCCGGTGCCAAGGGTGGTGGTTCCCACCATCCCTTGGACCTGGGGTCTACCTGATTTCTCCGGGCAAGAACGGAGCATATGTGAACCATCTCCGCAATAGAAACACAGGCCCCGGGCGAGTCGTTCTGCACGGCGTTGCTTGGCTTGGTTCAGTTGGTCAACTTGCATGGGTTCTGGAAACACATCAGAGGAAGGCAGGGGTGAGGGAGCGGTAGGCCTCTGCGGGGACAAGGCATGACGGGGTGGTCGCTTCTCCCAGAATACCTCTTTGGTTCGCTCCTGGAAACGGAGGTGAATCCGGAAGGCTAAGGATATCAAAGCGTCCAAAGTTCGTGGAACATCATGGCCGGCTAGTTCGTCTTTGACACGGCCAGAGAGACCTTCCCAAAAGGCCACCGTCAAGGCCTCATTGTTGCAGCCCAGATCAGAGGCGAGCGTGCGGAACTGGATAGCGTATTGGCCGACGGTCAGGGTCCCTTGGCGTAGCTGGAGGAGCAAAGAGGTCACTGCGGTAGAACGTCCGGGTTCATCGAAGGTACTTTGGAAAGCTTGCAGGAATTCCCGGATGTCGGTGGTCATTGGATCCTCATTCTCCCACAGGGGGTTAATCCAGGCTAGAGCTTCGCCTTCCAAGTGTGACATCAGGAACGCCACTTTAGCCTGGTCTGAGACAAACAAATGGGGAAGCAACTTGAAATGCAGGGAGCACTGGTTCAAGAAGCCTCTGCAGGTCTTGGGATCCCCCGCATAGCGAGGCGGAGTTGCGAAGCCGAGGAGACAACAGGTTCGGACTTAGACGCTGTCTGCTGCGTTGATGGAGACGAGGCGGCGGTCTGTAACGTGTACAACCGGTGGTCCACAGACGTCAGGAACTTCAGTATGCGGTGTAAGGTGTCACGCTGTTGCACCAGTTCCTGGCGTAGTTCAGCTCAGACGTTTGTGCTCTGGCGGAATCCATGGCCTGATCAAACTGTCAGGGCCGGGAGGACTGGTAGGCCCAGGAGGTGGATCCACTGGACCGAGCACCCCACCGGGGGGCAGGGTACATGGCAGCCGGAGCACCGGCGTGGCAGGAACGGGTATAACCAGGTCACCAGGGTCACGGAGTTCTTTAGGACAGTAAAGGAAACAGGCACAGGTACCAGGGAGCAGAGACAGAAGTCTACAGGACACGGCACCAGGGGGCCTGAGCACCTAGCTCATAAGACCATGCTACAAGACACGTTGATCAGGCCCCGCCCACATGGAAAGGCCAATCTTATATACCCAGCACAGCCTCATGTCATTTCCTGCTGCAGGTGTGCTGGGCCTATAAGACCAGGAGAGTGGGCGCGGCCCGGTCCTATACAGAACCATGTGGCTAAGACTCAGAGTCAGACTCATAAGACCAGGAGAAAGACACAGGAGAGCACGAGTGGGAGCAGCAGCCATGATCGGTGGACACGTGGACTGGATCAGTGGTTAAGGAGCGGTGCCGGGATGGTGCGACCGGATCAGTGGGTAAGGAGTGGTGCTGGGACACCGGGAGCGTGACATATAGTCACCTTTCTTTATGATGACACTCAACAGCCTATCATCCATAGATTCTGTCAGTTGCTTGATCTGTTTACAATCAACATTGCATGCAGCAGGCATCACAGCCTTCCAGACACTGTTCCGAGACGTGTACTGTTTTCTCTCCCTGTAGATCTCACATTTTATGAGGGACCACAAATTCTCTATGGGTTTCAGATCATGTCAACAAGGGAGCCATGTCATTATTTTTTTTATCTTTTAGACATTTACTGGCCAGCCACGCAGTGGAGTGGTTGGATGCATGTGATGGAGCATTGCCCTGCATGAAAATCATATTTTTCTTGAACGATACCGACTTCTTCCTGTACCGCTGCTTGAAGAAGTTCTCTTCAAAAACTGGCAGTAGGTCTGGGAGTTGAGCTTCACTCCATCCTCAACCCAAAAATGGCCCACAAGTTCATCTTTGATGATACCAGCCCATACCAGTACCCCACCTCCACCTTGCTGGCATCTGAGTTGGACTGGAGCTCTCTGCTCTTTATTGATCCAGCCTCTGGCCCATCCATCTGGCCCTACAAGAGTCTCTCTCATTTCATCAGTCCATAAAACCTTTGAAAAATCAGTCTTAAGATATTTCTTGGCCCAGTCTTGACGTTTTATCTTATGATTCTTGCTCAAAGGTGGTCTTTTTCAGCCTTCCTTACCTTGGCCATGTCCCTGAGTATTGCACACCTTGTGCTTTTTGATACAACAATAACGTTGCAGCTCTGAAATATGGCCAAACTGGTGGCAAATGGCATCTTCACACTTGATTTTCCTCAGTTCATGGGCAGTTATTTTGCGCCTTTTTTGGCCAACACGCTTCTTGCAACCCTGTTGGCTATTTTCCATGAAACGCTTGATTGTTCGGTGATCATGCTTCAAATGTTTGGCAATTTCAAGACTGCTGCACCCCTCTGCAAGACATCTCAGAATTTTGGACTTTTCAGAGCCCGTCAAATTTCTCTTCTGATCCATTTTACCGAAGGAAAGGAAGTTGCCTAATAATTAAGCACACCTTATATAGGGTGTTGATGTCATTACACCACACCCCTCCTCATTACAGAGATGCACATCACCTGATTTACCTAATTGGTAGTTGGCTCTCAAGCCTATACAGCTTGGAGTAGGATAACATGTATAAAACTTATCAGGTGATCAAAATACTCATTTGCCTAATAATTTTGCACACAGTGTACATTACATTTACAAAGGGCTAGATGATTTCCCCAGTGCACACAACATTGTTGGTTATTAATGACAACATGCATAATTGGTGGAGGAAGGTTGAACTAGATGGGCCTAGGTCTTTTTTCAACCTATGTAACTATGTAACATTTAATGAAGATATATACAAGGTCATGCACGTGGAACAAGGATATAAAATGTACAATTATGTACTAAATGGTAAAACACTGTTTAAAACAGTCACTGAAAAAGAATTGGGTTTAAATATGGATATAGTAAACTAAACTTTAGCAACCAGTGGAGCAAGATGCTATTAAGGCAAATTAATTTATGGGATGAATTAAAAGAGGCAAATGTGGTGCCCCTGACTTGGTCAGGCACCACAGAGTATTGCACCCATGCTGGGGCAGTGCTTCCAGGTAATCTCCACAGGCCAGGATGAGGTGTGCAAATACAAACACCTAGCAACCAGGTCTCCCACACCATTAGGAGGGACCCTTGGGTAGCCCTGAAGAGGTTAACTTTCAATTACCTGCAAGGGGTGTAGAGGAGGGGCTGGAAGATAGAAGGAGAGAGACAGGAAAAGGAGGAGGAGCAAGCAGTCTGGGGCAGAGTGTTCAGGAGTGTGGAAGGGAGCAGACGTACACCCATGCTAGCCAGACCCTGCGGAGTGTGGTAGCTGTTAATCGGGGAGAATGGGTACCTGTGGGTCAGCCTGAAAGACACCTACAGAGAGGTGGCCGAGTACGGGGACCGCTGGTATTCCGGCACGCACGGGGATACAGGTCCCCAGAGCAGAAATCTAATAATCTGGAGCTGCTCAACCTGCCGGTGAGGGTACTTCCGATACCTCACCAGAAACACAGAGTCTGAGCCCAAGCAGCAACAAGGGGACCCAAAAGGGGACAGGGCCAGAAGCCATCTCACCAAGGTCTACGCTGCCGGCAGACGGGCCAGGGAGAGGAGTGGAGTCAGAAACAGCTTCCCTGGAGGAATCCCACCATACTACAAGTAAGGGGTCCTCCCAAACAAAAGGAGTGCAAGGAAAGTGAGTTGATAGCTACCCTCAGAACGGTCTGCAGGAATTCCTGGTTCCACCTGGTTATCACAGTATCGCCCGGGCATCTCACAGAAACAACCAAAAGTGAGTAAACAAGGTAAAAGACTTTCTGGACTGTGTTTGAGTCATTCTGCGACCTGTGGTTCCACGCATATACACCCGAGCCCCTGGGGTCAGCCTCACTCTCGGGAGGCCGCACCACCCAACTGCAATACCATCAGCCCCAGACGCTCGTTAAACTGCAGTGGCGGTCACCCATCCCTGACTGCAACTACCGAGAATGGCGTCACGACTTCATATAAAGAAAACCTGACTGACCGGTGGACAGAAGGTATCCCCCAAGGGCCGTCCCCGCAGTGTCACACTGCAGCGCTGTGGTGGGCGACTCACATAGCTCAGGAGAACTTTGCCTCTATACAGGTCAGTAGTGTGGTTATTTGTACCATTGCGGGCTCCAGTGTACAAGTAGGACAAAACTAAACTAGAGTGGTTGCAGAGAAGAGCAACTATGGTTAATGAGGAAATTAATGGTCTGCAATACTAAGGGGTACTTTGCACGCTGCGACATCGCTAGCAGATTGTAGCGATGCCGAGCGCGATAGTCCCCTGCCCCTGTCGCAGATGTGATCTCTTGTGATAGCTGCCATAGCGAACATTATCACTATGGCAGCTTCATATGCACTTACCTGCCCTGCGACGTCGCTCTGGATGGCAACCCGCCTCCTTCCTAAGGGGGCGGGTCATGCGGCGTCACAGCGACGTCACACGGCAGGCGGCCAATAGAAGCGGAGGGGTGGAGATGAGTGGGAGGTAAACATCCCGCCCACCTCCTTCCTTCCTCATTGCAGGCGGGACGCAGGTAAGGAGATGTTCCTCGCTCCTGCGGCTTCATACACAGCGATGTGTGCTGCCGCAGGAACGAGGAACAACATTGTACCTGTTGCAGCAGCGAAATTATGGAAATGACCGACACTACACAGATCACCGATTTTCGACGCTTTTGCGATCGTTTATTGGTGCTTCTAGGCTTTACATGTTGCGACGTCGTTACTGGCGCCGGATGTGCGTCACTTTTGATTTGACCCCGACGAGATTGCAGTAGCGATATCGCAACGTGCAAAGTACCCCTTAGACAGGTTCTCAAATTTAACATTATTATATTAAGGATTAGGGGCAATCTTATTAAAATGTATAAATATATGAAGGGACAGTAAACATATCTTTCTAAAGATACATTACATATTCCAGAAAAAATGACTACGGGGCATGCTCTATATCTGGGGGGAAAGAAGGTTTAGTCCTCATCACAAATATGATTCTGTACAGTACAAGCAGTGGGATTATGGAAATCATTGCCCCATGATGTTGTAATGATGGGGGCGACTCGTATGTGTCACCTTCTCTTATGTTGGAGATCTTCTGCATTTTGCCACCAAATTATTATTTGGCACTTTCCAGGCTTTGCAATAAAAAAATAAGCCGTGGACATCCCAGTTCATATAGCCCAGGAACTACTACTCTCCATTAGCACATGATGTGATATCTCCTGCTAATGTAGCAAAATCAAGGTAGTCAGCAATTAGATCAAGCTTTGATTTGTTCTCCCCAGCTTCCCACCACCTTCATCTTTCTGTGTGCCAAACTACATGCTTAAGTACTTTCTGTGTGGTGTCATTATAGACACCATTATCACTGTCTATCATTATACTGTAATGTGTATCATATGCCTCCTCTTCTTTCTCCATGATACTGGCAAATATTTACCCTCAATTATGTGTCGAGGAAATAAGTGTATGTTCTTATTCATCTCCTTATTTGCTAACTAAATAAGCACAATTTCAAGTTGCTGATGGTGCAGTCATGGCCTTAACAGCTTCTGCATTCTGCTGGTTTTCGAGAAATGTTGGTGGGGTGCCCCAGCAGTCTGGTTGCCACAGTAGTGTTGTCCCACAAAGGTCAATACTAAGCCTGGAAGCAAGAGGTGGGAGTCCCTTGGCCAGTAATTAACTACAAACAATGCAGTTCTTACTCAGGGCAGCAGGGGGAGCTCTGACCTGGGGGAGGAGTAGTGAGGAGAACCGGTTAGAACCAGCCAGGTCTGGTCAGAGTGAGTTTTCCAGTCAGAGAGAAAAGTGACAGTTGACAGTTGACAGTTGACAGGAGTCCAACCTAGTCAGGAGTTGAAAGCAGATGGCTGAGGAGAGAGGAGTTTGAGTGAGGAGTTGGAGTAGTGCAGACATGCGAGCTGGGGTCCGAGGCTAAGATAGCACAGCCCAGAAAAGCGAGGTCTGCAGAGAGGCACAGGAGGAAGATTCTGGGGAGAGCGGAGCTGAGCCGGCTCGCCTCAGAAGAAAACACTAAAAACTGGACATTGGAGTCTGTGGTTGCCAGGGTGCTTGAGTCCCGGTAACCAAATTCGAAGGGCAGGAGGACTGCAGGTCTCCTGGCCTTAAAACAACCCGAAGGTACAGCCGCACTTCAGGTGCCCGGTGTTGTCTCCAGCAGAGTGGCATCAGTGAAGGCCCACGCAGCCTACCATACAGGAACGGGAAGTACCACAAGTCCAAGCAGAGAGGGCCTCCATCAAACTAACGCAGCGGGGTCCTGTAGAAGAGAAGAAAGTGTAGGGAGAAGGCCTCAATATTCACCTGGCCAGGGAGATATCCCCAACTGCTTCCAGGCCAACCGGATCACTATCACCATCTGTACCGGTCTCCCAGGACTTCACTGGTCGTTGCAGAGTAAAAGGAAGGAGGTAAAGAAACTGGTGTGTTGGTCTGTTATTATCCGTATCCCGGTCCTGCACCCTAAAGTCAACCAGGCTCCCAAAACAGACTTTGATACTGTGCCCCGTGGACCCGCTCCACCTGTGGTGAGCAAGAGATCACCTCAGCTGCACCATCACCAACTACCCCGGGGAACCTGCAGCGCAGCCGCAGAGCCGCAAAATACCACAGGTGGCATCACAAATTTTACTAAATATTAACTACAACTCCCATCATCATCTCCCCCATCTGCCATTTAATTGACTCCGCCAGGGTCATGGAGTCGGCCCTGCCACCGCTGACTACCCCGGACTAGTCCGGCCCGACACCGAGTCACCTAAGGCCCTGGGGTGGGTGAGTCACTGGCATGCACTCAACTTCACTGAAGGATACTAAGCAACCATTATTTCTCGTAAAAAGGGGTGCCCAATCTCTGTTATCATATGCAGAAGAATGTAGGCTACTTTCTCAACTTATCTTTAAGATCCAAAGTGCACTGTACTCTACTCAAATGTGTAACCGAACTATGGCCAAACATAATTCATTAGATTACCAGCCACAGAGGTAAAATTTTCAGTGGTAGTGATGCACCACAACATCTCAAAAAAGTTAGTGAGACTGTTAGCTACCTCGTCCTACAATTCCTCTTGATCCTGTTAAAGTGACATGACCCCAACCCCAACAACCAAAGGCAATAACATCATTGATTTCACACAGCAAACGTTTTCTTTTCTTTAATAAACGGTAAAGCACTGCCAAGCAGTTTTATAAGTTGATAGCATGCAGCTAGCAAATGGTAATTCGTTAACTGGCTTACTCCCCATGAACTGCAACTTGGAAATGTCCTGAGCCACAATACCAGAAACATATTGGATAAATTGTCAGGCAAAGTAACTCTTGCTCCATGCATGGCTTATGTCCTTAATTTATTTGTGCAATATGTATTTCACAAATATACACCTTGAGGAAGGTGGCAGTTGTGACCAGAAAAGTATCAGATCATTTCAATAGATCATATATAACAAAGAACACTGTTGTGAATGTTAGTTATGTTTTGGCTGCTGGGAGGCTCCCTCTGGTGGCCAGGAATGGTTTGGACTTGGACCAGGTGTGTTGTGCAGTGGGTGTTTCCTTTGCTAACTCTCTGCTTATTTAAATCCTGGTCTGATTGCAGGCTGTTGCCGGATGTCAGTTGTTCTTTGTATCTCCAGCCTGCTTAATCCTGCTCTACACCACATCTTCCCCAGATAAGTGATTGCTCTTTATTTATTGTCTGGTTCTTTTGTTTATCTGGGTTTGTCATTTGCTGTGGTTGGTTTCAGTTGATTTGCTTGCAGGGATTTTCCCCCTCAGTGGATTGTTGAGGAACTCCCTGAAGTTCTGTGTGGAGTATAGCTCCTTTGGATCCATGTGTTTGTGGCTTGTTGACTTTGTTATGATTTTTGTTTTCTGTTCATTGGTATGACAAGGGCACCTGGTATAGGACGGAGTTCAGATCGTGCGATCTGAGGGCCTTTTTGTATTATCAGGAAGTTGGTATTTTGCAGGGTTTTGCTCTGGCCACCATCAGTCCTTTTCCTGTCCTTTCCTATTTTAGTCAGCGGGGGCCTCACCTTTTGCTAATCCTGTCATCTACCTGTGTATTGTGTTTTTCCTATATCACCGCAGTCTTTGAATGTGGGGGGCTAGCTATTCTTGTCTATTTTCTGAGGGGGAGAGTTATTCATCTTTCCTACCTTTAGGATAGTTAGTTCTCCGGCTGGATTCGCGGTGCACAGGATGTTAGTTCACCCCTCGGCTACTTCTAGTTGTGATGGTTAGAAAGGGGATGGCGGCCAGATTAGTTGCCAATGCTCTTGTCCCCTTTTGCCAATGATTTGTGGTGGTCTTCCATGGTTCCGGATCATAACAGAACACCCTCCTGGCTTTTGAAAAAAAAATGGCTGCGAGAGCCCTGCTTGGTTTAAAATGTCTAGATATCAGCGGACCCGTGGTAGTTTGGGTTTGCCAGGTTTGGCCAAACTTTAAATAAAAGACTTGTCCTGAACATGACCCCAGACACCGAACTCCACGTAAGTCAATGTAGACCCAAACTTGTGTGCTGTGAAATTGCTGTAAAATGGTCATAGTTAAGGCTAGTGGACTGCAAAAGTAACCAGAACTATTGCCCAGCAAACAAATATGGATAGGGATACATTTTTTTAAAAATATGCGCAGTCCTGCTTATTTTTGATAACCAGTGTGGGTAAACCAGCATCTGTGAGCTGTAACCTTCAACTTTTAGATGTACCGTGGCTGGTTATCAAAAATAAGGGGATCCCATGCCATTTTTAAAAAAATAAGAGATAATATATAAAATCACTCCACTCATAGATTGTGATGCAAAAAGTTTTCCAAATTTATTGAGGCGACTGTGAAGTCATTCCGACGTTTCGACCCCACCTGGGTCTTAGTCAAGAGTTGCTTCAAGATGGGTGCCTGGGATATGGAAATTTGAGTGGGTTAATAGCGTTTGGTAGAGAATACCTTGAGGATGAAGGTCCTGGGTTTAGCCAGCGCAGCAGCGCTGTGGCTGGTGATATGGTGTATCTTCAGGATAACCAGCCAAAGGAAAGCAGACAGCTGGGGGCTGGTATTATCAGGTTGAGAAGGGCCCTGGAAATTTGGCCCCTTCCTACCTGAAAATAGCAGCACGCAGTCACTTCAAAAGTAGTGCATCCATTAGATGCGCCAATTCTGGCACTTTTCCTGACTCTTCCCAATTGCCCTGGTGTGGTTTCAATTGGGGTAATAACTTAGGGGTTGAAGTCAGCTATAAATTGACAGCTGGGATAAAGCCTAGTGGTTAGTAATGGGTAGGCATCTATAAGATATGTCTAAGAAGTAATTACCAGCAAGTAAAACAAGTAAAAAAAACACACAGAAAGGAAAAAAAAAGCTTATTTGAATAAACACTCCCCTATACTTCACTGAATGGGATATTCAATATAAAATATAATCTTTATTATGGTAAATAAAATTATTAATACATAACCACTGATGAAATGATGATTTCCTGAGAATCAGGAGCTGGGATAACAAAATAAAGAATACACACTATACAAATCCTAGTCTCTCCCAATATAAACTAATATACACAATGTTGCAACGCGTTTTGTTGCCACAATTGCATCTCATCAGCAGTCATAAAAAAGTAAACAGAGTATAAACCCATAAAATCATATTAAAAATTGATCTATAGTTTCTTGTATACCCAAATATGATAGAGCTAATCCTTAAATTGATTTCAATATATCTAGGTTTCTTATCTTAAATACCAAAGGGGGTCCCACACACTCACTCTCCCCAATATTATATATTCCAGATTTAATTGTGCAAAACGAGGGCTTATTATTGAACCATTATTGCCACTGATCCTTTGCTGAAAAGTGCTTAAAGTATTTCTTATTTTCATAGGTTGAAAAAAGACCTAGGGCCAGCTAGTTGAAACTTCATCTAGTTCAACCTTCCCTTAATGTTTCTCTTAATGTAAATTCCTTTTACCTTTAATTAAACAATATTACTGATAAGACCATATCATTTATGTTATACTTCTGGTAACATACATTTTGTCAGCTAGCCACACTCCCTTGTTCTCCAATTTATTAATAAAAAAATTGTGGAAGTTCTGACATAAATCCAAATAGGGAATAAACACTCCCCCACACTCCCTCATTCACCAATTTATTAATAAAAAAAAATACAGCTCTATAGGTCACTGCCAGTCAGCAGCAGTTTGGAATTTCTCACTCTCATGAAAAATTCCATACCTACCGGTAACCGACAATAACCTCTATAGAGCTGTGTTCTGAGAACATTCGCAGAAAGAGGTGCCATAGAGTGCTGCCAGTAAGCGGCAGCCTGGAATTTCTCGGGAGCAATGACATCACCAATATAGATACACACTTATTTAAACACTTAGGGACATGTATGGAAACAATGATGTAATTTTGCTGATATTTATCCTGGAAAAAAACATCCACCAGAATTCAAGAGGACATGGGGAAAGAACACCAATGTGCAGTTGTTCAGTACCACTCTGTATATGTTGGAGACCCTCGAGGTCCATGCCACTTGCTGCAGTGTTTGGAGGTGGAAAAATGAAAGGAAAATATAAGGAGAATCATCAGTAATTGGCGGGCGTGGACGATAGATTGATTTTCAGCAGACACTGGATGAAGCAGGCAGTTAGAAAGATGATGATTAAGATGATACTGGCCATGACAACTAGCCATCACAGTGGGGTGATGACATTTGTCACGCTTCCCGGTCCCCTGGTCCCGTTCTCCGGTCCCCGTGGCCCGCTCCCCGCTCCCCGGCGGCGTCCCCTGCTCACCACTCCGGTCCCGGCCTCCTCGTCCCCGCCTGCGGCCCCCATGCGTCCAGCTCCCAGCTCCCGGCGCTCCTCTGCGACGTGGGACTCCCAGCCGGGCGCTCCTGCTTCCTCCTCACCGCTTCCTGGACTGGCTTCTGGCACACGGGCCTCGCGCATGCGCATTAGGGCGCGCGCGCGGTCATTGACCCTTTCGTAAAGGGCCAGCGAGTATTGTGTCATGCCCTTTGGTCTGTGTAATGCTCCGGCAGTCTTCCAAGAACTGGTGAACGACGTGTTCAGAGATCTCCTCTATGTCTGTGTGGTGGTGTATCTGGACGACATCCTGGTCTTCTCTCCGGATCTACAAACCCACCGAGAGAACGTGCAGCTAGTCCTCCAGAGGCTTAGAGAGAATCGTCTGTACGCCAAGTACGAGAAATGCATCTTTGAAAAGTCGTCTCTTCCCATCTTGGGTTATGTAATCTCGGACACTGGCCTGCAGATGGACCCAGAGAAAGTGTCTGCCATCATCAACTGGCCTCCTCCTTCCGGACTGAAGGCTATCCAATGCTTTCTCGGCTTTGCGAACTACTACCGTCAATTCATCCCGCATTTCTCTGCCTTGACTGCACCTCTCTCTGCCTTGACTAAGAAAGGAGCTAATCCTAAGGACTGGTCCCCGGCGGCCGATGCCGCGTTCTGCTCCTTGAAACAGGCGTTTGCTTCTTCCCCAGTTCTCCATCGCCCTGAATTGAACCGACAGTTCACCTTAGAGGTGGATGCCTCCTCCTCAGGAGCCGGGGCAGTGTTGATGCAGAACTCCCCCTCCGGAAAGATGGTCACTTGTGGATTCTTCTCCAAGAGCTTTTCGGCACCCGAACGCAACTACACCATTGGGGATCGGGAGCTACTGGCCGTGAAGCTGGCCTTGGAGGAATGGCGCTACCTCTTGGAGGGAGCTGTATACCCTGTAATCATATACACGGACCACAAGAATCTGGAGTACCTGCGGTCTGCCCAAAGACTGAATCCACGACAAGCCCGCTGGTCCCTGTTCTTTGCTCGATTTGATTTCCAACTCCATTTCCGGCCTGCGGATAAGAACGTGCGGGCAGATGCTCTGTCCAGATCCTTCGTGCCCGTGGAGTTGGAGGAGGAGACGTTCCAGCCCATCATCAAACCCAGTAAAGTCATTCCGGTGACTCCTGTCACTCTAACGCAGATACCCCCTGGCAAAACCTATGTCTCAGATACTGACAGACAGAGAGTCCTGCACTGGGGCCATGCCTCAAAGATCGCCGGCCATGCTGGTCAGAAGAAGACTTGGAGTACGATTGTCTGTCACTACTGGTGGCCGTCCCTCCGTAAAGACGTCGCAACCTTCGTCTCAGCCTTTCCATCCTGTGCCCGGAACAAGACACCCAAGCACCTACCCTATGGACGTCTTCTGCCTTTGCCCATTCCTTCCGTTCCGTGGCAACATATCGCAATGGACTTCATTACGGACTTACCCTTATCCTTCGGACACACGGTCATATGGGTTGTGGTGGATCGCTTCTCAAAGATGGCCCACTTCGTTCCCATGGCAGGGTTGCCCTCTGCCCAGGAGCTAGCTGACTCCTTCATACAGCACATATTCCGATTGCATGGCTTCCCCGCACACATTGTGTCCGACAGAGGAACTCAGTTTACCTCCCGCTTCTGGAGGGCTCTCTGCAAACATCTGGGAGTGTCCTTGGACTTTTCTTCGGCCTACCATCCTCAGTCGAATGGCCAAGTGGAACGGGTCAATCAGATCCTGACCTCCTTCCTGCGCCACTACGTCAACATCCATCATGACGATTGGTCCACGCTCCTACCTTGGGCTGAGTTCTCCCATAACCAGCACATCAGTGAGTCCACCTCCAGCTCTCCCTTTCAGATCGTTTATGGACTGCAGCCTTCTGTCCCGTTGCCAGTATCCTCGGCTTCCGACGTCCCCGCAGCAGATACTCTGGTTCGGGACTTTTCAGCCATATGGAACTCTGTCAAGTCGTCCCTAGAACGTGCTTCATTACGGATGAAGAGACATGCGGACAAGAGGCGCCTGGATCCCCCGTGTTTCTCCCCAGGTGATCTGGTCTGGCTTGCATCCAGATATGTCCGATTGAAGTTACCCTCGTACAAGTTGGGTCCTCGCTACATCGGGCCGTTTAAGATCATCAGCAGGATCAATGCGATCTCCTACAAGCTGCAGCTTCCGGCCACGATGCGGATACCCAACTCCTTCCATGTCTCCTTGCTCAAGCCTGTTGTCCTTGGTCCCTTCTCCGCTGAGGTCGGTACTGCTCCCCCTCCTATTGCTGACGATGACATCTATGCGGTAAGTGATATCGTGGCCATGAAGACCGTGCGAGGTCGGCAATACTTCCTGGTAGACTGGGCGGGTTATGGTCCCGAGGATCGGTCCTGGGAGCCCCGGGAGAATGTTGGCACTCCTCTGATTCGTGCCTTCCTGTCCCGCTTGCGGGGGGGGGCGTGGGGGAAGGGGTACTGTCACGCTTCCCGGTCCCCTGGTCCCGTTCTCCGGCCCCCGTGGCCCGCTCCCCACTCCCCGGCGGCGTCCCCTGCTCACCACTCTGGTCCCGGCCTCCTCGTCAACGCCTGCGGCCCCCATGCGTCCAGCTCCCCGCTCCCGGCGCTCCTCTGCGACGTGGGACTCCCAGCCGGGCACTCCTGCTTCCTCCTCACCGCTTCCTGGACTGGCTTCTGGCACACGGGCCTCGCGCATGCGCATTAGGGTGCGCGCGGGGTCATTGACTTTTTCTTAAAGGGCCAGCACCCAGAAACAGGATATTGCATAGACAGGTACAGGGTATATAAGGTTTCTCTTTCCTGGTGGGCGGGGCCTGTTCTACGTGTTTAGCAAGCTAGTGTTCAGGTCCCGTATTGCTTTGCCTTGTGCTTTGCCTTGCATTAACCCTGTCCTGTCTCGTAGAGCCTGTCCTGCCACGCCAGTCGCTCCGAACCAAGTCCATCCCTGGACCCTGACGGTGACTTCGGTGGATGCCCCACCACCTCAGCAGCTCCGCCAGTCTCCAGTCCCTGGCTCCGTTCGGTGACCCGTTCCATCACTCAGCAGGTTCCGGACCCGCCTGACCCTACAACCCGGCCTCGGACCCTGAGCCTCGTCACCCGGACTACCGTCCAGAACTCCGTGGGTTCAGCATCATCCACCTTTCCTGCTCCTCTACGGACTGTCCAGCTACCTATAGTGCTTCGGCTGCCGTGCATCAGGACCCTCTGGCGGGGTGACCGGCCTGGCTGCCTCCTCAGGGGACATCGGTGTACGTCCAGTGCTTCCACCACCCGGACGTAACAACATTGAAACAACTGGGTCATCTGTTATGCTGGTGAGCATGTAAAGATGTATGCTGCAATGTTTGTGGGAGTACAGGCATATTGTTAACATGAGGGAAAGTGATGATTAATGGATAGCCTCGGATTTAGACCATTGCTATAAAAGCAAATAGGGGAATTTTACAATTTACAAAAGGGAGTCCAAGTGGGCTTATTACCAAGATAAGCTCTGTTACCTGCTCTGCCACCATTTTCCTGTATGATTGACTAGCAGACCACTCTGTGATCCACACAGGCGCAACATTCCTCTGCTGGTTTCAGCAAAAGGGCTCCAACAAATAGCCAGGCAGCAGTTTGACCTGCTGTATATTTGACATGATGGATCAAATGGTTTATCTACAATTGTATCTACTTGGTGCACTTCAGTAAACACAATATACTGGATGAAGAGACAGGTTCAGTTGTTCTTAGGCGGGCTTTGCACGTTGCAACATCGGTAACAATGTGTTACCGATGCTGCAGCGATAGTCCCGCCCCCGTCGCACGTTCGATATATAGTGAAAGCTGCCGTAGCGATTATTATCGCTACGGCAGCTTTACACGCACATACCTGCCGTGCGACGTCCCTCTGGCCGGCGACCCGCCTCCTTCCTTAGGGGGCGGGTCGTGCGGCGTCACAGTGACGTCACACGGCAGGCGGCCAATTGAAGTGGAGGGGCGGAGATGAGCAGGATGTAAACATCCCGCCCACCTCCGTCCTTCTCATTGCAGCCGGGAGGCAGGTAGGTGAAGTTCCTCGCTCCTGCGGCTTCACACACAGCGATGTGTGCGGCCGCAGGAACGAGGAAATACATCGTACCTGTCGCTCCCCCGGCATTATGGAAATGTCGGAGGGTGCAACGATGATACGATAACGACGCTTTTGCGCTCGTTCATCGTACCATCTAGGATTTACACACTACGACATCGCAAGTGACGCCGGATGTGCGTCACTTTCGATTTGACCCCACCGACATCGCACCTGCGATGTCGTAGTGTGCAAAGCCACCCTTAGTCTGTGTCCTTTCTCACTCAGATACCCTGTGTCTTGATTCCATGGACTTCCCGTTCAACAACTTGGACCAGTTTGCTATGGGCGCATTGTCAGGTCCAGCCTCCAGTGTAATGTCAGAAGTTATTCAGTGTGTCTGGTTGATTTCTCACACAAGATTATCTTATCTGCCATAAGCATGGAAAATCTAACATTTGTCAAAATGAATGAGGCATGGATCAGTGCATACTTTCATGCTCTGACATGTGGTACAAATGAATAAATTAGCCATATCATGTGTCTGCCTGAATGTTCATTTTTGTCGTCTCCACCATTTTGTTGCTGCCAATGCCAATTCCACACACTCATCCAGGCATCTACTCCCTGTCCATTGTGAAATTTATATTGTTGCACTGTTGCTGCTGGGGGATGCCATTGCTGGTCATAAACTGCCACCTATCTCTTGCCTGCCTCTTTCTAAAGGGAACTTTACACGCAGCAATATTGCTATCGATATCGCTAGCAAGCGTACCCACCCCCGTCGGTTGTGCGTCACGGGCAAATCGCTGCCCGTGGTGCACAACATTGCTTACACCCATCACACATACTTTGTGCGGCGTCACAGCGATGTCACTAAGCGGCCACCCAACAGAAGCAGAGGGGCGGAGATGAGCGGGACGAACATCCCGCCCACCATCTTCCTCATTGCGGGCGGCCGCAGGTAAGATGATGTTCCGTGTTACTGCGGTGTCACACATAGCGATGTGTGCTGCCGCAGGAACGATGAACAACCTGCGTCCTGCAGCAACAACGATAATCGGGAAAGGAACGACATGTCAATGATCAACGATTAGGTGAGTAATTTTGATTGTTAATGGTCGTTCGTGCATTTCACACGCAACGACGTTGCTAAAGAGGCTGGATGTGCGTCACGAATTCTGTGACCCCAACGACATCTCATTAGCGATGTCATTGCGTTTAAAGCGGCCTTAACTCTATACCATGCTGTGAATGTCACATCCAGTAAACGACCATGCCAGCCACACATCTCCTGGCTTCCCACTATGCTTTCTAGTGCTAGACTGTAATGCCTATTCACTGAAAAAAATATACTCTAAAAATACCTTTTATTGATTATTTTAAAAGACTGCAAGAAGTCAATTTATTAGTTTCCACATAAATCTAAGAACACATAGGTACCCAAAACTAAAAGGGATAGTGTATCTGGGTAATACCCTGATCTCGTCCTATTTTGCCCTACCTGGCAACGGAGATTTTATGCTCCCTAAGGTTAGAGTGGTGCCCCCATTCCACGACGGATGTCCCGGTGTACCCTCCTTTTTCCCTAACAATTGTGTAGTGTAAACTTATTTCTTACTTTGCCAAGGTGAAGGTTTATCCCCCAGCTAGTAAATACTTCAGTGGGTATCTAACTAGAAATATAATAAAAAAACACAACATAAGGCCGCAAAAGGTGGCCACAAAAAAATAATTTTTTTGCTATTTATTTAATAATACCAATATACCTATACCAATAATACACTGCCAACAAACTACACAAAACCACATTTGTGGGTATTAATACTAATGAAATCACAATTAGAGATGAGCGATCCTGATTGGGAGAGATCAGAATATGTTAAAATTGTACGATCTTTACTCGGAATGGATCAGGATCAGACAACCGAGGAGCATTTACCACAAAAGTTGATGATCTTGCCAAGGATCGGTAAATGATTGTATGGTAAAAACCATCCTCTCCTTGACCATCACAGCCATATCATGTACTGGTATGGCTGTGATTGGTCACGGAAAAAAAAGGAAGCAAAAGGGTTAAAGCAGTACATACTTACCTCATCCCCGCAGCTGCAGCGCCACGTCCGGGTCCGACAATTATCACAAATGGATATTCATTGCTTTCCCCTTCCATTGGTGTCTCTGATTGGCCGCCGTTGGACCACACGTCCACCCTCTGATTGTTTGGAATCACACACATTGTCGTGTTCTTATACTGGTGATAAATAAATAAATAAAACAAATGGCATAGGGTCACCCCTGTATTGACACAGCACAGATAAGGCAATGGCTACAGGCTACAGCCCCCAGTCCTGTGCTTATCTTGGCTGTGTATCAGAAGAAGAGAGAATTATAAACAAGGCTCTCTCAAATGGTGATACAAACGAAGAATTTAGTCCATAAGTCTTAAAGCAACATGTGACATTTCGGTCAGGTGGCCTTCATCAGACAACTGTAATAAACAATATTTCATGTGAATCTTACAAAAGACTCAAATACATAGAGATTACAAAAAAGTTGCAGCATACAGCTTATAAGACAGACAAGAAAAAAGATTGGTGAAAAGTAAAAAACAATAAGAAAAGTGACTCTAACAGCCAACATTGTGATTGTGCAATCCACTCCATTTTAGTACCTCCCTCATAGCATCCTGATTGGTTTTCAGGTCTTTTTAAACATGGCGTTTTTGTGCTCTGTGTATATAGAATAGTGGTGGATACCACTGCCTTTACCACTACCCTGACAGTCTTAATAACAAGGTGAGATTCTTTGGAACCTTTTGACACTCAGTCTATTTATAGTTGCTAGCGTTTCTGTAGTACTGCCACTATTTACACAGCATCTCTTACAATCCCTCTGTGTTTCTGGTTTCTCTGGGAATCTCCCCTCCCCCCCCTTTTTTTCCTCTTCTCTCCCTTCTCTATATCTGCTATATGTAATGCATACATCCATGCTGCTCATGTAACAGGGTGAAAATGTACATAAGAAAAATTTGCATGGGTGTTAATGTATTATATATATTTATGCTATAACTTAAATGGCCACTAGGTGTCACTAGCGGGCAGGCACACTGCTAGACAGTAAGGGGTTACATTAGGTTTCCCTGGTAACATAATCTGAGAGAGACGGTTGAAAATTTCAGTCAAGTTCTGAGGGACTGCACAAGAGAAAGACGGCTGTTGTTTCCCCGTGTTTGGATTCATAGGATTGCCTGTTTTGTTTTTTGTTTTTTTTTCCTTTTGTGGACTGCTTACTCGTTTTGTTTTTTTTTTTTGAGCTCCTACTGCCCCTGACGAGGGGAATTCATCTGAGTGAATTTTTCTCTAGAAACTGTTTGGATAAAATCATCTAAGAGTGAATCAGAAGCAGTCTGAGGGAGATGGATGCCATCTTGGGTGAAAGACTTCAGTGAGTAACAATTGACCTGAGACCGATCAGTGTATAATAGTCAGCCAGGGACAGACAGATAGGATAAAGAAGAAGGAAGATTATTCTTTGACAGATTATTCACTGAGAAGGAGCTGTTTGCTTGTTTATCCTAAGGCATTTGCTCTGAACCGGAAGAAAAAAAACTGTTATTCACCATCTTTGTGTCCCTGGGTTTTCCATAGTGCCATCGTATCTTAATAGTCATAACGACCGGCATTCAGTCATTACTCAGGTCCCTTTTCTTATTGTTTTTTACTTTTCACCAATCTTTTTTGTTGTTTGTTTTATAAGCTGTATGCTGCAACTTTTTTTGTAATCTCTATGTATTTAAGTCTTTTGTAAGATTCACATGAAATATTGTTTATTACAGTTGTCTGATGAAGGCCACCTGGCTGAAACGTCACATGTTGCTTTAAGACTTATGGACTAAATTCTTCGTTTGTATCACCATTTGAGAGTGCCTTGTTTCTAATTCTCTGGACATATGGTGTAGAAACCTACGAGTGCACCTCAACATCTCCTACACTGTGGCTGTGGCTTTTCCTGCTAAAAGTATCAAAACAAGAGGAACCGCATGTGGCTTTTTTTTTTTAATTAATCTTTAAGTAAATAAATAAATAATTTAAAAAAAACGGTGTGCGGTACCCCTAATTTTGATACACAGCCAAGATAAAGCCCGACACCTGGGGGCTGGTATTCTCAGGCTGGGGAGACCCATGCATATTGGGAGCCCCCCAGCCTAAAAATAGCAGCCTCCAGCAGTTTGTTGCATCCATTAGATTCGACTATCCAGGCAATCATGGTAATAAAGGGTTAATCTCAGCTTCCACTAAGCCCTGGATTAGTCATAGGAGTTGTCTATGAGATCCCCATCACTAATCCTATAAGTAAAAAGAAATAAACACAAACACACAGAAAAATCCTTTATTTAAAATTTTTTAAAAAACACTCTTTTTCACCAATTTCTTAAACCCAAAACACCCAGGTCCGAAGTAATCCACATGAGGTCCCACAACGCTTCTAGCTCTGCTACATCTGAATTCACTGTGAGCGCCATAGAGCATGACTGCCCGCTGTGAGCTTCAGGCAGAGATTGAGCCCAGTAATCAATGGTGATGTCACTCAGGTTATTTGCAGTCACAGTTTGAGTTTCTTACCACCCTCCACCTGTGACCACAGGTAACTTGACCTCAGGGGACCTCAATGAACTCTCACAGAGTTCACAGACCTGCATCTCCTTGCAGAAAACTGAGATTTTTTTTGCCAAGAACTAAGATTGGGTGCTAAAATTTTTACACTATATTCTTGCACCCAATCTACACCTCCTGACAAAAAAAAACTGTGCCTCCCCAGCAGCGGATTGAACCGCTTTGATCCGGGGGTAAATTCCGTTCGTGGCTCGATGGTCTCCACGACCATCCACGAGGACCTCAGGGGACCTCAATGAACTCTCACTGAGTTCACAGACCTGCATCTCCTTGCAGAAAACTGAGATTTTTTTGCCAAGAACTAAGATTGGGTGCTAAAATTTTTACACTATATTCTTGCACCCAATCTACACCTCCTGACAAAAAAAAACTGTGCCTCCCCAGCAGCGGATTGAACCGCTTCGATCCGGGGGTAAATTCCGTTCGTGGCTCGATGGTCTCCGGACCGGCTAGGGGCCACACTCGAATGAAGAAGGGGGGTATTTACAAGGGAGATATTGTTCGTGACGCCACCCGTAGTGTGCGGAAATTGGGAGTACCGCCGCTGCCATTGGTAGTACCCGGGGTGTTGGAGCGAGGCAGCTAAGGTGTCGTCATCCTCCATGGGTAGGGGAAGGCTCCGGGACTCGGTGGGATGCCGTGGGATGCAGGGGTCACTCGGGTACTCACTCAGTCAATAAGCAGACGTTGACAACCGGGTAAACCAAATCTCGGGGTATCACTGCCGCTTGAGGGGAGCACGTCCGGGTCCCGTCCCCTGTAGTGTCGCCTGGTGATCCGTGACCTGACTCCTGGCACTAAGTTTAACTTCAATGTGGTGGCCCAGTAGTCTGGAACTTGCTGGACCCCGCTCCCCACTATGGTTAGATGTGGGAGCCTGGTCCGAGGGCTCACGCTTGGGATTTTCTGGACCGTTTTGTTGGAAAGTCCTATCCCCCTCAATGTGCTAGTGCCCCGATTCTGGAGTGGGTGGGAACAGATTATAAAGGCTCTGTTCTCCTCAGGAAAGTTGTTGGGTTGCCGAAGCTTCTTCTCAACCTAGGGTCCGTGTACTCCATCGTGCCTTCAGTCCCGGACCGGTGACAGTGCCAGGCTGCTGACCATCCTCCTTGACAGGTCCAAGCACCTAGCCTCAATCCCCGGCGAGCGGGGGTCCAACTCCTCTAGGTCCAGACCACCGTCTGCAACCTAGACAGCTTCCCTTGCAAGCCACCACTCCCAAGCTCCTCTCACTTCCTCTCTCTACTTCACTCTCACTACTCTGCTCTCCTCCCCTTCCTGATCCCCCAGGTGGGCGACTCTATTCCATTCAAGCCATCCACTGGTGTGCCTGGTGGGTGTGGCGCAGTGTGTATCTAGGATTTGATTTGCTGTTGGAGGCAACACTACAAGATAGGGACCCAGAACCATGGGGGTTTGGAATACTACACGGAAGAGCAGTTTGTGCAGTACCCTGTGACAACCCAATAGGCCAGGGGCGTCACATTCCCCCTTGGTTAAACGTAGCTCGTCTCCAAGCTACAGGACATCCAGACGTTTATTTTTGCAACTTAGAAAAGAAAAAGAATAACATTTTATTTACAGGTGTACGTCCCACATTAGGGAGGCACATTTCTTAAATGTCACTTTAAACTCTTAAGGGGGCTTTACACGCTACGATATCGTTAATGTTTAATCGTCGGGGTCACGTTGTTAGTGATGCACATTCGGCGTCATTAACGATATTGCAGCATGTGACACTTACCAGCGACCTTAAGCGACCTCAAAAATGGTGAAAATCGTTCACCATGGAGAGGTTGTCCCAAAACCAAAAATCGGTAATGGTTGATTATCGATGTTGTTCGTCGCTCCTGCGGCAGCACACATCACTGTGTGACACCGCAGGAGCGAGGAACGTCTCCTTACCTGCCGCTGGCCGCAATGCGGAAGGAAGGAGGTGGGCGGGATGTTACGTCCCGCTCATCTCTGCCCCTCCACTTTGGCCGGCCGCTTAGTGACGTCGCGGTGACGTGGCTGTGATGCCGAACGTCCCTCCCCCTTGAGAGAGGGATTGTTTGGCAGTCACAGCGACGCCGCCGACCAGGTAAGTATGATATCGACGACGGGGGCGGGTGCTTACACGCTCGATATCGCTAGCAATTGCTAGCGATGTCGTAGCGTGTAAAGCCCGCTTCAGAGTTCATCCTTTTAACTATGGAACGCTACCGGTCATACTAGTAGCGGAGGCTCAACTTGCTGTGTTGCAGCCTCTTCCTGCGACAGTCCAGTCTGAACGTCCCGGTTCCCGTCAACCTGCCACCCAAACAACCTGACCCGCTGCATTCCTATTTGTAGGTCCGTGTCCAGGTTAAGGTCTCGGGTGTTTAAAAGACGACTCTGGGAGGCACAAGAGGTGCAACTATTTACATTGAGCACAAGTCCGTGCTGGCCACAACCAGTCCTGCAGCCATGGTCCTTTTTTACTACTAAAAATATATATAAGAACCGGAGTCCATGCACCTGGTGCAAACATTGTATAACTTCAGAATCAGATGAGGTATTCGGTTGATTAACCCAGTGATAATCATTTTTGTCTAATAACATCACTTACCATGACCCAAGGAAAATAATAAACTATGAAAAACAAAAAAAAGGAAAGCATAGATTTTCTAACATTTTTAACTTTAAATAGCAAGGTGGGGGCTAACCAAATTTGACCCGGGTGGACCTTATCAACTCTTGGCCCTCTATTTCCCCCTGTGGATGTGGCAATGATTCCTACAGGTTCCTCACCCTCAGTGGCAGGTGTGGCTGGTAGGACCTACGTATGCGTGGTAAGGATACAGGTACTACTCTAGGTGCGAGAGTGGGTGCAGTGTCAGTAAGCCTTTTCTGTTCTGGTTCCTCCACAGGTTGTGGGAATGTTAACACAAGGACTATCACTGCTCCATTTTGCATGAGCCAATCTTCAGTGAAGTCACCTAGAATGGTACGGATCATCCTCTTCTTTCTTTCCACCACCGGAGGTTGGGACTGGGGTCCATCTGTAACTCTTAAGGGCTCTGAACATTTCTTCAGGTCGTCTTGGGAGACGGTAGCCGTGGTTCTTCCCTGGTCCTTGCTGATAAGGCAAGTCTTTTGGTTGTCGAAGTTGGATGGTTGTACCACATAAGGCTCCTTTTCCCATTGATCATCCAGTTTGTGCAACTTTCTTTTTCTCTTCAGTACCACCTCACCTGGTGAGAAAGGGGTTGCTTTTGCCTGTCTGTTAAAGTTTCTTTCTTGCCTTTCCCAATTCTGATTCAAATTCTCTTCAACACACTTTTGGATCTGCTTGTACTGGATCTGGTGACGTGACTCCCAATCTGTCTCAGACAAGTAGGCTTCAGGCAGTTCAACCTCCATCTCTAAGTCTACTGGGAGTCTCACAGGTCTGGCTGTCATCAGGTAAGCGGGTGTGCACTTGGTGGATCCCACAGGAATGTTATTGTAGATGTCAAAAGGATCTGGCAGCTTTTCAGGCTACTGGTTCCGCTCCTCAAGTGGAAGAGACTTCAGCAAGTTGATCACCAAGTGGTTCATCTTCTCACACATCCCATTCGTCTGCACATGGTAGGGTGTAGTGCGTATCTTCTTGCACCCGTACGGACTGCAGAATTCCTGGAAGATTTCAGCCTCAAACACCGGACCTTGATCAGTGAGGACTCGATCAGGATACCCATGCGGCCTGCAGAAGTGCGCTTGGAATGCCTTCGCCGCTGTGCTGGCAGTTAAATCTTTAACAGTTACCACCACCAGGAATCGGGAGTAGTGGTCCACCATCGTGAGTGCATAAGTGTAACCACTTCAGCCTGGGGTTAGCTTGACGTGATCCAAAGCTACAATTTCCAGGGGCTGTTTGGTGACTATTGGTTGGAGTGGTGTTCGCTGAATGGTACCATCTTGCCTCCTCAAGGCACAGGGACCACAGTTCCTGCACCCTGCTTCTATGGAATCTCTCATCCCTATTCAGTAAAAGTGACTTCTTAACAACATCTCCAACTACTTCCATCCAAAGTGCCCTGCTCCATGGTGGTATGCTTCCAGGACCACCGGGACATATGCGTTAGGTATCACGGTCTGGCAGATTCTTTCATGCGTCTTGGGATTGGTCAGGCTCCTGCATAGTTTGCCTCTGTGAAGATATAGCTGACGCCTGTCCTGCCACAACTTCTTAGCTTCTGCTAGGGCGCCCGGCTTGAGGCAGGAACCAGCAAGGGCTAACAATGCTTTAACCAGCCTGATCGCAGGGTTACCATCCTGGGCCTCTTGCCAACCTTGATGGGGCAATGGATCAAAGGTTGCTTCTTGCTGATGGCTATAGGGCCGAGACCGTTCTATGTTAGTGGGCCAGTGAAAAGCAGGTAATTCAATCTCTTCCATGCCATCCTCATCCCTCCCATCGTCACACAAATGGGGCATTCTGAACAGTGCATCTGCGTTAGTGTTCTTGCGACCAGCCCTGTACTTTATGACAAAATCATAGTTTGCCAGTCTTGCAACCCAACGTTGTTCCAGTGCTCCCAGCTTTGCCATGTCCAGATGGGTCAGTGGATTATTATCTGTGTACACGGTAAACTTCGTGGAAGCAAGGTAGTGCTTGAATCTCTCAGTCACAGCCCATTCAAGTGCCAAGAACTCCAGCTTGAATGAACTATAGTTCTTTGGGTTTCTTTCTGTGGGCCTCAGCTTCCTGCTAGCATAGGCAATTACCTTCTCCTTGCCGTTCTGCACATGTGACAGGTCAGCACCCAGTCCCACATTTCTGACATCGGTATACAGTATAAACGGGAGACCATAGTCGGGATATGCAAGGATCTCATACCCCGTCAAAACTGACTTAATTTGTTCAAAGGAATCTTCCTGTTCTTTACCCCACTTGAATGGAGAGCAAGTGGGCTTGCCATGCGTGGATTGTCCCACCAGGAGGTCTTGCATGGGGGCCGCCATCTTAGTGTAGCCCTTAACAAACCTTTGGTAGTACCCCATTAGGCCCAAGAACTGCCGTACTTCCCTGACAGTGTTGGGCCTTGGCCAGTTCTGGATGGCTGTGATCTTTTATGGATCTTGTGCCACACCCTCAGCGCTGACCACATGTCCCAGGTACTGCACTTTAGGCTTCAGTAGGTGACACTTGGATGGTTTTAGCTTCATCCCGTACCTGGATAGTGCCTCGAATACTTCTGCCAGATGTTCCAGATGCGCCTCGTACGTTTTAGAGTACACGATGACATCATCTAAGTACAGCAAGACAGTTTCAAAGTTACAGTGATCCAAGCAGCACTCCATGAGTCTCTGGAAGGTCCCCGGTGCATTGCACAGCCTGAATGGCATGCTATTGAATTCACACAATCCCATCGGGGTAGCAAATGTGATCTTCTCACGGTCTTCCTCAGCAACAGCCACTTGCCAGTATCCACTAGTGAGATCAAGAGTGGAGAAATAAGTAGCAGACTTCAGGGCAGCCAGCGATTCCTCAATGCGGGGTAAGGGGTAGGCATCCTTGTGTGTGATTTTGTTGATTTGTCTGTAATTCACACACATTCTCATAGTGCCATCCTTCTTCTTCACCAGTACCAGGGGGGCTGCTCAGGGGCTGCAACTATCACTGATCACCCCGGCTTCCTTCATGTTTCTGAGCATGTCCTTAGCACACTGATAATGGTCAGGTGGTATGGGCCTATTCCTCTTTTTGATAGGTGGATGAGCGCCTTTGGGTATGTGATGTTGTACCCCTCTTATCCGCCCAAAATCCAGTGGATGCTTACTAAAGACCTGCCCATACTCTTGTACAACCCTGTAAACCCCTTGTTTGTTATGTGCAGGCTTAGTGTAGGTGCCCACATGTAACTCCTGGCACCACTTCTCTAACGAGCCCTGGGGACTGTTACTGGGGAACTGGTCTTATGGGTTTGGAGAATTCACTGCATGGCTGGAATCAGTGTTTACTACAAACAGCTTGGCTATTGTGGCATACCTAGGTAATGTAATCTCCTCTTCCCCGCAATTCAACACTCGCACGGGCACCCTCCCTTTCCGGACATCGACTACCCCTCTGGCCGTTAACACTGTGGGCCAATGCTCTGAGGGCAGGGATTCTACCACTGTCTGGTAATCTTGTCCACGGGAGCCTACAGCTGCCCTGCACCATATCATTATCTCACTCCATGGGGGCACTACAAGGGGGGCTACATCCATTACCCGTACACCGCCAATTTCACCTCTGGAAAGCTTTACCTGTTGCCGCTGCAGGAGTGCTCAGATTTCACATTGCAGGACTCTCTGCTGCCCTGCTCCTGCAGTCTCAGATAGCTGTTGAAGCAAAAATAACACCTCCCCCATACAGTTCTCAATAACATTTGTTCCTAAAATGATCTTAGGGTTCCGATCACTAAGGTTATTCTGTATGACTATGAGGCCTTGCCTTGCTAACTCTACCTGGCCCACCTTAATGGTCACCTCCTTGAACCTAATCTGAGTCACTGGTAACCAATTGATGGCGTAGATGGTAATGCTGTCATCTGGTGGGGTTAGTTCACCATCAAGCCAAAACTTCTTATACAGTACATAGGGAATAGTTGTTACCTGGGAGCCGGTATCAAGGAGTGCAGAGGTCAAGATCCCATCCAGGGTGATGGAAATGATGGGCCGTCCCCCCATATACTGCTCTCGCCAGTCCGCTGGGCCTTGGGAGTTTATTCCTAGGGATTGGCCCTTGGCCCCAGGGGTTGCCAGTTTAAAGGACAGATCTGCGCGTAATGGCCAGTCTTATTACACTTATAACAAACAAGCTGTCCTTACCGTTCGTTGTTCCGTCCTTTGTACGCCGCGGTCCTCTTTCTCATCCAGAGGACGTCCTCCGGGCAGTCGGCCAGTTGAATCCCTCCTGCCGGCTTGGCCTTTGGCTGAAGTTGCATCGCCTCCAGAATTCTTGCGACATCGCTGCTCAACTGCTGCACCTGTGAAGACAAATCACTGATTCCACTCCCATGCATTACTGGCGAAGTGGCTTCCGACAGCGCTAAGACGTGGGGTTTCACGGGCAAAGGAGAGGTTTCGGCTTGCCAGGGTGGGAGCAGAGAGTCAGTAGCCTCCGGGGGCTGCAAGGCCTTGATCGCCCGCGCCTTCTGGTCAGCAAAATCTAAGGTAGGATGCTTCAGGGCCCACATCCGTAGCTGCTTACAGTCTTCCACTGATCCTAGGCCTTGCAGGAACTGCTCCACAAGCATCTTGTTCCCCTCCGGCTCACTAATGTCATTGATCAGTTTCAGGGTCTGTAGCGCTGTCAGCCATCATACTGTGGAAGCAAGGCGGCGCCAAGCACATAGGATAAGGTGCTTAGCATGATGGGTGCGACCGCCTCCGCCCCAGGTGCCGCCGCTCCTGCGGCCGGAACGGCACCTGCTGTACCTGCATTACCCTGGTCTGGTGGAGGTAGCGCTGCAATGCTCCCATCGTCTGGTGCGGACATCCTTGCGTTCCCTCTTTGTTTTCGCCCACCACTCACTGCTGCGCTGGGGCTCTCTGGGAACTTCCAGTTCTGGGCAGACTCTCAGGACGAAGGGCAGGGCTTTGGCTTTGCGCACTTTTGGTCTGGAAGATGGCGTTTTGGCACCAAAGATGGTGGAAGATGGCGGGAAACAGGATTTTTGAGAAGCAGCTTGGACTTTCAACGCGCACGTCACCCAGATTAGTGGGTCCTGTTCGGATCCTGTTCATGACGCTAAGTTTTTCGAGGGTGTGCCGTCTCAGCAGCGAATCAAACCGCTTGGATCCGGGGGTAATGTCTGTTCGTGGCTCAAGGGTATCCGGACCTGGGGCTAGGGGCCACACTCAAATGAAGAAGGGGGGTATTTACAAGGGAGATACTGTTCGTGATGCCACCCTTAGTGTGCGGCAATTGGGAGTACCGCCGCTGCCGTTGGGAGTACCTGGGGTCTTGGAGCAGGGCAGCTAAGGTGTCATCGCCCTCCACGGGTAGGGGAAGGCTCCGGGACTCGGTGGGATGCCGTGGGATGCAAGGGTCACTCAGGTACTCACTCAGTCAATAAGCAGACGCTGACAATTGGGTAAACCAAATCTCGAGGTATCGCTGCCGCTTGAGGGGAGCACGTCCGGGTCCCGTCCCCTGTAGTGTCGCCTGGTGATCCGTGACCTGACTCCTGGCACTAAGTTTAACTTCAATGTGGTGGCCCAGTAGTCTGGAACTTGCTGGCCCCGCTCTCCACTATAGCTAAGTGTGGGAGCCTTCTCTGAGGGCTCACGCTTGGGATTTTCTGGACCATTTTGTTGGAAAGTCCTATCCCCCTCGTTGTGCTAGTGCCCCGATTCTGGAGCTCGTGGGAACAGATTATAAAGGCTCCGTTCTCCTCAGGTAAGTTGTTGGGTTGCCGAAGCTTCTCCCCAACCTAGGGACCATGTACCCCATCGTGCCTTTGGTCCCGGACCGGTGATAGTGCCAGGCTGCTGACCGTCCTCCTTGAAATGTCCAAGCACCTAGCTGCAATCCCCAGTGACAAGGGGTCCAACTCCTCTATGTCTAGACTACAACCTAGACAGCTTCCCTTGTGAGCCACCACTCCCAAGCTCCTCTCACTTCCTCTCTCTACTTCACTCTCACTACTCTGCCCACCTCTCCTCCCTAACCCCCCAGGTGGGCGACTCTATTCCACTCAAGCCGTCCACTGGTGTGCCTGGTGGGTGTGGTGCAGTGTGTATCTAGGATTTGATTTGCTGTTGGAGGCAACACTATAAGATAGGGACCCAGAACCATGGGGGTTTGGAATATCACACGGAAGGGCAGTTTGTGCAGTACTCTGTGACAACCTGATAGGCTAGGGGCGTCACAAAACCACATCACTACCGCATGCAGTATGATGCAGCATTGATGCAATTTTTTTTTTTTGCCATTTTGCCAGAAGGTGTAGAGCAGGAGGTTGCAGTAGTTGAGGTGAGAGATGATGAGGGCATTCACTAGTGTTTTTGAACTAGTCGTGCAGCAGTATGGACTGAGGGATATTGCAGGTTGTAGGCTTGTCAGAGGACGTGGGTCTTCAGTTTCCTTGTGAAGTTTTCCATGATAGGTGAGAGTCTGATATGCTGTGGTAGAGCGTTCCAGAGTATGGGGGAGGCACTGGAGAAATCTTGTATGCAATTGCGGGAAGAGGAAATACAAGGAAATGGAGGAAATCTTGTGAAGATATGAGGTTGCGTGCAAGTAGGTACCAGGAGACTAGATCACAGATGTATGGAGGAGATTGGTTGTGGATGGCTTTGTATGTCATGGTTAGTGTTTTGAACTGGTGTCTTTTGGTAATGGTAAACCAGTGAAGGGATTGATTAATCGGGTGGCAGAGTTTAGGATGGATTGGAAGAATTTTAGAAGGGAGGTCACAGAGCAGGAGGTTATAGTAGTCGAGGCGAGAGATGATGAGGGCATTCACTAGAATTTTTGCTGATTCTTGGTTAAGGAATGCTTGAATCCGGGAGATGTTTTTGAGTTGTAGTAGGCAGGAGGTGAAGAGAGCTTGGATGTGTGACTTGTATATGGACATTCAATTATTTCATAAATTTTTCTCAAGTCAGTTGACGCATTTGCCCCTACTCCGAGTTCATCAGTGGTGCCAAATATATTGAAGGTCCCGTCAGGATAGAATACTTCAAACTGGATGGTGAAACATTGGTCCTCCCTTTATATTTTGAATACTTATGGATGAAAGAGGTGTAAATCCTCAGCCCAAAGATAGCAATAGTATGGGACATCCCCTACTAGCATGCCATCCAGATTAGTTGTCCTTCATAGCCAGATAAATATCACAAAGATAGATAAATGTCCTCTCCTTTCTTTGATGGCTTCTGAATCAAAAAGAGCTTTATAGATAAATCATTTTAGGCTCTGATAGCCTAGATAGTCCCTTCACATATAGCAGTCACTACAGCAATCACAGTAGAAACATCTTCTGACTGCCTACTATAGTTTATAGAGAGAGATTGTACTATTAATGCCTGAAAAAGTACTCCCTATAGTGTACACAAAAATGAAACAGTCAATCAAAATAGGGATTATTTTTTTAAAAGGTTTGCCAAAAACAAGCCATAGTTTCTTCACATTGCAAACCATAGTCCTGTTTTGTCGCCCTAAAAAGTGGATTCTTTTTCAGTTTTAGTTGAAAAACAATAACTTCTTCACGTTAAAAACAGTACACCTGTTTGGCTTCATTGTGGAAAAATGTGTATTTGCACAGCAGAGCTCATAAGAGGTTCAATAGATTCCAAAGGGAATTCATAGTATTATACACATATTTTCCAGGTAATAAAGGCAATTAAAAGGCTTTTTAATTAATTAGCTGCAAATTAATTCTTTAGGGAAAATTAAGTGAAGCTGGCGAATTCGAATTTGAAAATGTCCGCTTGCCTAAGTTTAAGCTGTCTCTCAGTAAACTTAGTCTGTAAGGGAGCAGGGTACAACGAAAAATATATTGGGAAGTTTGAATTTAAGGCAAGACACATTTCACCCCTGATATAGAAGGGTTAATAGTTTCTCTTTTTCTTTATTAAAGATTTATTGTTATTAGTAAGTATATCTGATGGTAGTTCATAGTCATTATGGAGCCTACGGAATAAGAGACAGACTCAAGGATTATTATGGTTTCTAAATGTTCTTCTTATCTCATATGCATGACTCTACATTTTTGTTTTGCTAAAACTTAAAGGTCATATGAACAATTAGTAAAGTTCAGCTCGAAGTTTTTTTCTTTTTCTTTTGCAATATCACATTGATCTGTAAATGGTATAAATAAACTGTACTTTGATGAAATAAACAGAAGAAATGGATCATGCCCACATGGATGCTGGTCTTTTCTCTCCGAGCGCTCGATCTTGATTAGGTCTGAAGAGGCCTAACTCAAGAGAACCTCACTGGTGATCCCATAAGCTGACTTGTGACAAAACAGAACAGCTACAACACCCCCTACAACTATATCATACAAGAGATTGACTAGGAAAAATGTGACTATTTTACTAAACTACTATTGAATACTATGTGCCACAAATATATCAAAAAGATCGACCTGCACATTCAAGGTATGAACAGATGCTAGCTGAAAACACAATATAACTACGAAAGACATACAGCTGCACTCTAAAATGCTAACAATGAATAAAGGAACTCTGGTATTGCATTACTGCTATAGGAATATTTGAGAAAAAAAAAAAGGTACTTAGCTTATGTATTAGAATACAATATGCCAATTTGGTTATAACTGTGAAATAATTCTCTTTACAATTCTATAGGAAATCCAGCTTGATTTAATAACATTTGCACCACAAACTCAGGCTGCTTTCACACATCCGGTTTTTCCTGTGCGGCACAATCCGGCAATTTGCAGAAAAACCGCAACCGGTTTTTTTTGCCGCCGGTTGCGTTTTTTTTTGCATAGACTTTCATTAGTGCTGGATTGTGCCGCATGGGCTTGCGTTCGGTCCGGTTTTTGCCGCATGCGGCAGATTTAGTCGATGCGGCGGCCGGATGGAACGTTGCCTGGCACGTTTTTTTTTACGGCAAAAAAACCCGCATCCCGCTGCATCCGGCTGATGCGGCGCGATTTGCAATGCATGCCTATGGACGCCGCAAGCGGCGTCCTGCGGCAAACACCGTATCCGGCCGCCGCATGCGTTTTTTTCACTGCGCATGCTCAGTAGCGTGCCGCAAGCGGCAAAAAACGGACGGGCCGCATGTCAAAAACTTATGCAAAGGATGCGGTTTTGTCGCTGCATCCGTTGCATAGGTTTTAGAGCCGGATTGGCCGGCTCTGCTAAAACCGGAGGTGTGAAAGCAGCCTCATGGGGACTGTGCTTCATGATGAGAATACTCACTGTAAAATCATTTGTACAGTACAAACCAAATGAAGTCCATAGATCTTGTAATTTAGGAGATTTTAATCTTTCTTTACAATCCACACTTAGCTCTGCATCTTTTGTATTTGATGTTTCCAAAAATAAATTTAAATGCATCAACTTAAAATGTAATAATTTAAGGTGGACTTTCAGTGTTAAGTATTCTCATTATTATTTCTGTGGAACCATTCAGCATGCATATTTCATATGTGTATGGTTATACATCATTGTCACTTAAGATATATTTCATTATCTTCTGGCATCCATCCATTTCATTTGGAAGCAAGTACTTAATTAATTAGAGAATTGACTTTTGCAGCAGCTCCTAGACTTATTCTAAGAGCATCAAAGCTACTCAAGAATTACTTTTCAAACAGAGGTATCCAGCGCTCCAACTGGCTCACTGAATGAATCATGCATTTATAAATAAATATCTGTCAAATCACACAATTACTTAAGATTCAGTTATTATGCAATGAAATAAAAAAAAGTAAATAAGAGACATCTGCTGGCAAGTGCTGCAGAAATGCAATTGTTCTCATATTACCTCTTTAGCATTTCAAGCTAATTTGTAGCAGAATTAATCACATTGAGCTAAACACTTTACTCAAAACAGCAGCTCAAAGGGGATGAAATATAGGGATGCAGGGGTCAGTGCAAGACAATGTGCAAGGGAGGCAGGCCCAGCTGTGGGTGGATAATGAGGCGGCGTACACAATGTTACACAAATGCACTTTCTGGAGCTGAAATAGCCCTTACACAACTATAAACATTTATGAGATGAATGACTATTTCATTCAGCCGTTTAATTTAAGTCAGACTAGCTACGACACTGAGATGTCTCAATAGCTGCATGCCTAACATGTTACTCATTTGTTTGGAAAAATTCTGAATGAGACTAATCAGGTCTTAGGAGACAAATAAAATGCTACTAGAAAAGGTGCTGCGGTGCATTAAACATTGCTATACTGTGCTCTATATAATGAAATTAAATAATAATACACTTAAAACCTTGGCAAGTATGTATATCACATTTAGTGTTAAAATACTCCTGAACAGAGGCGTAGCTAGGGGTTTAGACTTATGAAAGAACCCCTATCTAGGTAACCATGTTTAGAACTATTACAACTACAGTGGTGCCCCCTAATGGTGGGTATAGGGATACCTAAGCAAACAACCATGGTGTTACCGAATACATTGACCAACACTGATATTAGTGCCATATGGTGACCATATAGTGGTAGATACCAATCCTACAAAGCATACAAGGGATTACAGTACAGTTATAGATGGTGACTTACAGATGGCGTTCTTTCTGATGGAGTTGTTCACTTTTTCCTTCTTTTCTATTCGCCCCAGAGCGATATAACGACATCATGAGCCACGACTAAAATTCAGAGATAACAAGAAACATGCATCTAACTTTTCACATTTCCAGCACCGTTCTCAATATTTCAAACCTGCACAAACCCCTGATCCTGCCGATACCCCAATGCTGAGCCGCTGTCGCCATATGTGTGCCTATCACTGCACAAGCTGTGCGGCTCAATAAGGGAGCAGTCGCACGGCCATATAACTTGTCTGAGAGTCACATCTCAATGCTTGGACTGACCGTTGGCTCTCCTGACCCGAGCATGACATCTGCATAGAAATACACACTGTCATAATCAGGCCAGGAGAGCTGACAGCCAGTCCAAGCATTGCAATGCGATCCTCGGACAAGTTATACGGCTGTGTGACTTTGCCCTATCAGAGCTCCTTTCAGTGCCTCAGATATCAATGTCCACCACTGTGCCCCTTATATAGTAAAAAGCCTCCTATGTATGCCCACAACATGGTAAAACAAACCCCTAGAATTTCTTAATGCTTTTTGCAAGTGCCCTAGAAAACAGTGTCCGCATTTTTACACCATGAAAGTAATAATGCGCCCTGTACAGCACTATGACAGTCACAATACCCTTAATGGTCCAATAACAATAATTGCCAACTTAACTTTTAATTATGTCCCCTAAGTCCCCCTGTACAGCTTCCTTATACACAGTATGATGCCCTAACAGCTTCATATACATAGAGTAATGGACCAACAGCTCCACTATACAAAGTATGAAGTCCTTGCAGATCCTTATGTACAGTATAATGTCCACACAGCGCTCCTTAGTGGGACTTAGTGGTTATAATTGTTATAGCTTGCACTTTATACGGCTAGGTTTTTTTACATAACTGAGACATTATATTTATAAGAATTATAATGCTGAAAATTATTCGTCTAAGTTGGGGTGCTTCAAACTCAAGGATGTCAACAATTCCCATTCAGATGAATAGGACAATTCTGTAACAAATTTTATATTTGTTAGTCACCCCAATTATCCCAAACAGTGTAAGGCAGAGGCCTCAAATACGCGGCCCGCGGGCCGCATGCAGCCCCTGAGGCTGCTTGTTGTGGCTCGAGTGCCCGCAGCCCCCGTGACGATCGCATTACTATGCAGGGGGCCGGCACCAGCAGGGCTTTACTACAGTTGATGCATTTGCGCGCAGCGCGGGCTAGGAGCTCTCTGCACTATACCAATCAGGAGCAGAATAATTGCGGTCACAGGGGTCGCCACACAGGAGTCACAGGCGGCAGAAGCCGTTATGGAGCTCACACATGTCCCGGCTACTTAAGCAATTGTATATTCACTGCTCTCCATGCCCATAATCCCGCCCACCTCTTTCCACTGAAGCCGATGCTGATGGTGGGCGGGATTATGGTCAAAGTGATCACCCGGCTGCTGGCTTTGAGCATCTGCTGGGCGATGGATATCCCACTGGGTCCCTGACAGTCTCTCCTCCAGCATACAGCACATATGCTGCATGTTCCATCCATCAGAAGATGGGAGAAATGCTGAGCACAGGCATCCCTACCTACACTCACTGCTCCGGAGCCTCACAAGAATAACCCCGCCTACCAGGAGTAAGCCCTGCTTACCAGCACGGAGCTGCTGTAGAGGCTCAGGTCTGTGCAGGGACTGCTGCAGAAATGAGACTTCTGAGGAAATTGTATCCCTCTCTCCTGCACTACCATTGCTGTATAGTCGGCAGTAGCAGAAGGCTCCAGAGGAACACAATGCAACCTGAAGTGAGTACTAGAGCTCCCTGAATGATGACTCCAGCCCCACTGCCCCCTTCTATCCTCCTATTTTCCTCTCACAGCTGCACTATCATGCCCCCCTCCCCCACAGCTTCACTATCCTGCCCACTCCCCCACAGCAGCACTCTCCTGCCCCCTTCCCCAGAGCTGCACTCTCCTAGCCCTTCTCCCACAGCTGCACTCTCCTACCCCCTCCCCACAACTATACTCGCATGCCCCTCTCCACCACTAAACTCTTCTATCCTCCTATTTGACTCTCACAGCTGTACTCACATTCCCCCTCCCCCACAGTTGCACTATCCTGCCTCCCTCCCCCACAGCTGCACTATCCTGTCCACCTCTCCCACAGCTACACTCTCCTGCCCCCTCCCCCACAGCTGCACTCTCCTGCCCCTTCCCCCACAGCTGCACTCTCCTGACCCCTCCCACACAGCTGCACTTGCATGCCCCACTCCACCATTACCCTCTTTTATCCTCCTATTTGCCTCTTACAGTTGCACTCTACTGCCCCCTCCCCCACAGCTGCACTGTCCTCCTCCCTCCCTCACAGCTGCACTGTCCTGCCCCCTCGCCCACAGCTGCACTGTCCTGCCCCCTCCCCCACAGTTGCACTCTCCTGTCCACTCCCCCACTGCCCTGTAGCTGATGATATGCCCCACTGCTGTTCTGTGATGGTGACTGGGTCTCCTCATCTTCATGGTTTGCTGTCAGACATCCAACTTTCTTATTTCTTTGTATATACAAAATGCTCACGTATACAGTATATAAAGAGAAATCTAGTGTATATGGCTGAATTTGTGTGAATGTGTACACGTGTGGCATTTTTAAAATTCAGATACTAAAAAAGCAAATACTAAAATACCAAAAAACCCTCTTAAAAATACCAAAACTCGTGTACCATTAAAAAAAACTACCATTTTCAGATGCAACATGAATAAATCTATAATGTTATTTATAGCACAAATATAATGTACAGAAAAAAAAAGATGGATAAGGCTATATACCAGGATGGGGGAAAAAGATACAAGCATGGAATGGGAAACCTGGATGCTGAGGGAAAGAGGCTCTTTACCTCAGCACCCAGCTTTCCCATGCTTTGCTATACATTTTTCCCTCAGCACCCAGCTTTTCCATGCTCTGATATCCCTCAGAACCCAGATTTCATATATTCTGATATCTATCTTGTCCTCAGCGCCCAGCTGATGTTGAGTCCTGAGTCACCCACCCATATTCTGCTATACATCTTTCTCTTAGCACTCAACTTTCCCATGTTTTGCTATACATCTTTCCCTCACCACCCAGCTTTCCCATGCTCTCATAAAAAGGGCAAGCTAGGTGCTGAAGGAAAGTTGTATAGCAGAGCATTGGAAGCCTGGGTGCTGAGGACAAGATGGATATCAGAACATGGAAAGCTGGGCACTGATGGGAAAAACGGATATCGGAGCATGGGAAATCTGGGTGCTGAGGGAAAAAGCAAAGTGTCAGCGTAATCATCCTGTACCCCAAGGGGGGTCCCAGTCCTAATTTTGCACCGGGGGGCCCATCGAACTCTAGTTACACTGCTGATACCAATGTCAAGCAGGTAATATCGCTGAATGAAGTCACCTGCTTGCCTATGAATAGTAGAGTGCAGAGAGCTCCTAGCGCGTGCTGCGCCGCAAATGAATCAAGTGTAGTAAAGCCCTGCTGGCGCCGGCCCCCTGCATAGTAATGCGATAGTCACGGGGTCTACGGGTCTGCAGGTCACAACAAGCAGTTAAGAAAAAACAGGGAACGGAGGAAAGGTGAGAAGTATCTTTTTTTTTCTGTATGTCAAGAACGGCATAATAGGGAACTAGCATGAGGATTGGAGACATTACTACTTGAAAGATGGGCACAATGCTAGAAGGATGGGCACAATGCTACAAGGATGGGCACAATGCTACAAGGATAGGCACAATACTACAGGGGACAAGAATGGGCACAATGATACAAGGATGGAAACAATGCTACAAGGATGGGCACAATGCTACAAGGATGGGCACAATACTACTGGTCACATTACTACTGGGCACAAGGATGGGTGCATTACTACTAGGCACAAGGAAGAGATAAAAAATGTTTTTACCATTAAAAATGCTTACATATAAACGTAACAAAATAGTGCAGATTTTTTTTTAATAAACAAACAAAAAATGTTCACAAAAAGTGATCCAAAGGTGTATAGAAGAAAATACATGGAATCACTAAAATGTCACTTGGCCCTGCAAAGAATGCGGCCCTCCAAAATATTTTTTTTTTCTATGTGCAGCCCATACCCTTAGCCGAATTTGATACCCCTGTTCTAAGGAAAGTGAATCATATTTTTTAAATTAAGTCCTGCAGCAACTCTGTTGTACTAAGGGGAGAGATATACTATATTTCTAAAATTCTAACATTTTCATAAACTACAGATGGGCAGAAGGGGTTGCCTTCTCCTATAGCCCATACAGTATACAGCCTATGGTCCCCATGAGGCCCATCTAAAGATTCTTTGCGACTTATGGACAACCAGAAGACACTAGTCATTTTACTATATTTCAAATCTTTCAGACCAAATAAGTTTAAACATTTTGGCTCCAAGATAGGGACAGAGCAGCACTTGTCCAGTGGCATGATGAGGTCATCATGCTGGTGACTTCATCATAATGCTACTGCTGTTGCAGAGGTAGTGAGGATGTGGCATTAGATTGTAAGCGCTTAACGAAGGAGCTAAAAATAAGATATCCTGAAATGAGACAGTATGCATGCATAGGATATTATGGAGAGGAGAAGTTTGGGGAGATAATATGGAAAGGGCAGTGTGGGTTGGAAATATGAAGAGGGACAGAGTGGTGGAGACATTATGGAAAGGGGAATAGTGAGGGGATATTCTGGAGAGGGTTAGTGTAGAGAAAAAATTATGGAGAAGGAAATTATGGTGAAGACATTATGAAGAGGGGCAATGTGGAGGGGGAACATTTCAGAAAGGAAAAATGTGAGGGGATATTTTGGTGAGGTTTTACTGTGGGGGATATTTTGCAAAGGGGTATTTTGTCCAGGAAGTCCATAGTAAGGGGCAATTAGTCATTCAGGAGCACAGCATGATATTTTTATTCTTTGGGCATCATAATACTTTTCTTTTAAGGAAAGTATTGCAGAGGACTGGAGAAGAAGGAAGTCTGGAAAGATGAGCTGTACGCATGAAATCTCATCATGGCTCCTGCACTATGACAAAAGGGGTTTAGGGCAAAAAGGATGGAGAACTTCAATCAGACAAGATGTCACCTATAATGTACCTGGGTGTAAATGTTTATTTGTGATACTGACTACTTCTCATATGTTCTCTGCTTCCTGTACTGTTCACAGTGTGATGATAACTGTTAATAACAACTCCTAGGATCTCCTTGCCATTTTTATGGATACACTGGGAGTTGCAGGTTCACGTGATACACGTTTATATGGTGCTGACCTTACATTGCAATTGATCACTATGCTAAGATTTGTGTTGTATTCCTGCATTGATGCGGATTGTGCTGCTGATTTCATGGACTGACAGTGATTTTTGTGATGCATTCATGTACTGACAGTGGTCCTTGTAATGTATTAATGGACCGACAATGGTCCTGGTGATGTATTCGTGTACTGACAATGGTTCTGAATATGTAGTCAAGTACTGTCGGTGGTCCTAGTGATGTACTCATATACTTACAATGGCTCTGGCACTGCATGCATGTACTAACGGTAGTTCTGATCTTGTAGACATGCAGCAATCCATAACTTGCTTTAAGGCTATGTTAAAACTGAAAAACCATGAAAACTTAGATTTTGAGATTATGACCAGGATTTAGTTGAGTTTCTGTTCCAAAATTTCAGTGTAAGTAAGGTTGTGTTCACAACAATTGTTGGGAGCAAAAACTGAGCAAAAACTCTCCAAATCCTTCTCAAATACTCAAAACTTAGTTTTGATGAAGTATTAATGTACTTACAGTGGTTTTGATTATGATATTCCTATACGTATCCCTTTAAAAAAAATTCTGACCTTGGGATTGGCTCAGTATACCGTTCTGAAATCACATAGCTTGAAAATAGAAAATAAAATATCATCCAAAATTGTCTGATTACACAAACTTATACAGTCCCTGACAGAAGTTCTGTTGCTTATCCATGTTATGTAAATAAAAGCTTATAACCTGACTTTAAATTCATCCATTGGTTTTATAAATTACTCCTTTGAAAGCTGAAATCCTCCCAAATTTGGTTTAGGTTATGAAAATAAACTTGCTACGAAGCTGAAATATTGATCATTTAATGAACACAGAAAGGTCAGATTTTGGCAAGATAAAAGTTTTCTGCCCACAGAAAGTAATGTGAAATTCAATGAAATAATTAACTTCTAATACAAAGATATATTATATAATATTGGTGAATTAAGTTGTGGTGCTATTAGAGCCATATTTAATATTTTGTGTGACTTCCATTACCTTGAAGGACTGCTTCCATGCCGTTCAACAATGAGTCATACATTTTATTGATGAAGTCATCAGGAATAGCAAAGAATGCAGTCTTACATGCCTCCCAGAGTTCATCTGGATTCTTTTGTTTTGTCTTCAGAGCTTCCTCTTTTATCCTACCCCAAACATGGTCAATGATGTTCATGTCTGGTGTCCAGTCTTTGAGCACCTTGATCTTCTTTGCCAGGAGGAACTTTGCTGTAGAGATGGATGTATGAGATGAAGCACCATCCTGCTGCAGAATTTGACCCCTTTTATGATTGGAAATGTAAAGAGTAGCTAATACTTCTTGATATTTTAGGCTATTGATATTGCCTTACAAATGTTTAGCACACCCCCATACTGAATGTTACCCCAGACCATGATCTTTCCACCACCAAATGTAACTGTTTTCTGAATCCATAAGGGCTCCAGTAGGTCTCCTGCAGTATTTGCGGCAGCTGTGGTGTAATTCAACTGAAGATTCAGTTGGCAAATGGCTGTGGGAATTGGCAAATGCCACACGGGTTTTTAACTGCCTTTTGTTTAGTGCTGGCTTCTGGGCACTGATTCGACCATGGAGGCCATTTCGAGACATAATCCTACAAACTGTTCTAGTTGACACAGGGAGTCAAGGTGATCAGGTCTTTTGGAGCTCTACTGCAGTGGAAGAGGGGCTGGCTTTGGATTTTCTAACCAACAAACGTTCCTACTGAGCAGTTGTCTTGCGAGGTCTGCCGGACCTGGGCTTGTCAAAAACATCTCCAGTCTCGTCAAATCTTTTTTTAATTCTTTGTACTTGATGCTGAAACACATTAAATGTGCCAGCCACCTCTGCAGTGGATCTATTCTTCAGCCTCTTGATAATAAAGGCTTTGGTCGCAGGGTGGATTTTTGGCATGTTGTCAGAAGTCAAGTTGCAGTTCAACTCAAGGTCTGGGGTGCTGGGTTTCTTTTTATACCCACCCACTAATTAACTGATCATTTAGTGAGCACAGGTGAGGATATAAACTAGGATTGGGTGCATTATATAACAAGGTGACAAAACGCCAAAATCTGACCTTTCTGTGTTCATTAAATGATCAATATTTCAGCTTTGCAGCAACTTTATTTTCATAACCTAAACCAAATTTAGGAGGCTTTCAGCTTTCAAATGAGTAATTTATGAAACCAATGGATGAATTTAAAGTCAAGTTATAAGCTTTTATTTACATAACATGGATAAGCGACAGAACTTCTGTCAGGGACTGTATGCCTATAATATCTTGTATGATAAAAAATAAAAATAGAATATTTTCTATATATTCCTTTCTTAGAATGGGATCTTTGTATCTATTAAATGTATAAGAACATATGGTTTTTATGAAAAGATTGTTATAGGTTATTTAAACTAAAGCCTACATGATATTTTGAAATCATGATATGTAAAGAGCATTTAAACTTTTTTTATTTTACTGATTTGTATAGAAGGCTTGTGGAAAAAAAGATACTAATTTAGCCACAGCATGCAATTGGACAAGACACTGATTGTAAAAAACAGTAACATTTATAAAATACACATTTGATATGTCAAAGTTATCCTGAATGTGGTGTACCTCATCACACAGAAAAAAGCCCAATAGTTCTTTACGTTATATTATTTTATATGCTAGACATCTATATCCTGGATGGTGAGTCAAGCTCAATGTGGGTGGCTGTGGGCACCCCAGTTTTCAGTGAACCTTGTCAGCCAAAACCACAAGGCAATGGGAAAAAAAAGTCTGTGGCACTGTCTGACCCAACCAATGTTTTCTGCAGCCCTTTTACATAGACAAGATATATGCATTACTAAGACGTTCAGAAAAAAATGCTAGAATTTGTACACATCAATACATTTTAGAGCTACAAATGTCCATGGGCTCCTGGTAGGTATACAGTGGCATGCAAATGTTTAGGCAACCATGGTCAAAATCACTGTTATTGTAAATAGTTAACAAGTTGAAGATGAAATGGTCTCTAAAAGGTATAAAGTTAAAGATGACACCTTTCCTTTGGTTTTTAAGCAAAAATAAATATATTTTTATCTTTTAATAAAAATGAATTAATTTGTGCTGATAGATAATTAGATTTTATAGGAAAAAAACAACTAGCAACTACACTGTTAAGCACACATTAAAAGGGTAATATCCACAATCATGAGCACAGTAACGGGTTATAGGTACAGTTAGTATAATCATATGCACAGTTAGGTAATAGATTTCCAATGTCCAAACCACCTTGTGGGTGGTTGATAAAGGTCTAATCCACCTGATTCCATTCAACACATTGATGTGTTATAGACTAGGATTGCAGTACTATGTGTTCAGTGCCTAAGCGAAGGTTAACGTAGGGGTGAGACAGTGCCAAAGCAATGTTACCCTTTGTGGATCAGATGACTTCTCCATTCAGAAATTTGAATGGACTACTCAATCCGCAGAATATCATGGACATGTAAATGACCTCATTCACTATTAAAGGTATGAATGCTATCCGTGACAAACATGGATAGTACTCATTTGCAAAAAACAGATGTTTGAATGAGGCATTATAAAAAATCACACCATTTATATGGAGATGAACAATGTACGTGTTGAAAACATCCGCCAAGTGTAAATCTGCAATCCAACATTTATCCCAAATTAATGCTGCCTAATAAGAAGATCTGCCAGAACGACATTATTGAAATGTGTTGAACAGCCCTAATCTCATAATTTCCTAATGGAAAGTATGAAGTATAGCTTTAGAAACTGAAATTGGAACAGGTTTGTATTTTCATTTCTTCACATAGGCTACACTGAAATAAATATATTTGTTGCATTAAAACCCTGGACTAATTTTCTAACCAATTTTTACATGAAGTGCCTAATAATTTATGTAAGATATAGTAAAATATTATATATAGAGTTTTCAAGTAAATCTGTATTGCTACAATGTACTATGATTATTGATGGGCAGAGTCGCAGATACCCAGAATCGACAGGTCTAAACAGGTTTAAAAAACCAAACAGTTCTGGCCCGGAATTGATCCTAGATATTGGACCGAATGTTAGTCTCCATATAAGTCTATAGGGACCCAAGTCAGGAACTTAAAATTGTTGGTAGAAGGGATAGGGGAATCGGAGCAGTCGCTTTATACTCATTAACGTCATACATTTGCATACGTTTCCCCTGTCCATTGGCAGTCTCTGTGTCTCTGATTGTTTGTAGTCAGATGCACCCCCACCCTGTATGACAGCGTGTCTGACTGATTTCAATCAGAGATGCTGTCTGTGTGTGTCTATATTGCAGTAAAAATAAATAAATTATGATACCCAGCACAGATAAAGCTTATGGCTGCAGGCTGCAGCTCCAAGCCGTTCACTTATCTTGGCTGTGCAACAAAATAAGAGGGACCGCATGCGGCTTTTTTTTTTTTTTTTTTAATTATTTAAATAAATAATTTTAAAAACGGCATGCGACCCCCCCCAATTGTGATACCCAGTCATGGGAAAGCTGACAGCTGAGGCTGGTATTCTCAGGCTGGGGAGACCCATGGTTATTAGGCTCCCTCAGCCTAAAAATAGCAGCTTACAGCCGCCCAGGATTGTCGCATTGATTGCAAGGCACAGCACGTGGGCATAGAACATGACTGTCCACTTTGAGCTTTAGACAGAGACTGAGCCATGGCAATGATTGGTGACGTCACTCAGGTTATTTGCGGTCATAGCTGGAGATTCCCACAGTTCTCCACCTTTGACCGCAGGTAATGTGACCTCAGGTGACCATAGTGTGGATGGATAAGCAATACAGTATATGTGGCATGGCTATGACATGATGAGAGCTGATATAAGGGTTTGTAATGTGACACAGCTAAACTCAGTTGTGCTGCTGCCCCCTTTTCCAATGAATTGCTTAGACTTTACAATCATACACAAGGTTAGACTAGGGGATAAGGGCTCTCTAACAATATACATCTCATATGCTGAGAGGCATGCACTAAATTGTAGTAGTGGCAAGTTCTTCTTTGTCCCTAGGGTTACTGTCTGCTTATAATAGGTCGATGACATACAGGGTGAAAAAGTACATGCCCTCAGGGAAAACTCTCTGATAACACCCACTTGCACTAAATAAAAATTAAAAAAAAATAGATGCCAAATACTTTTATTACTCATATCTCCAAAACAGAGAAGTGATTTTAAAAAGTTTTATTCCACTCTGCAGCTACGATTACATTGTGTGTCCAGTTCAATATGAAAAATATGGTGTAGTGTCATCTTTAAATTAACTCTTCAGTTTTACTGATATTTTTTCTAAAGATGGAGTTTAATCACTTATCTTTTATGTTTTCATCGGTAGGAGGTGCATATCTATTGAATAAGAAAGCTTTCGGATAGTTTAAAAGTTTTGTCTGTACCTGTTATTATAATCAACAACCATCAAGACTATAAAGCTGACCAATATTTTATCTATATATATAATTGCCTTATTCTGTCTGTCTGTCTGTCATGCTCCAAAATTGTGTCACGGTGACATTGTGTCACCGTGACATGTCCTTACGGTGACACAAAGCTGATTGGCCGCTGGGTTCGCCATGGCCCCGCCCCCCCACACGGATTGGCCTCTCGCCCCGGCTGCGCCCCCACACGGATTGGCCAGCCGCTCGCCCAGGCTCTGCCCCCTCCACAGATTGGCCTCTCGCCCCGGCACCCTGCAGGCATTGGCAACTCGCCCACGCCATGCCCCGCCCCCTCACGCAATAGACGTTAGCTCTGCCCCCCCCCCGCATTGCCCGAACTGACACGGTCACGGAGCCACGAATCCCAGGTGAGTACTGTACTCCCCCCCCTTCCCCCCTCACCAACGGGAGCCCACATCAGCGTACGCCGCCGCCGTATGCTGGTGCCACGCCACGCCCCGCCCCCCTCACGCAATAGACGTTAGCTCTCGCCCCCCCCCCCCGCATTGCCCAAACTGACACGGTCACGGAGCCACGAATCCCAGGTGAGTACTGTACTCCCCCCCCCCTTTTCCCCCCTCACCAACGGGAGCCCACATCAGCGTACGCCGCCGTATGCTGGTGTGGGCTCCCGTGCGAGCGGGGGACGTGTTGCGCTGGTAACCATGCTTGCATAGTTACCAGTAAATCAAGGTCCTGCAGCGGCGGGACTTCCACACGCACAAACATAACAGCACACACACACGCATCATCAGATCATCACTCACATCAGATCGCACTCACTCTCACAAACACCTCACACACACCTCACACACACCTCACACACACATCGCATCCACACACTCACAGCATCCGGCGATATCGCTTGCTTCTCGGCCTCGATACTGTGCTGTGAGCTTCCAGGACCTGCCGGAGGATCACATGGCCAGAAGCATGTGATATCTCCCGGATGTTGTGACTGTGAGCGCGTATGTGCGATATCGTCAGTGTCTGTGTGTGTGAGTGTATGCGATCGGGTGTGTGTGAGTGTATGCGATCGGGTGTGTGTGAGTGGATGCGATCGGGTGTGTGTGAGTGGATGCGATCGGGTGTGTGAGTGTCGGCAGAGGAGCACGGCGTGCTGGAGGAGGCTGGGAGCAGAGAGGCTGATCATGGGGGAGGCTGGAAGGAGAGAGGCTGATGCTGGTGGAGGCTGATGCTTGGGGAGGCTGATGCTGGGGGAGACTGGGAGCGGAAGGCTGATGCTGAGGGAGGCTGGGAGGGGGAGGCTGGGAGGAAGGAGGCTGGGAGGAGAGAGGCTGATCCTGGGGAAGGCTGGGAAAGGGAGGCTGATGCTGAGGGAGGCTGGAAGGAGAGAGGCTGATGCTGGGGGAGGCTGGAAGGAGAGAGGCTGAGGCTGGGAGGAGAGAGGCTGATGCTGAGGAAGGCTGATGCTGAGGGAGGCTGGGAGGGGAAAGCTGATGCTGGGGAAGGCTGGGAGGACGGAGGCTGGGAGGAGAGAGGCTGATCCTGGGGAAGGCTGGGAGAGGGAGGCTGATGCTGGAGGAGGCTGGAAGGAGAGAGGCTGATGCTGGCGGAGGCTGATGCTGGTGGAGGCTGGAAGGAGAGAGTCTGATGCTGGTGGAGGCTGATGCTTGGGGAGGCTGGGAGAGGGAGGCTGATGCTGAGGGAGGCTGGGAGGAGGGAGGCTGGGAGAGGTAGGCTGAGAGAAGAGAGGCTGATGCTGGGGGAGGCTGGTAGAGGGAGGCTGATGCTGGGGGAGGGTGGGAGGAGGGAGGCTGGGAGGAGAGAGGCTGATGCTGGGGAAGGCTGGGAAGAGAGAGGCTGATGCTGGGAGGAGAGAGGCTGATGCTAGGATGAGAGAGGCTGATGCTGGGAGGAGAGAGGCTGATGCTGGGATGAGAGAGGCTGATGCTGGGGGCAGAGAAGCTGATGCTGGGGGCAGAGAGGCTGATGCTGGTGCAGCATGGGGGATGGAGCACGATGGGGGGGTGCGCAGCATCGGGGATGGAGCACGATGGGGAGTTCACAGCATGGGGGATGGAGCACGTTTGGGAGTGCGCAGCATGGCGGATGGAGCACGTTTGGGAGTGCGCAGCATGGGAGATGGAGCACGATGGGGGGTGCGCAGCATAGGGGATGGAGCACGATAGGGAGTGCGCTGCATGGGGGATGGAGCACGATGGGGAGTGCGGAGTATGGCGGATGGAGCACGTTTGGGAGTGCGCAGCATGGCGGATGGAGCACGTTTGGGAGTGCGCAGCATGGCGGATGGAGCACGTTTGGGAGTGCGCAGCATGGGAGATGGAGCACGATGGGGGGTGCGCAGCATAGGGGATGGAGCACGATGGGGAGTGCGCTGCATGGGGGATGGAGCACGATGGGGAGTGCGCTGCATGGGGGATGGAGCACGTTTGGGAGTGCGCACCTCCCCCCAACACACACACACACACACGCACGCGCACTGCACAACACACCACACACCACACACACACACACACACACACTGGGAACCACAAACAACTGCCCTACACAGACACCCACACACACAGACAACGCTGCACACACACAACACCCAACACACAAACACCGCGGCACACACAAATATACGCACATACCGCACAACACACACATTGCACAAAACATACCTCCCCCCAAAACACACCACACACACACAAACCGCGCAACACACACACAACGCTACAGACACACAGCGCTCCACAAACAACACAACACACGCAACACACATACAACACCGCTTTCACCCCCCGTCACACCCAGACAACACCCAGAACATGTACAGCCCCTACACAAACACTTGGTAACTACACACAACAACATTATATATATATATAACAAAAATCATACATGAACTACACAATACGTAAATTCTAGAATACCCGATGCGTAGAATCGGGCCACCTTCTAGTAGGGTATAATAGCCCTGGTATAGATAATACTTTAGTGACAGTAGTAATTTGCATAGTTTAGGCTGAGTGGCACTAAGTTAACCGTGTCTGTTCCACGTACTTGACAACATATGCCTGGTCAACATTGCTTTATGCCCAGTTAGATCATTCACATTAAGCATTCCTCTCGGCTCAACTGTCCCTCTTTCCATCCCTCATTTGTTGACTCAAAGAAAGTGGTGGTAAAGGATTCCATAATGAGAATCGGGTTTGTGGTTTGGGATGTAGAAAGTAAAATACAGATGTGAAGGATTTATGTGGACAATTGATATCCCTTGTAAATTTACACAAACACTCTTACAAAGGAGACAAAGGCGGTGATAAATATCCCCAGGAAATGGAATATTTCCAAGGAATACTTGCCACATGTTTCTTGAGAAGTCATGAATGTTAATGGGATTGCAGAGAAACTTTATATATATCAATCAGTGATATAATAAATCTAAATATAAAATTTGCATGTTTAAATCCAAAGAAATGAATTTGTTTACCAATTTTTTTAATGAGGAAAAGGTGCATAGACAAAACACTAGTTAAGGTATACAGTATTGGAAGCAGCAGGAAGCAGCAAATAACACAGTGCCAGAACTATATAGTCTTGGCACTACAGCAAGATTAATGTGGGGCAACATAATATCCTATGGTACATACATAATTGGCACACTTGTCCGTGTAATATTTCATTCAATGGAAAAAAATGTGCATATTAGGTTTCAAAATTCCATTATTTTCCTATATATAGAAATATATATACATTAGATTTTTTTTGTAGAGAGATTAATAAAGAATGAGATTAATGTTCATGTAAAGTTACATGACAGAACAGTTATCAGTTCTGTAGCATGGACTTCCAGTATACTAAAGTAAACCACAATGCTTACATTTGCATTTTCACATATCGGTAATTCTTTTTGCTAAAAGTGATAGACAACTTGGAAAATCTGTGATTTTTCTCAATGTTCTCAAAATTTGGAAAGTGACAAGAAAATGCAAGTAGACTCCAAAGGACATAGTTTAGGCTTCATCTATTAACTAGAAAAAGTGATCACTTTGGAAAGAAATATAAATTGGCTTGCAATTTTTCCAAAAAGTGTAATAAAAAATATTATCAATAACTTGTGAGATCTTTGTTCTAAGTCATTTTTTCATCTCATTGCACCTAAACAAGGAATATCAGTACTATTGTACTGATTTAAGAGTGATATTTAACAAAGCACCACCTCAAAGAAAGTAGTAAACTGGAGTAACTTCAAATATGAAAAAAGGAGAACAGATGGCACATTCAGTAATAGATGAAAAAAATCTTTCACTTTTAATTTAAGTCCATATACTAAAAACCACCAAAGTGGATATCATCTGATGCGTTTGTTGCGTACTGTGCAGCCTTAGGGGTACTTTGCACGTTGCGACATCGCTACTGCGATATCGACGGGATCAAATCGAAAGTGACGCACATCCGGCGCCAGTAACGATGTCGCAACGTGTAAAGACTAAATGCGCCAATAAACAATCGCAAAAGCGTCGTAAATCGGTGATCTGTGTAGCGTCGGACATTTTCATAATGTCGCACCAAAATGAGATATGATGTTGTTCCACATTCCTGCGGCAGCACACATCGCTGTGTGTGAAGCCCCAGGAGCGAGGAACATCCCCTTACCTGCCTCCACCGGCTATGGGGAAGGAAGGAGGTGGGCGGGATGTTTACATCCCGCTTATCTCCGCCCCTCCGCTTCTATTGGCCACCTGCCGTGTGACGTCGCTGTGATGCCGCACGACCTGCCCCCTTAGGAAGGAGGCAGATCGCCGGCCAGAGCGACGTCGCAGGAAAGGTAAGTACTTGTGAAGCTGCATAGCGATAATGTTCGCTACAGCAGCTATCACAAGATATCGCATGTGCAACGGGGGCGGGTAATTTCGCGCTTGGCATCGCAAGCATCGGCTAGCGATGTCACAGCGTGCAAAGTAGCACTTAGTCATAGAGAAGTGGACAAAGATTTATAGAACCAGACCAGAAATAGCAAATATGAATTTAGTTAGTTAGTTGAATAGTAAGCATGTGAACAAACTCAGATATGCAAGTATATGAAAAAGAAAAATTAAAATGATGAAAATCAAGATCAGAAAAAACTCAATAAATAAACATTATATTCTTTCTATTATTCCTACCTTCAAATAAATGCTTCATTTTAAGGCATTTATAGACATATCACATATGTAGCCATTTCAGCTACCCAAGGGCCTACTACACTGAAGGTTGCTCAGATACTGCTGCGTTTATTACTCTTTCTTCCAGTGTAGATTTTCCTTCTATAACTCAGGACTTTGGGATGAATCCCACTAGTCCACCTCACATCTGTAGGATTTCATTTATAGTTAACATAGGATTAGCAATAAACCACAGACTGCATTGATGAACATACGAGTATTTTCATTTCCAAAGAGATAAATGGTATTCTTCTTCTTGACAGGCATATTGTACTGGTACATAGAGATTTCATTTTCAAATACACTGAACAAAAATATAAATGCAGTACTTTTGTTTTTGCTCTCATCTTTCCTGAGCTGAACTCAAAGATCTAAGACTTTTTATATGTAAAAAAAAAGCCTTTTTTTCCTCAAATATTGTTCACCAATTTGTTTAAATCTGTTAGTGAGCACTTCACATTGCTGAGATCCACCTCACAGGTGTGACATATCGAGATGCTGATTATGATTATTGCACAAGTATGCCCTATGCTGGCCACAGTAAAAGGCCTCTCTAAAATGTGCAGTTTTATCACATAGCACACTGCCACAGATGTTGCAAGTATTGAGGGAGTGTGCAATTGGCATGCTGACTGCAGGAATGTTTACCAGTGTTGTTGCCCGTAAATTGAATGTTTATTTTTATACCATAAGCTGTCTCCAAAGACATTTTAGAAATTAGGCAGTAAATCCAACCACCCTCACAGCCACAGATCACATGTAACTACACCAGCCAAGGACCTCAACATCCAGTATATTCACCCCCAAAATCGTATGAGACCAGCCACTTGGAAATCTGCTGAAACTATTGGTTTGCATAACCCAAACATTTTTACACAAACTGTAAGAAATCGTCTCAGGAAAGTTCTTCTGCTGCTTGTGTGGTGCCCCTGAGGCTCCAGTTGCCACAGAGGTACTGCACCTCAGCCAGAGGTGTGGTATCCCATTCCTGTTTGAGGTGGTCACAAATCGGTATGCACACAAACACAGACACACTCTCATTTTAGCAACACTCCATCAGACCAGGTAATGTCAGCCAGATGGGTGATGGAGTCTAATTAGTGGGAGCACACTGTAGAACGTTAGTCAGTCGGGAAGTAGGAGCGGAGGAGTGAAGACTGGTGGTCTGGAGCTGCAGCAGCTCAGCCCAGGCACACGATTGAAGGGGTCCTAGAGCCCACAGGAAGTGCGACCTACACCCATGGTCTCATTCCACAAATGGCATACCGGAGTGGAAGGACTTGGCCACAGTAGGGCACCTGCCCCTCAACTAGTGAAAAATTTTAAAGTTCATCTAGCAAACCGGAGTCTGAGGTTACCTCAAGTACTAAATTCACATCCACACACAACCAGTGAAAAGGTGACCACATAAGGGCCAAGGGATAGAGCTTCAAGACACCCGACAGGGTCCACGGACACCGGCTTGGGGATCTGTGTGTGCAAGCATGGAACAGGCAGGAGAGGTCAGCACAGGAAGACGACCAGTAAAGGAACACAGAAGGGTGCAGCGGGTTGTGCCTCCGAACTATCCAGGATTGGCTGTGGCCCATCACAGCAGAACTCAGCACTCTGGGGGTGACATTTGACTGGTCATGTAAACCAAAAAGTTTCTACAGTAAGTAAAATCTTGAGGTTGCATCCATATGTTGCCCAGTTATTTGCCTGCGCCTCCAGCCCTGCACCCCGCCTTTACATCTCCATCATTTGTAAAGACTACTACTCCCAACAGCCCTGGGGCCAAGCTACCTGTGAAGAGCTATACCAACTCAGCTGCACCACCATTGACCCCCAGGGAACCGAATAGCAGCGACGGCACCTATCTTGCCGCATACCACAGGTGGCATCACAACATATCCTCTGTAAATAATTCCCACTACCATTTAAAATGACACCGCCGGGGTCATGGAACCAGGCCTTGCTGCCACGACATCCACCCAGAACAGAACCGTGGCCCGGTAATGAGTGCCCCCAGGCCCCGGTGGCATGTGTCACTTGTCGTCCTCATCGGGGTCTCCAATTGACTGCAGTTCATCCTCATAACAAACCTGAGTGGCAAATGCTCACATTTGATGACATCTTGCATGTTGGAGACATATTCTCTTCATGGATGAATCCCGGTTTTCACTGAAAGGGCAGATGGCAGACTGTGTGTATAGTGTTGTGTCGGTGAGCAGTTTATTGATTTCAATGGTGTGAATCAAGTGGCTCATGATGGCAGTAGAGTTATGGTATGGGCAGGCGTATGTTATGGATAATGGTCAAAGGTGAATTTCATTGATGCCATTTTGAATGTACAGAGATACCGAGATGAGATCCTGAGGCCCATTGTTGTGCTATTGATCCACGACCATCACCTCACATTGCAGCATGATAATACACGTCCCCATGTTGCAAGGACTTTTACTCAATTCCTGGTAGTTGAAAACATCCTAGTTCTTGCATGGTCAGTATAATCACCGGACATGTTAGCCATTGAGTATGTTTGGGATGTTCTGGAACGGCATATACAGCAACTTCGCACAGCCATTGAAGGAGTGGACCATCATTTCACAGGCCACATTGAATAACCTGATCAACTTTAAGTGAAGGAGATGTGTTGCACTGAGTGAGGCAAATGGTGGTCACACCAGATACTGACTGGTTTTATGATCTCCCATGCCCTCCAAATATTGTAAAATTTTAGAGTGGCTTTTTATTGTGGCCAACCTAAGGCACACCTGTGCCATAATCATGCTAACTAACCAACATCTTGATATCCCACACCTGTGAGGTGGATGATTTATCTTGCAAAGGAGAAGAGCTCGCTACACAGATTTAGACAAATTTGGAAGCAATATTTGAGAGAAAAAGACATTTGTGTACATAGAAAAAGTCTCAGCAGCGCATGAAAAATAGGAGCAAAAACAAAAGTGTTGAGTTTATATTTTTGTTCAGTGTCCAGTTAAAGTGAAAGTCAAGATTTTTTTTCCCTACATAATTCTTAAAAAATGCTGAAAAACAATTACAATATTAACATCTCTTTTTAATAGGTTTTTTTAAAATAAATATCACAAACTAGTAACTAACATGAACATATTTAGGATCCTTGTAATCGCAACAACCCGTACAATCCAATAAACAGATTAGTTATTGGTAAATGGTTTAGAGCTAAGGATGATCGAATACCTCAAATATTCGTCTATGTCTATATTCGAAGAATAGGTCGCCGCTATTCGACTACTTGCGAATTTTCGATGCGCAATGTAAGTCTATGGGAAACCCGAATAGTTGCTGAATAGCAACTATTCGAGCTTCCCATAGACTTACATTGCGCATCGAATATTCGCATAGTGGCGACCTATTTGTCGAATATTCGCGAAGCTGAATATTGCCCAATATTTGTGATATTCTATCATCCCTATTTAGAACATGTTTTTTTCATCATTACATTCACCAAAAAGTTAACACAAATGTAGCTTTTACAAATGTGTTTGGCAAAATGACAAAAAAAATACAGCTTGTCTTGCAAAAATCAAACAAACAAAACATGTCATATATTGAAACCAATGTAAAAATTAAAAGGTATAGCTGTTTCAACTATGAGCCAATGAATGGACAAAAAAAATCTTGTCTTCAGAATAAATGCATCACAAAAATATATCTGGGTATGCATGTGTTATCCTGGCTGGATTTTTAAAGAATATTATCTTTGAAACACCTGAGAGTTTGTGAGGAAATTATACCCTTCTGCAAATGTACATCCAGCCTTTGTGTTTGGCAACCCACAATTTGGACATCACTGATCAGGTTCTCGTTAATATTTAAATATGCATTTATTATACATTATCCAGTACATATTTTATTAAATGGCTGGTAATGTCACTTTGTATGTACATGTGTATGTCTCTGTATGGGTAGAGGTGATGGATAAAGGACCAAGACACAGGATTTTTGTACAGGGGTCATTGTCAGTGTCCACCAATGTTGGTATACAATGGTATCCCTTGGATATTGAGGAATACATATAAGTGAATATATTTGAGTGGAATTTAATTTTACATGAATATTACAAAAATTTCCAATGACCAAAATTCATATTCTTTGCAATTCAGTTCAGCATGGATTCAAATGACTCCCATTTTTCTGAACTGTATAGGGCCTTCACAAGGTTAGAAAATAATCTAAAAAACACTTTTAAGTACCTTAATGTACAATTTTGTGGTCCCTCTACATTTCATTCTTCCAGTCCTCGTCACATCTTCTGATCTTAGCTGTGAGGCCTGACATACCTTAGTTTTTCAGGCTAGGCCAAGACTTCCTGCTCTGATGAGACCTGGAACAGTTCTGGGCATGGACACACAAGGTCACAGTGCAATTTGTCACATAACTACATCATGATTTTTTGCCCAATGGTCCAGAACCGTCTGAAACTTGAAGTCGATGCTTAGTGTGAAAGGCCCAGGGATTTCATCGCTCATGTCAGTAATGATAACTTGTTGTGAGGAACGTAGGGGCTGGAGAGGTTACTTTTAGGGTAAATAACTTCTCTGACAATTAAATTTTCCAGAAAAATTGAAAAACACAGATGAATCCAAAAATGAATCAAGTTTTTCCTACTCTCTATTGGGGAACAGTGACTGGTTATCTGACTTTCTGCAACTGCATGGTACAGGGCATATTAGTAAGGCTCTATGACCCCCTAAAATGAACACAGATGAATGAACAGTATTAAACAATATTGTTATTAACTACCACATATGCAGTACATCCAAGTTTACAAGAATTACATGGGAGGATAATTTAACTGACCACTTGACCTAAGATACATATAAAAAGCTATTCACTCAGCCGGGAGCTTGTAAAAGTCTGGCTTCTATAAATTCTGCATCCTTTCCTAAATAATCTTCTGGCAAGCAGCTAGTTTTTTTTCTATTTGTATTTTTTTCTATCTACGACGCTGCAGGTTTTTGGCCAAACCAACCATACAATAATGTTCAGCTGTCCAGAGCAAAAGAATGAATGTTTGTGGTTTATTCCGGTAAATTTATTTCTGGTGGTTTTGTCTGAACTATTCCAATCATTCAGTAAGTCTGACAAGGATAATTTCCAGTTCATATTTAATATCAATAAAAAAAAAATGGCTAAAATTGAAAGGGTTAAATGTATCCTTTTTATGATTTTATGCTGACTTGTTATTAGAAAATGTTAAAACACTGATTTTATTTGTGTTGTGATTTTTTATACATGAGGAAAGCATACATTATCATATAATGGGCACTATTTGCTATATTATAATGTGTGACGTTGATGCATTGAAAGTTGTGATCTGTAAGCACTTCCATATTAAAAGAAAAGAGCATGTAAAACCTAGAACATATGTAGATACTCAGTGCTAAATAGCCATCAAGGTTGTTATATAGCTCCTGGGTGATATACAGTATGAGGTGAAAACATGAGGGCTCCATCAAAAAGAACCTCATTATTTTAGGAGAGCGTAACAGCTATAGATCTAAATCCATGTTCCTTTCTGCTGTTCTCATATATAGATACAGTACGTATTCCATTTATTAAACAGAGGTTATTGTTTAACTTTATATGGAAAACTTTCTCACTGCATGCAAGCCTTATAGTTTTATTGATTTCACCAAGCAACCAATAAAATGTAGAATCAGTGCAGTCTGGTTTACAAGAAACACAATTTATCGTGGAAATGTATCTTATGGCAGGATATCTTCTACCCACCAAAAAGTGAAACCACCAAACCACATGCTTGGCTATATACTCTCATCACCATTCCTGCTTCCTTACACCTTCTAAATGTTATTGGCGCTACCCTTTAATTCACCCTGCTGAGGGGTTATTGTTCAGTTTTACATGTGTCTTAGTAATGTGCCAAAACTCTGAATGTAAGATGGATTTAGAATATAAAAAAGATACATATGCCATACCATTTGTTCTTTCAACCTTCTAATAAACTATATATATTGCCTTTTTACAGACAACCTGTCATCTGATTCATGCTGCTCAAATTGCTGGCAGCATAAATCAGATCCTGACTGCATGATTTTACCCAAGGATAATTTTCTTTGAACTGGTCACTGGCCAGCGAGAGACTCGTCAATGGCCTAAAGTAGGGTGATCAGAGATGAACTATTCTCATCCTCAGCCATGGTCTCTGTTATGATCTCGGATATTCCAGTACGTCCTATTTTGTGTTAGTTTCCAACCTTGGCCATACCAATACTTCTTGACGATCGCTCATGCACAGGCACTGTGCCTGGGAGATCGCCACTGGGAACTCGGAATATGTGACAGCAGAGCCTTGGTTTTCACTGCCAAGAGTGGTCCACACTCTGCCCCTGGCTGTTTAAACTCCTAAATTCTGCAATCAATAGCAGTTGCAGCTTTTAGGAGCTGGGAGAAGGATTGCGCTCCCTCTCCAAAACAATCAGGACCCCAAGACGTATTCACGAGGCAAGATCATTCCTATGGCAACCCAAGGTCAACATGATGACCTCCAGGTCAGACAGCTACGGCAAGCCTGTTAGACCTTGAAAAACCATGATCTAAGAGGTTTCTGTCAGTGTAAAACTGACAGGTATAATTCATTGCAATGCTCGTGCATTGCAAGGGATTATATCAATGTTCAGAGTAATAAAAGTTAAATTCCCATTAAGGGAAAAAAAATTGGAAAAATATTTAAAAAAAAAATCACAAACTATAGAACAAAATAATGAAATAAACATTATACCAATAATTATGTATGTTTATGTAAATAAATAAGGAAAAAAAAGTACACATTTTGGTATCGCCGCTTCCTGAACAACCTGATCTATAAAACTGTAATACTATGTAACCTCTTCAGTGAACACCATTAAAAACATAAAAAACATGGACATAAAATAATGTTTTTTCATCATACTGGCTAAAAAAGTGGAATAAAGCAAAATCAAAAAGTCACATATGAATCAAAATGGTATTGATGAAAATGTCATTTTATCCCACAAAAAACAAGCCACTATACAGATCCATCAGTGGAGAAAAAAAGCTATAGCTTTCAGAATGCAGCAATTTTTTTTTCTATAATATAGTTTTTCTGGAGTAAAAGTAGCAAAACATACAAAAAACAATATAAATGTTATGTTGATGTAGTCATATTGGATAACATACCTTTTTAGTGTGATAGTATGCAAACCTAAAAAAATTATATAAATCTGGTATTGGTGTAATTGTACTGACCTGAGGAATAAAACTGCCTAATCATTTATACCACAAAGTGCCCGGCATAACAAATAGTAATAAAGCTAATTCTTCAAATGATGTTGTTTTGTTTATTTTGCCTCCCAAATATTGCAGTAAGGCATATCTTACATTTATCCTGTGCTTTACACTGAACACTTACATAGGGGATTGCATGTAAATCTCTGAAAAATGTCATTCAGACAAAATTACCAATGGAAAATTGACTGTAATGAGGCAGAGTGAGTTACTTTGAACTCACATCTGGCCTGTGCTGCGGAGGTGTCATTCTTTTGCACAATGACTTTGGGATAGTGGGGAACCAGGGTTCCTAATCTATCCCTCAAGCAAGGAGACGCTACACTATCCCTAACCTCAGGGATATTCCTAATGGTGGAGAGGCCTGAGTCTCCTTCCTGGCCCTGCTCCTGACCCGTTCTGATTCAACTCTCTGCCCCCAGGGAAGAATGGTACAGGAGTGTGTTGAAACTTCAGATAAAGACAGACAAGGGTAAAACCAAAAACTCTGTCTCTCAGCAAACACATAGAGGATAAAACAATAAGGCTATGTGCGCACAGTGTGTTTTTCGCGGCGTTTTTTTGCACATTTTTCGGGTTCGTTTTTGTTCAGAAAACTGCATGACTTTGCTTCACCAGCAAAGTCTATGAGTTTTCATTTTTGCTGTCTGCACACAGCAGGTTTTTTTTAGCTGCGTTTTTGTGGTGCCCACAAAAACGCAGCATGTCAATTATTTTTGCGTTTTTCACTGCATTTTCCACCCATTGTGTTCAATAAGATGTTCAAAAACACAATGAAAAACGCAAATTGCAAATATAGCTGTGTTTTAGTGCGTTTCTATGACTAAAAACGCAGCTATAAACGCAAGGGGTGGGTAGTACAGTGACATGTACAGGAAGAGGATTCTTTCTGTTAGTAAACACAGAAGCGTGAATCCTCCCGGTACCGCCACCGCTGCTTCCACCTCCCATCCGGTGCCATGTCTGCTCCCGTCCGGTGCCATGTCTGGACGGGAGGTGGAAGCAGATGCAAAATCAAAAGTGAACAGTAGAAAAAAAAAATCTCATACTCACCTGTCTGCAGACTCCCGGTACATGTCCGCTCCCAGCTCCTCTTCCCGGTACCGCCACCCCTGCTCCGGCTGTGTGCAGACTCCCGGGACATGTCCGATAGCTGCAGGATCTGCCGATGATCAGCTGATGCGGTCACCTGACGCATCAGCTGATCGTATAAGTCCAGCGGTGAGGCCGGCTTTTTACCGCCCGGCCGGCTTAAACTATCAGCTGATGCGGTCAGGTGACTTTATCAGCTGTTTACCGCCGGGTCCTGCACTGATCGGACGGGAGTCTGCACAGAAGTGAGTATTTTTTTTTTTTTACCACTGATACATCAGCTGATTGTATAAACGGCTTTTATACAATCAGCTGATGTGTGATGTGATTCACGTCCTTGTACCTGACACATCATCTGATCGCTTTCCCTTCAAGCAAACCGATCAGATGATATTGGATCTGGATTGGACATCGTGGGACCCTTGACCTAGGATTACTGCGGAAGGGTGGGGAGGTCTTTAATTTAATAAAGATGGAGTCACTAATGGTGTTGTGTTTTATTTCTAATAAAAATATTTTTCTGTGTGTTGTGTTTTTTTTAATCTTTACTAGAAATTCATTGTGGCCTTGTCTAATATTGGTGTGACACCATGAATTTCGGGCTTAGGGCCAGCTGATAATATACAGCTAGCCTTAACCCCATTATTATCCAGCGAGCCACCTGGCATCAGGGCATCTGGAAGAGTTGGATACAGCGCCAGAAGATGGCGCTTCTATGAAAGCGCCATTTTCTGGGGTGGCTGCTGACTGCAATTCGCAGCAGGGGTGCCCAGAAAGCTTGGGAACCCTGCACTGCGGATTCCAATCCCCAGCTACCTAGTTGTATCTGGCTGAACTCAAAACTTGGGCGAAGCCCACGTCATTTTTTTTTTAAATTATTTCATGAAATTCATGAAATAATAAAAAAAAAACAGAGGGCTTCCCTATATTTTTGGTTCCCAGCCAGGTACAAATAGGCAGCTGGGGGTTGGGGGCAGCCTGCTGTACCTGGCTAGCATACAAAAATATGGCGAAGCCCACGTCATATTTTTTTGGGGCATAAAACCTTCTGCATACAGTCCTGTATGGAGGATGCTGAGCCTTGTAGTTCTGCAGCTGCTCTCTGCTCTCCTGCATACACCAGTGAATGGAGAGACAGAATAAGAACTGGATGTTTGAAACGCGTCCTCTATAACATGGGCTTGATTTATCATAGCATGGACTTTTTAAGACGATATGAATAAAGAATCTTCATTTTAAAGAAACTTTCTGCCTGGACCTGAGTGCTGGTAATTTCCTCTACTACCACTACAAGGACTTGCTGACCTTTTTTTCTCCATGCACGATCAATGGCATTTGGGCTTCCATTGAAGCAGGTGAGCCAGGTAAAACCTTTTCTGCAACTAGTGAATGGAGTATGCTGAGCCTTGTAGTTCTGTTCCCCCTGCCTCTCCCTCCAGCATACAGTCGTGGATGGAGCAGGCTGAGCCTTGTAGTTCTGCAGCTGCTGTCTGCTCTCCTGCATACACTAGTGGAGAATGAAGAACATATTGAAGAAGGAAATGACATCAGACCTTTTTTTTTCAACAATCTTTAATGGCATTTGTTCACTGATAAAAAAATGCATAAAAGCGCAGTGAGCAAAAACGCATCAAAACGCAGCAAAAAACGCACCAAAATGCGGTAAAAACGCATGCGTTTTTTGCTGCTTTTTTTGCCGCGGGTGTGTTTGTGCGTTTTTTTGCCACAAAAAATGCACAAAAACCCAGCGTAAAAAAAAACGCAGTGTGTGAACTTACCCTAAGAGATTTAGGAGGGAAACAGAGTCTGGGACACCACACCTCACAGAAAAACATAGAATAACCTATAGCCTGCATGCTTTGAAGGATTCCAACAGTATAAATATGAGAGGAGCAGATGTGATAGGTCTTCCCACAATGTGTTATTAAAGGAGCAAGCAGACTAACAGAGCCTGCCTATAAATCAGCACACAGCAGATCAACACCCGAGAATGCCTGTGTTGATCCCAGACACCAGAGAAACCATCGGGCAGAGTGACAGAATCCGCAATCTGAACAATGCCGCCTTGACTGTCAGCGAAGTTTGTTCAAAACTTCATGTGATCATACTCTTTCCTTTAAAGAGAGTCAGGACCCAGTCTCTCAGGATGAAGATGATGGAATGTCCTAACTAGTAGCTAAGCATGGATATCTGAGACTGGTACCTAAATTCTCTCATTAGGACCATAACCTCGCCAATGACACAAATACTGTAAAGATTGGCAAACAAAACGAGAAACAATGTTTTTGAACTCCTGAAATTCTAATGACCTATCAACTAAGACCAGAGGTAGAGGTAAGGCGTGAGGGGTTTCTGAACTCACATATTTCTTAAACACAGATCTATTAAACACATTATAACTCTTGTAAGATGCCGGTAACACCAGGAGGAAAGCAACCAGATTAATGACTGATATGATTTTGTACAGACTGCTTAACCGAGGTCCTAACTTCCGTGAAGGTATCTTAATCTTAAAGGAGTGGTTCACCCATATTTATTATTTGCTATATCGATATTATATTGAGAAACAATGTTTCTCTCAAATACCTTTTGTTGGCAATAGTGCCTGTGAGAGGCGCTATTGCGGACTACTGTTCCCCTCATCTGACCCCCGGGCTCCATGACCTCGGGTATCTGGTGATGTCACGTCAAGTTCCTGTTGACCTGATATCACCGCGGCCGGCTGCAGTCTTCCTGACTCATTGAGCTGTGAGTGGTGATTCACCGCTTGTCACAGCCCAGTGTGTCTCCTGCTTGCAGAGCTCTGCTGTGAAGGAGGAGGGAGCAGGGAGCTGATGGGCTGACATGCTGGGCTGTGATGAGCGGTGAAACACCGCCCACATCCCATCACTCACGGACACTGCAGCCGGCTGCGGTGTTCATGAATGATGTGCTGTGGGCGGTGTTTCACTGCTCATCACAGCCCAACATGTCAGCCCATCAGCTCCCCGCTCCCTCCTCCCTCACAGCAGAGTGCTGCAAACAAGAGACACGCTGGGCTGTGACAAGCAGAGAATCACCGCCCACAGTTCAGTGAGTCAGGAAGACTGCAGCCGTCCGCGATGATGTTATGTCAACAAAAACTTGACGTGACATCACCGGATCCACAAGGTCACGGAGCCCCGGGTTCAGGCGAGGGGAACGGTGGTCCGCAATAGCGCCTCTCACAGGCACAATTCCCAACATAAGGTATTTGAGAGAAACATTGTTTCTTAACATAATATCGATCTATCAAATAATAAATATGGGTGAACCACCCTTTTAATGTTTCTTGTAGATAACCAGACAAGATCACCCACATACAGATCTGGACCAAGCAAACATCTACAGTCAGCTGTATGTTTAGACTTAGAACACATATCACGCAAATGCTGCTGAATCCTCTCTCATTCTAACGATAATATTGAGACAAATTGGTCCTTCCCAGGTACACCTGATGAGTGCCTCTGTTGAAACATACAGAAATGGGGATGATGACCATAGACACAAAAAAGGAGATATACCAGAAGATTCATGGTGGTGAACATTGATTGCAAATTAAGTGAGAGAAAGGAATGATGACCACTCTTCCTGATTATCTGAAACAAACCAACGCAAATATTGCTCCATTGCGGATTTACGTGTTCTGTTTGTCCATTAGACAGAGTGGAATGAGATAGTTTAATCCTTAACCGAAAGCAGAAAGCTCTACAAAAGATGGCAATAAACGGAGTTCCTCTGTCAGAGACAATATTAGAGGGGATTCTGTGGAGTTTAACAATATCACAAATAAACACCTGGGCTAAAGTCTTGGCATTAGGTAAGGTGATAAAATGTCTCATCGTAGAAAACCTATCCACCAACACCAAAATAACTAGATTACCAGCAGAGGAAGGTAAATCTATAATAAAGTCCATGGAATTGTCTATCCAAGGTTGAATAGGGAATATCAAAGGCTGAAAACATCTCAAACGACAAATGTGAGGTGCCTGAGATAATGCACAGATAGCACACAAATACACATAAGATACCCCATCCCTCTGGATTCTAGGCCACCAAAAGCAATGCAATATGAGATCCAAAGTACCTTTGACTCCAGGATAACCAGCCAGGACAGAATCATGATGCTTCCCCAGAACCATAAGATTAGAGATGAGCGATCCTGCCAAGGATTAGATAGCCAATCCGATCAACTATCCTAGCCGAACCCAATGAATTCAACGGAAGGAACACTTATGCGTTAAACAATGGTGTAGGGGGGCTAAAAATGGTGTAGGGGCCTTCAAAAAAGAAAATAAGGAAATAATAGAGCAGGACATACTTACAGAGTCTTCCCACAGCTCTATCGCTACTTCCAGAGCCACTAATTATCCCTCATACATATTCACTACCCACCAGAGTCTCTTATTGACTGCAGTCAAACTACCACCCTCTCTGGCAACTTTATACTGGTGTAAAAGAATAAATATATTTCAAAAGTGCCATGCTATCCCGCAATATATTGATGGCAGCATAGATAAAGCCCATGGCTTTATCTATGCTGTACGCTTTACTTGGCTGTGTATCGAAATAAGAGGAACCATATGCAGCTTTTTCTAAAATTATTTAAATAAATAAACAAATACATTTAAATAAAAAAAACGTGCAGTCCCCCTTAATTTTGATACCCAGCCAAGATGAACCCGACAGCTGGGGATTGGTATTCTCAAGCTGGGTAGACCTATGGTTATTGGGCCCCTGAGCCTAAAAATAGCAGCCTGGATTCACCCAGGATTGTTGCATCTATTAGATGCAACAATCCCGGCGCTTTACCCAGCTCTTCCCAATTGCCTTGGTGTGATGGCAATTGGGGTAATAAGGGATTAATAGTAGCCTACTAAGCCCTACATTAGTAATGGGAGATATCTATGAGACCCCCCATGACTAATCTGTAAGTTAAAGGAAATAAAAACAAACACCAAAACAATCCTTGATACCCAGTCAAGATAAAGCCCAACAGCTGAGAGCTGGTATTCTCAGGCTGGGGAGACTGCTGATTATTGCACCTCCTGCCTAAAAATATCAGCCTGTAGCCACCAAGGATTACCGCATCCATTAGATATTAAAATTAAAATACTTCGGCACTCATAAGAAGAAATGAAACTTCAGTCTGTCCAAAATTGTGATTTTATTTATACAGAAAAGTAAAGAAAGCATCCAGACGTTTCGGCATGTTTTGCCTTTATCAATGCACACTGTCAAAAGATTTCCAAGAAAAATCAGCTGATGTAATGGACGGTTTTGGGAGAAGATCAAAGCCTAATGAAAATGCTGTGTACTTGGTAAGCACCAGAAAGAGGGTGTATCTAGCACCCATTCCTCAAGACTCCACTTGTGCATATTTCTGCTATTACTCTTGTGCATTAGAGAATCTATTACATGTCTGCTCTTGCTTAGTGCTACATAAGGTTTTCCCAGGAATATTATGGCCTTGCCTTACTGTGGTATATTAATTCCCTTAAGCATTCAAAAGTTAACAAATAGAGTACCATAATTTGTTGCACTAGTAGTTCCAGAGCCACCTGTCAGACAATATTGTTACTCTGGAACCGTGAATTTCAATTGGGCCTTATAGTCTACCTGATTCCAGACTCCATTTTGGTGCTTACCAAGTACACAGCATTTTCATTAGGCTTTGATCTTCTTCCAAAAACTGTCCATTGCATCAGCTGATTTTTCTTGGAAAGGAAAGCTTTACTTTTCTGCATAAATAAAATCACAATTTTGGACAGACTATAGTTACATTTTTTCTTATGAGTGCCGAAGTATTCTGATTTTAATTTGGACTAGTATTTACTTCTGAGTACCAACCACAGTTGAGCCAGGCTTCTTTCTTTTTGCATCCATTAGATATGACAATTCCAGAACTTTACTAACTGTTCCTGATTGCCCTGGTATGTTGGCAATCGGTGTAAAAAGGGGTTAATGGCAGCCCACAGCTACCACTAAGTCATGGATTAGTAATGGGAGGCATCTATGAGACCCCCATTACTAGTCTGCAAGTGGAAATAAATAAAACACAAACATCGAAAAAATCCTTTATTTGAAATGAAATACAAAAACCCCACCCTCGTTCACCCCTTAATTAATCTCCAAAACACCCAGGTCTAATGGATGCAGCAATCCTGGGCAGCTGCAGGCTGATATTTTTAGGCTGGGGGGCAATAACCATGGGTTTCCCCAACCTGAGAATACCAGCTCCCAGCTATTGGGCTTTATCTTGGCTGGGTATGAAAATTGAGGGGACCGCACACCGTTTTTTAAATTATTTATTCACATTTTTTTTCTTTTTTTTTAAAAAAGCTGCATGCAGTTTGTCTTATTTTCATACACTGATACACAGCTAAGATAAGCACACGGCTGAGGGCTGCAGCCTGTAGCTGCATGCCTTATTTGTGGTGGTATAAATCTATAGGGAAATCGCACGGTATTTTTTTATTTACTTATTTTACACCAGTATAACTCTGTCAGAGAGGGTGGTAGCATGGTCTGACTACAGCCAATGAGAGATGCTGGTGGCCAGGGAAAGCAGTGAATATGAATGAGGGATAATTAGCGGCACCAGAAGTAGCGCTAGAGCGGCAAGGAGACTCGGTAAATATGTCCTGCTTTACCCATTTTGCTTCCTTGTTTACAGTGATTTACCTGGCCAATCACAGCCATGCCAATACTTGACATGGCTGTAATGGGGCCATGAGAGGATGGTTTCTGCAAAACAAACATGTACCAGTCCAAACCGAACATTTCTCACTTTTGGTAAAATGTTTGGTTTTCAACAAGTATCATATGGTTTTGTAATTTTCCAATCTTTTCCGATCAAGATTGCTCATCTCTACTTCAGACAGAGATTCAAGGGAACAAATTACATGTTCACCGGAACCACAGATGGCTTATCACCTTGAGCCTTAGGCTGCATTCACACATCAGTTTTTTGGCATCAGGCCCGATCTGACAAAAAAACCGATGCGACGAAAAAATGGATCTGTTGCATCAGTTTTTTCCATCAGGTCTTTCAGTTTTTTGACAGATCCGGTATGATTCTGAGCATGTTCAATTAAAAAAAACGGATCCGGCGTCCCTAGGCTTCCATTATAAAACACTCCGTACGGCCCCGGATCTGGCACGATCCGTTTTTTTTTTTTGCCGGACACAAAAACATTCACTTACACGTTTCATCCGGCCGCCGGACAAGTAAATTTTGCCGGATCCGGCAAAAAACGGATGAAAAACAAGGCCATCCGGCACAATCCAGTGCTAATGAAAGTGTTTGCAGAAAAAACGGATTCGGTGGCAACAGACGCCGGATCCGTTTTTTCATGTTTTTGCCGGATTGTGCCTGATGGCAAAAAACTGATGTGTGAAAGCAGCCTTAGCAATCTCAGATTCCACATCAGTACTAAGCGGTGACACCGGGGACCGGTTCCTCATATGGTTCCCACCCTGGAAAACTGGACAAAGCGTCAGTTTTAATGTTTTTAGAACCAGGGTGATAAGTAACAAAAATATTAACTTAGTAAATAATAAAGATCATCGAGCTTGTCTCGGTGTAAAACATTTAGTTGACTCAAAGTAAACAAGGTTTTTATTGTTAGTAATTACTGTAACAGGATGAATAGCTCCCTCTAGAAAGTTTCACCATTCCTCAAACGCTAACTTAATTGCGAATAATTCTCTGTTACCAATATAATAATTATGCTCAGTTGAAGATAGTTTCTTAGAATTAAAGCAGTTTACCAAGAGATGGACCCTGGGACAATACAGCTCGCACCTCCTTCTTTTGACGCCTCAAACTCCTCACATGCATCAACAGTAAAAAGTTGAGATACATCAGGCTGTACCAATATGGATGCCAATGAGAAACACTTCATAAAACAGTCAAAAGCATGTAAAGCACTATGAGTCCATCTAAAGAAGTCCACACCCTTCTTAGTCATGTAAGTGGTCTTGCTATAGCAGAGAAATGCTTAAACTTCAGGTAGTAATTAGCAAAATCTAAAAAACATTGAAGGACTTTGAGGTTCTAGGAAAGGACCCATTTCAAAATAGCCTTTAGTGGGATACATCTGCAAAACTGCAGCTGAGATCATGTAACCCCAAAAACACATTTTCTAGCTTAGCATACAATTTATTCACTCTGAGAATTTGTAATATTTGTCTGACATTTTCAAAATGAGACCAAAAGTCCTGTGAATATATGAGAATGTAATCAAGGTAACAATTACCAAATTACCCTAAAGATGAGAAAACACATCATTAACAGAATGCTGGAATACTGCAGGCACGTTGGTTAGACCGAAAAGCATCACCAGATTTTCGAACTGCCACTCCAGCATATCCCCCTCTCTTACCTCAATCAGAATATAGGACCCCTAAGGTATGGTTTAGAGAACTATTTAGCACTGGCAATCTGACTAAATAGGTCAGGAATGAGTGGCAGGGGATACAAATCACAAACTGTTATCTGGTTGAGTTCACAAAAATTCAGGCACGGCTGTAGTATACCATCCTTCTTGTTAACAAAGACAAAACCAGCAGCTATTGGAGATGAGGATGGCCTGATGTGCCCTTTAGCCAAACTCCCAGTTATATACTCGTTAAGAGCTAATCTCCCAGTGCCCAACTAATTATACATTCTGCACTTGGGCAATTTTGCTCCTGGCTTAACCGTATGGTACAGTTATAAGGTCTATGCGGTGGCAACTCCTGACAAGCTTTCTCAGAAAACACATCACCAAAATCTGAGAGAGGATCTGCCAGACTAGAGGTAACAGATTCCTAGACAGATTAAATAACTCCTTCCCCTCTAACCCAGAAGAATTAGCAAAGGTTCATCAATTATATTTGTTTTGTCGCGGGCGGGGAGGAGGGTGTCAGCACACTACGCTCACCCCTTCTGCTCGGGTCCGGCGGCTGCTGCTCAGTGGTGGCTCGAGCTGTGGGCCGGATCCCGGGGGTTTCTCGAGCGGCACTCCTCGCCCGTGAGTGAAAGGGGTTGTTTGGGTGTGGGGATTGTTTATTGTCCGTTACGCCACCCACGGTTGTGGTGATTGCACCACCGCTGCTCTGGATGGGGATCCTGGGGATGGTGATACGGAGCAGCCAGGTGTTGTGTTGCCCCTCCGTGGGTAGGGGTTGGTGATCCCGGGGCCCGGTGATGGCTTGGGGGGTGCAGGGCCTGGTGGGCGCAGGGACGCGGGGGCAGCGCTGTGCCTTGCGGCACTGTGGTACTCACTCAGCCTGAGACGTTGACACAGTTTTTACGGTAAACCAAACGGCTGGTAAGACGGTCCCACGGACGGCTGCACTTGCTCTTCCGGTAGGTGACGGTGATGTCCCTTTTCCTAGCACCTTGGTGTACTTGTTGGTTGCGATGGGTCCCCACCGGTAACCGCTCCCCGGCTTCAAGCTGGACCGGAGGAGCTCTACTCTTTGCCCGCAGGCGCTGGCCCTAAGAAACTGGTGCCTTGGCGGTGGCGGTGTCTCTCTTACACTGGCTGGGCTGTTGCCTTCAATCGGGACTTGGTTGTTGGGGGATCTATGTCCCCTTCACTGACGGATTCGGCAAATTACGGCGACTCCAAGCCTTGCCGGGGTCCGAGAGGCCCCTGCCCTGGTGCTGACTGTCCTTCGGAACACTGCTCCAGACCACCGGGCACACAGCCTACGGGGTCCTTCCAGGAACTTCCAAACGGTCCCCCTTCAGACAGTCACCGCCGTTGCTGACCTTGCTGACCTGCCCTGCACTCAGCTGGACTCTTCAGGCTTTGCACACTCTTTCTGTTCTGTCACCACTCCTGCTTTCCTCCTTTACTACTTTTCTTCCTTCACTTTCACTTAGCTGTTCTCTTTAGCCCCTGTCTGGGCTACTCCTCCACTCCTTCCACTTCCTCCTCCCTGACTCAACTCTCTTCAACTCCGTTGTTTACTCAAGCTCGTCCCTGAGCTGACTGCCTGGTTTCTCCCGCCTCCAGAGCTGTGATCTCCTCGGTGGGTGGAGCCAACCGCCTGGCCCACCCCCTGGTGTGAATCATCAGTCTCTGGAGGAAGGCAACAAGGATTTTTGGTTAGCTTAGATGTTCCTACCTGGGATGTAGGGTGTGGTGGTGTGTGATCACAGGTGATTTTAATCAGCAGGAGACTGCAAGAGGGGTCAGCCTTCTTTTTGCTCCCAGTTCACATATGGGAGCCAGTGGGAGGTGAGTGCACAGCTCCTCTCACTGTGTGCTGGTGCTGTGTGGTGGCTGCTGTTGTGGTGGTGTGGTGTCAGTGGGGCGGCGCGGCCTGGAGCCTTGGGGGCTTTGCCTTGCAGCATGGGTGCTGTGAGGCACCAGGTCGCTCGCCTTGCTGGCGCTTTTGTCGCTGCGGCGGTGGTCAGTACACGGTGCCGCACAAAAAGGTCAGGTTAGGGACCCACTCAAGAGGTTTGCCGTGACGTGGCAGTGGGCTTAATACAATCTGATCAGAATGGTAACAAAAGAACCTCATGTTCTATTTAATTTTTTGCCTAGCGGCTTTAGATCATTGTTTTTTTGGGATGTGCGATCCATGTCTTTTTCTTCATAGTATGGTATTTATATCATTCTATCCCCCTCTTTTTTTGCTTGGATCTGCACTCTCCTCATTTGGCACAGGTGATTTTAATCAGCAGGAGACTGCAAGAGGGGTCAGCCTTCTTTTTGCTCCCAGTTCACATATGGGAGCCAGTGGGAGGTGAGTGCACAGCTCCTCTCACTGTGTGCTGGTGCTGTGTGGTGGCTGCTGTTGTGGTGGTGTGGTGTCAGTGGGGCGGCGCGGCCTGGAGCCTTGGGGGCTTTGCCTTGCAGCATGGGTGCTGTGAGGCACCAGGTCGCCCGCCTTGCTGGCGCTTTTGTCGCTGCGGCGGTGGTCAGTGCACGGTGCCGCACAAAAAGGTCAGGTTAGGGACCCACTCAAGAGGTTTGCCGTGACGTGGCAGTGGGCTTAATACAATCTGATCAGAATGGTAACAAAAGAACCTCATGTTCTATTTAATTTTTTGCCTAGCGGCTTTAGATCATTGTTTTTTTGGGATGTGTGATCCATGTCTTTTTCTTCATAGTATGGTATTTATATCATTCTATCCCCCTCTTTTTTTGCTTGGATCTGCACTCTCCTCATTTGGCACAGGTGATTTTAATCAGCAGGAGACTGCAAGAGGGGTCAGCCTTCTTTTTGCTCCCAGTTCACATATGGGAGCCAGTGGGAGGTGAGTGCACAGCTCCTCTCACTGTGTGCTGGTGCTGTGTGGTGGCTGCTGTTGTGGTGGTGTGGTGTCAGTGGGGCGGCGCGGCCTGGAGCCTTGGGGGCTTTGCCTTGCAGCATGGGTGCTGTGAGGCACCAGGTCGCCCGCCTTGCTGGCGCTTTTGTCGCTGCGGCGGTGGTCAGTGCACGGTGCCGCACAAAAAGGTCAGGTTAGGGACCCACTCAAGAGGTTTGCCGTGACGTGGCAGTGGGCTTAATACAATCTGATCAGAATGGTAACAAAAGAACCTCATGTTCTATTTAATTTTTTGCCTAGCGGCTTTAGATCATTGTTTTTTTGGGATGTGCGATCCATGTCTTTTTCTTCATAGTATGGTATTTATATCATTCTATCCCCCTCTTTTTTTGCTTGGATCTGCACTCTCCTCATTTGGCATAGGTGATTTTAGTCAGCAGGAGACTGCAAGAGGGGTCAGCCTTCTTTTTGCTCCCAGTTCACATATGGGAGTCAGTGGGAGGTGAGTGCACAGCTCCTCTCACTGTGTGCTGGTGCTGTGTGGTGGCTGCTGTTGTGGTGGTGTGGTGTCAGTGGGGCGGCGCGGCCTGGAGCCTTGGGGGCTTTGCCTTGCAGCATGGGTGCTGTGAGGCACCAGGTCGCCCGCCTTGCTGACGCTTTTGTCGCTGCGGCGGTGGTCAGTGAACGGTGCCGCACAAAAAGGTCAGGTTAGGGACCCACTCAAGAGGTTTGCCGTGACGTGGCAGTGGGCTTAATACAATCTGATCAGAATGGTAACAAAAGAACCTCATGTTCTATTTAATTTTTTGCCTAGCGGCTTTAGATCATTGTTTTTTTGGGATGTGCGATCCATGTCTTTTTCTTCATAGTATGTTAACTTAGATGTTCCTACCTGGGATGTAGGGTGTGGTGGTGTGTGATCTGTGTCCCCTGGCTTGCCCAGGGCGACACAGTTTCACTGTCCAGAAAGACTGTAATTGGGAAAACTAGGACCACAACATTAAAGGGAACCTGTCATCAGAAATTTAGCTATAAAGCTAAAAGTTCCCCCCTCTGCAGCTCCTGGGCTGCATTCTAGGAAGCTTCCTATAGTTTTTGTGGCCCCTTTTATTCCAAAATAAATACTTTACAAACTTGTACCTTTTCGTATGCAAATTTCTTAAATCTTCCATGGGGGCGGGCTGCCTGATGTACGTTGCTGTCCTGCTGCCGATTTACGCCGCCCCCGAACGCTGAATTTCAAACCTCAGGGCGCCCCTGGGCGCCCGTGGTCCCGTGCATGCGCTGTGCTACTGTAGCGGTGCCGTGCACTGTGTGCACGTGTGACCGCTAGTGACACTTTGCGCGGGCACGAGGTTATGGGCGACGCTGTGAGTGTCATCAGCAAGTGCCGCCCATAACCTCGTGACCGCACTTTCGCCTATTCCTCCAGCGTTCTGCTCGCTGGCCAGATGACCGGACGTCACCTCCTTCCCATCCTGCTCAGCAGCAGGAAATAGATGGGAGGAGCGGACGGAGCAGTCGGTGCCCGCGCAAAAGCATCACCAGCGGTCACACGTGCACGCAGTGCACGGCACCGCTACAGTAGCACAGCACATGCGCGGGACCACGGGTGCCCAGGGGCGGCGTCCTGAGGTTTGAAATTCAGCGTTCGGGGGCGGCGTAAATCGGCAAGAGGACAGCAACGTACATCAGGCAGCCCGCCCCCATGGAAGATTTAAGAAATTTGCATACGAAAAGGTACAAGTTTGTAAAGTATTTATTTTGGAATAAAAGGGGCTACAAAAACTATAGGAAGCTTCCTAGAATGCAGCCCAGGAGCTGCAGAGGGGAACTTTTAGCTTTATAGCTAAATTTCTGATGACAGGTTCACGTTAACCCTTGCAGGTAATAAACATTGAGACAATATAGTGGAGGAAGTACGTAGACCCAGTTTGGAATCCCCCTCCTGACCTGGGTCTAGAAGTTTTCCAACTGCCGTTTTTCCTTGGACATGGAAAGGGCAGGTACTGATAGTGTCTCTTTTTACCACTGAAAAAACAAACCCCTCCCCTTTTAGTAGTAGAAGAGATTCTCTCCATTTGATGTCCTTCCAAACTGCATCGGTTTGGGTGAGGTCTCTGGAAGTAATGTTGCTACAGTAACCTCCTTCCAGAGAGTCTTGGTTCTGAGACCTCTTTTGAAAACGGCAATCAATACGTATTACTAGAGACATGGCACACTCAAGAGAAGGATTTGTTTCATACATTACCAATTCCTCCTTAACCCTCTCAGATACACCCTGGAAAAACTGGCTTTGTGAGTGCAGGGTCATCCCCTGAGTGTCCATGGACCAGCGCCAGAATTTGCTGCAATAGTCCTCTGCAGGACAATTCTCCTGTTGCAGTGAACAGACTTTAGATCAAAAGATTATTTGTATGGATCATCATAGATGAGTTCGAGTACTGAGAAAAATCTGTCCTTTTACAAAGAACCAGTGACTCAGGGGACAAAGAAAAAGCCCATGCTTGTGTGTTCCCACTCAAGAGTGAGATCAAAATTCCCACCCCTTGTGCCACACTACCAGAGGAGTGGGAACATACACGGAAGTACAACTTACATGCTTCTCTAAAACCAACAAACTGGCTGCATTCCCTGAAAAATCTTTACATAAAGGGCAGTTTTGTTTTGGATGATCCAGCGACCAGAACAGACTGCGCCAGTGTGGCAGACTGTGCATGTTGCTGTACACCTTTAATGCAGCCACCTAGAGAGACAAGGTCTGCATTTGCCTTAATAGTACATCAACAATGTCCATGCTGGAATATAAAGTTAGGCCACCTATAATGTCATGATGACTTTGGAATAGTGGGAATCCAGGCCTGTGTTGAATAGAAATGAGTGAACCATTCACAGTTTGGATTGTCGAGCCTGATAGAACAAACGCTATGTTTGCCAAACTTCTAACCTTTTTGAACCTTTTTGAACCCCATTGAATCCAAAAGGAGGCTAAATGAAAAAAAACCTTTAGGGGGGGTCGAAAAGCTTCCAAAACATGGATGAGAGACAGGCGTAGGGCTGGTGCTCCCATACCCTTGCAAATACAGACAAGATACAACTTGGAGACCCATCTTGAACTTTTGACATTTAAAAAACATTCAGACAGACTGCAGGACAGTGGCATCAATTGCCCCCCCTCCATTTCCCCATAGTGTGTTTGCACAGCAGGGCATTATGGTCCATGCAACACACAGAATGTGGGCTGGCATTTTCATTTTAAAAAAATCAAGAGATGCATGAGATACAGTTGTAGACCTCTTGCTCCCAGAACCCTGGCAATACAAACAAAAGATAATTTGGAGACTCATCTTGGAATCTTGAGATTAAAAACCTTTCAAGAAGACATCAGGACCGTGACATAAATTGCCCCCCCTTATTTCCCCATAGTCTGTCTGCAAAGCAGGGAGGTATGGTCCATTCAACACAAAGGATGTGGCCTCGGTGTCTCACATAGATCACCAGGCATGGTCACTTCCGTAACAGCTGACAGGCTCTCACTCACCCCAACTGTAGTGGGTAAACAAGTGAACGTTCTGCGGTAAGAGACCTGTGTGAGAATAGTTTTAACATTGATTCAGGAGTAGAGTTGAGCGCGGTTCGTGGTTCGAGGTTCTCCAGTTCGCGGCTCGAGTGATTTTGGGGGCTGTTCTAGATAGAACTAGAACTCGAGCTTTTTGCTAAAGCTCGATAGTTCTAGATACGTTCGAGAACGGTTCTAGCAGCAAAAAGCAGGGCTTTTTACAGCTACAGTGTGCAGGAGCCATCGCTGGCAGCCTGCCAGAAGCTGGTAACCAAGATAAACATCGGGTATCCAAGCAAAGCGCTTTGGTTAGTAACCCGATGTTTATCCTAGTTACGTGCAGGAAGCCCACACTTCCCCGCTCAGCTCGCTCCGCCCCCTCCTGCACGCGGCATGTACACATACATACACACACACACACACACACGTCCCCAGCCATGCAGTCCACGACACTGACGTTCTCCTGGCACTCTGCACACATGGTCCCGCTTGGCTTACCTGCGGTGATGAAGTCCCGACCTCAGCGCTGTCACTGTCCTCCATGGCCGCCGCTTGTCACATCACCTTCTCTCGCTTCCGACCCGAGACTGACTAGCGGTGACGTCACGGGCCTCTCGCGATACTTGGCTGTGAAGGCGGCGGTCATTGAACTCAGTGACAGGTGCTGTCGGCAGTGCAGGAGATCAGCGCAGGTAATGTACCTCGCTAACAGCAGCACTTGTCATGCCCTGCAGTGACCTGGGCTGACCCATTGATGTTAGCTCAGGTCACTGCACTGCTCTCCCAGCCAATGGGGAACATCCTGCTCTTCATTGACTGGGACAGTGTGGATCGTCATGGCAACCCCTTGGATTACACCGGACCTGGATTTGTTTGTCTTTCTATTAAATTGGTTAAAGAGGGAATGTATTGGGGAGTATGTTTTCAAATAAAATGTGTTTGTCGTCTATTTTTCTTTATTACTGACTGGGTAGGTGATGTCGGGTATCTGATAGACGCCTGACCTCACCAACCCCAGGGCTTGATGCCAGGTGACATTACACATCTGGTATTAAACCCATATATTACCCCACTTGCCACCGCACCAGGGCGTGGGATGAGCTGGGGCGAAGCACCAGGATTGGAACATCTAATGGATGCGCCACTTCTGGGGCGGCTGCAGCCTGCTATTTTTAGGCTGGGGAGAGTCCAATAACCATGGACCTCTCTAGTCTGAGAATATCAGACCCCAGCTGTCTGCTTTACCTTGGCTGGTGATCCAATTTTGGGGGGACCCCTACGTTTTTTTTTTTTAATTATTTATTTAATTTAAAATAACAGCGTGGGATTCCCTCAGTTTTGGATTACCAGCCAAGGTGAGGTTGCCAGCTGTGGTCTGCAGGCTGCAGCCGTCTGCTTTACCCTAGCTGGCTACAAAAATAGGGGGAACCCTACGTCATTTTTTTTTTCATTTTTTTGGCTGAATACAAAGCTAAGCACCCCTTAGTGCCACATGAAAGGCACCAAAGGGTGCAAAATTACAAAATGCAGGAGAGTGGGACATTATGTGTCTTTCTGCCATTATAATGACAGAAAAGACTGATATAAAGTGTATAAGCACAAGAAAATCACCAGAGCGCTCTACGCTGTGAAAAGCAGTAGAAAATGGCACTGGAGTGAACATGTGACCGCCTCATGTAGGATGAAGCTATGGATCCTGGGTAAATTTATGCATTTACCCTCCTTCAGTTTTTTTGCAGTACACAAAAAAAACGGAAGGCACACAGATGACAAACAGATGACATACGGACCGTCTACGGAACGGAAACGGATGCCACACGGATGCACCCGTGAAAAAAAGCGGACTGTTTTTTGCAGACCGCAAAAATGGATCGGTCGTGTTAATGTAGCCTTATTCTGATCTGCCTGTTTATAAACAGCAGGCAGAAATAAGTGAATAACGCCCCCCAGCGTCAGAAATTCTCCGGGGTTTCAGGGCTAGCTGAGACCCTGGAGATCATGATTCATGACAGTTTTTCCGGTCCCCGCTCACGTGATCACAGGTATACACCGTACACCGATGATCACGTTACAGTAAATGAAAGCGCCGGTAAAAAATTATTTATCTCCCATCTGGCATGAACAAACATGATAAATCTCCTCCCCGGACCCCTTCGGTCCCCCGGTATCGCCAAAGTGCCCCCCCTGATGCCCTCCCAGAAATCCAAGATGGCTGCGCGCACAGCAGCGCGCCGGCCGCATTCACCCTACTCCTCTGATTTCTGTTGCATGTGCCATGACACATGCGACAGAAAACTATTCCCCAGGCCCTGCCAGGTCACCGCCTATAACCCCACCGGTGTTCCCCGGTGTCCCACAGTACCTGTGCAGCGTTGATCCCCCCACGGCCCTCTCCTTCACAATAGACGCTGCCGCATGCACAGAGCGGCTGTCAGCTCAGCTTCCTGTGTTCAGACACAGTGAGTGGTGGTTATGCATCTGTAAGCTAAATGGGTGGCACGGTGGCTCAGTGGTTAGCACTGCAGTCTTGCAGCGCTGAGGTTCTGGGTTCAATTCTCACCAAGGACACCATCTGCAAGGAATTTGTATGTTCTCCCCGTGTTTGCGTGGGTTTCCTCTGGGTACTCCAGTTTCCTCCCACACTGCAAAGACATACAGCGCTATGGAATTAATAACGCTATATAAATGAATAAATTATTATTATTACTGCAATGCCCTGCTCATGAGGTAAGGAACATAATTGATCAGGAGAGCTATATACTACATTTCCAAATGGAGGGATTTGCTTTTATAGTTTCCCTGCTGAACGACTACCAAACATGAGAGTCCGTTATACGCCACGAGAAAACACATCTAAATAGCGAGCTCTGTTGTTAAGTATTCATTCAGCTGGATAACTGGACTTAAAGGGGTATTCCATCTCCAAGATCCTATCCCCAATATATAGTAGGTGGAATAGCAATAATATCAGCAAATACCAATATTTGGAAATGTAGAATAGTTCTCCTGGTTAGGCATGCCCTTACCTCATGAGCAGGGCATTGCAGCTTTGGTAGTAACTATTACGACATGGACTCTGCTGCTGTGGACCCGGGGAGAGTGAGTGCAGATTCATTGCACCCACACTCCTCACATGAAGGGTCTGCACTCCTAGAAAATGGGGGATATGTTCCCTGAGTGTCTCCCCCCTTATATTCTAGACGGTCCAGAGTCGTCGTGGGACCCCTTTATTGAATTGGCGCATCTAGTGGATGCGCCACGTCTGGGGTGCCTGCGGCCTGCTATTTTTAGGCTGTGAAGGCCCAATAACTATGGACCTTCCCACCCTGAGAATACCAGACCACAGCTGTCCGCTTTACCTTGGCTGGTGATCCAATTTGGGGGGGACCCTACTTTTTTTGTGTAATTATTAATATTTATAAAATAATTATAAAAAAAGAGCCTGGGAGGACCTCCACATTGGATCCCCAACCACGGTAAAGCTGCCAGCTGTGGTTTTCAGGCTACAGTCGTCTGCTTTACCCTAGCTGGCCATCAAAAATGGGGGGACCCAACGTCATTTTTTTTTTAACTATTTTTTAAATAGAAAAAATTAATGGGCTTCCCTGTATTTTGATTGCCAACCAAGGTAACGGCAGGCAGATGGGGGTGGCAACCCATAGCTGTCTGCTTTATCTGCGCTGAGAATCAAAAATACCGCGGAGCGCTACGTCATTTTTTTTAAAGATTTATTTTTACAGCACTGTGATGTCCAGCAATCAAAATACAGGGAAGCCCATTTTGTTTTTAGTTATTTAAATAAATAATTAAAAAATATATATATGGGCTCCCGCTGCATTTTTTGTATTGCTAGCTAAGGGTAATCCAAGCAGCTACTGGCTGCTAACCCCCACTGCTTGGTGTTACCTTCACTGGCAATGTAAAATCCAAGGAAGCATTTTTTATATTTTTTGCCAAAAAACTACAAAAAAAGGACGTGAGCTTCGCCATATTTTTGTATGCTAGCCAGGTATAGCAGGCAGGTGCTGGAAGAGTTGGATACAGCGCCAGAAGATGGCGCTTCCATGAAAGTGCCATTTTCTGAGGCGGCTGCAGACTGCAATTCGCAGCAGTGGGGCCCAGAAAGCTCAGGCCAACCTGTGTTGCGGATTCCAATCCCCAGCTGCCTAGTTGTACCTGGCTGGACACAAAAATGGGGTGAAGCCTACGTCATTAGTTTTCTAATTATTTCATGAAATTCATGAACTAATAAAAAAGGGCTTCTCTTTATTTTTGGTTCCCAGCCGGGTACAAATAGGCAACTGGGGGTTGGGGGCAGCCGTACCTGCCTGCTGTACCTGGCTAGCATACAAAAATATGGCGAAGCCCACATAACTTTTTCAGGGGGCAAAAAACTTCTACATACAGTCCTGGATGGAGTATGCTGAGCCTTGTAGTTCTGCAGCTGCTGTCTGTCTGTATGGAGAAGAGCAGACAGCAGCTGCAGAACTACAAGGCTCAGCATACTCCATCCAGGACTGAATTTTAATTGAGATTTTTTAAAATAAAAAATCCCCAATAAGCCAGCGCTGATAAGAGGTTTTTTTATTAATATTTTATACTTTTTATTGCTATCCTTGTTTTAGACACAAATTTATTCAAAACAATTCACACAATAGAACAAGGAAAAAGAAAGAAGAATAAACCACATATGGTAGAAATAAAAATAAAAGTAAAAATAAAGAATAAGTAATTGATAGTGCAGCAAACAGATACCAGGTGTCTGGTTGCAGTACCCCGGCCGGTAGTAGAGCAATTATTAAATCTAGTATAGTATATTAAGTGATGCTTCAAGGCATATGATATTTAATGCCAATTGAAACTATCACTGCAATATGATTTTTCAGATACCTGGAGAGTTTTTTTCAATCCATAAGCAAAAAGGTTTTTAATAGAGGCTTAAATTATAAGCAGCAATTTCAGCGTTCCAAGTGCCTTTAAATGAATTTGAAGAAACTGCACTTCAGGATTGTAGTGAGGATGAGGTGCCCCAGCTCATCAAGTGTTCCAATAGGAGTTTACCTCATCCTCACTACAATCCTGAAGTGCAGTTTCTTCAAATTCATTTAAAGGCACTTGGAACGCTGAAATTGCTGCTTATAATTTAAGCCTCTATTAAAAACCTTTTTGCTTCTGGATTGAAAAAAACTCTCCAGGTATCAGAAAAATCATATTGCAGTGATAGTTTCAATTGGCATTAAATATCATATGCCTTGAAGCATCACTTAATATACTATACTAGATTTAATAATTGCTCTACTACCGGCCGGGGTACTGCAACCAGACACCTGGTATCTGTTTGCTGCACTATCAATTACTTATTCTTTATTTTTACTTTTATTTTTATTTCTACCATATGTGGTTTATTCTTCTTTCTTTTTCCTTGTTCTATTGTGTGAATTGTTTTGAATAAATTTGTGTCTAAAACAAGGATAGCAATAAAAAGTATAAAATATTAATAAAAAAAACCTCTTATCAGCGCTGGTTTATTGGGGATTTTTTATTTTAAAAAATCTCAATTAAAATTAATTTCTGATTCCAGGCAAATTAAAGGGGATTTTTTGCCTACAAACCTAGCTGCAGATTTAATGGTTATTGGGGTCAAGCGCTAACAATTGTCTGTAGACTACTTGGTATATCCATCCAGGACTGTATGCAGAAGTTTTTTGCCCACCAAAAAAATGACGTGGGCTTCGCCATATTTTTGTATGCTAGCCAGGTACAGCAGGCAGCCACGGGCTGCCTCAGACCCCCAGTTGCCTATTTGTACCCGGCTGGGAACCAAAAATATAGGGAAGCCCGATTTTTTTTAATTATTTCACTTATTTCATGAAATAATTAAAAAACAAATGACGTGGGCTTCGCCCCATTTTTGTGTCCAGCCAGGTACAACTAGGCAGCTGGGGATTGGAATCCGCAGCACAGGTTAGCCCGAGGTTTCTGGGCGCCTCTGCTGCGAATTGCAGTCCGCAGCCGCCCCAGAAAATGGCGCTCTCATAGAAGCGCCATCATCTGACGCTGTATCCAACTCTTCCAACAGCCCTGGAGCCGGGTGGCTTGTTGGGTAATCATGAGTTAATACTGGCTTTGTTTTTCTAGCCAGTATTAAGCCAGAGATTCTTAATGTCAGGCACGTTTGACCCGGCCATTAAGAATCTCCAATAAAGGGTTAAAAAAAACACCACACAGATAAAAAATACTTTAATAGAAATAAATACACAGACACATTAGAAACTCCATCTTTATTACCCCCTGTCAGCCCTCCACGATCCATGGTCTTCTGTCTTTCTCGTTCAACAAATGCAGCTCTGCTACATCACTGCTGCATGGGGGAAGACGCTGCTTCCCGTGCAGAAATCACTCTGTGAAGGCTGCACGGGAAGCAGCGTGCAACCTTCACTCCGTGAGTGATCAGTGCTGCTGGCTGTCAGCGGTAACGCTGACAGACGCGTTACCATAGCAACGGTGCTCCCGGAGCCGCAGTTAGCGGTGACGTCACCGCTAACTGCGTTGCTATGGCAATGGTGATCTCCGTTAATGACCGGCTGTGTCAGCCGATCCCCAACGGAACGGGGAGTCGACCGTGTGCTAGAGCATGTCGCCGATACACGGCGATACACAAATGTGCACCATGTACCGGAGAGATGCACTCGCAGGTCCTACATGACGCGTCATAGTCATGTGACCAGTCTGTAGCCAATGAGATAATAGCCACGTGACTGGTCACATGGCTATTTTGACGTCACGATAGGTCCTGCATCACTGCTGGCAGTGCTGGTCACCGGGAGGATTCAGCGATCATCGGATGGAATAGCGGCAGGAGACAGAGTGCAGGAGGGATCGCGGGGAACGGTAAGTGTTATGGCAATGTTTATTAACTGTTTGTGTACATTTATCATGCATTTTTATGTGTTTGTGATTGCCTCCCATTATTAGAGTTGAGCGCGGTTCTAGGTTCGAGGTTCTCCAGTTCTAGGCTCGAGTGATTTTGGGGGCTGTTCGAGATTGAACTAGAACTCGAGCTTTTTGCAAAAGCTCGATAGTTCTAGATACGTTCGAGAATGGTTCTAGCAGCAAAAAGCAGGGCTTTTTACAGCTACAGTGTGCATGAGCCATCGCTGGCAGCCTGCCAGAAGCTGGTAACCAAGATAAACATCGGGTATCCAACCAAAGCGCTTTGGTTAGTAACCCGGTTTATCCTAGTTACGTGCAGGAAGCCCACACTTCCCCGCTCAGCTCGCTCCGCCCCCTCCTGCCCGCGGCATGTACACATACATACATACATACACACACACACACACACACACATGGTCCCGCTCGGCTTACCTGCGGTGATGAAGTCCCGCCATCCCGACCTCAGCGCTGTCACTGTCCTCCATGGCCGCCGCTTGTCACATCAACTCTCGCCTCCGACCCGAGACTGACTAGCGGTGACGTCACGGGCCTCTCGCGATACTTGGTGTGAAGGCGCCGGTCATTGAACTCAGTGACAGGGGCTGTCAGTGTGCTGGAGAGCAGCGCAGGTAATGTACCTCGCTGACAGCAGTACTTGTCATCCCCTGCAGTGACCTGGGCTGACCCATTGATGTTAGCTCAGGTCACTGCACTGCTCTCCCAGCCAATGGGGAACATTCTGCTCCTCATTGACTGGGACAGTGTGGATCGTCATGGCAACCCCTTGGATTACACCAGACCTGGATTTGTTTTTCTTTCTAATAAATTGGTTAAAGAGGGAATGTTTTGGGGAGAGTTTTTTCAAATAAAAATGTGTTTGTCATCTATTTTTTTTTATTACTGACTGGGTTGGTGATGTCGGGTATCTGATAGACGCCTGACCTCACCAACCCCAGGGCTTGATGTCAGGTGACATTACACATCTGGTATTAACCCATATATTACCCCGTTTGCCACCGCACCAGGGCGCGGGATGAGCTGGGGCGAAGCACCAGGATTGGCGCATCTAATGGATGCGCCACTTCTGGGGCGGCTGCGGCCTGCTATTTTTAGGCTGGGGAGAGTCCAATAACCATGGACCTCTCTAGTCTGAGAATATCAGACCCCAGCTGTCTGCTTTACCTTGGCTGGTGATCCAATTTTGGGGGGACCCCTACGTGTTATTTTTTTTTTAATTATTTATTTAATTTAAAATAACAGCGTGGGGTGCCCTCAGTTTTGGATTACCAGCCAAGGTGAGGTTGCCAGCTGTGGCCTGCAGGCTGCAGCCGTCTGCTTTACCCTAGCTGGCTACAAAAATAGGGGGAACCCTACGTCATTTTATTTTTCATTTTTTTGGCTAAATACAAAGCTAAGCACCCCTTAGTGCCACATGAAAGGCACCAAAGGGTGCAAAATTACAAAATGCAGGAGAGTGGGACATTATGTGTCTTTCTGCCATTATAATGACAGAAAAGACTGAAATGAAGTGCACAAGCACAAGAAAATCACCAGAGCGCTCTACGCTGTGAAAAGCAGTAGAAAATGGTACTGGAGTGAACATGTGACCGCCTCATGTAGGATGAAGCTATGGATCCTGGGTAAATTTATGCATTTACCCTCATTCAGTTTTTTTGCAGTACACAAAAAAAACGGAAGGCACACGGATGACAAACAGATGACATGCGGACCGTCTACGGAACGAAAACGGATGCCACACGGATGCACCCGTGAAAAAAAACGAACTGTTTTTTGCAGACCACAAAAATGGATCGGTCGTGTTAATGTAGCCTTATTCTGATCTGCCGTTTATAAACAGCAGGCAGAAATAAGTGAATAACGCCCCCCAGCGTCAGAAAATCTCCGGGGTTTCAGGGCTAGCTGAGACCCTGGAGATCATGATTCAGGACGGTTTTTCCGGTCCCCGCTCACGTGATCACAGGTATACTGCGTATACCGATTATCACGTTACAGTAAATGACAGCGCCGGTAAAAAATTATTTATCTCCCATCTGGCATGAACAAACACTTCTCCACTTCTATTCCACTTCTTCTCCACTTCTCCACTTCTTCTCCACTTTTTCTCCACTTTTTCTACATTTTTTCTCCACTTTTTCTCCACTTTTTCTCCACTTTTTCTCCACTTTTTCTCCATTTTTTCTCCACTTTTTCTCCATTATTTCTCCACTTTTTCTCCACTTTTTCTCCATTTTTTCTCCATTTTTTCTCCACTTTTTCTCCATTTTTTCTCCACTTTTTCTCCACTTTTTCTAAACTTTTTCTCCACTTTTTCTCCACTTTTTCTCCACTTTTTCTCCACTTTTTCTCCACTTTTTCTCCATTTTTTCTCCACTTTTTCTCCATTTTTTCTCCACTTTTTCTCCACTTTTTCTCCACTTTTTCTACACTTTTTCTCCACTTTTTCTCCATTTTTTCTCCACTTTTTCTCCGTTCTTTTTCTATGGTCGGTCTACCCATTAGCTCTGCCATGCATAGTGTAGCTCTACACCTACTGCACATGTTACTTTATAATTGACATCTCTTTCGTACCAGAGCTGTCTAAGCCTACTCTGACCCCATATTTGTCATTACTATATTGTCCTTGTACTGTATTATGACATTTGTATCATGTGTTTCATTTCTTGCTGTGTTGCAATTTTTTTGCTGCATCCCAATTGTACCTCTACATTGTTCGAGTTTATGTTATTGTTCTCTCACTCTTATGTGATACTGATTATTGTCATTTTTCATGATTACAAGCAGATAAGTCCAATCTGACGAAGGCTCAGGCCGAAACGTCATTTGTAACTTGTTTTGGACAAAAACATATATGCTTATGAAACTTTTTTTTTTCTTAATACGGACCAATAAAGAGTGATTTTGCCTTACTATCCGTTGTGACTTACTGACTTAGTCTGGGAGATTTAGAGTGCCGAGGTTACTCACTAATTTTATCTATTATTACCTCTGAGCACCTATATACCAGTGAGCAGAGCTTCCTCTACAGTAGTTCTCCTGATTAGGCATGCCCTTACCTCATGAGCAGGGCATTGCAGCTTTGGTAGCAACCATTACGACATGGACTCTGCTGCTGTGGACCCGGGGAGAGTGAGTGCAGATTCATTGCACCCACACTCCTCACATGAGTGGTCCGCACTCCTAGAAAATGGGAGATACGTTCCCTGAGTGTCTCCCCCCCATATTCTAGACGGTCCAGAGTCGTCGTGGGACCCCTTTATTTTTTTTCTTACAATAAATTGGTGAAAGAGGAAATGTTTTGGGGACTGTTTTTTCAAGTAAATTTCTTTTGTCGATTTTTTTTGTTTTTGTTAGTACTGACAGTTTATGATGTTGGGTATCTAATAGACGCCATGACATCACAAACTGCTGGGCTTGATCTCAGGTGACTTTACAGCTAGTATCAACCCGATTTATTACCCCGTTTGCCACTGCACCAGGGCACGGGATGAGCTGGGGTGAAGCGCCAGGATTGGCGCATCTAGTGGATGCGCCACGTCTGGGGTGCCTGCGGCCTGCTATTTTTAGGCTGTGAAGGCCCAATAACTATGGACCTTCCCACCCTGAGAATACCAGACCACAGCTGTCCGCTTTACCTTGGCTGGTGATCCAATTTGGAGGGGACCCTACTTTTTTTGTGTAATTATTAATATTTATAAAATAATTATAAAAAAGAGTCTGGGGGGACCTCCACATTGGATCCCCAACCACGGTAAAGCTGCCAGCTGTGGTTTTCAGGCTACAGACGTCTGCTTTACCCTAGCTGGCTATCGAAAATGGGGGGACCCAACGTCATTTTTTTTTTAACTATTTTTTAAATAGAAAAATTAATGGGCTTCCCTGTATTTTGATTGCCAACCAAGGTAACGACAGGCAGATGGGGGTGGCAACCCATAGCTGTCTGCTTTATCTGCACTGAGAATCAAAAATACCGCGCAGCGCTATGTCATTTTTTTTAAAGATTTATTTTTACAGCACTGTGATGTCCAGCAATCAAAATACATGGAAGCCCATTTTGTTTTTAGTTATTTAAATAAATAATTGAAAAAAATATATATGGGCTCCCGCTGCATTTTTTGTATTGCTAGCTAAGGGTAATCCAAGCAGCTACTGGCTGCTAACCCCCACTGCTTGGTGTTACCTTCACTGGCAATGGAAAATCCAGGGAAGCATTTTTTAATTTTTTGGCCAAAAAACTACAAAAAAAGGACGTGAGCTTCGCCATATTTTTGTATGCTAGCCAGGTATAGCAGGCAGGTGCTGGAAGAGTTGGATACAGCGCCAGAAGATGGCGCTTCTATGAAAGTGCCATTTTCTGAGGCGGCTGCAGACTGCAATTCGCAGCAGTGGGGCCCAGAAAGCTCAGGCCAACCTGTGCTGCGTATTCCAATCCCCAGCTGCCTAGATGTACCTGGCTGGACACAAAAATGGAGCGAAGCCTACGTCATTTGTTTTCTAATTATTTCATGAAATTCATGAAATAATAAAAAAAGGGCTTCCCTTTATTTTTGGTTCCCAGCCGGGTACAAATAGGCAACTGGGGGTTGGGGGCAGCCGTACCTGCCTGCTGTACCTGGCTAAAATACAAAAATATGGCGAAGCCCACATAATTTTTTCAGCAAAAAACTTCTGCATACAGTCCTGGATGGAGTATGCTGAGTATGCTGAGCCTTGTAGTTCTGCAGCTGCTGTGTGTCTGTATGGAGAAGAGCAGACAGAAGCTGCAGAACTACAAGGCTCAGCATACTCCATCCAGGACTGTATGCAGAAGTTTTTTGCCCACCAAAAAAAATGACGTAGGCTTCGCCATATTTTTGTATGCTAGCCAGGTACAGCATGATGCCACGGGCTGCCTCCAACCCCCAGTTGCCTATTTGTACCCGGCTGGGAACCAAAAATATAGGGAAGCCCTTTTTTAAATTATTTCACTTATTTCATGAAATAATTAAAAAACAAATGACGTGGGCTTCGCCCCATTTTTGTGTCCAGCCGGGTACAACTAGTCAGCTGGGGATTGGAATCCGCAGCACAGGTTAGCCCGAGGTTTCTGGGCACCTCTGCTGCGAATTTCAGTCCGCAGCCGTCCCAGAAAATGGCGCTCTCATAGAACCGCCATCATCTGGCGCTGTATCCAACTCTTCCAACAGCCCTGGAGCCGGGTGGCTTGTTGGGTAATCATGAGTTAATACTGGCTTTGTTTTACTAGCCAGTATTAAGCCAGAGATTCTTAATGTCAGGCACATTTGACCCGGCCATTAAGAATCTCCAATAAAGGGTTAAAAACAAGACACCACACAGAGAAAAAATACTTTAATAGAAATAAATACACATACACATTAAAGACTCCATCTTTATTACCCCCTGTCAGCCCAATAAATCCCCAATAAACCAGCGCTGATAATAGGTTTTTAATAGAGGCTTAAATTATAAGCAGCAATTTCAGCGTTCCAAGTGCCTTTAAATGAATTTGAAGAAACTGCACTTCAGGATTGTAGTGAGGATTGTAGTGAGGATGAGGTGCCCCAGCCCATTACTTGATGGGCTGGGGCACCTCATCTTCACTACAATCCTCACTAGTGTAGTAGTAGTGACGATTGTAGTGAGGATGAGGTGCACCAGCCCATCATGGGCTGGGGCACCTCATCCTCACTACAATCCTCACTACAATCGGGAAGCAGCATGCAGCCTTCACTCCGTGAGTGATCAGTGCTGCTAGCGGTAACAGCGGTAACGCTGACAGACACGTTACCATAGCAACGGTGCTCCCGGAGCCGCGGTTAGCGGTGACGTCACCGCTAACTGTGTTGCTATGGCAACAGTGATCTCCGTTAATGACCGGCTGTGTCAGCCCGTCCCTAACGGAACAGGGAGTCGACCGTGTGCTAGAGCATATCGCCGGTAGACGGCGATACACAAATGTGCACCGTGTACCGGAGAGATGCACTCGCAGGTCCTACATGATGTGTCATAGTCATGTGACCAGTCTGTAGCCAATGAGATAATAGCCACGTGACTGGTCACATGGCTATTTTGACGTCACGATGGGTCCTGCTTCTCTGCTGGCAGTGCCGGTCACCGGGAGGATTCAGCGATCATCGGATGGAATAGCGGCAGGAGACAGAGTGCAGGAGGGATCGCGGGGACCGGTAAGTGTTATGGCAATGTTTATTAACTGTTTGTGTACATTTATCATGCATTTTTATGTGTTTGTGATTGCCTCCCATTATAGCCTATTGGTTCGAGTTCGGTTCGTCGAACGTTCGACGAACCGAACTCGAACGAGACCCCCGTTCGGCGAACCGACCTCGAGCCGAACCGCGACCGGTTCGCTCATCTCTACCCATTATATCCTATAGGTTCGAATTTGGTTCGTTGAACATTCGACGAACCGAACTCGAACGGGACCTCCGTTCGACGAACCGAACTCGAGCCGAACCACGACCGGTTCGCTCATCTCTATTCAGGAGTAGGAAGAAGCAGCAGATATGGTTGATTTGGTGGCCGTTGGTTGGGTGGGCCTGGTTGTCTGCATATTAGCACAGTAAGATTCCCAAAGTAATGCATGTTTCTTGCGTATGTGCCAGTTCATGCATGTAGTAATCAAAATATTTTAATTTTTGCTTCTACTGAGTCGTTCTTTACAACATTGACAGATAACATAAGTTGGGTCATCCTTTGAAGTTTCAAAAAAGGCCCAGGCTACGCAACCTTTCCTGTGAACTGCAGACTCGTGGCCTCTGCTGCCCACAGCCAGAATTGTGGCTGAGGATGCAGTGCTCTCATGGTTGCAATAGTACATGTTTGTATGTGAATTGCCAATGTAACCTTCTGGACTCCCACCTCCCCCTCCTCTTCATCTGCTGAGCTACACAGCTGCGTACCTCTGGGTTCACACTAAGTGGGATCTACAACTTAATTGTCAGGCTCTATGCTGACCCACTCCTCTTCCTGACCTGACATCACAGGACAGTATGCGTGTTGCTCGGGTACCTGAGTCTTATCGTCATCACCTCCACCCCCAGGGATTAACGTCAGTTCACAAGGATCAGGATCCTGCTCTGACCCTATTTGTCTGGGCCAGGATCCAGCTGACAAAGATTTTGGGCATTGGTGCAGATGCTTTCCTGCTGTTGAGCCTGGGACTCTTTGGAGCAGATCTCTGATGTCCATGGGATTGAATGTTTGAACAGCTCTGCAGACTCACTCATGTGTGGTTTCCTATATTCAGTTTGCTGGTTAGAGATTTGTGACGAGGGAGGAAACAAGTGCAATTGGGGTGGCACCTCTGAGGAATGAACCGTTTGTGATGTTGAAGTGCAGGAAAAAGAGGAGAGGCCACTTGATACAGCACTTGCCATCCACTCTAGCACATGCTGTTTATCAGCCTCATTTGGAAGTTGAAATGACGTGCGGCTACCAAAGAAATATAACGGAGTAGGCTGTCCTCATGGAAGTTATCCTCATTTCTCTTAGGATAGGATGATCCGGTGTTTGCTCATTACAGCGTTGACTAACAGAACTTCCCACACATATAGCTACAACACCCCGCCTATTCACTCTTCCCCCACAACCTTGTCGTGATTTACCACTCATGGTTAATGTACCTTTCCCCTTTCAAATAGATGTTTCTCAACCCTATGACCACACCTGTCAGGCACCTGACACAAAATATGAATTATTTATTTTTTGCCTGAGATGGCAATATTGTCAAGGCCCTAAAAAATACCAATAACTCAAAATGTGGTTCACTGTATAATTTTGAGCATACACTGAAAACTGCCAAGACCTTTTTAGCTAGTTCACTAGCTAATTGACAGTAGGCAGTACTAACGAACAATTAAAGATGAGCAAATCAAACCGAACAAGTGGTACATTTGCGAACCTTTATCGAACTGAACCTCGAAGTTTTATTAAACCTTTCCGAACCCCATTGGTATCAATGGGAGGCCAAATGTAAGGCACAGAAAACACCTTTAGGGGGGTTTGAAAGCTTCCAAAACAGCAAAAATACATTTTACAGTGCAGCACCACTGTTTTGGCATAGCTATTAGCTTCCCAGGGTTTTGACATAAGAGATATAGAGGTGGATGAGAGATAGGTGTAGGGCTAGTACTCCCATACCCCTGCCAGTACAGGCAGACAACTTTTATACCTATCTAGCAGTCTTGATATTCAAAATACTTTAAAGCAGACAGCAGTATAGTAGCATCAATTGCCCCTCTCCCCATAGGGAAATAAAAGAGCTGGGAGGTATGGTCCATGCAACACAGGCTGTGGGTCGGCATATTAATTTGAAAAATGAAGACATGCCTTAGTGGCAGGTGTAAGCAAGACATAATTTTGAGACCCATTTTGGAGTCTCAACATTCAAAATCCTTTCAGGCAAACTTATATCCTGAAATGAATGCATGGTGGAGGAAGCCAAGTAAGAAAGATAAACTATGGATAATCTACTGTATGTGGATCAAACAAAGCCAAATGATTGTGAATGTCACAGTTCATTGGGCATGTTTGAGAAATTTAAGATGGAAATCCCTCCAGATATGGTATCTTGTTCACATCCTGATATACAGATAGTATCAGAATCTCCATACACATGGGAATCCAAATATTCTGTGGTCATTGGCAATTCTCAAAATGTCAATGTGTCTACCATTAAGAAAAGCACCTTATTACAGATAACACGCTGGGTGGTGAGTACAGGCTCCGCTGTCAAAAATAGAACTGAAGATGATTCTTGTATTATGTTGGGATCCTGGTATGCAGATTCCAAGGTGATGGAGCTATTGGATGGATTACAGCAACTTTCTGCCCAGACAGAATTGAACCTTCAGATATTGGTACAGGATGTATCCAATGAGGATAATGTTCTGATTTGCTGCAAAGGACAACTTACAGAGCTGAAGGTCAAAAATGTGCTGCCTGTAAGTAGGTCAACTGACAAGCTGCAAGAAATGGCTCCTCCAACAAAGTCCCCTAATGCTGTTCGCAACATCACAGTGCAGGCACTGTATGAAGTCCTGATGAGAAGGGTTAAGGACACCCAGTATCTTAAGTTGACTGAGTAAACATAAAAAAAATGGCTGAAAATGTTGAAGAAGAAATATTTAGCCTGTATTGTGATACTGGTATAAGGTACAAAACTAATTACATAATTCTTCTATTCAACCTAAAGGACCCCAAAAATAAGGGTTTCTTTAATGTGTGGTATAAGGTGAGATCACTCCACAATGTCTTGATCAGATGACCCCTACAGAAATGGCTTGCCAACAGTTAGCTGATTGGAGAAACCAAGAGAGGCACCATACTTTGGAGATCATTGAGAAAGTGGAGAAGGAACTAAATCAAAATCAGGAAATGATAAAACTCACACACAGGTCTGATAGAAATTGGTACATCACCAGATCAAATCTTTACCTTAGGGGATCTACCTAATGCTCATTGGAAAAACAAAGATTCATTGAGTTCAGATGTTGATAACATGAATGAGGACACAACAGATACAACAGCTCATCACAAAAGTTACCTTCTGGACCTCAATTGTTCTCATTTCTATGGGGATAGGATGAGGCGGCGTTTGCTCACTATTCCTTTGACTAACAGAACTTCACGCACATACACCTCCAACACCCTGCCTAGTCCCCCTTCCATGACAGCCTCATCGTGATTTACCACTCATGGTTAATGTACCCTTCTCCTTTCAAACAGATGTTGTGCAACCCTACCTCCACACCTGTCAGACACCTGACACAAAAGGTAAATAATTTATTTCCTGCCTGAGTTGGTAGTATTGAGAAGGCACTAAAAACTACCACTACCTACAAATGCGGTTCACTGCGTAATTTGTAGCTGACACTGTAAAGTGCCAAGAAGACCTTTTTAGCTTGCTCAATAGCAAATTTTCAGCAGGCACCACTAACAATACCTATACATGTTTTCACTGCGTAATTTTGAGCAGGAAATTGAAGTTGCAAAGAAACACTTTTTAGCACATGTTCAGGCCCATTTTAATGACCATCTGGATGATCCAGAGGAAGCATGGAAAAAGGTCATGTGGTCAGATGAGACCAAAACAGAAGTTTTTATTATCAACTCCACTTGCCATGTTTGGAGGAAGGAGAAGGATGATTACTAGAGTTGAGCGCGGTTCGTGGTTCGTGGCTCTCCAGTTCGTGGTTCGAGTGATTTTGGGGGGTGTTCTAGATAGAACTAGAACTCGAGCTTTTTGCTAAAAGTTCGGCAGCTCGAGTTACATTCGAGAACGGTTCTATCAGCAAAAAGCCTAGCCAATTACTAGCTGGATTTTCACTGTAATAGTGTGAGTCACTCTGTGATTCACACTATTATCAAATTTCAGCGTATAGTATGCGGGGGGGACGGGTTTTAGATCTGTGATGCTGAGAAAATGCCGATCGCCATTTTTTTTTTCTAAGCGCGCGTGTAGTGGGGCGGGCCAGCATGTCAGCCAATCCCGGACACACACACGGCTAAGTGGACTTTTTGCCAGACAAGCAAGAGCATGTGTCATAGGCTGTCCATGTCACATGTCCTTACATTATAAATATGGACATTTTCCCTCAGGACGCCATTATCTGCCTTCTGCATCTGGGTGACAGTCACTGCTCACGCAGCTCCTATCGCTGGTCCTGCTGTGTACGCTATACACAGTGCTCTACTCATTAGGGACAGAAGTTTATTTCAGCCCTTTTCAGGGCTAAATTCATCAGGCTCAGAGCCATAGGTGACAGTCAGGTCTGTGGAAACGCTGTATACAGCTTCAGATAACAGCATCTATGTACCTAAGCTCAGGGAAATCCTTGCTGCATTTCACCATTTGGAGGGATAGAAAGTGAGGCTTCCTTTCCTCTACACTGACCCACAACCCAGCCACTGTACCCTCCTGCACATTTTTGCAAAGCCATTTTAATTGAAAAGAGTGCTGCCAGTTAGTGCCATCCAAAGAGTCGCTGCTGTACTCCATTATTGTGCCACTGGTGCCAAGCAAGTCCCACCACCTCTGCATTCTCCCCTCCTGCACATTTTTGCAAAGCCATTTTAATTGAAAAGAGTGCTGCCAGTTAGTGGCATCCAAAAAGTGGCTGTTGGACTTCATTTGTGTCCCACTGGTGCCAAGCAATTTCCAGCACCTCTGCATTCCACCCTCCTGCTCATTTTTACTAAGCTATTATAATAGCAAACACAGCTGAAACTTAGTGGCATCCAAAAAATGGCTGTTGGACTCCATTAGTGTCCCACTGGTGCCAAGTAATTTCCAGCACCTCTGCATTCCACCTTCCTGCTCATTTGTTTAAGCTATTTTAATAGCAAACACTGCTGAAACTTTAAGGGTTATAGTTGCATTGTCAGGGATAGTCAGTGTTGTTTCTTCAGCTGTCAATAAAGCTCCCACCTACTGTCAACCCACAGTCAGGCACTCGAGGAGGTCAACAGAGGCGGTGGAGGAGGATGCAACTGACGACAAAGTTACCATGCGCCTTCCTGGACAGAGGAGGAGTACTGGTAGCACATCTACAACTGCATTCTCAGCCACCACTCTGCCTCTGAGCACTAGTCGGTGGCTCAGCAGGTCGCATGTCCTCTAAGCCTTGCCTAGCCTTTTCCTTTTTTGACCTTGCAAAGGATCGCCCAAATCATGTGATATGTAAAATTTGTCGGGAATCTGTAAGTAGAGGCAAAAACGTCAGCACTTTGACAACTTCTTCCATGAATCGTCACGTGAATAAATATCATATGTCCCAGTGGGAAGCTCACCGTGCTGCAATGTGGCCTAGCGGAGTGGACCATCCACCGCCTGCCCCTTCCAGTGCATCCGTGCGCTCTTCATCTTCTAGGACTGTGGGGACAGCTGTTACACCTGGTTGTCCATGCACACCTTCCACCACTGTAACCGCAACAGGCAGTTTGCTTGGCAGGTCGTCAGTTGGTTTGGAAGGGGAAACAAGTGCGTGTGCACAGCTCTCTCAGACATCAATAGCACCAATGTTGGATGAAGGCAACATCATGTCTACACCTGCACTTTCCTCACAAACTTGCATTTTTCCAGGGACACCCTACTCACCACCGTCTACACACAGCAGCCAGATCTCTGTCCCTCAGATGTGGACAAATAAAAGGCCATTTCCTGCGACCCATGACAAAGCTAAGAGGTTGACTTTATCCCTCTGTAAGCTCTTGGCTACCGAAATGCGGCCTGCCTGGTGGACACACAGGATTTTCGAGACCTTATGTCCGTCGCTGTGCCCCAGTACCAGATGCCCAGTCGCCACTCCTTCTCTAAGAAAGGTGTGCCTGCGCTACACCAGCATGTCGCACACAACATCACCATTTCCTTGAGAAACTCTGTGTGTCAACAGGTGCATTTTACCACCGATACTTGGACCAGTAAGCATGGACAGGGACGTTACATGTCGCTGACTGGGCAACTATGGTGATAGATGGTGAAGGGTCTGCTGCACAAGTCTTGCCGTCCCCATGACTTGTGCGTCAATCCTCTGTCTGTCCAAGTTCCTCCACTGCTTCTGCCTCCTCAACCTCGTCTGGGTCCTCCACCTCCGCCCCAAGCCTGCCTGGTCAGGCCACCAGCGTTCTAACTGCGCACAAGGAATCACGCACACCTCATTACTATGCTGGCAGCAGAGCGCAACGGCATCAGGCGGTCTTTATCTTGAAATGTCTTGGAAATAAGAGTCACACATCGGCTGAGTTGTGGGCAGCTCTGGAGACTGAGTTTAGTAGATGGTTGTCTCCACTCAACCTGCAGCCTGGTAAGGCCGTGTGCGACAATGCTGCAAACCTGGGTGCGGCCCTTCGCCTGAGCAAGGTGACACATGTGCCTTGTATGGCTCACGTGTTGAACTTTGTTGTCCAGCAATTTTTAACACACTATCCCGGCCTAGATGGCCTTCTGAACAGGGCACGAAAACTATCTGCTCACTTCCGCCGTTCAACCGCCGCAGCTGAGCGACTTGTATCGCTCCAGAAGTAATTCGGCCTGCCGGTTCATCGCCTGAAATGCGATGTGCCGACACGTTGGAATTTGACTCTCCACATGTTACAGCGACTGTGGCATCACCGCCAAGCACTGGTGTAATACGTCATGATGTATAGCCTGGGCCAACGAGATGCTGAGGTGGGGAAGATCACCCTCCTGGCAGTGGTTTCTGATGAAGGACCTATGCACCCTTCTGCACAGTTTCGGCATGGCGACGAATATTTTTAGTGCTGACAATGCCATTATAAGCATGACAATTCCAGTCATTTACATGCTGGAGCACACGCTAAACACTATTCGGAGTAAGGGGGTGGGACAACAGGAAGGGGAGAAAGTACAGGAGGATTCATATGCGCAAGGGACAACAACATCACCAAGGTCCAGGCGTTCATCATCACCAAGGCGGCAGGCATGGGACCATGGGGGACAGAAATCAACAAGGGCGCATGGTAGCAGGCAAAATGTTGAGGAAGGTGCAGGAGAACATGAAGAAATGGAGGACGAACTGTCCATGGACATGGAAGGCTCAGCAGATGAAGGAGACCTTGGTCAAATTTCAGTTGAAAGAGGTTGGGTAGAGATGTCAGAGGAAGAAAGAACGGTTAGCACCTCTATGCCACAAACACAGCGTGGACTTGGTCCACATGGCTGCGCAAGACACATGAGCGCCTTCTTGCTGCACTACCTCCTACATGACCCTCGCATTGTCAAAATTAGAAGTGATGATGACTACTGGCTTGCCACACTATTAGATCCCCGGTACAAGTCCAAATTTTGAGACATAATTCCAGCCATAGAAAGGGACGCACGTATGCAGGATTATCAGCAGAAGCTGTTACTCGATCTTAGCTCGGCTTTTCCACCAAACAACCGTGCAGGTGCAGGGAATGAATCTCCCAGTTGTAACTTGACAAACATGGGACGGTCTCGTCATCATCAACAGTCTAACCGTACCAGCAACAGCGTATCTGGTGCTGATAACAGCAATTTTATTGAATCATTTCATAATTTTTTTAGACCATCCTTTGCAAAGCCACCAGAGACAAAAAGTCTGACACATAGTCAATGGCTGGAGAGGATGATACAGGAGTATCTCCAAATGAACATCGATGCCATGACTTTGCAAATGGAGCCTTGCTCATTTTGGGCTTCAAATCTTGAAAAATGGCCTGAGCTCCCCACTTACGCCTTGGAGATCTTGTCGTGTCCAGCTGCCAGCGTTGTCTCTGAACGTGTCTTCAGTGCTGCTGAGTGTGTGCTGACAGATAAGCGCACACGTCTGTCCAGTGACAATGTGGACAACGTTCATCAAAATGAACAAGTCATTGATCCGCAAGGAATTTACTACCCCTGTGTCATCCTGGGGAGAGTAAATGCTTGTGTATTTGGAATGTGCTTGATGCAAATCTACCTGTGAAGTGTACAACTGGGGCACAAGTGCTGCCACTGAAGGGGTGTCTGTGTGGCCCAATTTTTTAAAAAAAGGGAGACTCCGCTTGGAGTAACCCTTGCTGTGTTTTTAAAAAGGAGCCAAGATGAACAGATCTGGGATCAGCAAAGACTTTGCTACCCACCCCGGTGTCATCCTGGGGACAGTTAAGGATGGCATATTTTTTTGAATGTGTTTGATGCAAATCTACCTGTGAAGTGTACAACTGGGGCACAAGTGCTGCCACTGAAGGGGTGTCTGTGTGGCCCAATTTTTGGAAAAAAGGGAGACTCCGCTTGGAGTCACATTGCGGTGTTTTACATGATTTTAGAAGGGCATGCCATGCCTATATCTGTGTCTCGTCCTCTTTTTCTTCGTAACGCTGTTTTGTTTTCGCATGAGAATTTGTTCTTGTCACTTTCTCATGTGTTTGTGTTGTGTTGTGAGTTGTTTGTCACCTTTTGGACACCTTTGAGGATGTTTTCTAGGTGCTTTTATTTGTTTGTGATTGCCTCCCATTGTTTCCTATGGGGTTCAAGTGGTTCGCCGAACCGTTTCGCCGAACCAAACTCGAACGCGACCTACGTTCGGCGAACCAAGCTCGAGCCGAACCGCGACTGGTTCGCTCATCTCTAATGATTACAACTCCAAGAACACCATCCTAACCGTAAAAGATGGGGGTGGAAACATCATACTTTAGGGGTGCTTTTCTGCAAAGGGGATAGGGCGACTGCACTGAATTGAAGGGAGAATAGATGGGGTCATGAATCGTGAGATTTTGGCCCACAATCTCCTTTTCTCAATAAAAGCATTGAAGCTCCATTTTTACTTATTTCCTCATGAGAAAATGTAAAATCTTGGGCTAAAAAAACGTTTTGTGGTAAAAATGTAATTTTTTTCATCAACCAATATTATAAAATTTGACATGGCACCATAACAGTAAAATCTGTACTACAATATCTATAATATGGTGCTCCTTCCATTCTGAGATTTCCACTGTACCTGAAAAATAGTTCCTGATTAGGGAATTGGCACACTCAGGAGAAATTGTGCAACAAACTATATGTTCTATTTTTTCCTATCAGCCCTTATAAAAATGAAAAGCTTGGGGCTTAACAACATTTCAGTGGTAAAAATGTAATTATTCTTTCTTAACCTCCCAATGGTATAAAATAATGTGAGGCACATGTGGTGTTAACATGCTTACTGCACCCTGGAAAAATTCATTCAAGGGTGTAGTTTGCATAATTGAGTCACTTAAGGGGCTTTGTTTTTATGGCAAACCAGGGCCTCTGACAATGTTATATGGCACCTTCAAACAATTCCAGCAACATTTTTGCTCCATTGTAGTGCTCCTTCAGTTCTGAACTTTTCACTGTGTACTACTGGCAGACCTGAGAGAAATTGTGTAACAAATTGCACCATTTGTTTTTTCCTATTACCGCTTTTGAATATTAAAAATTTGGGACCTTCAAAAAATTTGGGGGGGAAGAAAAGTGAATGTTTCTGTTATGTGTGTAAGTGTGCAGTAATGCACACAAGAGAAATAAAGTAAAATAAGGACTAACTCAAAATTACTACACCTGATCTGCCCAGGTTCTTGTACAAACTAGAAATCCTAGCTGTACAGTCCATAATGACCCCTGGGTAGACTGAAACGACCCTAACTGGATGACTATTATGACCATTTGGGCCTTGCCTCCTAAGGCCGGTTTCACACATCCGGCTTTTTGCCGTTTTGCCGGATGCGGCGCTCTCCCGTACAGTTAATACAGTACAATGACAGCGCTGTAACTTCCGGGTCACATGCGCCGGTCACATGACAGCATGTGACCGGCGCTTGTTGCGCTGTCACTGTACTGTATTAACTGTACGGGAGAGCGCCGCATCCGGCAAAACGGCAAAAAGCCGGATGTGTGAAACCGGCCTTAGTGGGCATTGAGGGTATCACATATCTCCTTAAAAATCCAGGGGAAGGTGAAGAATAAAAAATAAAGCAAACCAAATGTAACAATCTGACAGAAAAAGCACTTGGCAGAAAGGTTGTAATTCCAAGTGGGGTCCATTTCAGAAATATTACCAGCGGGAAATGCAAGCACAGAAAGCTTTAAATAGTTATAGCCGCCAGGTGATAGGGCAGGCTGAATTCCAAAATAGAAACACCTGTGGGTACTGCAGAAAGACAATGAACACAAACAAAAATGATCACAACCTAAACAGTGACCAAACCTCACAGTGGAATGCCAGATCAGGACATTTTCATTTCCACAGCCTAATGTTATACAATTTTGTGAATCACCTCTGGGATTAAAATGCTAAATACATGTCTAGATGAATTTCTTGAGAGGTAAAGTTTCTGAAATGAAGTTTATTGTGGGAGATTACCCCTGCTTAGGCACATCAGGGGCTCTGCAAATGTGACATGGTATCCGCTATCTACTTAAACCAATTTTGCATGTCAAAAGTCAAATATCGCGCCTTACCTTCTGAGCCTTGCCTTGTGCCGAAACAGTACTTTTCCACTATATGCTGAGTATCAATGTACTCAGGAGAAATTGCACAAAAAATGTATAATCATTTTCTCCTGATTTCCTTGTGATATCAAAAATGTGTGGCTAATGTGCTATGCTAAATGTCTTTTCTCACTTTCATGGCTCAATGTTCTAACATTTTGTGAAGCACCTGTGGGTTTAAGGTGCTTACCACACCTGTAGATAAATTCCTCTAGGGGTGTAGTTTCCAAAATGTAGTCACTTGTAGGAAGTTAACATTGCTTAGACACATCAGGGGCTCTGCAAATATGACATGGTGTCTGCCAGCCAATTTTGTGTTCCAAATGTCAAATGTCAAAAGGCAAATGGACCAGAGCACAGTGGAATGTCAGATCAGGTAATTACTTTACCATCCCTGCTGTGAGCCCAAAATGTAGGGGTGTAGGTGTGCTGAGGAAAATTTGCACAACAATATGGTCAATTTTCTCCTGTTATTTTTGTAGAAAAAAAATGTGGGGCTAAAGCAATATTTTTGATGGAAAATTTTCATTTTTTTCCTTCCACATTGTTTCAATTCTTATGAAGCACCTAAAGGGTTAATACACTTTGTGGATGTGGTTTTGAGCACTTTGAAGGGTCTAGTATTAATTTAAAATGGTGTAGTTTTGGGGTATTTTCTTTCACAAATCATTTTAAATGTGATGTGGTCTCTAAAATAATTGGCTTTGTAAAATTTGTTTTATAAAAGTAGACATTTCTGATACATTTTTAACCATTCTAACATCCTAAAAAACCTTATATTTAAAAGATGATCCTGATGTAAGCTAAACATGTGGCAAATATTATTATTAATAATTATGAGTGATGTACTTATCTGGTTTAAGGGGATAAGATCAAAGTTCCAAACTTGAGAAATTTTAAAAAATTTTGCCAAATTTTCAATATTTTCATAAATTATCGCAAATCATATCAATGAAAAATTTTCACTAACATTAACCCCTTAACAACCCATGACGTACTGGGTACGTCATGGATCGTGTGCCGTTAATCCCTGCCCCCTGCTGTTAAACAATAGGATAAAGAGTTGCACACCAGTCACAATGTATAGGGGAATAATGAAAAGCATAACTGCTATAGGAATACTAGACTGAAAAATACAATGGACTATGTGAAATAAGTGAAAAATGTGAAAATGGTATCTGCATAACTGCTATGAAAAATAGGAATGAGAGATATTTAGCCATTGTATTGATCAATGCAAAGGAGCCCCAAAACCAAACGCCAAGGTAATCTCTATTTTTGGGGTCCCTAACCTATGTGTAACCTCACCTGCAGTTAAAAACTTGCTCTGTATGGGAAGCAAGGGACCATTGGTGTTCCAGACATTCGTTCTTTAGTTAGTATGCCCCCTGCTGTTGGCAGGCGGCAGTGATCCGCGCACATATCAGCTGTTTTCAGCAGCTGACATGTGTGCCTGCTAGCCGCGGGTGGAATCGCTTCCACCCGCGGCCATTAACCGCTTACATTTCGCTGCCAAAATCTGGCAGCGATATGTATATGGGCGCCGCCATGACAGTTACTTACCCCATGATCACGTGACTTTCAGTGGTTGCCATCGTAGCACAGGGTCTTGTGATGACGCCTGCAGCTATGAAGTTTCACTTTCGTTTTCACCCGGCTCGGAGCAGGGTGAAACAGGAAGTGACTGTATCTGCTATTTACAGCTGTATAGCTGTGATCAGCAGATAGATAAGAGCGATCGGATTGCTGATCGCTATAGCCCCCTAGGGGGACTAGTAAAATAAAAAAAAGTAAAAAAAAGTTTTAAAAATTTGAAAAAAATAAAAAAACCTAAAAGTTCAAATCACCCCCCTTTCACCCCATTGAAAATTAAAGGGTTAAAAAAATAAAAAATATACACATATTTGGTATCGCCGCATTCAGAAATGCCCGATCTATTAAAATATAAAATCAATTAATCTGATCAGTAAATGGCGTAGCGGCAAAAAAATTCCAAACGCAAAAATTACGTTTGTTGGTCGCCGCAAATTTTGCGCAAAATGCAATAACAGGCGATCAAAATGTAGCATCTGCGCAAAAATTGTACCATTAAAAACGTCAGGTCGAGACGCAAAAAATAAGCCATCACTGAGTCTCAGATCCCGAAAAATGAGAACGCTATGGATTTTGGAAAATGGCGCAAAACGTGCGCCACTTTTTTTTGGACAAGCTTGTGAATTTTTTCAACCCCTTATATACAAGTAAACCTATACATGTTTGGTGTCTACAAACTCACACTGACCTCAGGCATCACATAGATACATCCATATAGTGAACACAGTGAATAAAATATCCCAAAAACTATTGTACGATGACACTTTTTTTTGCAATTTGTCCGCACTTGGAATTTTTTTGCCATTTTCCTGTACACTATATGGTAAAACCTATGGTTTCATTTAAAAGTACAACTCGTCCCGCAAAAAACAAGCCCTTATATGGCAAATTGATGGAAAAATAAAAAAGTTACGGCTCTCGGAAGAAGGGGAGCAAAAAACAAAAACGCAAAAACGGAAAGTGCCCGGGGGCTGAAGGGGTTAAGTATAATGGATATAATTTGGCGTGGCCACAAAGGGGAAAAAAGGGCTAGAGGTAAAGTGCTGAATAGTTTACATGCACAACAGCTTTGTTTTTTTTGTTGTTGCTATTTTCTTTTGCTTTTTATTGAAGTGCCGTGTGTGTATGTATTTTTATATATATATATATATATATATATACCTTACATTGAAATATCAGTGTTTAATGGCACAGGATTTTATATTTTTGTTATAGATTTTTACAACATAAAGTACATACAATAGTAGATAGGTATCTTTGAAAACCCTAATCTAAAATCTAAATAACAGTTTAATCCTTTTTCAAAAATTTTATGCCAAGCTTTTGCCCATTTTTTAAGATATAATAGTTATTTTAATATCAGCCAAGTAAATTTTCAAAAAAGGATTACAGCTACTGGTGGACGAACCTAAACTGTAAAGATCAGGGTCCGTACTGAATACTTTGTGTCCATGCACAGGCCCCAAACACGGACCTCTCAGCAAAGTTCGTGTTTGGTCACCTGGATGAAAATTTAAAAAAAAGGAAAGACAAGGCAAAATGGGGATTAAAGCTGGTCAGTTATACCTATCGATATTCTGCACAGCTGTCACACTGTTTCTGGGTCAGCTGAATAAATCTTATGAATATTCATTGCTTCCCCATTCCACCCTCTGTGATGGCGTCTGTAATTGGTTGCAGTCAGATTGGGCCCCAACACTCTGGGCCGGCATCTGTGATCATGTGCCCTCACACTGGCTGTCTAAGTCCCCAAAGGCCATGGAGGTGGATCAAGTGCACCTGGAAAGTCACCACCATGAAGGCTGATGCACTGCAGAGGAGTGTTTCTACTGCGGATGTTCCATGCACCTGATCCGCTTCTGTCCCGCAAAAAAACAAGATGCCATACAGCTCCATCAGGCAAACAATAAAAAAGTTATAGCTCTCAGAATACAGCAATGCAAAAACTGTTTTATTATAAATAGCTTTTATGGTGTAAAAACGGCAAAACGAAACTAGACAAATGTGGTATTGCTGGAATTCTACGGACCTGAACAATAAAATTGTCTTTTCACTTTTATAGTGGAATAGAAAGCAATCAAAAACTATGTGGCCCAAAATGGTACCAATAAAAATTTCAACTCATCCTGCAAGAAACAAGCCCTCGCATGACTGTGTCAGCAGAAAAATAAAAAAACTATAGCCTTCAAAATCTGGTGATCCAAAAATCCTTTATTTTGTAAAAAGCATTTTTAGTGTGATTGATATGTTCATTTGGCCTCTAAAAGATCTTGGTATGGCGCGGCTCCTATTTATCCTGCACTCTACACTGAGCACTTGCACCAGGATTATGTGTAAGGGTTCATGCACACAATCAGGCATAGCAGTGTTTTGGACACAGCGTGTTTTCATTGCATACAAAACACTGTGTTGTACAGTTCAGGCACAATGGATGGATTTATAGAAATACCATGACCACTGTGCTTCTTTTCTCTGCAGCATAAATTGATATGTGGGGAAGCTTTCCTAGATGCAGCATGTCAATTTATGCTGCAGAGGCGCGAGTGTCTTTAGCTGGGAAAATACAGAGAATGTCCATAGCACCCCAAAGTCTGATAGTGGGCACAAGCAGCTGCGGTATTCTGCGGAGAACACTTGTGTCTCCACAGGGGAAGATATGCTGCGTCAAGGGTGCAATGTGTGCGGATCGTGCGCACATATCCTAAATCTCTGAAACACGTGATTCAGACAAAATTCCCAATGGAAAATTCACTGTAATAATGGGGTTACTTTGACCTCATATCTGGCCTTTGGTCCGGCGGTGTCCATCTTTTAACGTCTCTTTTTAAGTGTGCACAAAATTGCGGTCATCAACGGAAAAGACGGACACCTCTAAACAGAGGCCAAACAGAGTCCAGAGTAACTCTGCTGCCTCATTATTGAATGGATCAATCATGGGTTTCACCTGAATCACATATTTCAGAGATGTAGCTGGAAACCCTGATGTAAGTGCTCAGCATAACGCACAAGATAAATTTGAACTGATCCAAAATGTTCTTTACCAGAACCGCCACCAAATAGCATTCAACTAAACCCACAAAAATACAAGTCCCCATTCTGGTCTGTCATTGGATAACTGAAATATAGGGGGCTTTCACATTACTGGTAGCATAAAATCTCTTCAAAAACACTACGGCTCACCCCATCAAAAATGAAATCCAAATGCCCCTTCTCTTCTGAGCCTCACAATGTGCCTAAACCACAGTTAGCATCCACATGTTTGGCATTGTTGTAGTGAAGAGATTCTGCTTAAATGTATAGGCTGCAGGTTTACAAAAGTATGAGCCGGGCACAATGTATGTGCACTACAATATACTGAGCATAAGAAGGGTGTATTTACAATTTTTAATTCTGCAATATTCACTATGTTTAACTCCATGGGTGTTTTCCAGAGACTAAATTGTCACTACAGCCATAGATGAATTCCCAGAGAGGTGTAATTTCCAAAATTTGGTCACTTGGGGGAGATTTTTTTTTCTGTTCTGGCACTTAGGGGCTCTGCAAATGTAGTCTGCAAACTATTCTAGGAAAATCTGTGCTCCAAAAATCAAATGGCTCTTCTTACTTCCCAAGCCCTGTGGTGCAGTACTGTACAGTCACATGTGAAGTATTCCCATGATCAGAAGAAATTGAGTAACATATTATGGGGCCTTTATTTTACCTATTACCCTTGTGAAAAATTTAAATCTGCAGTAAAAACAACATTTTAGAGTAAAAATTTAATTATTTTTTGCTCACCGCCGAATAGTATGAAATATTCAATATGTTGCACCCCTGGATGAATTCAATTAGGGGTGCAGTTTGTAAAATAGGATTACTTGTAGGGGATTTCTGCTGTTCTTGCACCTCAGGGGCCAAAGTGACATGACACTCCAATATGAAGCTCCTTCCCTTCTTCATTTTGTACTGTGCCTTAAAAGTAGTTTTTGACCACATGTAGGGCACTGGCAAACCCAGGAGAAAATACACAAGAAATTTTATGGTTGCTAATTTCCTGTTACCCTAGTGTATTTGTAAAATTTGGGGTTAACACTACATTTTTGAGGTTAAAAATATATTTTTTTTATTTTCACGGCTCAATGTTATAAACTTCCAGGTGCTCACCAAACATTTAGATAAATTCCTTGAGGGGTCTAGTTTCCAAAATGCTGTCACTTGAGGGAGAGTTCCACTGTTTAGGCACCTCAGTGGGTCTCCAAATGCGATATGGCATCCACTAATAATTCCAGCTAATTTAGCTTTCAAAAATTCAAATGGTGCTCCTTCCCTTATGAGTCCTACCGTGTACCCAAACAAATAGATTTCCACCCCATGTGAGATATCGGCGTGCTCAAGATCAAGTGCACAACAAAATGTATGGTGAAATTGCTCTTATTATCTTTGTAAAAATGCAAAACGCTATGGCTAAAGTAACATTTTTGTGTAAAAAGAAACATTTTCCTTTTTTCCTTCCACATTGCTTTGGTGACTGTAAAGCACCTAAAGGGTTAATAGATTTCTTGGATGTGGTTTTGAGCAGTGTGAGGTATTACATTTTTAGAATGGTTTCACTTTTGGGTATTTTCTGATACCTAGGCTTCTTAAAGTCACTTCAAATGTGATGTAGTCCCTAAAAAAATGGTTTTGTAAATTGTGTTGGAAAAATGAGAAATTGCTGTTAAACTGTGACCACTTCTAACTTCTAGTACTTATTAGCAATTCTAATAAATAAATGTCGAAAATGTGATTTAGTAACTACTTTGTGTGACATAACTCTTGGAATTAAGGGTATGAAATTTCAAATTTTGAAAATTGCTAATTTTTTGCCAAATTTCTAATATTTTACAAATAAATGCCAAAAATATCTACTGGCTAACACGGTACAAAGATATATTTTACTTGTATCAAAATGGAGGATACCAGAATGTACCGCATCTTTATGGAACTGCCATAGAGATAGTTCTGTTTCATATAACTTGTTCCTTTTTTTTTTTTTTTTTTTTTTTTTTTTTTTTTTTTTTACTGCACTATTCTAAGTCCTGTTGTGTATAAATACGTGACTCTTCAGATTTTGTGTTATACCATGCCTGATGAAGAGACCTGAGTAGTCTCGAAAGCTTGCAATTATTACCATCTTTTCAGTTAGCCATTAAAAGGTATCAACCACTGAGGACTCTCTGTTCTTTTAAACAATTTTTTTAAAAATATCGGCCTAAATTTACAACTATCATGAAGTACAATATGTCACAAAAAAAACTATGTTAGAATCACTGAGACCTATTTAAGCATTCCAGAGTTATAACCTGTCAAAGGGACACTGGTAAAAATTGCAAAAAATGGCCTGGTCATTAACTCTTTCACCTCCAGGCGATTTTCCGGTTTTTGCTTCCCTTCTTCAGATAGCCATACATTTTTTTTTTCCTTCAATATTGCCATATAAGGGCTTGTTGTTTTGTGGAGTGAGTTGTATGTTTAAATGAAACAATAAGTTTTACCATATAGTTTACTGGAAAATGGCAAAAAAATTCCAAGTGCAGAAAAATTGCAAAAAAATTGTATGATAGTTTTTGGGATATTTTATTCACTGTGTTCATTTTATGGTAAAACTGATGTGTCAGTGTGATGAGTCATGTTGGTACGAGTTCGTAGAACCCAAAAACATATAGGTCTACTTTTATATAAAGGGTTAAAAAAAGTCAGAAGTTTGTCCAAAAAAGTGGAACACTTTGTTGTGCCATTTTCCAAGATCCGTAGCGTTCTCATTTTAGAGGATCTGGAGCTCAGTAATGGTGTATTTTTTGCGACTGGAGCTGATGTTTCTAATGGTACCATTTTTGTGCAGATGCTAGGTTTTGATCACCTGGTATTGCATTTTGCGCAAAATTTGTGACAACCAAAAAACTAATTTTGGCATTTGGAATTTTTTAATTAATTTTATATTTTGTTAGATCGGGCATTTCTGAACACGGCAATACTAAATGTGTTTGTTTTTTTAACCCTTTAATTTTCAATTGGGCGAATGAGGGGTGATTTGAACTTTTAGATTTTTTTCATTTTTTTTTTAAATTTAAACCTTTTTTTTATTTTACTAGTCCCCTAGGGGGTTATAAAAATCAGTAGTCTAATTGCTCGTTCCTTTCTGTTGATCAGAGCTGTAGAGCTCAGAACAGGAGAAATTCTTGTCTTCTGGTACAGGCAGCACTCTGCCGCCTGTAACAGGAAGTGAGTCATGATAGCTACAGGAGTCATCACATGACCCTGTCCTACCCTGGCAACCATCGGCTCCACATGATCACATCACGGGGCTTCCAATGGTGGCAGATAAGTGCTTTACCTGCTGCGAGCATTTAAATTATGCTGTTACATTTTGACAGCGCAATCTAAGGTATTAACAGGCGCGGGTGGATTGCAGATCCACCTGCACCTGCGAGGCACAAACGTGTGCTGTACAAATCAGGGGATCGCAGCTGGTTCATCGCAGCAGCCAGCTGTGATCACCTCTTCTTGATTTATTACGTACAGGTATGTCCTCGGTCATGGAAGAGTTAAGGTGAAAACGGGCTTGGGGTGAAGGGGTTAAGTATATTGAGGGTATTTTTGAAACTTAATGTATATTATGTCATATTTTGATTAGAAAAAGTCCCCCAATGTATATTATAAAACTTAAAAATATTTCTTTATACAAGAATTGAGCTTTACATAAAACAAAAAAAGCTTTTAAATCTAAATAATTTTTTTTAAAGAGGTTAAATCATTGTGCTACATTAGTCTCACATATTGATATATTGCATACACACAGACCTCAAAAAGTGAAAGCAGAACAAGACCTTTCATTAAATAACTGTAATAAGATATACATAAAAAAATGACTTAATAGACCATATGTATTATATTGTACGTGGAAATCTAATTATATTCCCTTGTGTTAAAGTGGGTTTGCCGTTCAAATTTGGTAAGCTGTATTAATATCCATTCTGGCACATGTGTGAACTTAGAAACAGTAAAGCTGGACCTTTTGTAATGTGGGTTTAACTCAATTTTCAAGGGAAAGTGTGTAACAGAAGCTAAAAACATGTGGTTCAATGGTGATAGAGAATTCATTCTTAATGAAGACAAGCCACAGAAATAAACCATTTTGGGCTTTTTTCTGGCCTGCTGGGCATTGGAAATTTATTTTGGTGCTAAAATTAAAGAGACAACTGCATTTCACAGTCAAAGCAGAAAGTACAGAAGTTGAGGCCTAAGTAAAAAATAGAATTTATGGATCCACCTATTCAGCTTTATTAAATATTTTCAGGATGCAAGAAAAGGCTCTAAGATCTAAGCTTAATATATATGCCTAACCTGTTAACAACTTATGATGAACTATTTATGTCAAAAGTCTAAAAATACAGAGAATGATCACCGGCAATACAAGGAAGGTAATGGAGCTGCTGGTAGCAAGATGGCCCTATGTGATGGCCAGCTAAATGGTAATTGAAAAACAGTAATAATAGGAGCTACTGTACTACTTCCAAGTATAAACTAAACATTAACTATTAACAGGGTCATTTAAATTAGGCCAAATCATCAAATTGGGGACTGTTGGGACCAATTTTGGTGTAGTTTTAACCATGAAAATATTTAATGTATAGTCTCTTCTTGGAAATGCGGTAGCTCCTATTATTTACATCATAAATAGTTTCCCTGCCTTTCATGTGGGTTCACACATGAAGCCTGCATCTTTCCCTCCAGATGACGTCTAAATTATTCTGTCTTCATCTACCTCTAACCTGTGGCTGTTAACCTGATAAATGCCACTGTCAATTTCTGAGAGTGGCATTGAACTCACGTCGGCAGGGGGGCACACTTTTCTGACCACTCATCGGCGCGTCTTTGACCCGATTGCATGATGATGATGATGAGTTGTCATTACAGCCAGTTGTTTGATGAAAACTGCTATGTCTGTCATCTCAGTACCCCTTTGAAAATCGACCTGTGGCTCGCGCCCATAGGAGACTGATTTCTTCTACATACAGCAATGCTGAGACTGGTATATATGGAACAAGTGATCAAACCATTACAGCCTCATAGAAAGTGATATCGTGCCCTGAATGCCCTAATAAAAATCAATACTGTCCAAATTTAAAACAAATAATGTTCTGAGTGTACCCCACAGCTCATTAGATGCAATCTGGTGCCTCTACAGCCCGATATATATACAGCATGATGGCCCACAGCTCACATTATAGAGTAATGTCCCCAAAGCTCTTAAAACACAGTATGTCCTCACAGCTCTCTTAATATAGCATGCCAGTCCAATAGCCTAAATATCTGAAAATCTTAAATCACTTTATTAAATACAGTGATGTCAAAAACAGTTGTTACAATTCCTTACAATATGAATAAGAAAAGAAGAATTGAATGAGAAAAGAAAAACATTGATTAGTAGTGATTTTTCAGTGAAAAATTTCTGTCACATTTTGCACATAACCCATAATGGTTATGGGTAGTGATGGTCGAACCCGAACTGTAAAGTTCGGGGGCCGTACTGAACACATACAGTAGTGTTCATTCACATGGTCCCAAACACAAGTTTTCCTGGGAAACCAGTTTTACAGTTCGGGTCCAGTTAAGGTCCAGGGGGCTGTAAAGCACATTATTAAAAAACATTATGATTATACTTATCGGTCCCGTGACGAGTCTTACAGAGCCGCTATCTACCGGCTGCTTCTGCTTCCGGGTCCGATCATTAACCTATGATATTAGGTATTCACTGCACTGCTCATCACTCGGTGTCTGTGATTGGCTGTTGGGTCCCTCACACACATAGTAGTATAAAAATAAATAATTTAAAAAAATAATGTAGGGCTGCACGGTATTTTTGATTCTCAGCACAGATAAAGCAGACAGATACAGGCTGACACCCCCATCTGCCTGGCTTTACTTTGGCTGGCAATCAAAATACTGGGAAGCCTATTCATTTTTTTTTAATTATTTAAAAAAATAATAAAAAAAAATGCATGGGCTCCCGCCGCATTTTTATCACCAGTCAGGTAAAATCAGGCAGCTGGAGGTTGGGATTCTCAGCGTGGTAACGCCAAAGTGTTCTGGGCCCCCGATGTTAAAAACCACAGCTGACCCTGGAAATGGCGCATTGTTTCTTAGTGCCATTTCCAGGCACTTTACCCGGCTCAACCAGCAGCCCTGATGGCGGTGGCACGCCGGGTAATAAAGGGGTTAGGACCAGCTTTGTATTAGCAGCTGGCACTAAGCCCGAAATTCATGGAGTCATGCCAAATTAGACATGGCCACCATGAATTTCTTGTAAACAGTAAAAAAAAAAAAACACAACACATAGAATTATTTTGTATTAGAAATAAAACAAAAAATATTTAGAGACTTCATCTATATTATAAAAAAATCCTTAGTCCGACGTAGTCCACAGGAAGAGCAATGTCAGCTCTGCTTCATCACTCTGTACAGACACGCGTCTCTATAGAGTAAGAAGCAGGCTGACACTAACAGTGACAGCGAAAGTTCAATCAAGTCCATGGCTAAGCCATGGACTCAGGTGAACCCTGATGTTACTGCAAACACGGACGAAAAAAGCCGAAGACTGCTGAGTGACGAGCAATGCTGTGAATACCTCTGGTAGTTAATGATCGAACTTGGAAGCAGAAACAGTAGGGAGATAGGGAGTCTGCAGGACATGTCACTGGACCTGTAAGTATAATGACAATGTTTATTATTAACTACATTCTTTATTTTACAGTCCTCCAACCCATCCCATACCTGTAAAGTCCAAGCTCGAGGTTCAAACGCAAGTTCACTTTATTTCCAGCCCCAAACTCGAACTGTACAAAAAGCTCGGGTGAATCTCCCGATCCCAAACATCGGGGGTAATGCCCATCACTAGTTATGGGCAAACAAATTAAATCTCAAAAACATTATACAGTGCCTACAAGTAGTATTCAACCCCCTGCAGATTTAGCAGGTTTACACATTCGGAATTAACTTGGCATTGTGACATTTGGACTGTAGATTAGCCTGGAAGTGTGAAATGCAATGCAGCAAAAAAGAATGTTATTTCTTTTTTTATTTTTTTTTTTAAATTGTGAAAAGTTTATTCAGAGGGTCATTTATTATTCAACCCCTCAAACCACCAAAATTCTGTTTGGTTCCCCTAAAGTATTAAGAAGTATTTCAGGCACAAAGAACAATGAGCTTCACATGTTTGGATTAATTATCTCTTTTTCCAGCCTTTTCTGACTAATTAAGACCCTCCCCAAACTTGTGAACAGCACTCATACTTGGTCAACATGGGAAAGACAAAGGAGCATTCCAAGGCCATCAGAGACAAGATCGTGGAGGGTCACAAGGCTGGCAAGGTACAAAACCCTTTCCAAGGAGTTGGGCCTACCTGTCTCCACTGTTGGGAGCATCATCCGGAAGTCAAAAGCTTATGGAACTACTGTTATCCTTCCACGGCCTGGACAGCCTTTGAAAGTTTCCACCCGTGCCGAGGCCAGGTTTGTCCGAAGAGTCAAGGCTAACCCAAGGACAACAAGGAAGGAGCTCCGGGAAGATCTCATGGCAGTCGGGACATTGGTTTCAGTCAATACCATAAGTAACGTACTCCACCGCAATGGTCTCCGTTCCAGACGAGCCCGTAAGGTACCTTTACTTTCAAAGCGTCATGTCAAGGCTCGTTTACAGTTTGCTCATGATCACTTGGAGGACTCTGAGACAGACTGGTTCAAGGTTCTCTGGTCTGATGAGACCAAGATCGAGATCTTTGGTGCAAACCACACACGTGACGTTTGGAGACTGGATGGCACTGCATACGACCCCAAAAATACCGTCCCTACAGTCAAGCATGGTGGTGGCAGCATCATGCTGTGGGGCTGTTTCTCAGCCAAGGGGCCTGGCCATCTGGTCCGCATCCATGGGAAGGTGGATAGCACGGCCTACCTGGAGATTTTGGCCAAGAACCTCCGCTCCTCCATCAAGGATCTTAAGATGGGTCGTCATTTCATCTTCCAACAAGACAACGACCAAAAGCACACAGCCAAGAAAACCAAGGCCTGGTTCAAGAGGGAAAAAATCAAGGTGTTGCAGTGGCCTAGTCAGTCTCCTGACCTTAACCCAGTTGAAAACTTGTGGAAGGAGCTCAAGATTAAAGTCCACATGAGACACCCAAATAACCTAGATAACTTGGAGAAGATCTACATGGAGAAGTGGGCCAAGATAACTCCAGAGACCTGTGCTGGCCTGATCAGGTCTTATAAAAGATGATTATTAGCTGTAATTGCAAACAAGGGTTATTCCACAAAATATTAAACCTAGGGGTTGAATAAAAATTGAACCACACTTTTATGTTGAAAATGTATTAAAATTTAACTGAGCAACATAACGTGTTGGTTTGTAAGATTTATGCATCTGTTAATAAATCCTGCTCTTGTTTGAAGTTTGCAGGCTCTAACTTATTTGCATCTTATCAAACCTGCTTAATCTGCAGGGGGTTGAAGACTACTTGTAGGCACTGTACATCAATAATTTGAGATGCAGTCAGTATAGGAAATACCTTAAAGTAGGTAATTAAAAGTCAATAGATGATGAGCATAAATCATGCAGAGGATAATGTATAGATATATCTAATTACATTGCTGCATCTTAGGAGGTTACGTGCTGTCATGCTGTGAGATAGGTGATTGGACACCCCTTTCTAAACAGAGACACCTGGAATGAAAAGCCTTGATGCGTGATTCATTGTGCGGTACAACGTTGTCTGGCCGAAGTTGCACTGCACAACTAAACACACATCAAGGCTTTTCATTCCTAGTCTATCCTTCTCAAATAGAAAAACTTGGTTCTTAAAATGTATTCATGTAAATTACCCTTTAAACGTTTTTGCGACCCTTCGGATTGGTGCAGAATGACAAAATGGCCCTTGGACCAAAAAATATTGTGCACCACTGACCTAAACTGACATGCCAAGCACAGAAAGCACTAATTAAAGAAGCAGCCCAGATGCCCATGGTTACTCAGGAGCTGCATTGATCCATGGCTCACGTTCGAGAATCAGGCCTTTTTATGGGTATCTTTGATTCCATATTTATTTATGGTTCTTCCTTTTTTGACACATCCCTGATTCTATGTAAGCAATATATAGACAACCTGTTCTTTCTTTTGGACAATTCAGCTGGAAACCTACATGATTTCCATGATAAAATGAATAATAACAATTGGGGCCTTACATTCTCCCCGTCTATTAGTCAGACAGTAATTGACTTTCTAGATTTAACAATATTCCATGATGAACAGGAAATACACACTAAAATGGTCTTAAATAATCGTTCATAGCGGCCACTACCACAAATGATTAAAAAATACACCATTTAACCACTTTAAAAGAGTTTGAAAAAACTGCACTGGAAACAAAGATTACAATGAGCAAGCATTAATCCTCCAAGCTGTTTAGAGAAAAAGGATACCCTAAAAAATTGAATAATAAAGTGATGCTCAATACTCATGTACTCAAAGGATTTGATTAAACCCAAAATGGACTCTATGGTCTCCGAAACAAATGAATTTGAGTCCAATTTCATCACTACATTCAGCTCTGATAACTTAAAAATTAAATATATATCCTACCAAAGCATTGGGATATCCTAAAAAAATTAGCATAGTCTTAGTAAAACCTTGCCCTCTATACCAGGGGGACCTTCATGAAAACTCTGACCCTACGTAATATGTAATATTGTGTCCCTTGGCAGAATAAAAAACAGTTCACCAACTGATACGTTGATCACAAGACCAAATGGTGCATTTAGATGTAGTGTAACAAAATGCCTTTGTTGCAACATTTTACAACATGGTAAAACAAATGTGTTCTTTTCTAACAAGAACAATGATTTTCTGCTAACAAGATTTTTAGAATTGTCAATCCAAATTTGTTATTTATATAATTGATTATATATGTGACAAACAATATATAATCAGAACTACTCATGCTTTCCACAACAGACTCAATTCTCATGGCTATACTATTAGAAAAGGGTTTCTTCTACACTGACTGTATAAACATTGCACTATATATCAGAACAAAAATTCTGATGTTCTTAGCAACATTCCTATTGACCTTGTCCCACCTGCAAGTCCAATTCCTGAATAAAAGAAAGATCTATTGGATTTACAAACCATGAACACTGGAACCACAAGGGGTTAATATAATCAGTGATCTGTTTTTTTAATCTCCAAAATAACACAGACACCTTTGAAGACTTCCATATTTATTCTTACTCATTTATTCTTTCTTTTCCTTTCTAACATAGATCACAGGTTAATCTAATACTAATATAAAATATTCAAAACATACAAGTTTTTAAAATTAATTGTGTAATACATATATTTTGTATTCCTCCTTAATTTTTAACTATTGTTTTTATTTTTTATTTTACATATATATTTTATTGGTGTCATTATAGCTATAGAATATTAAACTCATTTTTAAACTCATTATAACAAATTCATTTAATAACTGTTTAACTTATTATTCTTACTAATTTCATCCTATAGTTCAGGTTTCTATATCCAATAATTGATCTATTTTTGTATCCAATTACATTTACAGTTGAAACAAGACGTTTACATGCATTATCTAAAAAGATGCATATGCATGTTTTTCGCACTATCTGACATGAAATCAGAATAACCTTTCCTGTTTTAGCTCAATTAGGATTAAGAAAAAAATCCTATAGAACTGTAACAAAATAGAAAAAACTTTCCAATGGTGCTAGACCAGATGATGCATACAAAAACAGAATGTGGTAAACCTTCCTCTTAAAGGTGGCCGCAGCCCAGGTGCAAGATGCTGATGTCACAGCCACTCAACCATCCATCCTAGAGGGGAGGGGCGGCTGTTCAGCCAAAAACTTGCACACTAATAAGGCTTGCACTGGGAGCCTGTCATATAGATAGGTGTGATGCACAGTGTCTGAACTGTAACCTATAGATGACGCCAGAAACCAAGGTTAGGCATGCTAATCAGCACTATATAAGTGCATCTCACACGGATAAGCGAGATGCACAGTGTCTGAATTGTGGCCTGTAAATGACACACAACACTAGGCCAGGCGGGTCAGTTAGCGCTATATACATGCATCACACATGACAGGCTCACCAATTTACCACCTAAAATCAAAAGGTCCCCACACATCCTGCAAAAATGGATAAAATGTGCTATACCTCAATTGTGAGATATTATTTAATATTTTGGCCCAAAATATAGAAGCTCGCAATCCACGTCACTGATTCTCACACTTGTGAGTCCCTACACTAAATTATTAAGAAAAAATTAGGATTACCAAAATGATTTATATTTGCCAAATGCCAGAATAATGAGAGAGATAATGTTTTAAGGCATTTTAATTACTTTCTGCAAAGTCAAATGTTTACATACACTAAGGGGTACTTTGCACACTACGACATCGCAGGTGCGATGTCGGTGAGGTCAAATCGAAAGTGACGCACATCCGGCGTCGCTGTCGACATCGGAGTATGTGAATCGTTTTTACTATGATACAACAGCACACATCGCTATGTGTGTGAAGCCGCAGGAGCGAGGAACATCTCTTTACCTGCCTCCACCGGCTGTGCGGAAGGAAGGAGGTGGGCGGGATGTTTACGTCCCGCTCATCTAAGCCTCCCTGCTTCTATTGGCCGCCTGCTGTGTGATGTCTCTGTGATGCCGCACGACCCTCCCCCTAAGGAAGGAGGCGGTTCGCTGGCCAGAGCGACGTCGCAGGGCAGGTAAGTGCATGTGAAGCTGCTGTAGTGATAATTTTCGCTACGGCAGCTATCACAAGATATCGCAGCTGCGACGGGGGCGGGGACTATCGCGCTCGGCATCGCTACCATCGGCTTGCGATGTCATAGTGTGCAAAGTACCCCTAAGAGTACTATGCCTTAAAACAATATGGGACATCCCATATGATGAAGTCATGTATTTGGAAGCTTCTGATAGGTTTATTGCCAACATCTGAGTTATTAGAGACACATCTGTGGATGTATTTTAATGCACATCTGAAACACACTGCTTCTTTGTGCAGCATCATGGGAAAGTCAAAAGAAATCATCCAGGATCTCAGGAAGTGAATTGTGGACTTATACAAGTCTGGTTCATCCTTGGGTGAAATTTTCAGATACCTGAAGGTGCATCATTCATCTGTACAAACAATTATACACAAGTACAAACAAGATAGGAATGTCCAACCATCATACCGCTCAGGAAGGAGAGAGGGCTCTGTGTACAAGAGATGAACTTCCTTTCATCAAACATGTACATATAAACCCAAGAACAAAAGCAAAAGACCTTTTGGAGATACTGATTGAAGCTGGTAAGATTGTACCATTATCCACAGTAAAGCAAGTACTGTATTAACAGGGGCTGAAAGGCCACTCTGCCAGGAAAAAAGCCAGATGAATGATTGCAAATGCACACAGGAACAAAAAACCTTAATTTTTGCAGACATGTCCTGTGGTCTGACCAAACTAAAATTCAACTCTTTGGCCTTAATGACCATTGTTACATTTGGAGGAAAAAGGGAGAAGCTTTGAATCCTCAGAACACCATCCCAACTGTGAAACAGCTGTGGTAGCATCATGTTGTAGGGTTGTTTTGCTTCAGAAGGGATTGGTGCACTTCAAAAAATAGATGGCATCATGAGGAAAGAAAATTATGTGGCAATACTGAAGCAACATCTCAAGACATCAGCCAGGAGCTTAAAACTTGGGTGGAAATGGGTCTCCCAAATGGACAATGACCGGAAGCATACTGCCAAACTGTAACGCTTGCCTGGATCAACAGACTCAGGTGGGATGTAATGGACAGACTAAAGGGAAGCCACTCACCAAGCAGGACCCCCAGAACCCTGAAACCCTTTTACCCCTATACAGGGATTTGGAATTGCACAGGGCCCTGGAGATCACTACCTGTGGAAGGCAGCAGTCCGATGAGAGTAGTCGTCAGGCAGGGTCAAACCAGGAATAGCAGAACAGGGACAGAATCGGCAGACAAGGACGTAATCAGAAAACGTAGCAGAGGTCAAATCCGGATCGGGCAGCGAGGTACAAAAACAGCAGGCAGAAGGGTAGTCAGAAAACACGCAGAGGTCAGCACACAGGAATCACAAAACAGAATAGGGAGGACCAGGAGCGAGGAAATCAGAACTCCCTCTGGCAGTGGTCATGTGACAGGAGGGGGAATAAGAAGGGTGTGGTGTCTTCCCATTGGCTGCAGGTGAATGTTGGCAACTTCAGCTTGAAGACACATGCCACCTACAGTGAGCCAGTGGTACTGCAGGTTCCAGGAAAACCCAGCCTAGTGGATGAGCAGAGCCTGTGCTCCTCAGAGCCACGGGCACTGACTCCTCTCCCATTATCAGCAGTATCCATGGTGGGAACGTGGCGTCATCTGGCAATCGGAGCAGAAGTCGCAGGAGTAGACTCCGGTGGGGATGTGACACAAACTGGTTACAAGGTGGATTAAGGATAACAAAGTCAATGTTTTGGAGTGGCCATCAGAAAGCCCTGATCTCAATCCTATTGAACATTTATGGGCAAAGCTGAAAAGGCAGGTGCGAGCAAGGTAATCTACAAACATGGCTCAGTTACACCAGTTCTGTCAGGAGGAATGGGTCCAAATTCCTACCAACTATTGTGAGAAGTTTGTGGAAGGATATCCAATACATTTGACCCAAGTCATACAGTTTAATCATAATGATACCAAATACTAATGAAATGTATGTAAACTTTTGACTTTGCAGAAAGTAATAAAAATGCCTTAAAAATTCTCTCTCTCATTATTCTGGCATTTGGTAAATATAAATAGTTTTGGTAATCCTAATTGACCTAAAACGGCAAAGGTTCATCTGATTTCATGGCAGATAGTGAGAAAAACATGCATACGTTTCTTTTTAGATAGTGTATGTAAACTTCTGGTTTCAGCTGAGTATATACACTGTGTGCAGACTTATTAGGCAAATGAGTATTTTGATCACATGATAATTTTTATACATGTTGTCCTACTCCAAGCTGTATAGGCTTGAGAGCCAACTACTAATTAAGTAAATCAGGTGATGTGCATCTCTGTAATGAGGAGGTGTGTGGTGTAATGACATCAACACCGTATAAAAGGGGTGCATACTTATTAGGCAACTTCCTTAACTTTGGCAAAATGGGTCAGAATAGAGATTTGATGGGCTCTGAAAAGTCCAAAATTGTGAGATGTCTTGCAGAGGGATGCAGCAGTCTTGAAATTGCCAAACGTTTGAAGTGTGTTCACCGAACTATCAAGCAAATAGCCAACAGAGTCACAAAAAGCGTGTTGGGCAAAAAAGGTGCAAAATAACTATCCATGAATTGAGGAAAATCAAGCGTGAAGCTGCCAAGATGCCATTTGCCACCAGTTTGGCCATATTTCAGAGCTGCAATGTTACTGGAGTATCAACAAGCACAAAGTGTGCTATACTCAGGGACATGTCCATGTTAAGGAAGGCTTAAAAACGACCATCTTTGAACAAGAAACATAAGATGAAATGTCAAGACTGGGCCAATAAATATCTTAAGAATGATTTTTCAAAGGTTTTATGGACTGATGAAATGAGAGTGACTCTTGATGGGCCAGATGGATGGGTCAGAGGCTGATCAGTAAAGGGCAGAAAGCTCCATTCTGACTCCAGCAAGGTTAAGGTGGGGTACTGGTATGGGCTGGTATCATCAAAGATGAACTTGTGGGACCTTTTCGGGTTGAGGATGGAGTGAAGCTCAGCTCCCAGACCTACTGCCAGTTTCTGGAAGACAACTTCTTCAAGCAGTGGTACAGGAAAAAGTCAGTATCGTTCAAGAAAAACATGATTTTCATGCAGGACAATGCTCCATCACATGCATCCAACTACTCCACAGTGTGGCTGGCCAGTAAGGGTCTAAAAGATAAAAAATAATGACATGGCCCCCTTGTTCACCTGATCTGAACCCCATAGAGAACCTGTGGTCCCTCATAAAATGTAAGATCTACAGGGAGGAAAAACAGTACACCTCTCGGATCAGTGTCTGGGAGGCTGTGGTGGCTGCTGCAAGCAATGTTGATCGTAAACAGATCAAGCACCTGACAGAATCTCTGGATAGTAGGCTGTTGAGTGTCATCATAGAGAAAGGTAGCTATATTGGTCACTAATTTTTTTGGGTTTTGTTTTTGCATGTCAGAAATGTTTATTTCTAAATTTTGCGCAGTTATATTGGTTTACCTGGTGAAAATAAACAAGTGAAATGGAAATATATTTAATTTTTATTAACTTGCCTAATAAGTCTGCACAGTAATAGTTACCTGCACAAATATCCTCCTAAGGCTAAGTTCACACATCCTGTGTTTTCAATCCGTCAGGTCCGTCAGCAACGGATCAGTCATTTTCAAGATGTCAACTGATGCAACTGATGTGTTTTTCACAGGATTCCTTTCACAGGAATCCTGTGAAAAAACGGATCAGTTGCGTCCGTTACATCCGCTGTGCGTCCGTTTTTTGACGGATCAGTCATGATCCGTCTGTGTTTGGGACAGCCCAGTGGGCGTGCCAAGCATGCTGGGCATGTTCAGTAGAGCATGACGGAATCCTGCGCTGGATTCCGTTGTAAGACGGATTACGACGGAATCCAGCACCATAGACATGCATTACAAGCTTGACGGATGGCGACGGATTCCTGCGCGGCGCGTTAATTTTGACGGCCCGAAAAACGTTACATTCTGCGTTGCTCCCCGCTCGGCGGTCAGTCAAAAACGACGGACCGCGACGCAGCGGATGCAACGCAGGGTCATCAGTCGCAATCCGTCGCTAATAGAAGTCTATGGGGAAATACAGGATTCCTGCAAAATATTTTGCAGGATACCGTAAATCCCCAAGGCGACGGATTGTGACTGATGCAAAACACAGGATGTGTGAACTTAGCCTTAGATAGCCAACTCAGTCTTTTGGGTTGATTGAGAACATAATTGTTGATCAATAATAAAAAAAATCTGCTAAAATACCACTTGCCTAATAAGTCTGCACCCAGTATATATATATATATATATATATATATATATATATATATACATACACACACACAACAATATGTATACCCCTCAAGGGTAAATGTTTTTCAGCCCTTGCATTTAGTGCAGGGGTTGGAAACCTATGGCTCGTAAGCCAGATGTGGCTCTTTTGATGGCTGCATCTGCCTCGCAGTCAAATCTATAATAAAAAAATATAATATAAATAATAATAAATAAATATAAAAAATACTGTATTTTCAGGTTTGTAAGACACACTTCTTTTCCCTCAACACTGGGGGGAAAATGGGGGTGCATCTTACAAACTGCATATGGCTTACCGGGGCAGCAGTGGTAGCGCAGGGTGGGTGATACTGCGGGCTCATGGGGTGTCATGACGGCGAGCTGGCGGACTGCGGTCTGCTTTGAATTTCCCACAGTTGACGTGATTGACTTCAGGAAAATGGCCGCAGTGGGGACGTATGTGCAGATAGGACTCCGCAGCCATGTTCTTGAAGTACATCAAGTTGATATGCGCACGCGCTGTGGTCATTTTCTTGAAGTAGATCTCTTCAACTGCGGGAGATTCAAAACAGGCAGCCGTCAGATTAATGGTCCTTGCCACCACGACACCCCATGAGCCCACAGTATTAATGACCCTCCGCTGCTGCACACTGAGCCATGACACCCCCTCTTTCAAGTCTGCCGGCAGATCAATGGGGCCCACCGCCGTGACACCCCACAACTCCACAACAGAGAAAAAGGAGCCAGCACGATCTGAAATTGGCATGCATCATATAAAAAGTGAAAATTCACAGATTTATTCCAACTGTACTATAATAAAAAAAATGAGATTTTTAGCAAATAATTGATCAATTTTTTGAGCCACCCCTGCCAACGTCACGGCAAATCTCAATAGGGGGGTCCTACTCTATATTCTGTATTTCATGTGCCATGCGGCCTCCTAGATAAAGTTAAAAGCAGAACCATAATAGAGCACACATACCTGTAACCTGTATATAGCCGCTTCCATGTTGCAAAAAAGGCAATTGTGGATAGAGACCAGCCCAGGTCCCAGCATGGGGAGCAAGCTCTACACATACCAGGACTATATCAGAACTGACTCTCCCAGTGCCAGACAGCAACCATTGATAAAGGCGGACAGGATCCAAGAATGGTGCTTAATTAGCATTGCCTGTGGAAAGGGGTGAGGTAACTGAATCTGAACAGCTACCAACAGGAGGAATACATTGCAAACCAAAATCAGGCGTGCATGGTATGGTGATGGTCAGTCACCAGAAATTGTAGCATAACTACAGTCATAACAGAGAAAAAGGAGCCAGCACGATCTGAAATTGGCATGCATCATATAAAAAGTGGCATTGCTAATTAAGCACCATACTTGGATCTGGTCCGCCTTTATCAATGGTTGCTGTCTGGCACTGGGAGGGTCAGTTCTGATATAGTCCTGGTATGTGTAGAGCTTGCTCCACATGCTGGGACCTGGGCTGGCCTCTATCCACAATTGCCTCTATCCACAATTGCCTAATCTATTGAGATTTGCCGTGATGTTGGCAGGGGTGGCTCAAAGAATTGATCAATTATTTGCTAAAAATCTCATTTATATTACAGTACAGTTGGAATAAATCTGTGAATTTGCACTTTTTATATGATGCATGCCATTTTCAGATCGTGCTGGCTCCCCTCTCTACAACTCCACAACAGTATCGCTGACCCTCCGCACACTGACCCTCTTGAGCTGCGACACCACCTCTTCCGTGCCTGTAGCATCGCCTACCCTGCCTCCTGGGACCTTCTGACCTGCTCTACCACCACCGCTTCCTGCTGGTGAGTTAATATGAGGCAGATTAATTTTTAAGAAGTTCTTTTTTTATCAATGTTTAGCAAGAGCATAACATTATTAAAAAGAATTCAGAGACTTATTGTACTTTAAAATTGTTGGTCTTACATAAAATGTACACATTTACTTGTATTTAGTTTTAAACATATTGTATAGCTCTCATGGAATTACATTTTAAAATATGTGGTGTTCATAGCTCTCTCAGCCAAAAAGGTTCCCAACCCCTGATTTAGTGCATAGGTTTTCCCAGTCCAGGAGTCCCACTCTTTATTAATGGGAGATAATGGTCTTCGGAGACCCTTCTCTACATGTTTTTCCGGGCATATTGGAGTACCTCCTTCTAATTTTTGGCAGGCTTTGAATATAATGCATAGACTTAACTAGTGTAAGAGTCTCACTCTTAAAAATGAGAATAAACATTTTCTGAGGTCTTTCTCTATGTGTTTTCCAGGGTGTATTGGAGTGCCCCTTCTAAATTTTGGCAGCCCTTGCAAATAGTGCATAATCTTTACTAGTGTACTAGTCCCACTCTTAATAATTGCAATGAAAATTCTCTTCTCTGAGGCCATCCTCTTTGTGTCTTCCAGAGTGTATTGGAATAGCTCCTTCTAATTTTTGGCAGCCCTTGCATATAATAAATAGACTTTACTAGTGTATGAGTCCCAGTCTTAATAATTGGAATAAAAATGTAAGCCATTTATTGCCCTCCAGACCTCCTGCGTGGATCTGCCTGAAAAATGCTTGAGTTTCCCTTTAACTTCCATTATACTGGTAACTCAAGTCAAGCCCATTGTCTGACCTGCTTGATTCGGACTGGACATGCAATGCAACAGAGGTGCTGAGGATTGGATAGTGGGAGAGTGCACAACTGGTCCCCATTTTGCTGAAATTACACTGAACAAAATCGAAAAATACACAACACAACCATCAAAATGCAGATTTTTTTTAAAAAATTCGAGAACTCAATTCCACTCGAATAAATTCGCCCATCTCTAATTAAAACATAGTCATTGGAAAACTAACAGAGTTAACATTTTTCAGTGCATTCATTACTCTGTCCATGACTTTCATCTGGATTCCCCACAAACTACGATTCCTTCATGCAAGTGAAAAACCTATTAATTAAAATAAAGCAAATGGAGTCTAAATTGGGGAACTTTGGGCTCTCTTTGCATTTTTTTCTACTGGTGTCTGACTTTTCGGATAGACACAAGCACATAGTAGGAGTCTTATGCCTTAATTAATAAACACAGGCATTTTTCACACTGGTGAATGCTACTTAATGAATTAAGCAGGCTTTACACGCTACGATATCGCACATCCGGCATCATTAACGATACCGCAGTTTGTGAAACTTATGTGTGACCTAAAACGATCGCAAAAGCGGCCAAAATCGTTTGTCGCGGAGAGGTCGTCCTAAAACAAAAACAAAAAACGTTGTCTTCTAATTAGCGATGTTGTTCCTCGTTCTTGCGGCAGCACACATTGCTATGTGTGACACAGCAGTAGCGACGAACATCTCCTTACTAGAGTTGAGCGCGGTTCGCGGTTCGAGGTTCTCCAGTTCTAGGCTCGAGTGATTTTGGGGCCTGTTCTAGATCGAACTAGAACTCGAGCTTTTTGCAAAAGCTCGATAGTTCTAGAAACGTTCGAGAACGGTTCTAGCAGCAAAAAAACAGCTAATTCCTAGCTGGCTTTCCGCTGTAATAGTGTAAGTCACTCTGTGACTCACACTATTATGACATTTCAGTGTATAGTGTGCGGGAACAGCGCCTTCAGATCACTGCTGTTTGTATAATGGCGATCGCCATTTTTTTTTTTTTTCCTTGTCTTCCTTCCCTAAGCGCGCGTGTGTAGTGGGGTGGGCCAGCATGTCAGCCAATCCCAGACACACACAGCTAAGTGGACTTTTAGCCAGAGAAGCAACGGCATGTGTGATAGGATGTCCATGTCACATGTCCCTGCATTATAAAACCGGACATTTTCCTCCAGGACGCCATTATCTCTTCTGCGTCCTTGGTGTCAGACATCACTTGGGCAGCTGCGTCCTGAGTCCTATCGCTGATACAGCTGTATGCGCTCCATACACAGCGCTGGACAGCATAGGGATAGCACTTTCCATCAGTCCTTTTAAGGGCTCGTACCGGCAGGGTCAGAGCAATAGGTGACAGGTCCTGAAAACAGCGACAGCGTCTGTGTAGCAAAGGTCAGGGATTTCGTCGCTGCATTTCCCCATTAGGAGGGATAAAAAGGCAGGCTTCCATTCTTCTACCCAGAGCCCCACAATCCTGGCACTGTACCCTCCTGTCCTCTGCCTGCATTGCACACTCCAACTCATTATAACTAAGCCATTATACTAGCAAACACTCAGTGTACCTAGTGGCATCCTAAACGTGGCTATTGGACTTTGCTATAGTCCCACTAGTGCAAAGACATTTGCAGCACCTCTACCTGCATTGCACACTCCAACTCATTATAACTAAGCCATAAGCCATTATACTAGCAAACACTCAGTGTACCTAGTGGCATCCTAAACGTGGCTGTTGGACTGTTGTCTAGTCACACTAGTGCAAAGACATTTGCAGCACCTCTACCTGCATTGCACACTCCAACTCATTATAACTAAGCCATTATACTAGCAAACACTCAGTGTACCTAGTGGCATCCTAAACGTGGCTGTTGGACTGTTGTCTAGTCACACTAGTGCAAATACATTTGCAGCACCTATACCTGCATTGCACACTCCAACTCATTATAACTAAGCCATTATACTAGCAAACACTCAGTGTACCTAGTGGCATCCTAAACGTGGCTATTGGACTTTGCTATAGTCCCACTAGTGCAAAGACATTTGCAGCACCTCTGCCTGCATTGCACACTCCAACTCATTATAACTAAGCCATTAAACTAGCAAACACTCAGTGTACCTAGTGGCATCCTAAACGTGGCTGTTGGACTGTTGTCTAGTCACACTAGTGCAAAGACATTTGCAGCACCTCTACCTGCATTGCACACTCCAACTCATTATAACTAAGCCATTATACTAGCAAACACTCAGTGTACCTAGTGGCATCGTAAACGTGGCTGTTGGACTGTTGTCTAGTCACACTAGTGCAAAGACATTTGCAGCACCTCTACCTGCATTGCACACCCCAACTCATTATAACTAAGCCATTATACTAGCAAACACTCAGTGTACCTAGTGGCATCCTAAACGTGGCTGTTGGACTGTTGTCTAGTCACACTAGTGCAAAGACATTTGCAGCACCTCTGCGTGCATTGCACACTCCAACTCATTATAACTAAGCCATTATACTAGCAAACACTCAGTGTACCTAGTGGCATCCTAAACGTGGCTATTGGACTGTTGTCTAGTCCCACTAGTGCAAAGACATTTGCAGCACCTCTACCTGCATTGCACACTCCAACTCATTATAACTAAGCCATTATACTAGCAAACACTCAGTGTACCTAGTGGCATCCTAAACGTGGCTATTGGACTGTTGTCTAGTCACACTAGTGCAAAGACATTTGCAGCACCTCTACCTGCATTGCACACTCCAACTCATTATAACTAAGCCATTATACTAGCAAACACTCAGTGTACCTAGTGGCATCCTAAACGTGGCTATTGGACTGTTGTCTAGTCACACTAGTGCAAAGACATTTGCAGCACCTCTACCTGCATTGCACACTCCAACTCATTATAACTAAGCCATTATACTAGCAAACACTCAGTGTACCTAGTGGCATCCTAAACGTGGCTGTTGGACTGTTGTCTAGTCACACTAGTGCAAAGACATTTGCAGCACCTCTGCCTGCATTGGACACTCCAACTCATTATAACTAAGCCATTATACTAGCAAACACTCAGTGTACCTAGTGGCATCCTAAACGTGGCTATTGGACTGTTGTCTAGTCACACTAGTGCAAAGACATTTGCAGCACCTCTACCTGCATTGCACACTCCAACTCATTATAACTAAGCCATTATACTAGCAAACACTCAGTGTACCTAGTGGCATCCTAAACGTGGCTATTGGACTTTGCTATAGTCCCACTAGTGCAAAGACATTTGCAGCACCTCTGCCTGCATTGCACACTCCAACTCATTATAACTAAGCCATTATACTAGCAAACACTCAGTGTACCTAGTGGCATCCTAAACGTGGCTGTTGGACTGTTGTCTAGTCACACTAGTGCAAAGACATTTGCAGCACCTCTACCTGCATTGCACACTCCAACTCATTATAACTAAGCCATTATACTAGCAAACACTCAGTGTACCTAATGGCATCCTAAACGTGGCTATTGGACTGTTGTCTAGTCACACTAGTGCAAAGACATTTGCAGCACCTCTGCCTGCATTGCACACTCCATCTCATTATAACTAAGCCATTATACTAGCAATTTTTGCTGCAAGTTTAAGGGCCGTAGTTGCATTGTCAGGGATATTTATTCTTTATTATTCTGCTGTTAATAAAGCTAGACCACCACTGCAATCTACACCACCTCTCAATTTTTACTACCACATTTTCAGTGCACAATCTTGTCACAATCAACATGAGTGGCAAAATGACAGATGCTTTTGGAAAGGGGAAGAGGCGTGGTGGAAAAGGCAAAAAAGGTTTTGTCCGTGGGGAAGGTGGCAAAGCTCCATTATCATCTGCTGAAGATAGAGCATCTACCAGCAAAAGTAAGATGTCTACTACTTACCGTGGACAATCCGATGTGCTCCCATTTTACGGACACGAACAACAGGAACAAAGGTAGATGATGGCCAAAAAAGGAAAATGCTTTAATGGATCTCAAGTGGTCCAACAAGTGCCCTCTCAGCCACTTCAAGTACCGCATCCAAAAAACACCAGTCCTCTGAGTTGTCATCCCAATCAAACTTGCTTTCTCCCAGCTCTGAAGTCTCCATCAGCCCTGCACAGTATGGTGGAACTGAGATGGCTGAGTCTGCAGAGCTGTTCAGTCACACTATAGCCTGGGAATCAGAGGTCTGCTCCCAAGCTACAGTGAGTACAGAACAGGAAATGGTCTGCAGTGATGCCCAGAACCTTTGTGACTCTGATTCAGGCCGTGAGGACCAAGTTTCTGAGCATAATGTTGACCCTTTGTCACAAACTGTAACACCTGTGGTTATAGACAATGAGGAACATACTGATGAAGATGAGACGCAGATACCCGATTGGGATGACAACTTAAATATTCGGTCAGGGCAAGAAGAGGCTCGGTCTGAGGGGGAGGAGAGTGCAAACACAACAATTGATGATGAAGTTCTAGATCCCACCTACTGTCAACCCACAGTCAGGCACTCGAGGAGGTCAACAGAGGTGGTGGAGGAGGATGCAACTGATGACGAAGTTACCTTGCGCCTTCCTGGACAGAGTCGGAGTACTGGTAGCACGTCTACAACTGCATCCTCAGCCACCACTCTGCCTCTGAGCATTATTCGGGGTGGATCAACAGGTTGCATGGCCTCTAAGCCTTGCCTAGCCTGGTCCTTTTTTGACATAGAAAAAGATCGCCCAAATTATGTGATCTGTAAAATTTGTCATGATTCTCTTAGTAGAGGTCAAAACCTCAGCAGTTTGACAACTTCTTCCATGAATCGTCACATGAATAAATATCATATGGCCCGGTGGGAAGCTCACCGTGCTGCAATGCGGCCTAGCGGAGCGAACCATCCACCGCCTGCCCCTTCCAGTGCATCCGCGCGCTCGTCATCTTCTAGGACTGTGGGGACAGCTGTCACACCTGTTTTTCCACCCACAACTTCCACCACTGTAACCGCAACAGGCAGTTTGCTTGGTAGGTCGTCAGTTGGTTTGGAAGGGGAAACAAGTGAGTGTGTACAGCTCTCTCAGACATCGATAGCACCAACGTTGGATGAAGGCAACATCATGTCTCCGCCAGCACTTTCCTCACAAACCTGCATTTTTCCAGGGGCACCCTACTCAACACCGTCTACACACAGCAGCCAGATCTCTGTCCCTCAGATGTGGTAAAATAAAAGGCCACTTCCTGCGACCCATGACAAAGCTAAGAGGTTGACTCTATCCCTCTGTAAGCTGTTGGCTACCGAAATGCTGCCTTTCCGCCTAGTGGACACACAGGATTTTAGAGACCTTATGTCTGTTGCTGTGCCCCAGTACCAGATGCCTAGTCGCCACTACTTCTCTAAGAAAGGTGTGCCCGTGCTACACCAGCATGTCGCACACAACATCACCGCTTCCTTGAGAAACTCTGTGTGTGAACGGGTGCATTTCACCACCGATACTTGGACCAGTAAGCATGGACAGGGATGTTACATGTCGCTGACTGGGCACTGGGTAACTATGGTGATAGATGGTGTAGGGTCTGCTGCACAAGTCTTGCCGTCCCCACGACTTGTGTGTCAATCCTCTGTCTGTCCAAGTTCCGCCACTGCTTCTGCATCCTCCACCTCATCTGGGTCCTCCACCTCCGCCCCAAGCCTGCCTGGTCAGGCCACCAGCGTTCTCACAGCGCAAAAGGAATCACGCACGCCTCATTACTATGCTGGCAGCAGAGCGCAACGGCATCAGGCGGTCTTTAGCTTGACATGTCTTGGGCATAAGAGTCACACAGCAGAGGAGTTGTGGTCAGCTCTGTGGTCCGAGTTTAATAAATGGTTGTCTCCACTCAAGCTGCAGCCTGGTAAGGCCGTGTGCGACAATGCTGCAAAACCTGGGTGCGGCCCTTCGCCTGGGCAAGGTGACACACGTACCTTGTATGGCTCACGTGTTGAACCTTGTCGTCCAGCAATTTTTAACACACTATCCCGGCCTAGATGGCCTTCTGAACAGGACACGAAAACTGTCTTCTCACTTCCGCAGTTCAAGCGCCGCAGCTGAGCGACTTGCATCGCTCCAGAAGTCGTTCGGCCTGCCGGTTCATCGCCTGAAATGCAATGTGGCGACACGCTGGAATTCAACTCTCCACATGTTACAGCGACTGTGGCAGCACCGCCGAGCCCTGGTGCATCTGTGAATTTTCACTTTTTATATGATGCATGCCAATTTCAGATCGTGCTGGCTCCCCTCTCTCTCTGTTTGGTCGTAGTTATGCTACAAATTCTGGTGGCCGGTCACCACCATGCCATGCACGCCTGATTTTGGTTTGCTATGTATTCCTCCTGTTGGTAGCTGTTCAGATTCAGCTACCTCACCCCTTTCCACAGGCAATGCTAATTAAGCACCATCTTGGATCTGGTCCGCCTTTATCAATGGTTGCTGTTTGGCACTGGGAGGATCAGTTCTGATATAGTCCTGGTATGGTGCAGAGCTTGCTCCACATGCTGGGACCTGGGCTGGTCTCTATCCACAAGTGCCTTTTTTGCAACATAGAAGCGGTTATTTACAGGTTACAGGTATGTGTGCTCTATTATGGTTCTGCTTTTAACTTTATCTAGGAGGCCGCATGGCACATGAAATACAGAATGTAGAGTAGGACCCCCCTATTGAGATTTGCCGTGACGTTGGCAGGGGTGGCTCAAAAAATTGATCAATTATTTGCTAAAAATCTCATTTTTTTTATTGTAGTACAGTTGGAATATATCTGTGAATTTTCACTTTTTATATGATGCATGCCAATTTCAGATCGTGCTGGCTCCCCTCTCTCTCTGTTTGGTCGTAGTTATGCTACAAATTCTGGTGGCCGGTCACCACCATGCCATGCACGCCTGATTTTGGTTTGCTATGTATTCCTCCTGTTGGTAGCTGTTCAGATTCAGCTACCTCACCCCTTTCCACAGGCAATGCTAATTAAGCACCATCTTGGATCTGGTCCGCCTTTATCAATGGTTGCTGTTTGGCACTGGGAGGATCAGTTCTGATATAGTCCTGGTATGGTGCAGAGCTTGCTCCACATGCTGGGACCTGGGCTGGTCTCTATCCACAAGTGCCTTTTTTGCAACATAGAAGCGGTTATTTACAGGTTACAGGTATGTGTGCTCTATTATGGTTCTGCTTTTAACTTTATCTAGGAGGCCGCATGGCACATGAAATACAGAATGTAGAGTAGGACCCCCCTATTGAGATTTGCCGTGACGTTGGCAGGGGTGGCTCAAAAAATTGATCAATTATTTGCTAAAAATCTCATTTTTTTTATTGTAGTACAGTTGGAATAAATCTGTGAATTTTCACTTTTTATATGATGCATGCCAATTTCAGATCGTGCTGGCTCCCCTCTCTCTCTGTTTGGTCGTAGTTATGCTACAAATTCTGGTGGCCGGTCACCACCATGCCATGCACGCCTGATTTTGGTTTGCTATGTATTCCTCCTGTTGGTAGCTGTTCAGATTCAGCTACCTCACCCCTTTCCACAGGCAATGCTAATTAAGCACCATCTTGGATCTGGTCCGCCTTTATCAATGGTTGCTGTTTGGCACTGGGAGGATCAGTTCTGATATAGTCCTGGTATGGTGCAGAGCTTGCTCCACATGCTGGGACCTGGGCTGGTCTCTATCCACAAGTGCCTTTTTTGCAACATAGAAGCGGTTATTTACAGGTTACAGGTATGTGTGCTCTATTATGGTTCTGCTTTTAACTTTATCTAGGAGGCCGCATGGCACATGAAATACAGAATGTAGAGTAGGACCCCCCTATTGAGATTTGCCGTGACGTTGGCAGGGGTGGCTCAAAAAATTGATCAATTATTTGCTAAAAATCTCATTTTTTTTATTGTAGTACAGTTGGAATAAATCTGTGAATTTTCACTTTTTATATGATGCATGCCAATTTCAGATCGTGCTGGCTCCCCTCTCTCTCTGTTTGGTCGTAGTTATGCTACAAATTCTGGTGGCCGGTCACCACCATGCCATGCACGCCTGATTTTGGTTTGCTATGTATTCCTCCTGTTGGTAGCTGTTCAGATTCAGCTACCTCACCCCTTTCCACAGGCAATGCTAATTAAGCACCATCTTGGATCTGGTCCGCCTTTATCAATGGTTGCTGTTTGGCACTGGGAGGATCAGTTCTGATATAGTCCTGGTATGGTGCAGAGCTTGCTCCACATGCTGGGACCTGGGCTGGTCTCTATCCACAAGTGCCTTTTTTGCAACATAGAAGCGGTTATTTACAGGTTACAGGTATGTGTGCTCTATTATGGTTCTGCTTTTAACTTTATCTAGGAGGCCGCATGGCACATGAAATACAGAATGTAGAGTAGGACCCCCCTATTGAGATTTGCCGTGACGTTGGCAGGGGTGGCTCAAAAAATTGATCAATTATTTGCTAAAAATCTCATTTTTTTTATTGTAGTACAGTTGGAATAAATCTGTGAATTTTCACTTTTTATATGATGCATGCCAATTTCAGATCGTGCTGGCTCCCCTCTCTCCCTGCAATACGTCATGACGTATAGCCTGGGCCAACGAGATGCAGAGGTGGGTCAGATCACCCTGATGGAGTGGTCTCAGATCAAGGACCTATGCACCCTTCTGCAGAGTTTCGACATGGCGACGAATATGTTTAGCGCTGACAATGCCATTATCAGCATGACGATTCCAGTCATTTACATGCTGGAGCACACGCTAAACACTATTCGGAGTCAGGGGGTGGGACAACAGGAAGGGGATGAACTACAGGAGGATTCATATGCGCAAGACACAACAACATCACCAAGGTCCAGACGTTCATCATCACCAAGGCGCCAGGCATGGGACCATGGGGGACAGGGATCAACAAGGGCGCATGGTAGCAGGCGAGATGTTGAGGAAGGTGCAGGAGAACATGAAGAAATGGAGGACGAACTGTCCATGGACATGGAAGACTCAGCGGATGAGGGAGACCTTGGTCAAATTTCAGTCGAAAGAGGTTGGGGGGAGATGTCAGAGGAAGAAAGAACGGTTAGCACCTCTATGCCACAAACACAGCGTGGACTTGGTCCGCATGGCTGCGCAAGACACATGTAACTTGCCAAACATGGGACGGTCTCGTCATCTTCAACAGTCTACCCGTACCAGTAGGACCGTATCTGGTGCTGGTAACAGCAATTTTATGGAATCTTTTCATAATTTTTTTAGACCCTCTTTTGCAAGGCCACCAGAGAAAACAAGTCTGACACATAGTCAACGGCTGGAGAGGATGATACAGGAGTATCTCCAAATGAACATCGATGCCATGACTTTGCAAATGGAGCCTTGCTCCTTTTGGGCTTCAAATCTAGAAAAATGGCCAGAGCTCTCCAGTTACGCCTTGGAGATTTTGTCGTGTCCAGCTGCCAGCGTTGTCTCTGAACGTGTCTTCAGTGCTGCTGGGTGTGTGCTGACAGATAAGCGCACGCGTCTGTCCAGTGACAATGTGGACAGACTGACGTTCATCAAAATGAACAAGTCATGGATCCAGAAGGAATTTACTACCCCTGTGTCATCCTGGGGAGAGTAAATGCTTGTGGATTTGGAATGTGCTTGATGCAAATCAAAACATCCTGTTTGCAACTAGGGCACAAGTGCTGCCACTGAAGGGGTTAGTGTCTGTGTGGCCCAATTTTTGGAAAAAAAGGGAGACTCCGCTTGGAGTAACCCTTGGTTACATTGTTTTTAAAAATGATCCAAGATGAACAGATCTGGGATCAGGAAAGACTTTGCTACCTAACCCGGGGTCATCCTGGAAACGGTTAATTATGGCGTATTTTTGAATGTGCTTGATGCAAATCTAGCTGTGAAGTGTACAACTGGGGCACAACTGCTGCCACTGAAGGGGTGGGTGTGTGTGGGGCCCAATTTTTGGAAAAAAGGGAGACTCCGCTTGAAGTAACCCTTGCTTGCTGTGTTTTTAAAAGAAGCCAAGATGAACAGAGCTGGGATCAGGAAAGACTTTGCTACCTACCCCGGTGTCATCCTGGGGACGGATAAGAATGGCGTATTTTTGAATGTGCTTGATGCAAATCTAGCTGTGAAGTGTACAACTGGGGCACAACTGCTGCCACTGAATGGGTGGGTGTGTGGGGCCCAATTTTTGGAAAAAAGGGAGACTCCGCTTGGAGTAACCCTTGCTTGCTGTGTTTTTAAAAGAAGCCAAGATGAACAGAGCTGGGATCAGGAAAGACTTTGCTACCTACCCCGGTGTCATCCTGGGGACGGATAAGAATGGCGTATTTTTGAATGTGCTTGATGCAAATCTAGCTGTGAAGTGTACAACTGGGGCACAACTGCTGCCACTGAAGGGGTGGGTGTGTGTGGGGCCCAATTTTTGGAAAAAAGGGAGACTCCGCTTGGAGTAACCCTTGCTTGCTGTGTTTTTAAAAGAAGCCAAGATGAACAGAGCTGGGATCAGAAAAGACTTTGCTACCTACCCCGGTGTCATCCTGGGGACGGATAAGAATGGCGTATTTTTTAATGTGCTTGATGCAAATCTAGCTGTGAATTGTACAACTGGGGCACAACTGCTGCCACTGAAGGGGTGGGTGTGTGTGGGGCCCAATTTTTGGAAAAAAGGGAGACTCCGCTTGGAGTAACCCTTGCTTGCTGTGTTTTTAAAAGAAGCCAAGATGAACAGAGCTGGGATCAGGAAAGACTTTGCTACCTACCCCGGTGTCATCCTGGGGACGGATAAGAATGGCGTATTTTTGAATGTGCTTGATGCAAATCTAGCTGTGAAGTGTACAACTGGGGCACAACTGCTGCCACTGAAGGGGTGGGTGTGTGTGGGGCCCAATTTTTGGAAAAAAGGGATACTCCGCTTGGAGTAACCCTTGCTTGCTGTGTTTTTAAAAGAAGCCAAGATGAACAGAGCTGGGATCAGGAAAGACTTTGCTACCTACCCCGGGGTCTTCCTGGGGACGGATAAGAATGGCGTATTTTTGAATGTGCTTGATGCAAATCTAGCTGTGAAGTGTACAACTGGGGCACAACTGCTGCCACTGAAGGGGTGGGTGTGTGTGGGCCCAATTTTTTGAAAAAAAGGGAGACTACGCTTGGAGTCACCTTGCGGTTTTTTACATGATTTTAGAAGGGCGTGCCATGCCTATATCTGTGTATCCTCCTCTTTTTCCTTGTCCAGCTGTTTTTTTTTCGCATGAGTATATGTCCTTTTCACTTTCCCATGTGTTTGTGTTGTGTTGTGAGTTGTTTGTCACCTTTTGGACACCTTTGAGGGTGTTTTCTAGGTGTTTTTATGTGTTTGTGATTGCCTGCCATTGTTTCCTATGCAGTTCGAGTTCGGTTCGTCGAACGTTCGACGAACCGAACTCGAACGGGACGTCCGTTCGGCGAACCGACCTCGAGCCGAACCGGGACCGGTTTGCTCATCTCTACTCCTTACCTGCCTCCACCGCCAATGCGGAAGGAAGGAGGTGGGTGGGATGTTTATGTCCCGCTCATCTCCACCCCTCCACTTCTATTGGACGGCTGCCGTGTGATGTCGTTGTGACGCCGCACGACCTGCCCCCATAGGAAGGAGGCGGATCGCCGGCCAGAGTGACGTCGCAGAGCAGGTAAGTCCGTGTGATGGGGGTAAGTGAGGTTGTGCGCGACGGGCAGCAATTTGTCCATGTCGCACAACCAACAGGGCGGGTACGATCGCAGCATGTAAAGCCCGCTTATGGCAGGCTGCAAAGTGGCGTGCATCTTCTTGTCAGTGACTGTAGCAAGATTTGTAGTATAAGGAATGCCATCCTGCCACAGTTCATTTTGTTGGAGGTGAGTGAAAATTATGTGAACACGAATAAAGTTGCAATGTTTTTGTGCAGTCACGCATGTCATAGAAATTTTATGACTTTTCAAAGCTTTGATAAATCGGGTCCTAAGTTTTTATGACCCTCAGTCATGATTACAAGGAGATGCTATTTTGAGGATAAGTAACAGAATAAATGCACAATATAGTATTCTAAGAAAAGATGTTCCAAATGTGTTATTACATTTGCAAACAATTTAACAAAAAAAATGAAAACATATTTATTAAAAAATGACATCATTTCTCAGTTACTGTACTTTTTTATTCACCAAAACTGCTCATTATAGTTCATTGGTTTAACTCATGGTGATTCATCCATTTTTGTGTTATTGAGTCAAACTTTATTCATATCCTATGAAGCCCTCTCTAGCAACTTGCTACATTACCTCTGGTTAGCACATTAAAAACATGTTTTGAAACAAAAAACCCTTAAAAGTGAGTCATAGGAAGTTTGTTTTTAGCTTTTTTTCAGAGGTGTGAATTCAATCATTGAATAGGTTATACAGTATACAAACTCAGACGTTATTTTACTTCAATATGACAATTAATATAAAAAGAAGTTACCTGAAGTTCTGATCATTTACCAGTACAGTGCAAATTAAGCTTAATTATTATGAATAAAAACTTTTTAAACCTATAAATAAACAGTAGTTAGTCAAACGTTTTCTTTATTGTAATCAATTTTTAGAAAAGACTCATTCATAACTTTTCAACATGATCTCCCTGCTTTTTTATTCCTTTTTTTTATACACTTTGTCCATATGTCATCAAGCTTTCTTATTCCAAATATTTCAGGCTCAGCTGTGAACCATAAAAGAATGGCTGACTTTATCTCTTCATCAAACAATTTGCCACATATTCCACTATCACTATTCTATCTCACAGGATAGCAACTCTCAGGTTGCTGCTGGGAGAAATGTTGTCAGAGAATCATACCACTTTTATGGACTGACATCCATTAAAACATACAAAGCTGAATATAAAGTGGATTTTACAGGAAAAAATGTTCTGAAACATTTTTCCTATATGACTTGTACTGTGTATAAGGTAAATTAAGAAAGAGGAAAAAAAGTAAAAAAAACAGCCTCCTCTGCCATTTATACTATTCACACATCACGTCTTTGCTTAGTTTTTGGACATTTTTATTGCTTTCAATGGTGAAAAAAACATTAATCAGTAGATATAATTTTAACATCCTACTACCTTATCTGGGCATGTGATGACTCTGAGTATGACAAGGTCAAATTCATATTGCTTAATTTATGAAAGAGGGACTCTACAACTCACAAAACATATGCAGACAATGCAAAAACTGCCAAAATTTAGAAGGAAGAAAGACTCTGACACACCCTATATTAAACATAAAAGAGGGCATCATACACATTCTATTAAAATTGTTAGGTAGTGGGACTCCTAGACTCCTAAAGCCTATACACTAAGTGCCAGGGCTACCAAAAATTAGAAGGCAAGACTGCAATACTCCCTGGGAGACTCAATGAGGAAGGCCTCAGACAACATTTTTGTACCATTCTTAAAGAGTAGGCCTCCTAGATTGGTAAAGCCTATGCACTCATTGCAAGGCCAAACAAGAATTCCAAGGAGGGATTGCAATACATGCAGCAAGATACATAGAGGAGAGACTCTTATTCAATTTTGATACAATTTTAAAAACACTAAGACTAACGAAGTGGGAAAACCTATGCATTCAGTGAGGATGAGAGCAGTGCAGTTGAAGAGATTGACTGGCAGTACGTCAGTGGACCGACACCGAAAGAGGTAGGTCTACTCCCTCAGTAAGTACATGGTGAGTCACAGACCATGGCCATTTTCTCAGAGACCTAGGTTTGTAGAGACGTTTAAAAGCATTGCGTATCCTACACTGCTAAACCTTTGCAATGAGTGCAAGATCTAGGAAATATTTAATTAAGGCATTGCAGTACACCCTGGAAGAGACGTAGCGGAGGGTCTCAGAAGCATTTTTTCTACATTTGTAAGGAGTAGGTCTTTTAGACTTTTAAAGCGTATGCACTATGCGCAAGGGCTGCCAAAAATTGGAAGGAGGTACTCCAATACATCCGGGAAGAGACTTAGAGGAGGGCCTCAGAAAACTTTTTTCTTTTTCTTATTTGGAAGGAGTACTCCTAGACTGTTAAAGCGTATGCACTATGTGCAAGTGCTGCCAAAAAGTGGAAGGAGGAACTTTGATACACCCTGAAAGAGACATAGATGAGGGCCTCAGAAAACATCTTTTTCCTACTATTAAGGAGCGGGACTCCTAGACTGGTAAACCCAGTGCTTTTTTTGCGACAGTATGTGCCAGTATGGCGTACCAGAAAATCTGAAGAGCACCTCTGTCTCTGTCCAGACGGCTAATTTGTAAACTATACAAATTAGCCATGTGTGGAGCGGAGGCAAAAGCCAGAGGCGTATCTAGGGGGAAACTGGCGGGGAGAAGCCAGGCTGCCTGATGCTGCAGTGTGGTGGGGAAGTCTGCCGGGGTGGGAGCCAGCTATTCTCTGAGCGTGGCTGTCATGCTGTCAGCTGCACTCATAGAAAGTACAGCACGCGGCACCACTGCTCAATTGTCCTTGTATCTGTCAGATGCGAGGACAATTGAAGCGGTGATCCCTGGCGCTGACTTCTGGGTCAGCGCGACGGCTTTCATGTGATCAGGTCAGCTGATCACACTGCTGACCCGGAAGCCAGCGCCACAGCGCGGAGGCGGCAGAGAAACGCGGATAAGTGCTCCACTGTGGAGCTGAAGACACGGAGGAGGAACATTATGGGGTGAGAGGGGAGTATTTATGAAACAGTATGGGGGAGAGAGGGTAGGAATGGAACTATCTGTGGACACACTAAGGGGGGACAGGGAGTAGAGGGGGCAAAATCTATATACACAGTATGGGGTGGGGGAGGGAACTATCTGTGGACACACTATGGGGGAGAGAGAGTGGGGAATGGGAACCATCTGTGGACACACTTTGGGGGGACAGAGGGTGGGGAGGGGGCAATATCTATATACACAGTATGTGGGGGAGAGGGTGGAGGGAACTATCTGTGGACAGCGTATGGTGGGAAGAAAGGATGGGGAGGGGAAAGTATCTTTGGACACAGTATGGGGAGAGAGAGGGTGAGGTTTCATGCATGGGGAGAGAGAGGATGAGGTTTCATGCATGGGGAGAGAGAGGATGAGGGGTGATGCATGGGGACAGAGAGGATGAGAGGTGATGCATGGGGACAGAGAGGATGAGAAGTGATGCATGGGGACAGACAGGATGAGGGGTGATGCATGGGGATAGCCAGGATGAGAGGTGATGCAAGGGGACAGAGAGGATGTGCAGCAAACTGGAAAAAAATTTGGACAGGGTGTGGAGGGGGCAAAATCTATATGCACAGTATGGGGTGGGGGGAACTTTCTGTGGACACACTATGGGGGGACAGAGGGTGGGGAGGGGGCAATATCTATATACACAGTATGGGGGTGGGGGAGGGAATTATCTGTGGACAGAGTAGGGTGGGAAGAGAGGATAGGGAGGGGGAAGTAACTTTGGACACAGTATGGGGAGAGAGAGGGTGAGGTTTCATGCATGAGGAGAGAGAGGATGAGGTTTCATGCATGGGGAGTGAGAGAGGATGAGGTTTCATGCATGGGGACAGATAGGATGAGGGGTGATGCATGGGGACAGAGAGGATGAGGGGTGATGCACGGGGATTGAGAGGATGAGGGGTAATGCATGGGGACAGAGAGGATGAGGGGTAATGCATGGTGACAGAGAGGATGAGGGGTGATGCATGGGGACAGAGAGGATGTGGAGCGAACACAGAATAAAGAGTGACATGGTATGAGGAGCAAATGGGCAGGATGGGGAGTGAAGTGGAAAAGTATATGGACACACAGGAGGTAGTGAGGAGTCAGTAAGGGATAAGAAGAATGTGAGGGGCACAGAATAAAGACTGGGTAGTGGAGGGGGGTGGTATGAAGAGGGGGCAGAAAGGGAGGACAGTGTGAGGTTATAGACAGGAGGGGGAGTATGATGAAGGCACAGTATAAAGACTGGGCAGTCTAAGGGGACACAGTGTAAAGGACACTGTAAACAGTAGACAGTTTGGAAAGAGAGGGAATATGGAGGGCATGTACCATAAGAGGGACAGTGTAGGTCATATTTTGTGCAGAGAACACTCTGAGAGGCCATTATTTATTCTGGGGCACAGTGTAGTGCAGATATTTTTAAGTAGAAGTATTATAATCATTGTGCTACTTTTAGGGGCATCGTGTCGAGATGTGTTACAGAAGACCGGAGAAGATGGAAATCTGCAGAGACGAGATGTGAATGTGAAAAGTCATCATTGCGTCAGGACAAGATGAAGAATAGAAAAAAATGACTAGAGACAACATCATCTATAAGGTACCTGAATGAAAATATTTATTTGTGATACTGACAATGTCTAATCATTAGTCCTTGGTCCCACTTGCGCATTGCTTCTGATGTGAGCGCAATGGGACCCCCACTGATCAGCTGATTATGGTGTAGGTAGCTGGAAATGCTTATTTTTGGATCTACTCCGTCCTCTGATGGTGTCCGCGGCCGGGAACTGCACATCCACCTCATTGATTTTAATAGGAGACTGCAGCCACTATCAGAAGACGGAGCAGATCCAGAACTGAGCACTTCTGGCCACTTGCCACCACCGGCACCTAGAGTAGGGAATTGGTGGGGTTGCCAGGTGCCGGACCCCGACCAGTCAGACATTGGTGACCTATCCTAAGGAAAGGTCATTAATGTTAAAGTAGTGATCAATCTCTTTAATAAAGTCTTGTGCCGTCTGACAAGTTAAGGGTTACTATGTTTTTATTTATGTTGTTAGGAGCATTAAAGGGGTTGTCCAAATTTGTGATGAGTCTGCACTCCCTCCTTGTGTCACTCTGTGACTGCAGCCTTCTGAATTCTCACAGTGTGCACACTGCACGCTGTCAGGATTCTTTGGTGCCCTTTCGGTGAGAGTGGGAGGTTATAAAGCTGCAAGTATGCGATTTACATATATGTGGTCACATGCTGAACAGACATGCTCAATGAAAATGAATTGACTGAGGCTGGACACATCAAATCAGAATGTAACCAGAAGTATACAAATCTGCCCCCCCCGCACCTCAATCTCGACCGGCGGCGCCTGGCAGCATGTCCCCTCCCCCCCGCTCCTCGCCTCAGAGATGCGCATCGGCAAATATATTTTTTTTACAACAAAGGCAATGGGTAAACCCCTTGGCACTAAGTGCAAGGGCAGGGAAAGATTTACTCCTGGGGGATTTATACTATATATATATATAGTACAGACCAAAAGTTTGGACACACTTTCTCATTCAAAGAGTTTTCTTTATTTTCGGGACTCTGAAAATTGTAGATTCACATGAAAGGCATCAAAACTATGAATTAACACATGTGGAATTAAATACTTAACAAAAAAGTGTGAAACAACTGAAAATATGTCTCATATTCTAGGTTCTTCAAAGTAGCCCCCTTTTGCTTTGATTACTGCTTTACACACTCTTGGCATTCTCTTGATGAGCTTCAATAGGTAGTCACCGGTAATGGTCTTCCAGCAGTCTTGAAGGAGTTCCCAGAGATGCTTAGCGCACTTGTTGGTCCTTTTGCCTTCACTCTGTGGTCCAGCTCACCCCAAACCATCTCGATTGGGTTCAGGCCTGGTGACTGTGGAGGTCAGGTCATCTGGCGTAGCACCCCATCACTCTCCTTCTTAGTCAAATAGCCCTTACACAGCCTGGAGGTGTGTTTGGGGTCATTGTCCTGTTGAAAAATAAATGATGGGGCTGGGCAGGGTAGCATGACCCTATTTAATTTCTTCCTTTATCTACACCTGGTTCGCATGCAAAGCGCGCTCTATAATTGTGAGCAGTGAGCTTTAGAGCAGATGCAGAAGTGGGATGCTTACTGATGGCATCATTAATGCTCACCATCTTGGTTGATTTGTTAAACTTTTGGAGAACTGCACAGATGTTAGATATCAAAGGCTACTCATTGGTTTTTATGTGAGGAATACCAAAGGGCATTTTGTAGTTTTTTTTCAACTACTTCCCTCTGCTGCTCACAAAGCCTTGCCAACTTATGTAAAGATGAGTTCCAGTGCATAGCCAGGTTGAAAACCAGTTGATGAACTGGCACGTGCAAGCGCTCCTGCATCACTGTCAGACCAGCGGCAGGTGAGTTTCAGAAATTAGCATACACCTTGACAAGTAGCTCAGTCAAATTTGGGTAGGTTTTCACAAAGGCTGAACCACTAAGTTGATCATGTGGGCCAGTCATGGTACGTGTGGCACCTTGCCAAGCTTTAGAGTCGCCACCAGACTACCATTAGTACACATGACCATGCCTGGTTGGAGATTTAGCAGTGAGATCCACAGATCTGTCTCGAAGGTCAGACCATTCAACAACTCTGTGGCGTCTGCTGGTTGTCACTTAAAGATAACAATTTCAGCAGAGCCTGTTGCAAATTCACCGAGGCAGTGCTTCCGACTGATGGATGATAATTTGAAGATGGAGGATGAGGAGGAGGGGGTGCTGGATCTTGTGTAGGAAGTGGAGGAAACCCAGATGGAACTAGGGCCTGCAATTCTAGATGTCGGTAGCATGTGTGCCATTTCAGGGTTGGACTTGGTTCTAGTCTCCACAAGGTTCAACCAGTGTGCGATTAGGAAATTGTAGCATGCCTGGCCACAAGAATTTGTCCCCAGTTTAGTGATGAAGTGATTCTTCCCAGTAACTATGTTGTTCAGGGCACAGATGATGTCATGGGACACGTGCTTGTGTAAGGCTGAAATGGCACAATGGGGACCGAGTACCTAGGGGCGGCTGCCACTATTACCTTGTTGAAAGCCTCAGTGTCCACAAGCCTAAACGGCAACATTTCCAGTTCAAGCAGTCTGGAAATGGGGCCATTTATTGTTTGAGCTGGGGGTGGGAGGCTGAGTATTTCCGCTTGTGTTCCAAGGCCTGGGGTAGAGACAGCTGAACAATGTGCGGGGACAAGGAATTGGGCATGGTTACAGATGATGGTTGTGAATGTGCAATGACAGGTGCAGGGCGGAAGCTATCCATACCCCAGTTCGGGACAGAGGATTGCCCAGCATGTAGCACAAAGGAAGAGGCAGAGTTGTAACTGACAGACAATGATTGTGGGCCTAGGTGGTTGGCCCACCTAGTCAGGTGCTTGGATGACATGTACCTGAGCATGCTGGTGATTCCAGGTTGTGATCTTGCCCCTACTGAGCTTGTTATGGCACAGATTGATAATGACCGTTTTCTTGTCTTCTGCCCTTTCTGTAAAAATGCTAGAATGGGGAAAAACAAACCATTAGCCAAGGATTTGACTGTGTGTAGGTGCTCTAGGGAAATGCTGCCCATCTTCTCCATTTGGCCACCCCACTGTCTCTTCTTGACTATTGCGGTGCTGCAGATACCTCTCCCTCTGCACTGCTGTGCTTGCTCTGCATACCACCTTGTCAAGTTTGGTCAGTGACTTCATCATCCACCACTTTGTCCTCCGCTTCGTCACTCTGGTTCTCTTTCTAACTTGGCTTAATAACATGACTTGTTGGCAACTGTGTCTCATCATTATCCACCTCTTGAGACAGCAATTACTGTTCCCCACCATCAACTTCTTCTGTCCGTGGCTGTTCAAATAATTTGAGCATTACAGCACACAATCTCCTCATGTCCCTGATGAAACGCGCATGATGAGGGGCTAGGAAATTAGATAAATGTAAAGGTAAAGAGCTCCTCGGAGTATCCAAGTGTAGGCTCACACTTCTCCCAGGACTCACCATGGTGGGAGAAAAGAGGATCAGAGAGAGGATGTGGTCCAGATGCTTCACTAGTGTGACTGGACCATGTAGAAGACAGGGTGGTGCGGAGAAACAGACTTAAAGCAATATCTGCCATCCAACCCACAACCTGCTTGTACTGTTCTGGCTTCAACAGTGGAATCCTGAACTCCCCTGCAAAGTGGGACAGGAAGCTAAGTCTAGTTGATGCATGTGTTTGGTGTCCTCCTGCAGCATGGTCAGTTTGCCCTGACCCAAGGCCACGGCCTCTGCCTACCATCAACAGGACATAATAATAATAATCTTTATTTCTATAGCGCCAACATATTCCGCAGTGCTTTACAATTCAGGAGGATCATATACAAACAAGTAACAGTTATAGAAATACAATATTTAGAGGGAAAAAAGAAAAAACACAACCCTGCTCGTGAGAGCTTACAATCTACAATGAGATGGGGGGGAGGGGCAAGGTATAAGTGCTTATTTACAATGATGATCCAGCCATCTCACGGAAATGGGGGCTACATAGTGGTTTCCTCGACCAGTGAGCCCGAGCCTTGAGATGCCTTTGGGTGCAATGGAGTTTGATGTGGAGTTATGTTGTGAGAAGTTGTAGAGGGACTATGTGAATCGAATCTGATTAGGGAGTCTGATAGGCCGCCCTAAAAAGATGCATCTTTAGGCTGCATCTAAAGCTGAGTAAGTTGTGATTTGTCCTAACTTCTTGGGGTAGAGCGTTCCAGAGGGTTGGTGCGGCTCGGAAGAAGTCTTGGATCCGGGAGTGGGAGGTTCGTATTAGTGTGGATGTTAGTCAAAAATCGCTTGCAGAGCGTAGAGAACGGGTGGGGTGATAGACAGAGAGTAGGGTGGAGATGTAGGGGGGTGCCGCACTGTGAAGAGCTTTGTGGGTGAGAACAAGCAGTTTGAATTGGATCCTGTGATATATGGGCATCCAGTGCAATGACTGGCAGAGAGCAGAGACATCCGAGTAGCGGTTAGCCAGATAGGTGACCCTGGCTGCTGCATTAAGGATGGACTGTAGAGGAGAGAGTCTAGTTAGGGGGAGACCAATTAATAGAGAGTTACAGTAGTCAAGGCGAGAGTGGATCAGGGCCACGGTGAGGGTTTTTATCGTTTCCATAGTGAGAAAGGGGCGGATTCTAGAGATGTTCTTGAGGTGAAAGCGGCAGGAGCGAGCAAGAGATTGTATGTGGGAGGTGAAGGAGAGATCAGTGTCAAGTATAACACTCAGACAGCGGGCCTGCTGCCTAGGACTTTTCGTTGTGCCACACACAGAGAGGGAGATGTCAGGTTTAGGAAGGTTGGAGGATAGAAGAAAAAGCAGAAGTTCAGTTTTTGAAAGGTTAAGTTTCAGACAGAGAGCAGACATGACATTGCAAACTGAAGTCAGGCAGTCACTTGTGTTCTGTAGTACAGCTGGGGTGAGCTCAGGGGATGAGGTGTATAGCTGTGTGTCATCAGCATAAAGATGGTACTAAAAGCCAAAACTGCTGATGGTCTGTCCAATTGGGGCAGTGAGAGGGAGAGGAGAAGATGTAGAGCCAGCAAATGATACACTGAATGAACGGCCAGAAAGATAGGAAGAGAACCAGGAGAGCACAGTGTCCTTTAGGCCGATAGAATGGAGCATAGAGAGAAGGAGACTGTGGTCAACAGTGTCGAAGACAGCAGAAGGATCAAGAAGAATAAGCAGAGAGTGGTCACCGTTATGTTTTGCTGTCAATAGGTCATTGGTTACTTTGACAAGGGCAGTTTCTGTTGAGTGTAAAGGGCGGAAGCCAGACTGTAAAGGATCTAGAATAGAGTGAGTGGAAAGGTAGCGGGTGAGGCGAGAGTAGACCAGGCGCTCCAATAGTTTAGAGATGAAGGGGAGATTGGAGACTGGTCTGTAGTTGCTTGTGCAGGACGGATCAAGAGAAGGTTTTTTTATAATGGAGTAATGATAGAGTGTTTGAGGGAGCAGGGGAAGATACCTGAAGAGAGAGAGAGAGAGAGAAGATTTTAGTTAGGTGAGTGGTGACAACCGGAGAGAGGGACTGGACTAGAGGTGTGGGGAAGGGATCAGTAGGGCAAGTGGTAGGACGAGAGGAGGATAGGAGCCTGGAAACTTCCTCCTCTGTGACTGGGTCAAATGTGGAAAGTGAGCTGGATGGGATGTGGGGATGGATGGGATTCACAGTGCTTGGTGGCTGGGAGCTGATCTCTTGGCGGATGTTTTCTATTTTCTCTGTGAAATACGAGGCCAGGTCATCAGCATGAAGGGCTGTGACAGGGGTCTGTACTTTGGGACTGAGGAGGGAGTGAAAGGTGTCAAAGAGCTTTTTTGGATTGTTGGCAAGTGAGGAAATAAGGGTGGTGAAGTAGGTCTGTTTGGCGAGGTGAAGGGAATAGTTGTAGGTCCTTAACATGACCTTGTAGTGGATGAAGTTTTCTGGTGTGCGGTTTTTCCTCCATAGGCGTTCGGCACTCCTGGAGCATCGCTGAAGAAATAGAGTTTGGGATGTGAGCCAGGGCTGTTTTACTCTGTGTTTGGTCTTTCTGAAGGTGAGGGGCGCTACTTGGTCTAGGGTACTTGTGAGTGTGTCATTGTAGTGCTTTACAGCCAGATCAGGACAGGAAAGTGAGGAGATAGGGGACAGTGATGCGTGTAAAGAGTCTGAAAGTGTCTGAGAATCGATAGCCTGTAGGTTTCTGAATGTGTGATTGGTGGGAGTGTGCTGGGATGGGCAAGGGTTTCTGAGTTTGGAGAGGATGTTGTGGTCAGAGAGGGGAAGAGGTGAGTTGTCAAAGTCAGAGATAGAGCAGAGGCGGATAAAGACCAGGTCAAGGGTGTTACCATCTTTATTTGTTTCAGAGGTTGAGAGTTGTGAGAGGCCAAGGGAGCTGGTGAGAGATAGAAGCTGGGATGCAGATGGGGAGGAGGGGCTGTTTATGGGGATGTTAAAGTCTCCTAGGATAAGGGTTGGTAACTCTGAGGACATGAAGTGCGGCAACCAGGCTGAAAAGTGGTCAAGAAACTGGGTGGGTGAGCCTGGTTGACGGTATATGACAGCTACTCTGAGGGAGAAGGGATGGAAGAGTCTGATGGTGTGGACCTCAAAGGATGGGAATGAGAGTGATGGAGCTGGGGGGATGACCTGGAAAGTGCATTGTGGGGACAGGAGTAAACTGACTCCACCACCATGTCTGTTTCCAGGTCTTGGTGAATTGGAAAAGTGTAAACCACCGTGAGAAATGGGAAGTAGTGTCAGAATCCTGAATCCAGGTTTCAGTGAGGGCTAGTAGATTAAGAGAGTTATTGAGAAAGAGATTGTGGATGTAAGGAAGCTTGTTACATATGGACCGTGGATTCCAGAGAGCACAATTAAAAGAGGGAAGTGAGGGTGTGCAACTAATGTTAATAAGGTTATCAGGGTTTCAATGGGAGGTGGGGAAGGGGGTAAAGTCAGCATGGGGTGACCCGGGATTGGGAGAGATATCACCTGAAAGAAGTAGGAGTACAAGGAGAAAGATCAGATGGTTTTTGGACTTGTGGCATGGCTTTTTGTGTAAGTCCCTGGAGTGTGATTGAATGGGATTATTCAGATAGGTGAAAAGAGCCTGGGAGCTGTACATAGGAGAGGAGAGGGGAGGAGAAAGGGACTGATGTGGATGAGTGGTGATGAAGGGGGGACAGGGAGGTGAAAGTGGACAGTAAAAGCATATAGAATGATAGAGATATAAATAATAGTCATGGTTAAAACAGACGGTGTCAAGGATTAGTTTACCTGACTCCTGTCCTGACTAACTGCCATTGAAATAACTGCCAGGCACCTTGCAATGATGGCACTTTGCATAGGATGGCACGCATGCAACACCCCGCATGTATGCACCCCTTAAGACACCCGCAGACATCCACTTCCCTATCCCTTACTGCACTCCTTGTTCATTTTAAATTATGTTCTTAGCTAAGACCGGCTTTATTATAGAATCGAATCTATTTGATATAGCCCTGAAAAGGACTGTTGGTTATATGCAGCAGCACCAAGCACTATAGCACAATGAACTCTGCCTAAATGCCTCTAATACACTATCACTACTCCAGAGACTAAAGGGTAGAGTTGAGCGCGGTTCGTTGTTCGTGGTTCTCCAGTTCGCGGTTCGAGTGATTTTGGGGGCTGTTCTAGATCGAACTAGAACTCAAGCTTTTTGCTAAAAGTTCGATAGTTCTAGATACGTTCGAGAATGGTTCTAGCAGCAAAAGCAGGGCACAGTGTGCAGGAGCCATCGCTGGCAGCCTGCCACAAGCTGGAAACCAAGATAAACATCGGGTATCCAACCAAAGCGCTTTGGTTAGTAACCCGATGTTTATCCTAGTTACGTGCTGGAAGCCCACACTTCCCCACTCAGCTCGCTCTGCCCCCTCCTGCCCGCGGCATGTACACACGTACACACACACACACACACACTGCACTCTGCACACATGGTCCCGCTCGGCTTACCTGCGGTGATGAAGTCCCGCCATCCCGACCTCAGCGCTGTCACTGTCCTCCATGGCCGCCGCTTGTCACATCACCTTCTCTCGCTTCCGACCCGAGACTGACTAGCGGTGACGTCACGGGACTCTCGCGATACTTGGCTGTGAAGGCGGCGGTCATTGAACTCAGTGACAGGTGCTGTCAGTGTGCTGGAGATCAGCGCAGGTAATGTACCTCGCTGACAGCAGCACTTGTCATGCCCTGCAGTGACCTGGGCTGACCCATTGATGTTAGCTCAGGTCACTGCATTGCTCTCCCAGCCAATGGGGAACATTCTGCTCTTCATTGACTGGGACAGTGTGGATCGTCATGGCAACCCCTTGGATTACACCAGACCTGGATTTGTTTTTCTTTCTAATAAATTGGTTAAAGAGGGAATGTTTTGGGGAGTGTTTTTTCAAATAAAAATGTGTTTGTCGTCTATTTTTTTTTATTACTGACTGGGTTTGTGATGTTGGGTATCTGATAGACGCCTGACCTCACGAACCCCAGGGCTTGATGCCAGGTGACATTACACATTTGGTATTAACCCCATATATTACCCCGTTTGCCACCGCACCAGGGCGCGGGATGAGCTGGGGCGAAGCACCAGGATTGGCGCATCTAATGGATGCGCCACTTCTGGGGCGGCTGCGGCCTGCTATTTTTAGGCTGGGGAGAGTCCAATAACCATGGACCTCCCTAGTCTGAGAATATCAGACCCCAGCTGTCTGCTTTACCTTGGCTGGTGATCCAATTTTGGGGGGACCCCTACGTGTTTTTTTTTTTTAATTATTTATTTAATTTAAAATAACAGCGTGGGGTGCCCTCAGTTTTGGATTACCAGCCAAGGTGAGGTTGCCAGCTGTGGTCTGCAGGCTGCAGCCATCTGCTTTACCCTAGCTGGCTACAAAAATAGGGGGAACCCTACGTCATTTTTTTTTTTTTTCATTTTTTTGGCTAAATACAAAGCTAAGCACCCCTTAGTGCCACATGAAAGGCACCAAAGGGTGCAAAATTACAAAATGCAGGAGAGTGGGACATTATGTGTCTTTCTGCCATTATAATGACAGAAAAGACTGATATGAAGTGCACAAGCACAAGAAAATCACCAGAGCGCTCTACGCTGTGAAAAGCAGTAGAAAATGGCACTGGAGTGAACATGTGACCGCCTCATGTAGGATGAAGCTATGGATCCTGGGTAAATTTATGCATTTACCCTCCTTCAGTTTTTTTGCAGTACACAAAAAAAACGGAAGGCACACGGATGACAAACAGATGACATACGGACCATCTACGGAACGGAAACGGATGCCACACGGATGCACCCGTGAAAAAAAACGGACTGTTTTTTGCAGACCGCAAAAATGGATCGGTCGTGTTAATGTAGCCTTATTCTGATCTGCCGTTTATAAACAGCAGGCAGAAATAAGTGAATAACGCCCCCCAGCGTCAGAAAATCTCTGGGGTTTCAGGGCTAGCTGAGACCCTGGAGATCATGATTCAGGACGGTTTTTCCGGTCCCCGCTCACGTGATCACAGGTATACACCGTACACCGATGATCACGTTACAGTAAATGACAGCGCCGGTAAAAAATTATTTATCTCCCATCTGGCATGAACAAACACTTTTTCTCCACTTCTTCTCCACTTCTTCTCCACCTTTTCTCCACTTTTTCTCCATTTTTTCTCCACTTTTTCTCCACTTTTTCTCCACTTTTTCTCCATTTTTTTCTCCACTTTTTCTCCACTTTTTCTCCACTTTTTCTCCCTTTTTTCTACATTTTTTCTCCACTTTTTCTCCACTTTTTCTACATTTTTTCTCCACTTTTTCTCCACTTTTTCTCCGTTCTTTTTCTATGGTCGGTCTACCCATTAGCTCTGCCATGCATAGTGTAGCTCTATACCTACTGCACATGTTACTTTATGATTGACATCTCTTTCGTACCAGAGCTGTCTAAGCCTACTCTGACCCCATATTTGTCATTACTATATTGTCCTTGTACTGTATTATGACATTTGTATTATGTGTTTCATTTTTTGCTGTGTTGCAATTTTTTTGCTGCATCCCAATTGTACCTCTACATTGTTCGAGTTTATGTTATTGTTCTCTCACTCTTATGTGATACTGATTATTGTCATTTTTCAGGATTACATGCATATAAGTCCAATCTGACAAAGGCTCAGGCCGAAACGTCATTTGTAACTTGTTTTGGACAAAAACATATATGCTTATGAAAATTTTTTTTTTCTTAATACGGACCAATAAAGAGTGATTTTGCATTACTATCCGTTGTGACTTACTGACTTAGTCTGGGAGATTTAGAGTGCCGAGGTTACTCACTAATTTTATCTATTATTACCTCTGAGCACCTATATACCAGTGAGCAGAGCTTCCTCTACAGTAGTTCTCCTGATTAGGCATGCCCTTACCTCATGAGCAGGGCATTGAAGCTTTGGTAGCAACCATTACGACATGGACTCTGCTGCTGTGGACCCGGGGAGAGTGAGTGCAGATTCATTGCACCCACACTCCTCACATGAAGGGTCCGCACTCCTAGAAAATGGGGGATACGTTCCCTGAGTGTCTCCCCCCATATTCTAGATGGTCCGGAGTCGTCGTGGGACCCCTTTATTTTTTTTCTTACAATAAATTGGTGAAAGAGGAAATGTTTTGGGGACTGTTTTTTCAAATAAATTTCTTTTGTCGATTTTTTTTTTGTTAGTACTGACAGTTTATGATGTTGGGTATCTAATAGACGCCATGACATCACAAACTGCTGGGCTTGATCTCAGGTGACTTTACAGCTAGTATCAACCCGATGGGTGAAGCGCCAGGATTGGCGCATCTAGTGGATGCGCCACGTCTGGGGTGCCTGCGGCCTGCTATTTTTAGGCTGTGAAGGCCCAATAACTATGGACCTTCCCACCCTGAGAATACCAGACCACAGCTGTCCGCTTTACCTTGGCTGGTGATCCAATTTGGGGGGGACCCCTACTTTTTTTGTGAAATTATTAATATTTATAAAATAATTATAAAAAAAGAGCCTGGGGGGACCTCCACATTGGATCCCCAACCACGGTAAAGCTGCCAGCTGTGGTTTTCAGGCTACAGCCGTCTGCTTTACCCTAGCTGGCTATCAAAAATGGGGGGACCCAACGTCATTTTTTTTTTAACTATTTTTTAAATAGAAAAAATTAATGGGCTTCCCTGTATTTTGATTGCCAACCAAGGTAACGGCAGGCAGATGGGGGTGGCAACCCATAGCTGTCTGCTTTATCTGCGCTGAGAATCAAAAATACTGCGGAGCGCTACGTCATTTTTTTAAAGATTTATTTTTACAGCACTGTGATGTCCAGCAATCAAAATACAGGGAAGCCCATTTTGTTTTTAGTTATTTAAATAAATAATTAAAAAAAATATATATGGGCTCCCGCTGCATTTTTTGTATTGCTAGCTAAGGGTAATCCAAGCAGCTATTGGCTGCTAACCCCCACTGCTTGGTGTTACCTTCACTGGCAATGGAAAATCCAGGGAAGCATTTTTTATTTTTTTTGCCAAAAAACTACAAAAAAAGGACGGGAGCTTCGCCATATTTTTGTATGCTAGCCAGGTATAGCAGGCAGGTGCTGGAAGAGTTGGATACAGCGCCAGAAGATGGCGCTTCTATGAAAATGCCATTTTCTGAGGCAGCTGCAGACTGCAATTCGCAGCAGTGGGGCCCAGAAAGCTCAGGCCAACCTGTGCTGCGGATTCCAATCCCCAGCTGCCTAGTTGTACCTGGCTGGACACAAAAATGTGGCGAAGCCTACGTCATTTGTTTTCTAATTATTTCATGAAATTCATGAAATAATAAAAAAAGGGCTTCCCTTTATTTTTGGTTCCCAGCCGGGTACAAATAGGCAACTGGGGGTTGGGGGCAGCCGTACCTGCCTGCTGTACCTGGCTAACATAAAAAATATGGCGAAGCCCACATAATTTTTTCAGGGGGCAAAAAACTTCTGCATACAGTCCTGGATGGAGTATGCTGAGCCTTGTAGTTCTGCAGCTTCTGTCTGTCTGTATGGAGAAGAGCAGACAGCAGCTGCAGAACTACAAGGCTCAGCATACTCCATCCAGGACTGATGAGGAGAGGATTCACCAGCACAGAAATCCAGGCAAATTGTTTCTTTAAAATGAAGATTCTTTATTCATGTGAGATTAAAAAGTCCATGTTCTGGTAATCAAGCCCATGTTAGAGAGGACGCGTTTCGAACATCCAGTTCTTATTTAGTCTCTAATACATTTAGTCACAGGACTGTTTAAAAAGGGCTAACCCAAACACGTGGTCAAATGGATAGGGAGAGCATGGTAATTACAAAAAAGTTAACCCCTTAAGGTAAATCAGTACATATAATCATTTAACACATATATACATATACAGCAATGAACAGATTTAATATGCAAACATAAGTTCATTCCTTTTATTTAGACCCTTAGTGAATCTTGTGCCCAATAAAAAAATCCACTTTATTTCTCTTTGGAAGAGGATATCTTTTAAATTTCCACCTCTTTTAGGTAATTTAACTTTTTCAATGGCATTAACTTTCATGCCTTTAAAATTACCAGCATGTGCGTCGCGAAAATGCTGAGACGCACCTGATAATTTTCTAGTGGTGGCATTATTCACATCATAGATGTGTTCTGATATCCTCTTTCTGAGTGGGCGACAAGTGCTCCCTACGTATTGCAACTGGCAAATTGTACAGGAAATCAAATAAACTACATGGTCTGAACTGCAGTTAATCAGGGACGTTATTTCATAAGTTTTTGTTATCTGTGTATGAAAAAAAGTTTTTTACATTTGACATATAGCCAGAAAGACCGCAAGCTCTGTGGCCGCATTTGTAAGAACCTATGCTAGGTAACCAATTGCCAGTGTTTTTTTCCACATTAGAAAAACCGCATCTATTTAAATGATCACTAGGTGATAAAATGGATCCCAAAGTGGTGTTTCTTTTTGAGACAAACTTGACACCATCTTTCAAAATTTGATACAAAGTATCGTCTGTGGATAAAATAGGTAAATATTTTTTGATAATTCTAGTTATATCGTAATAGTTCTTACTATACATAGTAGAAAAAACAACCGGCAATTCTTTCTGGGGACTGATTTTATTCATTTCAAGGTATTGTGATCTACTTTTAGTGCTTGCTTTATTTCTGGCTTTTTGAAGATTTTTTAATTTGTAACCCCTGGCCAAAAATCTTTTTTCAATGGTGTTACATTCCATATCAAAATTTTCTTGAGTAGTACAACACCTCCTGGCACGGATATACTCCCCTGTAGGGATGTTTTCTATGACATGTTTCGGATGGCAACTTTCTGCATGTAATAGAGAGTTGCCTGATATAGGTTTTCTATATAGACTACAGTTGATTTCCCCACTAATACTATCCCCATGAATCTGTATGTCCAAAAAATTAATTTTTGATAAATCATGAAAAAAAGTAAAGGAGAGATTGTGGGCATTATTACTGATGTAAAAAATAAAATCTTCAATTTTTTTTATTTGGATTTTGCCACACAATGAGTATATCGTCTATGTACCTTAGATCTAGTGCTATGTCCAATAGAAAAGGGTTGCATTGATTAAAAATAAACTGTTCCTCCCACCAAAACATGAATATGCCTGCTAGTGAAGGGGAGAAACGTGCACCCATTGAACATCCCTGCAGTTGAATATATCCTTTGCCCAGGAAGGTGAAATAGTTATTTTTTAGTAAAAAATCAGTGACTTCTAACAAATAGTTTTGAAGTTCAGATGAATAATTAGAATATTTTTTAAGTAAATCCCTCAAAGCCAAATTGGCAAGTGTATGTGGAATAGATATATACAGCGATTGTACATCGCAAGTAAGCCAACTATAGTTATTTTGCCACTTAATTTGGGAGATAATATTCAATACATGTTTGCTGTCCAATACATATCCAGGGGACATTTTCGGTAGAAATTGTAAATGGTTGTCCAACCACTCTGACAGATGTTCAATGTTGGAATTAATGCCTGAAACAATTGGTCTCATTTTGGGAGGGAAAAGGTCTTTGTGTGACTTAGGCAAGGCATGTAAAAGTGGTGTTAAAGAGGAAGAAGGATTGAGGTAATCTTTTTGTTTTTCATCTATTAAACCTAAATACAGACCCTCCTCTAAAATTCTCTCTAAAGATTTTTTGATACCTGCAGAGGGGTCGTACTCAACTTCCCTGTAGGTATCGCAATCTTGTAGCATATTCAATACCTCCTTCTCATAAAGACCTACATCCAAAATTACAACCGCACCCCCCTTGTCAGAATTTTTTATAATGATGTTAGAATTTTTCGGTAAAGAAATAATTGCATCTTTCTCTGCTTTAGATAAATTTTGAACCATGGGTTCTTGTTGGTGAGAAAGAGCAGTTAATTCTTTTTCCACTATGTTCTGAAAGTCAGTCATTTGGTCACACCTGGAGGGGATAGGATAGAAAAGCGGATTCGGAACATTAAAATGAGGAACCGCACAATGTGCACCAATGTTAATGCTGTTATCACTTGAAAGATCGTTCAAGTCTTGTAAAGCCATTTGCTCTTTAAACGACAATGGGGAAAAAAGATTGTCAGTTAATGCATTTGAAACACTTAAAACGTCAGAACCACCTTCAGTATGAAAGAAGTGTTTTTTTACTGTCAATTTTCGGATGAATTTATTAACATCCAATATTGTTTTAAAAAGGTCAAACCTTTTGTTGGGAACAAAATTCAGGCCCCTTTTTAAAACACTTATTTCATTACCGTTCAAAATGCATGCTAACATATTTATAACAGAATAATTATCATCAACTTTTATTACTTCCTTCCCCTCGTATAATGACTGTGTTGGTACACATTGTTTTCTGTGTTTCCGACCACCCCTCCTTGTTTTTTTCGATTTTTCTGAAAAAAAGGTTGGTACTTCGAGTTTTTCGACACACTCAGAGAAGTGGATGGAATGTCAAGGTTGGTATCAGATGTGTCTGTATTATAGTCTGTGGAATCCACATCAGTAGTTTCAGGATCTGTAGAAGAGAAGTTCACACGAATAGGAGTGTTGCGTTTTTTGTTTTTCAATATGGACCTAGGGCCAGTTTGAGAAAGTCTCAAACTTTTGATTCATTTTGATTTTTATTCATTTCAAGGTACTGTGATCTACTTTTAGTGCTTGCTTTATTTCTGGCTTTTTGAAGATTTTTTAATTTGTAACCCCTGGCCAAAAATCTTTTTTCAATGGTGTTACATTCCATATCAAAATTTTGGAACGCACATGCTGGTAATTTTAAAGGCATGAAAGTTAATGCCATTGAAAAAGTTAAATTACCTAAAAGAGGTGGAAATTTAAAAGATATCCTCTTCCAAAGAGAAATAAAGTGGATTTTTTTATTGGGCACAAGATTCCCTAAGGGTCTAAATAAAAGGAATGAACTTATGTTTGCATATTAAATCTGTTCATTGTTGTATATGTATATATGTGTTAAATGATTATATGTACTGATTTACCTTAAGGGGTTAACTTTTTTGTAATTACCATGCTCTCCCTATCCATTTGACCACGTGTTTGGGTTAGCCCTTTTTAAACAGTCCTGTGACTAAATGTATTAGAGACTGAATAAGAACTGGATGTTCGAAACGCGTCCTCTCTAACATGGGCTTGATTACCAGAACATGGACTTTTTAATCTCACATCAATAAAGAATCTTCATTTTAAAGAAACAATTTGCCTGGATTTCTGTGCTGGTGAAACCTCTCCTCATCGTTCCTACATGGATTTGCTTACCTTCTCTTCTCCGTGCACAATCCAGGATTCTTTGGCTTCCATTATATAGGTGAGCTGGGCAACTTCTAACTTTTCCATCCAGGACTGTATGCAGAAGTTTTTTGCCCACCAAAAAAATGACAAGGGCTTCGCCATATTTTTGTATGCTAGCCAGGTACAGCAGGCAGCCACGGGCTGCCTCCAACCCCCAGTTGCCTATTTGTACCCGGCTGGGAACCAAAAATATAGGGAAGCCCGTTTTTTTAATTATTTCACTTATTTCATGAAATAATTAAAAAACAAGTGACGTGGGCTTCGCCCCATTTTTGTGTCCAGCCAGGTACAACTAGGCAGCTGGGGATTGGAATCCGCAGCACAGGTTAGCCCGAGGTTTTTGGGTGCCTCTGCTGCGAATTTCAGTCCGCAGCCGTCCCAGAAAATGGCGCTCTCATAGAAGCACCATCATCTGGCGCTGTATCCAACTCTTCCAACAGCCCTGGAGCCGGGTGGCTTGTTGGGTAATCATGAGTTAATACTGGCTTTGTTTTACTAGCCAGTATTAAGCCAGAGATTCTTAATGTCAGGCACGTTTGACCCGGCCATTAAGAATCTCCAATAAAGGGTTAAAAAAAAGACACCAAACAGAGAAAAAATACTTTAATAGAAATAAATACACAGACACATTAGAGACTCCATCTTTATTACCCCCTGTCAGCCCAAAAAATCCCCAATAAACCAGCGCTGATAAGAGGTTTTTAATAAAGGCTTAAATTATAAGCAGCAATTTCAGCGTTCCAAGTGCCTTTAAATGAATTTGAAGAAACTGCACTTCAGGATTGTAGTGAGGATTGTAGTGAGGATGAGGTGCCCCAGCCCATCACTTGATGAGCTGGGGCACCTCATCCTCACTACAATCCTCACTAGTGTAGTAGTAGTGTTGATTGTAGTGAGGATGAGGTGCCCCAGCCCATCACTTGATGAGCTGGGGCACCTCATCCTCACTACAATCCTCACTAGTGTAGTAGTAGTGACGATTGTAGTGAGGATGAGGTGCCCCAGCCCATCACTTGATGAGCTGGGGAACCTCATCCTCACTACAATCCTCACTACAATCGGGAAGCAGCGTGCAGCCTTCACTCTGTGAGTGATCAGTGCTGCTAGCGGTAACAGCGGTAACGCTGACAGATGCGTTACCATAGCAACGGTGTTCCCGGAGCCGCGGTTAGCGGTGACGTCACCGCTAACTGCGTTGCTATGGCAACGGTGATCTCCGTTAATGACCGGCTGTGTCAGCCGGTCCCTAACGGAACGGGGAGTCGACCGTGTGTAGAGCATATCGCTGGTACACGGCGATACACAAATGTGCACCGTGTACCGGAGAGATGCACTCGCAGGTCCTACATGACGCTTCATAGTCATGTGACCAGTCTGTAGCCAATGAGATAATAGCCACGTGACTGGTCACATGGCTATTTTGACGTCACGATAGGTCCTGCTTCTCTGCTGGCAGTGCCGGTCACCGGGAGGATTCAGCGATCATCGGATGGAATAGCGGCAGGAGACAGAGTGCAGGAGGGATCGCGGGGACCGGTAAGTGTTATGGCAATGTTTATTTACTGTATGTGTACATTTATAATGCATTTTTATGTGTTTTTGATTGCCTCCCATTATAGCCTATTGGTTCGAGTTCGGTTCGTCGAACGTTCGACGAACCGAACTCGAACGGGAGCTCCGTTCGGCGAACCGACCTAGAGCCGAACCGCGACCGGTTCGCTCATCTCTACTAAAGGGTGCTTTACACACTGTGACAATGCTAATGATATATCGTCGGGGTCACGTCATTAGTGACGCGCATCCGGTGCCATTAGCGACATTGCAGCGTGTGACACCAATGAGCGACGATCAACGAGCGCAAAAACGTGAAAAATCGTTGCTCATTGACACATCGTTCATTTCCTTAATATTGTTGCTGCTGCAGGTACGATGTTGTTCATCATTCCTGCGGCAGCACGTATCACTATGTGTGACACCACAGGAACGACGAACATCTCCTTACCTGCGTCCACCGGCAATGAGGAAGGAAGAAGGTGGGCGGGATATTCCGGCCGCTCATCTCCGCCCCTCCTCTGCTATTGGACGGCTGCCGTGTGACGTCGCTGTGACGCCGCACGAGTCGCCCCCTTAGAAAGGAGGCAGATTGCCGGCCAGAGCGACATTGCAGGGAAGTTGAGTCCGTGTGTCGGGTGTTAGCGATGTTGTGTGCCATGGACACAACTGACGGGGGTGGGTACGCCCGCTAGAGATCTCGCTAGCAAGATCGCAGCATGTAAAGTCCCCTTAAGACTGGTGCTATTATAGAATAGAATCTATTTAAATATCCCTTGAAAAGGATAATTCGTTTAAAGTTGCACCACCAGGTACTGTAGCGCAATGAACCCTGCCTAAATGCCACTTATGCACTATCCGTACTCCAGATACTAATGCTATGCTAATTGCAGTTATGAGTGGTATGCTAAAAAAAAATCTATTTGATTTAGCCTTAAAAAGCACTGTTGGTTTAATAATGCACCAGCAGGTACTGTAATGCAATGAATCCTAGTGCAGTGCAGTGCAGTGGATGGATTTCTAGAAATCCCATGCCCACTGTGCTTCTTTTCTCCACAGCAGAAACTGACCTACGCATGTCAATTTATGCTGTGGAGATGAGAGCGTTCTCCATGAGGAGAGTAGAGCTAAAGTCCGCAGTGGCCCAAACTCGGATCGTGCTTGGCAGCTGCGTTCTCCCATTGACAAGACTCGCATTTCCGCAGGAGGGCTGACATTGTGTACTAGATGCAGTGTCACTGGATATAGTACACAATCACTGGATTGTTGGTACATAGCCTAAAAGTTAGAAATTTGTCACTACATCAACATTTTTGTGAAGTACCTGTGTATTCAAAATACTATTCCCCTAATTAAAATCCTTGAGGGGTCTAGTTTCCTAAATAGGGTCACCTGTGGGGGTTTCTGCTGTATAGATACCATAGGGGCCCTACAAATGTGACATGCTGTCCCCAATTTTTTTAACTTTCCCAAATTTCAAATGGTGCTCCTTCCATTCCAAGCCCTACCATTTGTCAAAACAGAGGTTTTTGGCCATATGTGGGGTATCACTGTGCTCATAAGAAATTGGATAATAAACTGTGTGGTCAACTTTTTCGTGTTTACTCTTGAAAAAGTGAGAAATTTGGTGTTAACTCAACATTTTTGTGAAAAAACAAATTTAAATTTTCAATATGACAACCTAAGATTATCAAATTCTGTGAAGTACCTGTGGGTTCAAAAATGTTCATTACACCACTGGATAAAATCATTGAGGGGTCTAGTTTACAAAATAGGGTAACTTGTGGGGAAGCTTCACTGTTTAGGCACCTCAGGAGCTTTCCAAACACAACATGGCATTTGCTAATGATTACAGCCAATTTTGCAGTAAAATGGCGCTCTTTCCCTTCAGAACCCTGCCGTATGCCCAAACAGTTAATTTCTACCACGTATGAGGTATCGTAGAACTAAAGAGAAATTTCCCAATAAATGTTATGGTGGATTTTTTTCTATTACCCTTATGAAAATAAGCAATCTGGTTGAAGTAAGTTTTTTTTTTTATTTTCATGGCCCAACGTTATGAAATTCTGTGAAGCCCCAGGGGTTCAAAGTTCTCACCAAACATCTAAATAAATTTCCACATGGCGTCCAGTAATGATTCCAGGCCAATTTTATAGTCAAATCGTGCGCCTTCCCTTTCAAGTCTTGCCATGCATGTAAACAGTTGATTTCTACCACATGTGAGGTATAAACGTACTCAGGAGAAATTGCACAATAAATTTTATGGTGCAATTTTTCTTGATACCCCTGTGGAAAAAAGCTATCTTGAAGTAACAATTTTGTGGCAAAAATGTATTTTTTTTTTATTTTCACAGCTCAACGTTATAAAAGTCTGTGAAGCACCCTGGGGTTTAGACTACTCACCAAATATCTAGATAAGATCCTTGAAGGGTCTAGTTTCCAAAATGGGTTCACATGTGGAGAGTTTCTGCTGTTTAGGTACCTTAGGGGCCCTATAAATGCAACATGGTACCTTAATCTTTTCTAGCCAAATTTGCTTTCCAAAATTTAAACATTGCTCCTTCCATTCCAAGCCCTCCCATTTGTCCAAACAGAGGTTTCTGACTATATGAGGTATATCACTGCACTCATAAGAAAATGGGTAATAAATCTTAGAGTCCATTTTTTTCCTTTACCTCTGAAAAAATTGAGAAATTTGGTGCTAAAGCAACATTTTTGTGAAAAAATGAAATTTTCAGTATGACGGCCTAATGTTATCAAATTGTGTGAAGTACCTGTGAGTTCCAAGTGCTCACTATACCCCTGAATAAAATCCTTGAGGGCTCTAGTTTCCAAAATGGGGTCACTTATTGGAGGTTTATGCTGTTTAGGTACCTGGCAAATTCAATATGGTGCCCGCAATCTATTTCAGCTAAATTTGTGTTCCAAAATTCAAATATTGCTCCCTCTGTTCCGGGCACTCCCATTTGTCCAAACAAAGGTTTTTGATTATATGTAGGGTATCAGCGTGCTCAGAAGAAATGGGGTAAGAAATTTTGGGGTCCATATTGTTGTGTTATTTCTTCTAAAAGTAAATAAATTGGGGCTAGAGCAACATTTTTAGGTAAAATTATATTTTTTGTTTTGTTTTTCATTCCACATCGCTTTAGTTTCTGTGAAGCACCTGAAGGGTCAATAAACTTTTTGGGTGCGGTTTTCAGTACTATGAGGGGTGCAGTTTGTAGAATGTTGTTACTTTTGGGCATTTTCTTTCACTTAGGTCTCTCAAAGTCACTTCAAATGTGATGTGGTCCCTAAAAAAATGGTTTTGTAAATTTTGTTGAAAAAATGGGAAATTGCTGATAAACTTTTAACCCTTCTAACTTCCTAACTCCATCCAAACAAAAAAAATTTGTTTAAAAAAATTTGCTGATGTAAAGTATATGTCGCGGGCGGAGGGGACGCGCTCGCCATGCTCGGGTCTGGGGCTTCTGCTGCTGCTGCTCGGTGGCTCAAGCGGTGGGCCGGACCCGGGGACTCGAGCAGCGCTCCTCACCCGTGAGTGAAAGGGGGGGTGGTTTGGTTAGGGAGATTGTTCGTGACGCCACCCACGCGTCGTGGTGATAATGGCACCACCGCTGCTGGTAACAGGGATCCCGGGAGAGATGGTGGAGTGCAGCTGAAATGTTGTCCCCTCTGTTGGCAGGGGTTGGTGATACCGGGGCCTGATGGGTGGCTGGATGGTTGGGGTGCAGGGACTGCGCGGCGCGGTGCCTGACGGCACTGGTGTACTCGCTCAGACAATCACTGACAAAGTCTCTGGTAAACCAAAACGGCCGGATGGACGGGTCCAGCAGCCGGCTGCAGTGTTGTTGTTGTGCTCTCCCCGGACGGCTGATGGTGGCTGTCTGTCCCTGCACCTTTGAAAATGTTCTTGACTCCTATGGTTGCCCACCGGTAGTCCACTGTAGGAGCCCGTTTTGCCCGCAGGCGCTGGCCCTTGGATCTCTAGCTTGTGGCGGTGGCTGTATATCCTCTCTGGGTGGACGGTTGCCTTCAATCGGGACTTGGTAGTTGGGAAACCCCTGGGGTTCCTGTCACATTCGGATTTGACTATTGACGGCAGCTCCAAGCCTGGTTGGGGTCTGATGGCCCTGCCTGTGTGCTTAGCTTTACTCCGTTCCCCGGTCCGGTACCGGCGGGCTGACGCCCGACCCCGGTCCTTACGGCTCTGCAGAGTTCCACTAACTCCTGCAGATGGCCACCACCATCTGCCAACCTTGCTGTCAGTGTCTGGGCTCCAACCCAGACACCCAAGTGTTCACTCCTCTCACTTTCACCTCCTGAACTGATCTGACACTTTTCCCGCCTCCAGGCCTGTGAACTCCTCGGTGGGTGGGACCAACCGCCTGGCTCCGCCCCACCTGTTGTGGACATCAGACTCTGGAGGGAGGCAGCAAGGGTTTTGTGTTTGGCTGCTGTAACTGCCTAGGGTGTGTGTTGGTATGTCTGTGATGACCTGGCTAGTCCAGGGCATCACACATACATGTAGGAAATGTAATTTATTAACTGTTTGGCGTGCCATAACTCTCTGGTTTAAGGTAAAATTAAAAGTTTACAAAATTTTCAAAACGTCAAATTTCCGATTTTTTCACAAATAAAACATATTGTCTTAAATTTATAACTTTCCTAAACTACAATATGCCATGAAAAAAACAATGTCAGAATCACCAAGATCCATTGAAGTGTTTTAGAGTTATAACCTGTGAAAGTGACACTGGTCACAATTGCAAAAAATGGCCTCGTTATTAAGTACAAAAATGGCTTTGTCATTGAGGGGATAATGGCTGAAAAACAGAGACAAAACCTGCGGATCGAGTACTCAATCATAGCGCCTGAGTACCCAGATACTCGATCGAGTACCGAGCATCTCAAGTTAAAGATGAGCGAACCTCCCAAGGTTCCACAGTTTGTGTTCAATGACTTTACATGTGTTTGCACTGGTGCTCTGATACCCCTTCCACTGCAGACACCACACAGCTTGTAGACCCAACTTGGAGTCTGCACATTTCGAAAAAATATTGGCAGATATCAGGACAGTGGCATTAATTGCCCCACAGTATCCATAGTGTTTTTGAGCAGCAGTGAGACACTGGCCATGCACCAGATATGGTCTAGCCCAGATATTACAGCTTTCAAATGAAGTGGTGGATGAGTGACAGGAGTAGGCCTGTTCCTTTGAGACCCCTGCCACTACAGACAGTACACAAGTTAGAGACCTAAGTTGGAGTCTCCACATTTCCAAAAATTAGGGGCAGACACCAGGATAGTGGCATCAATTGTCCAATAGTACCCATAGTGTTTTGGCGCAGCAGTGAGGCATGGGCCATACATCAGACAGGGTCTGGCCCAGAATTTACAGTTTTCAAATGAAGAGGTGGATGAGAGACAGGAGTAGGCCTGTTCCTCTGAGACCCCTGCCACTACAAACAAGATAACTTGGATACCCAAACTGCAGTCTACATTTCCAAAAAATTTGGCTTCTCGTGACTCAGTGTCATGGGTGTGTCACAGGTGACAGACAGCCATGTGGTTTCTAGCCATGTAAGATCACAGTGTTTGGCTGCATAGAATTCGCCCTGACTTTACATTGTTCCTGCTATCAGTATTCATTGGTATAGGTAGCTTTCCTGCTGAGTTCATATCTCTCCTTTTAGACCCAGCAAGAACTCGCCTTCTACCCAGCTGCTGATCATCAGTATTCTATTGATGCTTAAATACCCCTTCCTATCAGACTCTTCTCTTTGCCTGTGGCAACAGGATTCTTCTTTGTTAAGAAAAAAGACAGGGGTTTCCGCCCTTGTTTGGATTTTTGGGAATTGAATCAGATTACCATCCGAGACTCTCCCTCTGATTTTGTATTTATTCAACCAGATTGTGGGAGCTAAGTGATTCTCCAAGTTGGACTTAAAGGGAGTCTGCATCCTGGTTAGAATCAGAAAAGGGGGTGAATGAAAAATTGCAATTAAGTTAGCATTCCATGAGTGGCTCCATTACCTGGAGGGGTCAGTATATCCCATTACGGTAATCACAGACTATAAAAATCTGTCAAATTTTGAGTCTGCCAAACGTCTCAATTCCAGGAAGGCTAGATGGTCTTTGTTTTTTTTTACCAGGTTTAATTTTACTGTCATTTACCATCCAGGCATCAAAAACATCAAAACAGATGCATTATCCAGGAGCTTCTCTGGTGGTAGTGATCATGTGAACCCAGTACCCATTTTGCAGAAGGAGGTGGTTGTCTTGGCCTTGTGCTCAGACCTGAAGAGGGAGGATATGTCATGAAAAGGGGGGTAGGAAGTGGAAGTTACATCCCCCTTTATACCACCTGACAGACCGAGCACGTGACGCGCTCTCTAGCACCCCTCTTATAGTCAGGCCAATTATGGCATTGCCCGACAATAAGCAAGGAGGCCGCTATTCTGCTATGCCGATGATTGAAGGGTTCCCGGTGAGAGCAAGGTATATATTCACCCCCACCTCTGCAGATGGAATATATCTAAGCCTCCTCAGATCTCACTGGTTGCCCCACAATGATCCTTGGTATAAACTCGCTGCCACCAATCGATTACGATAGCTATTACGCCGAGCACACACACGTGGAATTCAGGATCGAGATAACAGAACAGCCCAAGATTAAATTATATATTTTAATTGCCGTAATGGCGCACTAGAAACTAAAATATATACAATATGGAATTTACAGACTATATATAGGTCAGAGTACATTTACAGACAAGATGAGGTTACAGCAGAGTCAGATTAAGCAGTTACCTTATGCGTCTGGCCACAGGGGGGCGCCGTTTGACCAGGGTTTCATGGACTTCCTCACATGTTTATAGCACGCATGGCCCCCAAGCAAAGACAAACCAAGAATGTTCCCACTATCTTCATCAAACTGGCTACAATCCAAGTCCCCTCCCATTTTAGTGACCTCGCAGGGGTGTACTGCCCCACCCTTGTCTTGAGTCTAAAATAATATCCCAAAGTGATTATTGGCCATAACTTTGCCTGGGAATGTCACAGGCGGACGGCAATGCTTTCATATTTACAGTTATGATTTTATCTTCACAATGATAGGACACATGATTAGTCTGCTGGTACCCCACTGGCCAATATCAAGTTTGGGATACCTACAGAGGTCCCACACCTATATAAAATATGTGCTAGAATCGTCAGAATGCCTGGATGCGAGATTTTTGCTTGACATGTTTATAGGAAGCACAGCTAATGTGTTACGGGGGGCTGTCTGATAAAAACCTAAAGGAGTATCAGACAGTCAGGGTCCATCGTGCAAAGACTCTGCTGCAGACTATGGCAGAGTGCAATACCTCTGTTAACTCACAGAAAGATATAATAAGTAAGTAAAGCAATTCCTCCCTTACTTGGAGGGTGTGGAATGATCTCTGTTAATAATCACAGAGACAAAGGCAATGTGTGCGAAATGGCACCTACCTAGGTCCGCTCTTCTAGTGGTGCAAAAGAGATGAACAGCAGCGTAAGCCGCACAAAGCTCCTACCTGCGTTCGCTCCACTAGTGTGCGAGGACACGAACCACTATATATGGCACCTGCCTAGGTCCGCTATTCTAGTGGTGCAAAAGAGACGAACAGCAGCGTAAGCCGCACAAAGCTCCTACCTCTGTTCGCTCCCCTAGTGTGCGAGGATACGAACAACTGCCAGACGCAGTATAAGGAACGTTACCCTAGCGGCAACGTCCACCTACGAGTCGAATCACAAGGCCCAGCCAGACCATGTGCCTCAGGCACCTGCCTATGTCCGCTCCCCTAAGAGGTAAGGATACGGACGGCAGCCGAAGCTGTAAGGTATAAGAACGCTACCCTGCCGGTAGCGCTCACCTAGCATAGACAGAGGAATGCCTAGAGGAACGCGCACAGAGCGTCTACTCTTATGCATGAACCAAGAGGACTGAGCGCCATGCGGCGTGTGTCAGGGTCTTATATAGACTCTGTGCCTCATCCAAGATGGAGGACACCAGAGCCAATCCGCTGCCAGAACGACAGGAGTGACGTCATGCTGGCCTATCAGCAAGCAAGGCGTCACAAGCACATGACCAGCGACCAATCGGCATAGATGGTGTCAGAGACATGTGACCTCGTGTCAGCGATGATGTCACCCGCACATGTGCAATGGCTCCAAGATAGGACTTAGTCTCCGGTGCTCGCACATGTGCAGTAGCAAGAAATCTGGACTTAGTCTCCAGCGCTCGCACATGTGCAGTAGCAAGAAATCTGGACATAGTCTCCAGTGCTCGCAGCAACCGTAACATAATGAGATATTAAACATTTATTCCTGATGCCTGTCTGTCTCAGGTGTACAGGATGCTTCTAATTAGTTTGTCACTTCTTCTGCAGCGTCACAGAGGGGGGTCTTCCTTCCCTTTACTGTTCTCAAGGACTAACCAGCTCATCTAATTTCCATATCATAGGAGTTTGCCTTGGGTCACACCCCGGCTAACAGACAATTTCCTCAAGTTAATTAGCATACTGATTGAAGCCTCCTTAGGCCTTACGTACCTTAACAAGATGGCGGCTATAGGAATATGGCTTAATAGCTCAGAATACAGTCATATGAAAAAGTTTGGGCACCTCCATTAATGTTAACCTTTTTTCTTTTTAACAATTTGGGTTTTTGCAACAGATATTTCAGTTTCATATATCTAATAACTGATGGACTGAGTAATATTTCTGGATTGAAATGAGGTTTATTGTACTAACAGAAAATGTGCAATCCGCATTTAAACAAAATTTGACCGGTGCAAAAGTATGGCCACCCTTATCAATTTCTTGATTTGAACACTCCTAACTACTTTTTACTGACTAATTACTAAAGCACTAAATTGGTTTTGTAACCTCATTGAGCTTTGAAATTCATAGGCAGGTGTATCCAATCATGAGAAAAGGTATTAAAGGTGGCCACTTGCAAGTTGTTCTCCTATTTGAATCTCCTATGAAGAGTGGCATCATGGGCTCCTCAAAACAACTCTCAAATGATCTGAAAACAAAGTTTATTCAACATAGTTGTTCAGGGGAAGGATACAAAAAATTGTCTCAGAGATTTAAACTGTCAGTTTCCACTGTGAGGAACATAGTAAGGAAATGGAAGAGCACAGGTACAGTTCTTGTTAAGCCTAGAAGTGGCAGGCCAAGAAAAATATCAGAAAGACAGAGAAGAAGAATGGTGAGAACAGTCAAGGACAATCCACAGACCACCTCCAAAGACCTGCAGCATTATCTTGCTGCAGATGGTGTCAATGTGTATCGGTCAACAATACAGCGCACGTTGCACAAGGAGAAGCTGTATGGGAGAGTGATGTGAAAGAAGCCGTTTCTGCAAGCACGCCACAAACAGAGTCGCCTGAGGTATGCAAAAGCACATTTGGACAAGCCAGTTATATTTTGGAAGAAGGTCCTGTGGACTGATGAAACAAAGATTGAGTTGTTTGTTCATACAAAAAGGCGTTATGCATGGAGGCAAAAAACACGGCATTCCAAGAAAAGCACTTTCTACCCACAGTAAAATTTGGTGGAGGTTCCATCATGCTTTGGGGCTGTGTGGCCAATGCCGGCACCGGGAATCTTGTTAAAGTTGAGGGTCGCATGGATTCAACTCAGTATCAGCAGATTCTTGACAATAATGTGCAAGAATTAGTGACGAAGTTGAAGTTACGCAGGGGATGGATATTTCAGCAAGACTCAATGATCCAAAACACCGCTCCAAATCTACTCAGGCATTCATGCAGAGGAACAATTACAATATTCTGGAATGGCCATCCCAGTCCCTAGACCTGAATATCATTTAAAATCTGTGGGATGATTTGAAGCGTGCTGTCCATGCTCGGCGACCATCAAACTTAACTGAAATGGAATTGTTTTGTAAACAGGAATGGTCAAATATACCTTCATCCAGGATTCAGGAACTCATTAAAAGCTACAGGAAGCAACTAGAGGCTGTTATTTTTGCAAAAGGAGGATCTACAAAATATTAATGTCACTTTTATGTTGAGGTGCTCATACTTTTGCACCGGTCAAATTTGGTTAAAATGTGGATTGCACATTTTCTGTTAGTACAATAAACCTCATTTCAATCCAGAAATATTACTCAGTCTATCAGTTATTAGATATATGAAACTGAAATAGCTGTTGCAAAAACTCAAATTGTTATAAAGAAAAAAGTTTAAAATTAATAGGGGTGCCCAAACTTTTTCATATGACTATATATCCCTATTTCCTCACAGGAGGTGTTGCAGGCTCAGGGGGACACCCTGGCAACTTGCCCTTCAGGGAAGTTGTTTTTGCCATCACAATTCTGTACTTGCAGGTCATCCAGGTAGTAAAGCAACCTCAGACATCCTGTTTTGTCAATTTGGTGGCCCAGGTTGCATCAGGATGGGGTTACTATGTACAGTGCCTTGCGAAAGTATTCGTCCCCCTTGAATTTGTCAACCTTTTCCGGTAAAATATATCTTTGTAACCTTTACCCACATTTCAGGCTTCAAACATACAGATAAAAAAGAAAATAATGGTTAAGAATCAACAACAAGTGGGACAGTGAAGTTGAAAAAATGTTTTGCTTATTTTAAACCTTTTTTAAAAATAAATAACTGAAAAGTGGGGCTTGCAATATTATTCGTCCCCTTTACTTTCAGTGCAGCAAACTCACTTCAGAAGTTCACTGAGGATCTCTGAATGAGCCAATGTTGTCCTAAATGACTGATGATGATAAATATAAGCCACCTGTGTGTAATCAAGTCTCCGTATAAATGCACCTACTCTGTGATAGTCTCAGTGTTCTGTTTAAAGCGCAGATAGCATCATAAAGACCAAAGAACACAACAGACAGGTCCGTGATACTATTGTGGAGAAGTTTAAAGCTGGATTTGATTACAAAAAGAATTCCAAAACTTTAAACATCCCAAGGAGCACTGTGCAAGCGATCATTTTGAAATGGAAGGAGTATCATACCACTGCAAATCCACCGAGACCCGGCCGTCGCTCAAAACTTTCATCTCAAACAAGGAGAAGACTGATCAGAGATGCAGCCAAGAGGCCTATGGCTACTCTGGATGAACTGCAGAGATGTACAGCTGAGGTGGGAGAGTCTGTCCATAGGACAACAATCAGTCGTACACTGCACAAATCTGGCCTTTATGGAAGAGTGGCAAGAAGAAAGCCATTTCTCAAAGAAATCCATAAAAAGTGTCATTTACAGTTTGCCACAAGCCACCTGGGAGACATCTCAAACATGTGGAAGAAGGTGCTCTGTTCAGATTAAACTAAAATCAAACTATTTGGGCACAATGCCAAACGATATGTTTGGCGTAAAAGCAATACAGCTCATCACCCTGAACACACCATCTCCACTGTCAAACATGGTGGTGGCCGCATCATGGTTTGGGCCTGCTTTTCTTCAGCAGGGAAAGGGAATATGGTTAAAATTGATGGGAAGATGGATGGAGCCAAATACAGGACTATTCTTTAAGAAAACCTGTTGGAGTCTGCAAAAGACTTGAGACTGGGACGGAGATTTCTCTTCCAACAAGACAATGATCCCAAACATAAAGCAAAATCTACAATGGAATGGTTCACAAATAAACGTATCCAGGTGTTAGGATGACCAAGTCAAAGTCCAGACCTGAATCGAATCGAGAATCTGTGGAAAGATGGCATCATTAAGCTTCAAGGAGTTCCTTCCAATGTGGTCTCAGAATGGGGAACCCAGTTTGTTTCCAAATTTTGGAAAGCATTTTGTGCTCGACTGGGGGTGCTGTTGTTTTTTTCTTCTGAAATTCCACCCTCAGTTGAATGGGCAGAAAGAGCACATAAATCAATGAAGAAAAAAAAAAGCCAGCTCAACTCAAAAATGGCATGTATTATAAGATGTGCACTACACTAAAAATTCCAAGCTGTACTATTTTAAAATTTTAGATTTTTGGCAAAAAATTGCAATTTCTTGAGCTACTCCGCCACATCACAGCAAATCTCTTTGGGACAGTCATACTCTAAAGTATTTTTATTTAAAATGTGCCATACGTCCTTACATATGAAAAAGTAGAACCTTTTATAGCAGCACTTACCTGGTATTTTTCAATCCCGTATCCATGACGGAATCATGGCTGTGGGCGGGACAGGCCCAAGCAAATGCTGCATGAATTAAATAGCTTGCAGACGTGGCTGGGTAGCTCAAGAAATTGCAATTTTTTGCCAAAAATCTCAAATTTTGAAATTATACAGTTTGAAATTTTTAGTGCAGTGCACATCTTATAATACATGCCATTTTTGAGTTGAGCTGGCTTTTTTGTTTTTTTTTATTCACATAAATCAATATTTGGAAACTTACCTTAGGTGCTTTGTCTCCAACAACCAGGAGGATTAGACATCTTATTTACCATTGGCCGAATTTGCTTTAAATAATCATCATCAGGAGTCTACTGGTAAGTCACCGTTCTTTGGTGCATACAGTTTTCATCCGCAATTTGGTACTTTTAGTCGCAGCAATGGTTCAGGAGTTCCTAAGGAGGAGCGTTTTGCCTCATTGCTCTCTTCAGTATGGCAAGGGGTTCAGAATAATTTGAAGCTCTTGGGAGACACATATAAATGTATGGCTGACAAAAAATGCTTGCCTGGTCTAGACCTAAGTGTGAATGACTTCGTGTGGTTGTCTACCATGAACATAAATATGAACCTTCCAAGGAAGCTAGGGCTTAGGTTTATTGGTCTCCATAAAATAACCACCGGCATTAACCCAGTAGCATTCATTTTGACTGGAGTTACGTCAGGCTCTTAGGATCCACAGTGTGTTACACAGGACACTGCTAAAAAAAGTATATGGAACCTTTGGAGTCATTCCCCTTGCCACTGGCCCCAACCATGGTTAATGGTAATTTGCAGTTTTAAATAGCTATAATTGTTGACTCTCGTATTCTATGTCGTTCCCTTTAATACTTGGTGCACTTGAGGGGTTACGGACCAGAGAAAAGGATGTCGGTCCGAAAAATACCTGCATCATGCATGCATCATTTTTCAGGATGTCAATATGAGGAGACTTGAATGGAATTGTCAGTCATGTGCGTACGTATATAATAAAGTGGGTACTAGCTGTTGGCTGCATATTTATAATATAGAGAATATACGTGTATATATACAGTATAATGTATAAGCTTTTGGCTATTTATATATTAAATAGAGGCTGCGGGCTCCATATATAAATAATCTTACCACATTTGCTAGAGAATCCACAGCAGGAATATTACACTTTGGTAAGACAGGCAGTCTTGATGACCATATACTTTAATAAGAAAGCTGCCACATATTTTTTATGACACTACTGCTATCAAATTTGCATTGAAAGACATCTGTGAAATTTTAAAAGCAATGTGAATCCCCATCAGAATTTTTAAAAGACAGATTTTACACTGTTTTAGTACTTTTTAATACTTGCACTTTCGTTCCAAATAGAGACTACAATGCAAGTCAATGGGAAATGTGATTCATTTTCTACTGGACCCAAGAAAGAGGTCTGGGTGCTTGAGCAAAAGGCTGAAATGGATGAGGGAAGTGATGAAACTGAATGGGGGGAGCCTAGTGAATATGCCTGCATACATGTCTGACTTACATATGGTTTCTGGGGCTAAGGATGTCACAGTATTAGGCCACTTTTACAGATGCACATGAACACCTACCAAATCTACTGTAAATAGCATTTTACATGTCAAAAATGTGTAAAAAATTGACATGGGGTCCCCTGTTTTTCATATACAGCACAGGAACAGCAGCTGAAGGGTGCAAGCCTCAGCTGTCTGATGTACCTTGGCTGGTTATGAAAAATAGAGGGGATCAGATGTTTTTTGTTTTTTTTTAATTATTTGATTTTATTTTTTCTAAAATGAAGTGGGATCCCCCCATTTTTCTAAAACCAGTCAATGTACAGAAGACAACAGGGGGCTGATATTATTAGGGTGGGAAGGGCCATCGTTATTTGGTCCTTTCTAGCCTTACAATAGCAGCCCACAGCTGCCCCAGAAGTGGCACAACCATAAGACCCAGCTCTTTCTCGATTGCCCTGGTATGGTGGAAATCGGGGTAATAAGGAGTTCATAACTGCCCTCAGCTGGCACTAAGTCCTAGATTAGTCATGGCAGACCTCGCCCCCATCACTAATATGTAAGTGACAGTAAATAAACACAACCCCCCCAAATGTCTTTTATTTGGAATAAAATATAGAAAGCGCACGCTTTATTAACTCCCAAATACTTTTGCAGGTCTGAAGTATTCCACACGAGGTCCCACGGGGATTAAGCTCTACTAAATCCCTGCCCTGTCACAGCAAGCGTCATGAAGCATGATTAGCCAGCTGTAAGAGCAGACAGAGCCACGCAATCAGAATGAACTCGGGTGAACCCCTGATGTCTCAGCTGGGGGCCCTGCAGTACGGCGTGTGTCACAGCAGTGATGTCACCGGTTCACTGCCGTGAGGTTCAGGTCACAACTGAAGTGAGCCGCGTGATCAGCGGTGACAGCACACAAGTGAGTCCTTCACCCACGGCTCACTTCATTCATGACCTGATTTGCGGTCACAGGTGGGGGACTCCAGCTGTGACCACAAAGCACCCAAGTGACGTCATTGTTGATAGCACGGCTCACTTCAGTCACTCAGGTTATTTGCTGTAAGGCATGAAAGACTCCAGATGTGGCTGCGGCTAACCTGACTGACGTCACCACTGTCCACGTGGCTCACTTCAGTTGATGCGTGTAGCTCACAGTGGGCAGTCTTGTTCTATGGCACTTGTTGTGAGCATCAGATGTAGCAGTGATGCAAGCGTCATAGAACCTTGTGTGGATTACGATACAGACCCACAGGGGTGTTGTTGGGGTTAATAAAGTGGTGAAAGAGGGTGCTTTTTTTGTCTTATTTCAAATAAAGGATTTTTGGGGTGTTTGTGTTTATTTACAGATTAATGATGGGGCATGTCTCATAGACACTTGCCATAACTAATCTACGACTTAGTGGAAACTATGATCTGTTATTAACTCCTTATTACCCTGATTGCCACCGCACCAGGGCAATCGAGAAGAGCTGGGTAAAGTGCTGGGACTGTCACATCTAATGGTTGCGGCAATTCCTGGTGGCTGCTGGCTGATATTTTTAGGCTGGGGAGAGCCTAATAAGCATAGGCCTTCCTAGTCTTAGAATACCAGCCCCCAGCTATAGGGCTTTATTTTGGCTGGGTATCAAAATTGGGGGAAACGCCCTTTTTTTAATTATTTATTTTGCTGTATGATATAGACCTGCCCACTGCAGCCAGTCAATCACAGTAATGCCACAAAAAAGATGGCTGCGGCATTACTGTGATGGGTTAAGAAGCCCATCATGTTAAGTGGCTGCAAATCAGGCACCAAACCTGCTGGGCGGAACATATGAATATCAGATGTGAGTACACAAAAACTCGAAATGTAATGAGTAACTCAAATACCATACTATCCAGAAAAATGGCCAGTTTTCTGTGAGCCCAACAGTCAATGGCAAGGTGACCTATTTTTGTTGGGTCCCTGCCTAATCTAATGCCTCTCTTTGGGTTAAAAAAACCCTCCATTTTATGGGTGGACAGGAACCAGCAAATGAAGAATTAAAATTGCCTAAGGCCGAAGAACAGGAGTGCTCAATCAGAAGGTATGACTCTGTAATCTAAGAAAAAAACTGATGGCACATCCTACCTTTCTATTGGGAACAGATGCAAACTGAACATGAAACATAGTAACAAATAGGAGACGGTTGCACTCTGTAGTGCTAATATATGTGTAATAATGAATATAGGAATATAGACTTGCATTACTGCTATTAAAAACGTAAAATTTGAGATACTTAGCAGACAAAAATGGCCAGTTTTATGTGAGCCCAACAGCCAATGGCAAGGTGACCTCTTTTTGTTGGGTCCCTGCCTACTCTAATGCCTCTCTTTGGAATAAAAAAAACCCCTTCATTTTATGGGAGGTCAGGAACCTGCAAATGAAGAATTAAACTCGCCTAAGGCTGAATAGCAGGACTGCTCAATCAGAAGGTATGCCCCTGTAAACTAAGAAAAAGACTGATACTACATCCTACCTTACTATGTTTTAAGTTCAATTTGTACCTGTTCACATTAGAAAGGTAGGATGTGCGATCGGTATTTTTCTTAGACTACTTTGGAAAGACAGAATTAGGCAGGCCATATACTTCAATAAGTGTTACGGTTCGGGGTTCTGTTGTGCCTCAAACCGGTCTAGTCCCTTCATTGACTCCCACATTGGGGTCAGTTAACTCTGCAGCGCCAACTGGCCGTCGCTTGAGGCATCAGGTGGCTAGAGTTTTGTACCATCCTGAGCCTAAGTGCTCATGCAGCCACACTGAGCATGTGCGTGATGTCATTGATGACAAGGTGGCCACTGAAATCAGCATTGAAGTGGCAGCCGCTGATTGGTCATCATGACTTCAGCAATGACGTGGCAGCCCCTGTATGGCTGCTACGCCATTACCACATGCCATGTTGCCTGGGCCAGGGTGTCGGCTATAAAAGGTCTGTAGCACCACCCATCGGGGTGCGAGCATCATTCTGTATGCTGACAGCAAAGGCTGCTTTCCCAGCTGTCAGAGTGAGTGGCTTACAGCGCCATTTTTGTCTGCAGTGCCTGTGGCAGACTTGTGTATATGTGCCAGTGTGAATCTGAATTTAGGGCAGGTGCCGGTACCAGGTATTCGTATCTGGGTACAAGCTGTGTCTCGGCACGGTGAGTGATTATGGTCCTTCTGGACAGACGTGCCCCCTACCCACATGACCAGTCTGCAGTGTCAGTGGCAGACTTGTGTGTGTGTGTTTGAGTGTGTGCCAGCCTTGGGTACCTAGTGACGCTAACTTGGTGGCCTTCACGGTCTGACGTGCCCCTGTACACACATGACCGGCTCAGTGGCTATGTTCTAGGTTTCCCAGTGATGCTAACTGGGTAGCCTTCACGGTCTGACGTGCCCGTACGCATGTGATTGGCTCAGTGGTTACGTTCCAGGTTTCCCAGTGACGCTAACTGGGTTACCTTTCGGTTTGTCAAGTCCCTACATACGTGACCGTTATCTGTTGCGTTTCCTTTGGTTTTGACGTGTCCCTACACACGTGACCATTGCTTGTGCATCTGTGAGGTTAACAGTGACACGCTACACGTAAGAGTGTGTCCTTACAACATCTCCCTCGTTTCCTTTGTGGTCTCCTGAGTTGTTGTATTTCATCCTCCTGTCCTTAGTGGCTTTAATACCTGCCCGGTATTTTTTTTTTTTTTGTTTTTAAGGGGTTCTTCTACCTTCAGCTCCAAGGCACAGTGATGGGCGCTTCTTTTGCGCCAGCCTATGCTAATTTGTTCCTGGGGCTGTGGGAGAGGGACCTCCCCCTGTCTGATTGGGAGTCGTCGTTGGGCTGGGTCCTTTTATGGACCCGGTACATCGATGACATATTCCTTATCTGGCAAGGGTCTTCTGATTTTTTTTCATTATTTATTCAGGATTTGAACTCCAACACTCGCAACATCCACCTTACTCATCAAAGCTCTGCTGATTCTGTCGCATTTTTGGATGTTCTGGTGTACAAGGACTCTGATGACTGTTTACAGTCTAATTTACATCGCAAATCCACGGCTACCAATACTTTACTTCGTGCGTCATCCTTTCATCCATCACATATGATACGCTTCGTACCAGTTGGACAATTTCTGCATATTCGCAGACTGTGTTCAAGGGATAGTGATTTCGAAATACAAGCGGCTGAATTGACTAAGCGTTTTACTGAGAGGGGGTACAGCAAACGCATGATTAAACATGCTTATCATAGAGCTAAATATTCCGTGAGGAATGATTTGCTGTACTCTAGGAAACCAAGAAGCAGTGAAACATCTATCAGGTTCATTACCGATTACTGTAGCCAACACACTGCTATTCGGGAGGCTTTGACAAAGTCCTGGCCTATTCTACAAGCAGACCAAACTTTGGCCAAAATCTTACCTGTGAGACCACAAATCACCCTGCGCAGAGCCAGGAATCTTAAGGACTATCTTGTCCACAGTCTCCATGATACCACTCAATCCCCAATTTTTTCCAGCATGCCGGCTGTAAGGGGTGGTTGCTTTCCATGCGTCAAATGTGTCGCATGTCCTAATGTATCGCAGACTGATACATTTTGTGATTCTTCCTCTACCAGGAATTATAAGATCAAAAGGAGGATCACATGTGAATCTAAGTCCGTGATATATTATGGAACCTGCCCCTGTCCCAAAATTTAAATTGGGCTCACGACCTGACAATTGAAAGTTCGGGTCCATGAGCATATTTTGGGGATTGAAGCTGCACGGGACCACATCGATGTGTCCACCCTTAAGACAATTCCACGTCACTTTAAGCTGTTTCATGATTCTGATTCAAGAAAGTTTATGGTCCATGGAATCGACATGCTCGATGTGGATATCCGTGGGGGTCGTATTAGTCAGCAACTGGCACTATTGGAGACCCAGTGGATCTGACGTCTGCGCACGGTGCAGGCTCAAAGGCTTAATGAAAATATGAGTTTCATTCCATTTCTCTAATGTTTTGGGTGGTTGCTTTTTTTTTATTGATTTTAATTGTTTTTAATATTTTTAAGGCCCTTTGTATTTCCGTGGCATATGAGACCTGTGTTTTCGAATGACTTGCTGAATATTGTCTTCTCCTTCTATACAAGATGACGAAATGGATCGCATCATCTGGAGCTACGATACTATTTATATATATATTATTTTATTTTTATTTATTTTTTATTTTTTTTATTTTTCTCATCTTCTTGTATGATTTTGTTACTCGGTTTGTACTTCAATCATTCCCTTATGTACTGGCTATATGCCTACTGTGGTTATTATATATATCCGGATGATTTTGTCTAGATGTATTTATATGGAATTTTCTCGCCGCTTGTCTTGCTATGACTGAAGACATCCCGAGTATCTTTATATATTTTTATTTCTTTTTCTATATGTATAAATTGTTATATATATGCTAACATTATGACCCCTCCATTATAATGTGAACCTTCAGCTTGTTGTGTCCATTTGCCTGCTATTGCTATTCACACTATTTACACTTTCATCCCCCATCTGGTTGTGCGTTTGATGCATGCGTCGCCTGCCTGGATCTCCTGTTCTCCCAGACGCGTCTCTATGGTAACAGGGATGCCGGGTTCTTTTACCTGGTGTCCCTTGTGGCCATGACGCGTCTGTGGGGCGGGACTTCCGCTCGGCCGGCTTTGGATGCGTCACAGTGTCCGCCCAATCATCTGGGGGATGAGGCCTATTTTAATGGCACCCCTTCCCTTCCGGTCACGCCCCCTGAAGAAGGAACACTCCGAAATGCGCATCGGGCGCATTTCCTCTGCAGCGATATACATCTAGGTAATGTGGCTTTGTATATTGTTATCTTGCTGAACAGTGCATGGCGCCTCTGATCTCTATATGATGTAGTGGCTCTGCTTTCCAATATTATACTCCTGCATGTTATGGTTTGGATGTTCTGTCCCCCCGAGCACTAGTGGTATTGTGTGCCCCTATCAGCACTGGACCTGATCGCTACTATTGGAGCATGTACTGACCTGATTTGAGGTCTACTTTGTAGAGGTCTGTTGTCCTTTAATCTTGATGGATGACAGATGACAGACCTCTATTGTAGTATCTGTCCATAAATAATATGCTCCTTTGTTGTTGCTTTGGTTTCCACTGCTTTCATGGGTACATAGTATATTATATTTATTGATACTGGTGATTTCAGCTCAGGAGGGGGTAGACTATCCATGTTTCTTCTGTTGGATTTGCTGACACATGTTTTATACATTGTTTGTCTCTACTTATATACACATGTAGGAGAAAAATATATATATATATATATATATATATATATATTTTTTTTTTTCTGAGCTGTTGTGCAACAGATTTTTGAGTATATTACTCTATATATTGGTCTATCTTGGGCTATTTCCGGCACTGGTCCGATTTGATACGACCATTTTTTTGTATCTACAATTAGTACATTGTGATCGCCTTTTTGACTGCGTTAATGTAATCCTTTTGCCTAACCCTTTTCACCTCTTTGCATCACAACAAAAATAAAAATATGTTGAAACCATATGATCGCCTCCTTTTTTTTGTGTGTAGTTTGTTCAGCTTTTTGCGATTTGGTTCTTATATTGTAGTCACACCTCTGCGTACTATATGATATATATACAATTATTATTTGTATTGATATGCAGATTTTTATGCCTTACTCATTCTGGCTTTAATACCTGCCCGGTGGACTTGGGGCGACAACTGATATCATATTATGTTATATTCAATCATCCCCTCCATAATAATAAGCAACCAACCACATATTGTATTTTTGAGACACCACTATCAAATTTGCATACAGGCTGCTGACTATATATACGGTATATACATATATGTATATATATATCTATATATCTATATATATATATATATATATATATATATATATATATATATATACATATATATATAGTACAGACCAAATGTTTGCACATGCCTTCTCATTCAAGGCGTTTTATTTATTTTCATGACTCTAAAAATTGTAGATTCACAATAAAGGCATAGCTGCTAGGAAACCACTGCTAAGGACAGGCAACAAGCAGAAGAGACTTGTTTGGGCTAAAGAATACAAGGAATCATCCAAAGTAGAGATCTTTGAAACCAACCACCGTGTCTTTGTTGAAAAGGTGAACAGATGGACTCTACATGCCTGTTTACCACCGTGAAGTATGGAGGAGGAGGTGTGATGGTGTGGGGATGCTTTGCTGGTGACACTGTTGAGGATTTGTTAAAAATTGAAGGCATACTGAACCAGCATGGCTACCACAGCATCTTGCAGCGGCATGCTATTCCCTCTGGTTTGCGTTTAGTTGGACCATCATTTATTTTTCAACAGGACAATGACCCAAAACACACCTCCAGGTTGTGTAAGGGCTATTTGACTAAGAAGGAGAGTGATGTGGTGCTACGGTAGATGACCTGGTCTCCACAGTCACCAGACCTGAACCCAATCGAGATGGCTTGGGGTGAGCTGGACCGCAGAGTGAAGGCAAAAGGGCCAGAAAGTGTTAAGTATCTCTGGGAACTTCTTCAAGACTGTTGGAAGACCATTTCCGGTGACTACCTTTTGAAGCTCATCAAGAGAATGCCAAGAGTGTGCAAAGCAGTGATCAAAGCAAAAGGTGGCCACTTTGAAGAACCTAGAATATAAGTCACATTTTCAGTTGTTTCACACTTTTTTGTTAAGTATTTAATTCCACATATGTTAATTCATAGTTTTGATGCCTTCAATGTGAATTTACAATTTTCAGAGTCATGCAAATAAAGCAAGCTCTTTGAATGAGAAGATTTGTGCAAACTCTTGGTCTGTACTGTTTGTATATATATATATATATATATATATATATATATATATATATATATATATATTATAAAGGCTGCTGCCTGTATACAGTGCCTACAAGTAGTATTCAACCCGCTGCAGATTTAGCAGGTTTACACATTCGGAATTAACTTGGCATTGTGACATTTGGACTGTAGATCAGCCTGGAAGTGTGAAATGCACTGCAGCAAAAAAAGAATGTTATTTCTTTTTTTTTTTTTTTTTTTTTTTTAAATTTTGAAAAGTTTATTCAGAGGGTCTTTTATTATTCAACCCCTCATACCACCAGAATTCTGTTTGGTTCCCCTAAAGTATTAAGAAGTATTTCAGGCACAAAGAACAATGAGCTTCACATGTTTGGATTAATTATCTCTTTTTCCAGCCTTTTCTGAATAATTAAGACCCTCCCCAAACTTGTGAACAGCACTCATACTTGGTCAACATGGGAAAGACAAAGGAGCATTCCAAGGCCATCAGAGACAAGATCGTGGAGGGTCACAAGGCTGGCAAGGGGTACAAAACCCTTTCCAAGGAGTTGGGCCTACCTGTCTCCACTGTTGGGAGCATCATCCGGAAGTGGAAGGCTTATGGAACTACTGTTAGCCTTCCACGGCCTGGACAGCCTTTGAAAGTTTCCACCCGTGCCGAGGCCAGGCTTGTCCGAAGAGTCAAGGCTAACCCAAGGACAACAAGGAAGGAGCTCCGGGAAGATCTCATGGCAGTGGGGACATTGGTTTCAGTCAATACCATAAGTAACGTACTCCACCGCAATGGTCTCCGTTCCAGACGAGCCCGTAAGGTACCTTTACTTTCAAAGCGTCATGTCAAGGCTCATCTACAGTTTGTTCATGATCACTTGGAGGACTCTGAGACAGACTGGTTCAAGGTTCTCTGGTCTGATGAGACCAAGATCGAGATCTTTGGTGCCAACCACACACGTGACATTTGGAGACTGGATGGCACTGCATACGACCCCAAGAATACCATCCCTACAGTCAAGCATGGTGGTGGCAGCATCATGCTGTGGGCCTGTTTCTCAGCCAAGGGGCCTGGCCATCTGGTCCGCATCCATGGGAAGATGGATAGCACGGCCTACCTGGAGATTTTGGCAAAGAACCTCCGCTCCTCCATCAAGGATCTTAAGATGGGTCGTCATTTCATCTTCCAACAAGACAACGACCGAAAGCACACAGCCAAGAAAACCAAGGCCTGGTTCAAGAGGGAAAAAATCAAGGTGTTGCAGTGGCCTAGTCAGTCTCCTGACCTTAACCCAATTGAAAACTTGTGGAAGGAGCTCAAGAATAATGTCCAAATGAGACACCCAAAGAACCTAGATAACTTGGAGAAGATCTGCATGGAGGAGTGGGCCAAGATAACTCCAGAGACCTGTGCCGGCCTGATCAGGTCTTATAAAAGACGATTATTAGCTGTAATTGCAAACAAGGGTTATTCCACAAAATATTAAACCTAGTGGTTGAATAATAATTGACCCACACTTTTATGTTGAAAATTTATTAAAATTTAACTGAGCAACATAACTTGTTGGTTTGTAACATTTATGCATCTGTTAATAAATCCTGCTCTTGTTTGAAGTTTGCAGGATCTAACTTATTTGCATCTTATCAAACCTGCTAAATCTGCAGGGGGTTGAATACTACTTGTAGGCACTGTATAAGTAATATAGAGGCTGGTGGATGTATATTTATATATAATACAGAGGCTGCTGGCTGTACATATATAACAGCCAAACCAGAGTCTAACTACTTTAAAAATTAAGAATTGTATTAATCAAATCACTTACAAAACACGTATAAATTAAAATTGGAAGTTTTGAGAAAGGGAGGAAGAAGGAACTTCCCTAACCTGGCCCTTCCTCAACAACAGGGGTCGGCGTCCTAGAGTGAAGACGCCCCCGTTCCACTACAGCTTAACCCTAAATAAGTCCCTCTCTCAAGGGTAAGATGTATCCCCTAATAGATAGAATCAACCCCAAAAGCGGTAACACCACAGTGAGGAAGAGGTGCTCAGTCCACAGTAGCTAATTTGTCTGTATCACTACTTTGGTGAGTGAGGATATAGGGCCTAGGGAAGTCGTCATGTATTTAAAGGTCCATGTGCTCAATATAAAAGGTTAGAAGTAAGAGTCACATTGATTATGACCACAAGACAGTTTTGTCAATTATAGACATAGTTCGTATTCTATATATAAATCAGTTCAAGAAATGCCCGACGCGTTTCGCCCTTGTCAGTATCCAGGGGCTCATCAGGGGCTTTCCAACATGTTCTTGAACGAGGTGTCCACTTTTGAACAAATCTATGACAAACATAACAAATTAAACCTATATTAGTAACAATATCCAATGATCCATTGCAATAGCAAATGTAGGTGCTGATAATGAACACCAATACTAACCAGCAGTGGTAAGAATTGTTCACTTCAGAGGGGTATAGGATGATAGTGAGCTGCCTACTCAGCTGGTCTATCAAAAGCTTATCAGGATGTCTTATTCACCTATATAGATAAACACATTATCAGCTGAAGCTCAGCCTGTTATTTATATGTATAAAATAACAACCAGTACCTTTTCTAAATAGAGGTTCCTGTCTCACTCATGAATAAATCATATGCACAATCAAAAACTGGACCCTAGTGAAAAATTAAACACAGATTTATATACTGTCTGGGCTTTTCAAAACACAACTGGGTTCAAACATCAGTGTTAAATTACCTGAAATATTTGTGTCTAATTCACCCTGGGATATACGCTACGTTGCTTATACGTGTTTTGTAAGTGATTTGATTAATAAAATTCTTAATTTTTAAAGTAGTTAGACTCTGGTTTGGCTAAAATATCTACTTTACGTCATTTATATTGGTATATACTGTACATATATAACAGAGGCTACAGGCTGTATATATCTATATTTGAGAGGCTGCTGGCTGGGTATATTTAATATAGAGGCTGCGAGCTGCACTATACAGTAGACACATCCACAAACGACACTTAGTATACAAAGAGGTACTGTAATACAGGATATTGTGTGGACCTGTATATATATTATGTTGCTGTGTATGACCCAGAATCATTAGCAAGAAGACAGACACACACAGATTATAGTCACCAGCCACGGGTGGTTCGAATGCTGAGGACAGAAGGTCCAATTGGAGTTCTGGAACACATAATAAAAGAGAAGTACCATATTTTTGGGACTATGAGATGCTTCTTACCTTTAGGCACAAGCCAGATTTAGACAGCGGAAAATAGAAAAACCTTTTTCCTATTGGTTAAAACTTCCATGGTGGTGTAAAGGGGAGGGGTCATTATCACAAATTTTAATGTACTAGGGTAGAATAGGGAGGTAATAAATCTATTGTTAGTGTATTTCTCTCATGTATATATTATATACACAACTTATATACACAACATTCCCATAGAAATAAATGGCTCTACTACATTCCCATAGACATATACGGCTCTGCTTTATGCTGATACCTACACAGCTATTCTCCATTACCATAGATCTACACAGCTACATACACATATAGACATGCAGACTACATCCACATAGAAACACACCACACACAGCTCTGCTACATGCACAATACATGCACATATAGACAAACAGCCCTAGAACAGGCACATTTACTTACACGCACAATACATTACCACATCTTGCAATTCCAGATTGGTACAGAGCAAGAGAGAGAGCCACTGGCACCTCACAGAGCCTGTAGCAGTTAAGCAGCTGCAGCACCGTTCCAGTTATGTAATCAGGAACATGATCAGTCACATGACGTGAAAGGTCCTGAAATTCTTAATGCAGAAGGTTCTTCAGCTGCATGGCTTCTGCAGCCTTCATTCCGATCCTTTAAACTTCCTCTACTGTACTACACTCTCATAGATCAGTGCACAGCAGGAGGAGAGAGGGCAGCTCTATATGTGAGCGGGGAGGACGTGGTGATTCCTTTCACTTCCATCACAAGAAGCTGCCTTTTGGCTATAAGACGCAGTCATTTCCATAAACGAATCATGCCTGTATTTCATGCAATGCCTCCTGAGGGCCTGTAGATCATTAGCATTCAATATTACCCATTGGTCTTGTCCCTTGTGCACATGGATTGCTCCAGAGTCCTTAAAGCTTTTGATAACATTATGTCCCTCCAGCTGTTCCAAACTTTAATTAAAACTGTACCAAATTTTTTGAGATGTGTTGCTGCCATCAATTTCTAAATTAGTAAATTTTTCAAATGAGACAAATAATATGTCTAAATTTCAGCTTTTGATATGTGTTTTATGTTGTGTCATGAATAAAATATGGATAATGAGATTAAAAAATCATTGAATTCATGTTGTCCATGCATTCCAAATATTATGGAATTGGGGTTGTAGGCAACTGTGCCACCCCCACGTCAGTAGCAGCCGGGCTGCTCGGATTCGGATCCGCAGTGTGGCTCGAGGGTTTCTCCGGACCCGGGGGTCACGTGGACAATTCAAATAAAAAGGGACGTATTTGTACGGGATTTGCCGTACACAGTCTGTGACGCCACCCACGGTGTGTGGTGAAGTGTGGCACCACCACTGCTGTTGTGGGGCATCTGGGGGCGATAGGATGGCAGCTGGTTGTTAACCCCCTCTGTGGTTAGGGATGGCTGCCCCAGGGCCTGGTGACTCAGTGCAGGGGACGGTGATGGCAGGGGCCGGCGCGCCTGGTCAGACCAGGGAGTCTCAGTTTACTCATGATTAAATGAATCAGACAAATCTAATGGTTAACCAAGGTGCTGGTGGCCGGCCGCCGTAGCCGAGTGTATTCTTGTCCCTCACCCGGGGTGATGGTCTGTGTCACTTTCCTCTGCACTGTGTTTTTGGTGCGGTGGACTTCCCGGTGTGGAACACGGGAGTCCGCTCCCGGTACTTCTGTTGGGAGCCTTGCCCACTGATGCTGACCCGTGGGATCTACCGGGCCCTGGCTGATGCCCAATCCCTCTCGGTGGGTGGTTGTCTGCTTTTGGGACTTTGGTTGGGACAGGGCCTATAATCCTGCCCTAAATTGGTTATTTAGCTAGGCCATTGGTTCCGGGCTGGCTTCAGGGTCCAAGTACTCCCTCTGTGCACGGTTTCCGGGTCGGGTCTCCGGTGTCGGTACCGGCGGGCTCCAACCCTGCCCCGGTCCACCTCGGATCTCCAACTGCCGTCTTCCCATCTCCTGACAGACACGGACCACCATCTGCCACCTAGCCAATACGCCGGGGCTCCAACCCCGAAACCTCTGCTCTCTGTACTTGCGCTTCAGACTTTCTCCTCCTGCTCCTCTCCAACTCCTAACTCAGACTCAACTCAACTCAACACTCCACTCAACTCAACTGGACAGGACTCCCTCTTTTCCCGCCCGGGTTCTCTAGACCCCTAAGTGGGTGTTCTCCATCCGCCTGGTCCTGCCCACTGGTGTGCCTTTCCTACCCTGGGGGGTGACTAGGATTTGGTTGGCAAGGTTTAACCCTGTGAGGGAAGGTGTTGTGCGGGGGCCTACACTGTGTGACCACCTGGTGGCGCCAGGGCATCACACAACCACTTTAAAATTGAGCCTCCACGTACTGCTGAATATACCTCGTTAGACTCCATGTGTAGCTAGTTTTAAGGGGCGTAACTATAATAGGTGCCTCGGTTGCAATTGACCCCATGAACTGCAGCCTAGAGGGTCCCAAAAGGTCTATTTGCTTAATATAAAAATACGCTAATATTGAAGGCTTGTAGAAGTGGAGGTCCCTCTGGGCGATTTTGCATTGCAGCCCAAAAGCTACAAGATACACCACTTACCATTTTTCTTACAGAATCTATCTGAAATAACTGTAGGATTGTGTGCTCTGCTAATGCTCTGTATTGATACTAAAACAAAAAACTTAGAAATAACTGCTAAAACATACATTTTCTATTTCTCTCATGTTTACAATAGAAAACTGCAAATGCTTAGTGAGGGCAATTAGAAAAAAATAGATTCTGATTGTGTTCAATATACAATGTAAAAATAGCATTAATAAAATGCGAGAACTTTAAATGAAAGAGGCAGACGGCGGTTTGTATCTTTTGATACCACCAATCAAATAAACCTTTCACTTAAATTTTAATGCTGGCAGCTTGACGTACAGTGTGTGCATATGGAGTTGAAATGAAACATCCATATGGAAAGCATTCTCTGTAGGATTTCATCGGCTTCCCTTCACGCTAGAATAGAATTCATGAAGTAGTAGGTTATTTACAGGACATTTCTTCACATACAGTTTAAACATTGGGTTTCATTCTAGATAAACAGAATTAACGAAGATAAAGGGTCCATCCTATCAAACTGCTAGTAAATCTTCTGGGGTTGTTTTCTACTCCAGGCTCCAATTTAGAACAAGCGGTGTCTGTGGCTATTTTACAGGTTATTTCTGCCTTGCTCATTTATATAGATTAAACAACACAGATCAAGTAATGACCTCAGAGGAAGTATAAATCTCCGCGTGATTCATATGGACTCTACTTATAAATACTCACCAGTGTTCTCTCCTATTTTTAGATCCTCCTAGACTGGAGCAGGATATATTGCTTTTGATAAAGAGGAAAAGTTGCGAGTTAAAGCAGCAGTAACGGATTAAAAGTATCAACACTAGCAACAGTGTATGGCACAAAACTTGTGGCGCATTATGGAGCGTGAAGGAGGCTTTACATTCATAGGCGTGTTCTTTAAGAAAACATTATAAAGATTATATATTTCTTGCTATGGGGAGATTCAATATAGACTTTCAATATTGGTGGCTTATGCTGGTTTTAAAGTTTTATTTTATGTTTCACAGTGCGCAGTGTTAAGCTTGGATGGTTAATAATATAGTAAGGCATCCTGGACTGGGAAACCTTTCAAGGCAGAAAAAGACTATAAGAAAGATTAGGCGGAACGTGTCAAATAAACCATAGGATTATGGGATTATTTCTCCTAATGGAAACTAGAATTTGATCCTTGTATTATATAAAAACTCAACTGTTACTGAAATAAAATTTCCTTCCTTGTAGAATAAGAACATAAGGATGAGTATGAATTTTCAAAATATTTGGTAGAGAGCAAAAACATACATTGCTTTTGGAATACAAGAAAGTGATGTTTTTGGGAACGTCTGGAAAATCTCAAACAGAATGTTTTAACAGCAGCTTTTTTTATTTTTTTTTACTTTACTTGGAATAGTGATGTGTTGAAATTCATGTTTCACGGAAGACTGCATGTTTATCATAATTTTGAGACAGTTGGAACTTGGCTCTCTTCCTCGTAGCGGACATTAAGATTTGATTTGCTATGATTATTAGAATTCTCTGTGTTGAAATTTATATGAGATTACTGTATAGAACAATGCAATACATTATTTAATTCTTAGTTTGAATAACATAAGTACAAGAGATTTACATGAGCCATTAAATGCCTGTCTAATGTACTCAAATGGCAACACTAAAATTATTTATTTTGAGTTGTACTGAGCTGCAGTACCAGACATAGCTGCCTTTATGAACTAGTGTAACTATTTTAATATTAAGAAGGTCCATAAAGATTGGAAAAGTGTTGAGCTCTCTTAATTATGCTAATTAGTGGGAATGCTAGGCGTTAACTCAATCAATCATTTATGGGCTATCCTAAGTATAGGGTTTTAATACTCATGTATCAAAAATCTTCATTTATATAGCACAAGTACTTCTGCATTTATTGAATAAAAAAATGAATCCAAAAGCATGTAAACTTTATTAGCTTGTTGACATATTTAATAGAGTTAAGTTTTGGCAACTAATTTTCTAGACGTCAACAAGAAAAAACACATGAAATGGTAAAAGTTAAGTTTTTCAGGCATTAGAAAGACTGAAAAATTTGTCAGTAGACCAAATTGCTGCTGTAGGTTTAGAATAAGAAGGTGGACCAATGAAAGAAAACAATTTCCACAGCAAGAACTTGAGCCAGTTGACATGTGACCACGCCTCCTGACATAGCTACTCTGTCAGTGGAACGCGCGTCAAGGTGTTCATGTTCACCATGTTCTCAGTGTTTGAGCAGCTTATTTTAATCAAGTCCACAGGTATTGAGTTGCTCATTTGTTATTTACTTTTTATTGTATGCTCTACACTGTGTCCGGTTATGCTGTCTCTATATATGGGTTATTGATCTGCAGGTAATTTTTTATATTACTAGGTGAGGTGTATAACACCCATTGATTTCAGTGGTGCCCTGTTGTGAATGTCATTCGAGTGGGTGCTGGTGTGGAGCTCCCTCTGGTGGCCAGGAATAGTAATGAAGCTGAAGTCTGAATCTGTGACCTAGACAGGTGTTGGAGTTAATTGGAAATCCAGGAAATTCTATTGCTAATCAGCCTAGTGTATTTAGGAGAGCATTTTCTGCCTGGTGGCTGCCAGTGATAGTGCTTCCTGCCTGCTTCTGAAGATGTTTGGGAGTTTTCCCTTCAGTTTCTCCCATTTCTTCTGTGCCTGAATCTACTTTAGATAAGTTTGCTAGTTTCTGTGTTTAATTGCTAAAATTTCACTTAAGGTTTTCTCTGCTTATTCCATTTGGTTCTGTGTTTGGTTTCTTGTATGTGAGAATGTCTTTCTGCTTCTGTGAGCAGGGCAGTTCCTCCAGCAAGAAAGGGAGCTTGTTCCCTGTTCATGTTTGGATTATTTGCACTTGAATATTATTTGTTCTGGGATTTTGTTCCTGTCTATTATATCTGCAGTTTTGTCTAAAGTGTCTGGCACAAGAGTAACTGATATAGTGGGGGAGAGATCGTGTGGTCTCAGAATTTTTATTTTTTTTTCAGGAGTTTGGAATTTTTTGCAGGGTTTTTTGCTGGCTGCAATCAGTTAAATGTCCTGTCCTGTCATATCTAGTAAGTTGGGCCTCACCTTTGCTAATCTATATTTTCTGTGTATTGTGATTTCTTACATCACAATTTTTGCATGTTGGGGGCTTCTATTTCTTTGGGGACAGCTCCGAGGCAAGTTAGGATTTCTCATTTCTATCTTTGCGGTGTAGCAAGTTTTTCAGGCAGTGACGAGGTGTCTAGGTGTGTTAGGAACATCCCACTGCTACTTCTAGTATTGTCTGATAGGGGATTGCGGTCAGTTCAGTTTCCAACTACTCTTGTGGTTTTGTTTTTTCTTGATTTATGAGTTATTTTATGATTGTCCACAGTTACCAGATCAGTGCAGCAAACTCACTCTAGAAGTTCATTCAGGATCTCTGAATGATCCAATGTTGTTCTAAATGACTGATGATGATAAATATAAGCCACCTGTGTGTAATCAAGTCTCTGTATGAATGCACCTGCTCTGTGATAGTCTAAGTGTTCTGTTTAAAGCGCAGATAGGATAGTATCATGAAAACCAAGGAACACAACAGGCAGGTCCGTGATACTGTTGTGGAGAAGTTTAAAGTCAGATTTGGTTACAAAAAGATTATCAAAACTTTAAATATCCCAAGGAGCACTGTGCAAGCGATCATATTGAAATGGAAAAAGTATCATACCACTGCAAATCTACTAAGACCCGGCCGTCCATCCAAACTTTCATGCCAAACAAGGAGAAGACTGATCAGAGATGAAGCCAAGGGGCCCATGATCACTCTGGATGAACTGCAGAGATCTACAGCTCTAGTTGGAGACTCTGTCCATAGGATAACAATCAGTCGTACACTGCACAAATCTGGCCTTTATGAAAGAGTGGCAAGGAGAAAGCCATTTCTCAAAGAAATTCATAAAAAGTGTCATTCAATGTTTACCACAAGCCACCTGGGAGACACACTAAACATAAGGAAGAAGGTGCGCTGGTCAGATGAAACCAAAATCGAACTATTTGGGCACAATACCAAACGATATGTTTGGCGTAAAAGCAATACAGATCATCAACCTGAACACACCATCCCCACTGTCAAACCTGGTGGTGGCCGCATCATGGTTTGGGCCTGCTTTTCTTCAGCAGGGATAGGGAAGATGGTTAAAAGTGATGGGAAGATGGATGGAGCCAAATACAGGACCATTCTTGAAGAAAACCTGTTGGAGTCTGCAAAAGACCTGAGACTGGGACGGAGATTTGTCTTCGAACAAGAAAATGATCCCAAACATAAAGCAAAATCTACAATGGAATTGTTCACAAATAAACATATCCAGGTGTTAGAATGCCCAAGTCGAAGTCCAGACCTGAATTCAGTCGAGAATCTGTGGAAGAAGCTCAAACTGTGGTTCACAAACGCTCTCCATCCAACCTCACTAAGCTCAAGCTGTTTGCAAAGGAAGAATGGGCAAGAATTTCAGTCTCTCAATGTGCAAAACTGATAGACACATAACTCAAGAGACTTACAGCTGTAATCGCAGGAAAGGTGGTGCTACAAAGTATTAACTTAAAGGGGCCGAATAATATTGCATGCCCCAGTTTTCAGTTTATTATTTTTTTAAAAAGTTTAAAATAAGCAATACATTTCGTTTAACTTCACAATTGTGTCCCACTTATTGATGCTTCACCATAATATTAAAATTTTTATCTTTATGTTTAAAGCCTGAAATGTGGGAAAAGGTTGAAAAATTCAAGGGGGCCGAATACTTTCGCAAGGCACTGTATTTTAGGATAGCTAACTCAAAAACCATAAAATTATTTAGGCAAACTTAATTATTAGTGATGTAAACCTGCCTATCTTGTCTCTCTCAGCATAAGCCCAGATAAGATAGCCATATTGATCGATTACTCAGTTCCATTCCCCCCAAAATAGATGATTTTTCATATTAGTATCCATATGCCATTGATATGTCATCTAGAAATCAGTGTTTGACAAATATTTGTCATCCCTATTGTATATCAACAGTTAAAAAATTCTACACGGTCAAAAATATTTACTATTTATTAATTGCAAAAGATCTGTTAAAAACGACAATCTTTTAGCTACTGTATTTTTCGTTTTTATAAGACGCACAAAATTACAAGATGTACCCTAAATTAGAGTAAATGAAAAATAAAAAAAAAGGGGTCCGCCTTCTAATCCAGTGGTGTCTTACCTGGGGAGGTGGGAACAGTGGTGGAGCGGGGGTCACAGAAGTCAGGGGTGCTTGTGGAGCTGGACGCGGCTGCGGTGGGTATCTGAAATGCTCAGCGGTGCTGTGAGGCGGAGAAAACAGTCATGTAGCTTACCAGGGTGTAAGTAAGAAGGGTAAAGAACGGTGACAGGAGGCAGGATCAATGCCGCGGGTGCTTCAGGCTGTGTGCTGCTCTGTGCTGGTCTGTGCTGCGGGCTGTGCACTGCTCTGTGCTGCGGGCGCTGCTGGCTATGCATTGTGTGCTGCAGGCGGTGAGGCAGGGAACATTCTGAAGATGTCAGCAGTGTGGGCTTCAAAGAAATGGTGCCATGGACTTCAGGAAAATGGCTGTGGAGGTAGCGCATGCGCAAATAGAGATCTTGGCTCTCTGAGATCTCAATCTGCACCTGTGCCATCATTTTCCTGAAATCCATTGCGTCTGAGACAGCATAGGCGCAGATAGAGATCTTGGCTCTGAGATCTAGGGCAACCACCTCATCAGCCATTTGCCGGGAGATCCATGGTGCCCTCCTCATGCCACTGTGACAATGAAGCTATGGGCCCACAGCAATGACAGCATCGCTCAACTGGTGCCACCGCTGCAGGAAGTCGGCAACAGCAGCAACACCAGACTCCTGTGGCTCCACTCTACCGATGCAGCATTCTTCAGTAAGCTGGATTCGCTTTATAAAACGCACCCTTATTTTTTCCACAATTTTGGGGAAAAAAGTGCATCTTATAAAGCAAAAAAATACGGTAATTCATGCTGTCCAAACCATAAGTAGCAGACATATTTTCACGTACTCAAGTTTAAGAAGCATGTCTAAAAAAAATGAATGAGACTAGTGCATGGTACATTTTAAAAAAAGATACTCTTTCCATGTTAAAATACCTATTATCTGAACTAGACTTTTAATTTACATTGGTTAATGTGCTATCTATGTTCCATACAGACAGTCATGGGCTGAGAATACGGCCATCTGAACATCTATAGCTTAAAGAAAAGTTTATTTTCTGATAATAAGTAGGGTAAGTGGAAGAGACACAGTCTATCAGTCCGCCTGGTGCGACGTTATTGTTTCTTCATAATTCGCAGGTGACGTAGTGCCAGGCCAGATAATCAAAAGAAGAGCTTCATGTGTCATCAGGTAGGAGGTGGTTCTCAGGGATACCATCGAGCAGATTACTGATGTGGCTGATAGACTGGGTCCTTCAAATCCATTCGCACCAACTCTAGTAATAACTCTATATTCTGGTTATAGTGAGATCAATACAAATACAGTTTTGTATAGCTAAAGCTTTTGGAAAAGTTAAAGTTGTATGGAGCTAAAGTTATATTGACTTTGATGTGGAAAATTATATTATAGTTATTATGATTATTATTTTTTATTCTTACAGCAGCATTTATTCAATGGTGCTTTACATGTGAAAAGAGTATACACAATAAAAACAAGTACAATAATCATGAACAATACAAGGCACAGACTGGTACAGCAGGATAGAGGAACCTGCCTGTGAGGATCCACAGTTTACAAGGGATGGGTGAGGATACAGTATGTGAGGGTAAGACTGGTCATGCATATGTAAAGTTCCTGCAGGTTGTAGACTTGTCAGAACTGATAGGTCTTCAGGTTCCTTTTGAAGGTTTACATGGTAGGTGAGAGTCTGATATGTTGTAGTAAAGAGTTCCAGAGTATGAGAAATGCATGGAAGAATTCTTGTATGTGATTGTGGGACTAAGAGATAAGAGGAGAAGAGAGAAGGAGATCTTATGGATAGATTGTAGGGGTGCGAGAGTGCTAGAAGGGAAGCCACAAGGTAGAATGTTGCAGTAGTCAAGGTGGGAGATGATGAGGGCATGTACTAGTGTTTTTACAGATTCCTAATCAAGAAATGTACAGATTTGTGAAATATATTTGAGTTGGAGTCGGCAGAAGTTGGAAAGGGCTTGGATATATGGGTTGAAGGACAGAGCAGAGTGAAGGGTTACCCCGAGGCAGCAAGCTTGCGGGACTTTGGAGAATGACCAGCCATTGACTTTGATGGATAGATCTGTTGGGGAGTTTGAGTGAAATGGGGGAAAGATGATGAATTCGTCTTTGTCCACATTAAAGGTAACCTGTCACCAGATTTTACCCCTATAAGCTGGGACCACCACCAGTAAGCTCTTATATACACCATTCTAAAATGTTGTATATAAGTGCCCAAGCCGATCTGTGTATTTTAAGAAATAGCTTTTATTATTCTCACCTGCAGTGCGATGCGATCCGATCCAATAGGTGTTGCTGGTCTCGGTTCGGCACCTCCTATCGTCTTGCGATCGTTGTACTCCTTCTTGCTTCACGACGCTGATGTATCCTACGTCATCCCCACAGAATCTGCCTTTGCACTCATGCGCACGAGCAAAGTATTGTTATAAGCAGGTGCAGGGAAAGGTCAAAGCAATCCTGCGAATGTGCACTAAAATACTTAAATCTGGCCTGAGCAGGGCAGAGAGAAGGGCACGTACGCAGGAGCACAATGGAGGACTCTGTGTGGATAATGTAGGACTTATCATCCTCATGAAGCAAGAAGGAGGACAACGATCGTAAGGATAGAGGAGGGACCGGACCGAGACCAGCGACGCCCATCGAACCTGACTGCCCTGCAGGTGAGTATAATTAAAGCTGCTTTTTATGTTATAGAGATCATCCTGGGCCCTTATATACAGCATTCTAGAATGCTATATATAAAGACTTAATGGTGGGGGCCACGGCTTATAGGGGCCAAATGTGGTGATAAATTCCCTTTATGTTTTAGAAATTAAGCAGAGAAAAAGAATGAGATAGTGGACAGACGTAGGATTAGGGTTTTTAAGATGATGATGTCAGGTTCAGTGAGGTAGATCTGTGTATCATTGGCATAGAGATGATACTGAAAGCAGTAAAGTGGGCTTTACACGGGAGCGATATCGGTGACGATATCGCTATCGTGCGTACCCGCCCCCTCTTTTGTGCGACACTGGCATATCGCTGTTCATCGCACACAAAATCGCACTCCCCCGTCACACTACTTACCTGCCCTGTGACGTTGCTCTGATTGGCGATCCACCTCCTTTCTAAAGGGGCGGTTCGTTCAGCGTCACAGCGACGTCACAGCAGCGTCACTGAACCGCCGCCCAATAGAAAAGGAAGGGAGGAGATGAGCGGCCGGAACCTCCCGGCCACCTCCTTCCTACCTCTTTTTCCGGTGGAGGCAGGTAAGGAGATGTTTGTCGTTCCAGCGGCGTCACACAGAGCGATGTGTGATGCCGCTGGAGCGACAAACAACATCGTACCGTCGCTGCAGTGATATTATGGAAATGAGCGACATGACAATGAGCTATGATATTGCACATATTTGCGCTCGTTGATTGTCGCTCATTTGCATCACACGCTGCGATGTCGCTATCGACAGCGGATGTGCGTCACTACCGACGTGACCCCGACGATATATCGGTAGCAATGTCGCAGCGTGTAAAGCCCGCTTTAGACTTGATAAGCTCATCCAGGTTGAAGGTGTAAATTGAGAAGAGCATGGGTCGAAGAACTGAACCTTGATATACACAGCCAGATAGGTGAGATGAGAAGGTAGTAGGTAAGTGGGAGATGCTGAATGTCCAGTCTGTTAGGTATAAAAAGATCCAAGATAGGGTCAAATCTGTGATATCAAGAGAGGAACGAATATTTAATTGGAGGGAATGATTCACTGTGTTGAAGGCAGAGGACAGGTTCAGGAGGAGGAGAACAGAGTAGTGTCAGAGTAGTGCTGCTTCGCTTTGGTGGTTAGAAGGTCCTTGGTGACTTTAACTATGGCAGTTTCTTTTGAATGATGCTGTTGGACGCCAAACTGTGGCGCCCTGGACAAGCCAGGGGCCACAGAGAACAACACCCACACACCCCACACTCCTGGTCAGGCACACCGAAGTCAGACAAAAACCCTTGTTGCCTTCCTCCAGGGGTGAGTACCACCGTGCCGTGCGGCACAGCGCTGCCCCCGCGACCCTGCACCTCACCAGGCCCTGTAGCCCGCCTGCCATCCATCCCTACCCCATCATCGGGCCCTGGGACAACCAACCCCCTACCCACGGAGGGGAGAACTAACAACAAAGCTGCTCCCTGTCACCGCTCCCGGGATCCCCGTCTAGAGCAGCGGTGGTGTCACCAATATCACCACAACCGTGGGTGGCGTCACGGACAATAACCCAATCCCCACCATCGAATCAAACCCCCTTCCACTCACGGGCGAGGAACGCCGCTCAAGTCCCCGGGATCTGGCCCACCGCTCGAGCCACCACAGAGCAGCGGCAGCAGCAGCTGGACCCGAGCAGTGGGAGAGCGCAGCGTCCCCTCCTCCGCCCGCGACAACTTGGCGTCACGAACAGGATCCTACCGTTCTACCAACTGGTGGAAGTGCGCCTTGTGTGACCGCCAGAGGTGTCCGGCTGGAAAATTTGTGAAGCCGCCATCTTGGGCGTGAAGAATTCCCGCTCGAGCGTCTCCTCGAGTAGTGGAGGCGCGAAGGCCAAAACCCCGCCACTGTAGAGGAGGAGCCGGAAAGAGACTAAGGAGGACTGATGGCGTCTGGCCGCATGTAGCTGCGGCTGTGGAGGCAGGGACTCCAGGACTCTGCAGCGATACTGGGGTCCTGGAAAACTTTATTGTCGAGATGCACAGCCCGACTACCAACGATGAGGCCCCCGCGCCCGGCATGGCGACGTGGTTGAGGGTCCGGATTGCCCTGCTGAGTAACCGTCTGCAGGCCCACATGCAGCTCCTCCTGGAGGAGTGGGAGACCGACATGGCGAACGTGGTGGCTGCTATGCGGAGACGCGAGGTGGAGGAGGATTTGGAAGGGAGGGTGAGTGACCCACACCCCTGTACCCCTAGTAGGTCGGTCATCGCGGCCGAGGGACCCGGTCCATCCCCGCTCGCCCTGCCTCCTCCCCCACTACCCGTGCTAGCTGCTGCCGCCCCACCACTAGGCCCGCTACCCGTTCAACCGGTAGCGATACCCTGCCAATCCGCCTCGGCGGACCGACTGGCTGCAGACACGCGGAGCCGGCCTGAATTACCCCTGTGGGAACCGCCAGGACCGTGGAGTGGATGAAGGTCAGAATAATTGAGTTCAACCAACGTCAGCAGAACCAGATATGCCTTATGATGGAGCAGTGGATCAATGAGGTGGAGATGCTGATTGCGACTGCCCCGATGTACGGGATGGGAACAGATGTGACGGAGCCGACAGGTGACCCACGTCCCTATGTCCTACCAGGAGCGGCCAATGCGGCTGAGGGGCCCAGCCCAGTCTCGACCCATGCATCGTCCTTCCCATTACTTATGGGGCGCCTCAGCGTGAACTCACCTGACCTGCTACCCCACACTACCGCAGAAGAATCTGATGTGCTGGATACTGGGAGCTGGGAGGCTGCGGCAGCTGGCGGCAACCCACCTGATGCAGAGACAAGTGATGGTGACTCCAGCTCCGGTACTGAGCCCACCACTGAAAGTGAGGAGGCAAGTGAGCGTCTCCGTTACGTGGGAGAACCGGTAGTTTATTACACCGCACGCAACGGTGGGAACGGATACCGGGCACCCCTTTCACAGCAGGCCTGTCACTGCATGTTTGATATGCTGGTGGAGGAGGATGGGGCCGCCTCATCAGAAGAATCCGAGTAAGGGCAGCGGAGTCCCGTTGCAGTTGTCCCCCATTGGGACCACCAGAGTACCGTTTAAAAGTTTTAAAGAATGATAAGAATGATTAACCGAAGGTTCACCTGATTTGAAGCTTTGATTTGCACTGGTCGTTGCCGGCAACTGGTCCCCGTTGGGACCCCCTTTTCAAATTATGCGTAGAAACTACTACGAACAGGCCCGAGAACTAGCAGGGCAACCACAAACTTGTGGCATGTAAATAATGTTGTTGTGGCTTTCACCGTTACCGCCTCCAGAGAGGCAGATTGGAGGAAGGGCCCGCAGTGGAGCAGGCTGGGACCCAGCCACCACCGGAACCGGTGGCGATCCTCTGGGGGTTTCAGGGGTTCCTCATGGACGTGGGTCCCCTGAAAAGGATAGAACCCGCTCGGGCAACTTGTGCTGGACTGGGGTCAAGGGGTGCTGCCTGTTTGCTTAGGGGCAGCATCAGGGCCAGGTTGCTGGGATGGGAGAGAGCGGAAGCCGTAACCGTTACGCAACGTTTAAATAAGAGTACCTCCCGATGTGGGAAGATGTTATTTTACTTGTAATCACTGTTTTACCGTTTCTCTTTTTCAGTTGTGAAAATAAAACCGGTGATGGACGGGCAGCCCGCGGACGGTCTGCATTTTACTAAGGGGGAATGTGGCGCCCTGGACAAGCCAGGGGCCACAGAGAACAACACCCACACACCCCACACTCCTGGTCAGGCACACCGAAGTCAGACAAAAACCCTTGTTGCCTTCCTCCAGGGGCTGATGTCCACACCAGGGGGTGGGCAAGGCGGTTGGCCCCGCCCACCGAGGAGTTCACAGTCCTGGAGGCAGGAAAAGCAGACAGTTTAGAGTTTAGTTTTGGAGGTGAGAGTGGAAGGAAAGGAAAGTGGTAGTGGAGCAACTAACTGACAGCATCCGGGTGTGTGGCCCGGGCGGTACAGCAAGGTTGGCAGACGGTGGTGACGGTCTGCAGGAGTGGCCTATCGGAGTCTATCATAAGGACCGTGGATGGGCGGTGGCTCGGCGGTACCGGACCGGTACACAAAGAGAAGTCAGCACCATCTTGCAGGGGCTTACGGACCCCGGCAAGGCTAGGAGTCACCGTGAATTTGCCAAATCCGTCAGCGAAGGGAACCTCCTGGGTTTCCCAGCAGCCAAGTCCTGACAGAAGGCAACAGTCCAACCATGAGAGGGAAACACAGCCACCGCCAAGGCTACCGTTCCCAGGGCCAGAGCCTGCGGGCAAAAGGGGCTCCTCCAGCCCATATCCAAGCTGGGGAGCGGGTTACCGGTGGGAACCCATTGGAACCGTTAAAGTACATAGGTGCAGGGAAAGGCAGTCACCATCAACCTGCCGGGAGAAACAACACCGCAGCCGTCTGTGGGACCCGTCCATCCAGCCGTGTGTTTTACCGAGAACTGTGTCCTCATCATTGGCTGAGTGAGTACCACCGTGCCGTGCGGCACAGCGCTGCCCCCGCGACCCTGCACCTCACCAGGCCCCGTAGCCCGCCTGCCATCTATCCCTACCCCATCATCGGGCCCTGGGACAACCAATTCCCTACCCACGGAGGGGAGAACTAACAACAAAGCTGCTCCCTGTCACCGCTCCCGGGTTCCCCGTATAGAGCAGCGGTGGTGTCACCAATATCACCACAACCGTGGGTGGCGTCACGGACAATAACCCAATCCCCACCATCCAATCAAACCCCCTTTCACTCACGGGCGAGGAACGCTGCTCGAGTCCCCGGGATCCGGCCCACCGCTCAAGCCACCACAGAGCAGCGGCAGCAGCAGCCGGACCCGAGCAGTGGGAGAGCGCAGCGTCCCCTCCTCCGCCCGCGACAAAACTAACTGCTCAAAGAGGGATCAGGAGGAAACATGGAAGGACAGCTCAAGATTGACATGCTGTTGCAGTAGATTTGAGGAATTGGGGAGAAATGATATAGGGCGATAGCTACACACACTATGGGTCTAATAAAGACTTTTTGAGGATGGGTGAGACCAAGGCATGTTTAAAGTATAAGAGGAAGACACCAGTTGTTAGTAATAGGTTGAAGAGATGGGTTAGCATTGGGAAAAGAGTGGGGTGAGTTAAGGGCTGAGGTGGGATGGGAGAAGGTCAAGTGCACAGGTGGTGAGGTGTGATATGGATAGTAGAGAGGATACTTTCTGTTCTGTCATGGCGCAAAAGCTGGTTTTGGAAGAAGAGAGCTGAGTGGTTATTAGGAGAGGCTGTGGGGACTTTAAGGCAACGCTTTTTGTAATCATGTCAATCTTTTGTATGAAGAATGAATCAGTCTTCAGCTGAGATGAGAGGAAAGGTAGGATATGCTGGGGGATGGAGGAGAGAATTGAAAGTTTTGAATAGCTGTTTAGGGTTGTGGGATGGAGAGAATATGAGAGATGAGACATAGGTTTGTTTTGCAGCAGTGGATGTGTGTGCCGCCCCTGCAGCAGTCGAACTGCTCAAATCCGGGGTTGCTGTGGCTCGAGGGTCTCCGGACCCGGGAACTTGCGGCCACTCAAATGTAAAGGGAGTACAGGGGATAAATGTTCGTGACGCCACCTGTGGATTGCGGTAAGGGGAGTACCGCCGCTGCCGAAGGGAGTACCGAGGCAGATGGTGTGGGGCAGCAATTTGTCATTCCCTCGGTAGGTAGGGAAGGACCCGGATGGTGGGCGAAAAGCAGGGTTGGTGATCGGGTGGCTTGGCCTTGGGAAAGCAGGATGAAGGGGTCAGGTTACTCACTGCGGAAGTCTTAGGCGGGCTTTGCACGCTACGACATCGGTAACAATGTGTTACCGATGCTGCAGCGATAGTCCCGCCCTGTCGCACGTGTAATATCTAGTGAAAGCTGCCGTAGCAATTATTATCGCTACGGCAGTTTCACACGCACATAACTGCCGTGCGACGTCCCTCTGGCCGGCGACCCGCCTCCTTCCTAAGGGGGCGGGTCGTGCGGCGTCACAGCGACGTCACACGGCAGGCGGCCAATTGAAGTGGAGGGGCGGAGATGAGCAGGATGTAAACATCCCGCCCACCTCAGTCCTTCTCATTGCAGCCGGCGGCAGGTAAGGTGAAGTTCCTCGCTCCTGCGGCTTCATACACAGCGATGTGTGCTGCCGCAGGAGCGAGGAACAACATCGCACCTGTCGCTGCACCGGCATTATGGAAATGTCGGAGGCTGCAGCGATGATACGATAACGACGCTTTTGCGCTCGTTCATCGTATCATCTAGGATTTACACACTACGACATCGCAAGTGACGCCGGATGTGCGTCACTTTCGATTTGACCCCACCGACATCGCACCTGCGATGTCGTAGTGTGCAAAGCCGCCCTTAGTGCTGGATTAGATGGAATAAGCAAACACTCACATAGATGGTAAACCAAAGTCTCTAGGTACCGCAGTCTCTGCGGGGGGGGGGTCATGCAGGTCCCGCTCCCACCGTTGTCACTTGGTAAGTCCGGAGCCCTGCCTCCTTGCTCAAATTGATTGACCATTGTGACCCCTTGGCTTGAAGCTTTCGGGGCCCCGCTACCTGTGTGTATGGCAGCTGTGCTCTTGATGGCTGGGACTTGGGATTTTAGTGGGTTGTGTGCTTTGGAGAACCCTATCCCCCGCATTGTGCTGATGCCTTCAAACTTTGAGCTCTTGGGGAAGGTTCATAAAGAGACTATCCTCCACAGGTTATCAAGGTGTCTGAAGCTCTTCCCTGATCTAGGGTCCTGTACCCCGCCGTGCTCAGTACCGGTAAGGTAATTGGGCTTTCTGGTGCCAACAGTCCTCCTAGACTGCGTCCGTCACACCCCTGTCCAGTGTTTCTGATACTGGTCCCCAACTCCTGTGGTCCCGGACCACTGTCTGCGACCCAACCTGTCACCTCCCTGGAAGCTACAACTGCCCAGCTCCTCACTCTTTGAGGGCTAACACTGTTCTCTCTAGTCTCCCCTCCCACCAGTCTGCGTGACGCCTAGGTGAGCGGCCGTACACCAACTTGACCAACCCACTGGTGTGTCTGTACAGGTCATGGTGTGAGGTGTGGTTGGGATTTGTAGTGCGGATGTTAGTGACACCGTTGTTGGGAACCTGGAACCATGGGGGTAGGCCCTGCACCCTGGGTGACAGGATGCAGTTCGCTGTAGCACCCTGATATATTCAGGGGCACTACATGTGGACCTGAAATTGGTGGGATACTGGTTGGATGTGATGAAAGGCTTACTGGATGGTATCTCTTCTATCTCCGCTCAGCAACCCTGGAAGACAGTCTTAGTTCTTTGTTATGCATGAGGAGTTAGCCGATAATAGAGCTGCAGCAATTGTGGTATTATATAAAATGGCAGCAGGGTCTGTATCGTGTAAGGAACCTATGTTTGCAAGGTAGAGGTGTGGCGCCCTGGACTAGCTAGGTCGTCACAGATAACACTCACATACCCCCACCCCCATTAGACAGGGACACCAGCCAAACACAAAACCCTTGTTGCCTCCCTCCAGGGTCTGATGTCCACACCAGGTGGCGCGGAGCCAAGCGGTTGGCCCCACCCACCGAGGAGTTCACAGGCCTGGAGGCGGGAAAAGTGTCAGTTGAGTCTAGGAGTTTGAAGTGAGAGGAGCAAGCACTGGAGTGTCTGGGTTTGTGGCCCAGGCACTGACAGCAAGGTTGGCAGACGGTGGTGGCCGTCTGCAGGAGTGGTGAAGCAACGCGGAACCGTAGGACCGTTGGCCCGCCAGTACCGACCGGGGAGCGAAGTGAAGCCAGCACACACAGGCAGGGCCATCGGACCCCGACCCGGCTTGGAGCCGCCGACAATAGTCAAATCCGAGTGTGACCGGAACCCCAGGGGTTTCCTAACAACCAAAGACCCAATAGAAGACAACCGCCCACACCGTGAGGGTATACAGCTACCGCCTAAGGCTAGAGACCCAAGGGCCAGCGCCTGCGGGCAAACGGGCTCCTCTGGCATCCATACACTGGGGAGCGGACTACCGTAATAGTCAATCAGGTACATCAAGGTGCAGGGAAAGACAACCGCCATCACCTGTCCGGGGAGAGACACTGCAGCCGGCTGCGGGACCCGTCCATGCAGCCATTTGGTTTACCGAGGACTTTGTGCATCTCTTACTGAGTGAGTACACCCATGCCATCTGGCACCGCGCTGCGCTGTCCCTGCAACCCTGCACCTCACCAACCCTGCCTCCCTGTCACATCACCGGGCCCCAGGACCACCGACCCCTACCCACGGAGGGGGGAAACAACATCCCAGCTGCTCCCTACCATTGCTCCCGGGATCCCCGTCAACAGCAGCAGTGGTGCCCATCTTCACCACGACCCGTGGGTGGCGTCACGGACTAAATCCCTAAACAAACCAACCCCCCTTTCACTCACGGGTGAGGGGCGCCGCTCGAATCCACGGATCCGGCCCACTGTTCGAGCCACCAAGCAGCCGCAGCAGCACCGGACCCGAGCGTTGGCGAGCGACCAGCAGCGGCGGCGTCCTCCCCGCACGCGACAACTTGGCGCTGTGAACAGGATTGAACCCATCTACTTAATAGTAGAAGTGCGCCTTGTGATCTCCGCCGGCGGTGTCTGTCCGAAAATTTTGAAGCGCCGCCATCTTGGCGCAAAAATCTCCCGCTCGAGCATCTTCTCCGAGCAGGGAAGGCGCGAAAGCAAAGCCCCGCCCCCAACAAACGGAAGTGCTGAAGAGAACCAAGGGGGGGGGGGCGGGTGTGTGTCTGCCTAATGTAGCCGAGGCTATAAAAGGGGGGATGCCAGGACTCTGCAAACAATTGGTTCCTGGAACATGGCCGCGTACGATGTCCCGTCCGTCTGGCACCACGGAGATCCCCGAGCCCACGCCAGGAACAGCGACGTGGGTGGAAGCCCGGACCGCACAAATGTGCTGCCGCCTTCAAGCCCAGGTCCGGTTCTTGATGGAGCGCTGGGTGGCAGAGATGGAGGAAGTGACGGCGGCAGTGCGGAGACGCGAGGTGGAGGCCGAGTTGGAGGAGTGGGTAAGCGACCCACGCCCCTGTGTCCGAGAAGGACCGGTCGCTGCGGCTGAGGGGCCCGGCCGGTGCCCGCTCACCGTCCTGCCTCCCCCGCCATCCGTACCGGTCGCTGTTGTCCCTCCGCTCGGGTCGCTACCCCCAACACCGGTAGCAGAATCCAACCCATCCGCCCTAGAGGACCGGCCTGGGGGCATTATTTGGGAACGACCTGTGTCCCTCCTGCTGCCATGGAAGGCCCCGCGGGAAGTAGTTATGTGCGACGAGAAGCCGTCGGCCCCGGAAGTGGCCGCACCTGAGACCGTCCCTGCTCCGGCAGTCCACCCGGCCGTGGAAGAACCGGCCGCTGCCGGCCCGAAGGCCCAACCGGTGAGGCCAACTGTCCCTGAATCCCCCCGCCTCGGTTGAGGCTGCGCCGAGCCGCCACTGCAAAGCAGCAGTACAGGCTACATAACCGCAGGACCCCCACGAAAGAGTACCGGTGGTGGCTGGTGTGGGCGTGGTCCAGTGGGGCCCGACCCGGGCGCAGGGGTCTGCCAACACCCCTTATTGGGACAGGGAACCAAACCCGTTGGGCCGGGAGATTGCCGTGAGGGAGCAGCAGAGGGCCGAAGTAATGGCGCGGGTGATCAAAGAAAAAGATGCACTCCGCCATGCCACCTTTCGGGTGCGGGGCGCGGTGTACGAGGGCCAAGTCCGACAATTTGACACACGGAGGGGGTTCAGATTCATATACGAGCTGGGCCTGGAGGCCGAAGTGTTTGTGGCCCGCCGCGATGTCAACTCGCATCTTCCAACGGGCCACCCAGGTCGCGATCTATTGCCGTGCGACCTGGTGACTTACACCCGCCACTGCGGGGAGAGGGGCTGGTTCGCCCTGGACATTAGGCAGAGGAAGAGCCACGGTGAGCAGATGCGGCCCCAGCCCTCTCCTCCTCCACCAAGCCATCCGGATGTGGAGCTGGAAGAGGTCCTGGTGGAGTACGACCTCAAGTAGTGGCAGCGATCCTCCGTTGCAAGCAAGTTGTCCCCTGTTGGGACCCCCAGCAGTTTCGGTGAATGACAAAAAATCAACCGAGTTCTTCACCTGATTGTCGACAGTGATTGTCCCGGCCGTTGCCGGCAAGTTGTCCCCGGAGGGACTCTGTGTGTTTTACCACCTACATGAGAGACTACTCATGGACATGGCCGAGAACTGGCAGGCCCCCCACGAACTTGTGGGTTTGTAAATAAGTGTTGGGATGGAAACCGTTGCCGCCTCCGGAGAGGCAGATTGTAGGAAGGGCAAGCAGCAGAGCAGGCTGGGGCCCGGCACCCACCAGGACCGGTGGCCATCCTCCGGGGGTAAGGGGTCCCCCTGGACATGGGGTCCCCTGAAGTGACAACCGGGTGGGAGCAACCATACCCGTTCCCGCTCGGGCAGCCTGAACCTTGACTGGGGTCAAGGGGTGCTGCCCACTTCTTAGGGGCAGTATCAGGGCTAGGTTGCTTGGGTGGGAGAGCAGAAGACATCCGTCCGTCAGTATTAAAAATGTTTTTATATGTGCAACGTTTAAGTGTCCTAACAAAAATGCTTATATGTTTGAAATCTTTACATGTTATTTATGTTTTTACAGTTTTGAAAAAAAAATAAAACCGGTGATGGACGGGCAGACCGTGGACGGTCTGCATTTCACGAAGGGGGAATGTGGCGCCCTGGACTAGCCAGGTCATCACAGATAACACTCACACACCCCCACCCCCATTAGACAGTGACACCAGCCAAACACAAAACCCTTGTTGCCTCCCTCCAGGGTCTGATGTCCACACCAGGTGGGGCGGAGCCAAGTGGTTGGCCCCACCCACCGAGGAGTTCACAGGCCTGGAGGCGGGAAAAGTGTCAGTTGAGTTTAGGAGTTTGAAGTGAGAGAAGCAAGCACTGGCGTGTCTGGGTTTGTGGCCTAGGCACTGACAGCAAGGTTCGCAGACGGTGGTGGCCGTCTGCAGGAGTGGTGAAGCAACGCGGAACCATAGGACCGGTACCGACCAGGGAGTGAAGTGAAGCCAGCACACACAGACAGGGCCATCGAACCCCGACCAGGCTTGGAGCCGCCGACAATAGTCAAATCCGAATGTGACCGGAACCCCAGGGGTTTCCTAACAACCAAAGACCCGATAGAAGGCGACCGCCCACACCGTGAGGGTATACAGCTACCGCCTAAGGCTAGAGACCCAAGGGCCAGTGCCTGCTGGCAAACGGGCTCCTCCGGCATCCATACACCAGGGAGCGGACTACCGTTGGGGATCCATAGTAGTCAATCAAGTACATCAAGGTGCAGGGAAAGACAGCCGCCATCACCTGTCCGGGGAGAGACACTGCAGCTGACTGCTGGACCCGTCCATCTAGCCGTTTGGTTTACCGAGGACTTTGTGCATCTCTTACTGAGTGAGTACACCCATGCCATCCAACACCGCGCCGCGCTATCCATGCAACCCTGCACCTCACCAACCCTGCCTCCCCGTCACATCACCGGGCCCCAGGACCACCGACCCCTACCCACGGAGGGGGAAAACAACATCCCAGCTGCTCCCTACCATCGCTCCCAGGATCCCCGTCACCAGCGGCGGTGGTGCCCATCATCACCACGACCTGTGGGTGGCGTCACGGACTAAATCCCTAAACAAACCAACCCCCCTTTCACTCACGGGCGGGGGGCGCCGCTCGAGTCCCCGGATCCGGCCCACCGCTGGAGCCACCGAGCAGCCGCAGCAGCGCCAGACCCGAGCGTTGGCGAGCGACCAGCAGCGGCGGCGTCCTCCCCGCCCGCGACAGAAGCAGGAGTCAGAAAGAGTGAGTGTAAATCAAGGGGTTTGAGAATATGTAATTGTGGAGGTGTGAATTGTCCACTTGGAAAGGAGATGAAAGAGAATGTAAGTAGATTGTGGTCAGAAAGGAGGAAAGCGGAGTTAGAAAGAATAGATAGAGAACAGAGGCAGGTGAATATGAGGTCCAGTGTGTCGCTATCTTTGTGGGTGGCTGCAGAGGACCATTGAAGGAGGAAGAGATTGTTAGAAGCTTAGAGACAGCTGAGTGGGAAGTGTCAATAGGGATGTTGAAGTCACGCATGATATGGGGATGTCAGCAGAAAGGAAATGAAGTAGCCAGGTGGTGAAGTGGCAAAAAAGGTGGTGGCTTGTCATGGGAGTTGGTAAATGACAGCCAGTAGGATGTTGAAGGGGGAGTGGATACGGACAAAGTGTGCCCAAAAAGATTGGAGGGTAACAGAGGATGGCAGTGTGATTGGTGATGGAGCAGTTATCTGACTGGAGAAAACTAACTCCTCCACCATGCTTGTTGCTGGGATGGTGGGTGTGAAAAAGATGGCATCAAGCTTGAGAAAGTGCAGATGGAAAGGTTGTGTCAGATGGGGTGAGCCAGGTTTTGGTGATGCCAAGGAAGGAAAGTTTGTTAGTGATGAAAAGGTCATTGATATATTAAAGTTTGTTTCAGACAGAGTGAGCATTCCATAGAACTACTGTTAAAGAGACTGGGGAAGAGGGGGATGGGTGAATGCGTGTAAGGCTAAGGTACTGCAACAACACACCCCACACCCCGAGATAGGCACATCAGTCAGACACAAATCCTTGTTGCCTCCCTCCAGGGGCTGATGTCCACACCAGGTGGGGTGGAGCCAGGCAGTTGGCCCCACCCACTGAGGAGTTCACATTCCTGAAGGCGGGAAAGGAAGTCAGATTAGTTCAGGGAATGAAAGCAAGAGGAGTAAAGTGGTAGTGGAGGAGCAGACTGACCATGTCCAGGTACGTGGCCCGGGCACCGAGAGCAAGGTTGGCAGACGGTGGTGGCCGTCTGCAGGAGAGGCAGATCAACGTGGAACCGTAGGACCGGGGACAGGTAGTGGCCCGCCGGTACAGAACCGGGGAGCGAAGTGAAGCCAGCACAAACCGGCAGGGCCTGCAGACCCCGTCCAGGCTTGGAGTCGCCGTTAAACAGGTCAAATCCGTTAGTGACCGGAACCCCAGGGGTTTCCAAACAGCCAAGACCCGACTGAAGGCAACCGTCCAAACAGTAACAGGGAAATACAGCTACCGCCACAGCTAGAATTCCCAGGGCCAGCGCCTGCGGGCAAAAGGGCTCCTCCGGCCTATATCCACGCTGGGGAGCGGGTTACCGGTGGGAAATAGGAATAACGTTTGGAACACCATTCTAAGTCCGAACTGGGTGCAAAAACCTAAAAAAACATACACGGTAGGTTTTTTAACTGCATGAGAGGACACACATAAGCTAGGGACCCCAACGTAGAGAAATACTTTGGCGTAGTGTTGGGGCTCTATTGCATTGATCAATTCAGCAGCTAAATTTCTCTTGATTCATATGTTCATGGCAGTAATGCAGATTCCATTTTTCACATTTTCACTCTTGCATATAGCTATTGGATTTTTCAAGTCAGTATTCACACAGCAGTTTCTGCTATTTCATGTATTCCCCTTACATAGTCACTGGTGTGCATACCTTATCTCCCCATGGTTACCGGTGGGAAGCCATCGGGACCGAAGTTACACAAAAGGTGCAGGGAAAGGCAGCCACCACCAACCGTCCGGGAGGAACCACAGCAGCCGGCTGCGGGACCCGTCCATCCAGCCGTTTGTTTTACCGGAGACTCTGCATCTGTTCTTGGCTGAGTGAGTACCACCGTGCCATCCGGCACTGCGCTGCCCCCCGCACCCTGCACCTCACCAACCCTGTCTCCCCCGTCACCTCACCAGGCCCCGGGACCACCAACCCCCTACCCATGGAGGGGAGAGAAACATCCCAGCTGCTCCCTGCCATCGCTCCCGGGATCCCCGTTAACAGCAGCGGTGGTGCCCCAACCCCACCACAAACCGTGGGTGGCATCACGGACCAAATTCCCAAACCAAACAACCCCTTTCACTCACGGGCAAGGAGCGCCGCTCGAGTCCCCGGATCCGGCCCACCGCTCGAGCCAGTGAGCAGAAGCAGCGCCGGACCCGAGCGTGGTGAGCGCAGCGCCCTCCCCGCCCGCGACACTAGAAATGTTATGGAAATTAATGGTAGATTGTGTATGGTAGTTAGAAGGGACTGTGATGATGTGGTGAGGAGGGCTAGGATTTGGAGAGATACCGTGTTTCCCCGAAAGTAGGACCCCCCCGAAAGTAAGGCAGGGTGGGGGTTTCGGGGGGGTCCGCCAATGTAGGGCACCCCCCGATTGTAAGGCAGGGTAGCGGGGGGCCCGGGGAATGTAAGGCCGCCTATGGGTGCCACCCATGGTCCGCCTCCGGTGAATGGCCCCCGCAATCTCGCCGGCCTGCGGCGCGTCCCGGGTCAATGCTCTTCCTGCTCGATGCTGATTGGCCGATCAGCCTGTTCGTCACAGGCTCCCTGCTGGCCATCAGCTCGAGCTGTGATTGGCCAGTCAGCCGGCTCGCAGCTGATTGGCTGAATCAGCCGCGACGTCAGCGCCTGCAGGCTCGCTCCGATTGGTCCAGCGTCCCCGGCATCCGAATCGTCAGCCCGGCACCGCAGAGGAGATCGAAACAGAAGGAACGTAACGGTAAGTTCCGAAACTCTGTGTGTGTGTGTGTGTGTGTGTGTGTGTGTGTACGGTATGTGTACGGTATGTGTATGGGTGCCGTATGGGGGCCGTATGGGGCTGTATGTGTCAGTGTGTGTGTGTGTACGGTACCGGTACGATATGTGTGTGGGTGCCGTGTGGGGCTGTACCGGTACCGTATGTGTCAGTGTGTGTGGTGGCAGAGTGGGGGGCAGAACCACTGTATGGGGAGGCTGCAGGGGGGAGGATGGGGTGGATGCCCGGACTCTCAAACAATGGGGAGGCTGCAGGGGGGAGGATGGGGTGGATGCCGGATTGTGAAACAATGGGGAGTCTGCAGGGGGGAGGATGGGGTGGATGCCGGACTCTCAAACAATGGGGAGGCTGCAGGGGGGAGGATGGGGTGGATGCCGGACTGTGAAACAATGGGGAGGCTACAGGGGATGCCGTACTGTACAAAAATTGTAAAAAATTGTCATTTTTTTTTCCCAATGTAAGGCCTCCCCCGAAAGTAAGGCAGGGTGGGACTTTTGGGGGTAAAATTAATGTAAGACAGGGCCTTACTTTCGGGGAAACACGGTATCACTAGCAGTGAGGAGGAGCAGAGAGAGTGTCATTAAGTGGGAAAGGGCATGAATTTGTTGTCTGTGTTTGGCGAAAAAGTATTTTATGTTGAAGAACATACCTGAGGAAGAGGGAGATGAATTGGGAGGATGGAGGGAGAAATGACCAGTTTATTGCTAGGTGTAGGCATAGGGGGTTAGTAGGAAGTGAATTATTATTGGGTTGATAGTGGAAATTAAAATAAACATTGTTTACATTGACTATGTATCCAGTTACCTTCATTTCCCTTCTGGTTAAATTCTGGTCTAATTCATCGCAGTACACTTAAATGATGCAGATTCATGCACCCAATATATATACTTAGAGATTAATTCAGGTTTAAAGCCAAGAGGAGAAGCCTGTACTAATCTTGTTCTGTTAAAGGGAATCTGTCACCAGGTGTTTGCCACCTAATCTAAGAGCAGCATAACATAGGGGCAGAGATTCTGATTCCAGCGGTGTTTCACTTACGGGGCTGCTTATTGTAGTTTTGATAAAATCACTTTTTAATCTGCAGTAGATTATCATTAGAGGACTGCTTGTCCTGGTGCCAGGTAGTCCAGCATATTTATGAGCTGTGTATAACTGCTAGTTTGTCAGCAGAGAAAACATTGATTTTATCAAAATGACAGAAAACAGCTCATTAAGTGACACATCGCTAGAATCAGGGTGTTATGGGGGGACTGGTGCATTAGGATAAAGGTGGTGTATATCCTAATCACCAGTCGGGGTCCACCGTGCTTCAAGATGGTAAAGGAGCTGCTGGCAACCCGTAGGTCAGGCAGATAATATAGAGCTTGGTGGCTCTGAAATATTATGAGCCTGATCCAAGTTGAACGTCACTTGGACCAGGACTATTGTGAACCCTGTTCATGCCACAGGGTCCACACACTCAAACTAGGAGCTCCCCTGTTAGCACCACAGGGGTCCTGGGGTACACTGTCCATGTGCGTATGGGGCACACCGGGACAGTCGGCGCAGCAGCCGCAGCCCAGTTAACTACACTGTGCTGCTACAACAGGACTGGAGTGATAGGAGGGGAAGCGCGGCTCCTGACCCTAACGCGCTGAGTCATGAAGCCTTGGCTTGAAAGGCACCAGACGCCTAACCCTACCTACCGCTTTCAGAACTAGTGAGTGTTGCCACAATGTGGCGCTTTCATGTAAGAACATGTGAGGAGAATGAAGCTTGTGCTCTATGGTGCAGTCTCCAAGCCCTTTTATCACCTACGGTCCGCCCCAAACCCAGTATGACCCACAATGGCGTCTTCAGGGGCCACTAGCGGAGTGCCACATCATCAGTGACATCACCAGCGGCCTATCCGGAACCGCCACGTCACTGATGACGCAATGGCAGCACCGCCCCAAACACCCTACCAGTCATCGTCTGATAACCAATGATGGGGTACCAGGTCATAGGGGCAGGCCTCTGCGAGCCAGTCCGGAGTGGCCACATCATCAGGACACCTGATGCTATCCAGCCTATCAGGCCCTGTGACCTCATGGACATGCCCAGTTTCCTTACTGGAATTAGACTCTGATGCAGTAAGTGCCTGAGCATGCTCAGAAGCCTGAACAACAGTCTCAGAAATCAACCTGAGCATGCTCAGTAGGCACAACACAGGACTCGGACACAGAAGAAAGTCCAAGTACCTGAGCAAAGAGGCTTTTCGCACTAAGTGTGGGAGCATGCTCAGTAGCCTGACCTGAGCACTTAGCCTCAGAAATGGCACTATCAGGCTGAGCATGCTCACTAGGCAAAACACTGGACATCGGATCTAGCTGGGGCAAATTGCCACGCGCATATGCCCTAGCCACTTCTCCACACTTAAACGTGGAGGAAAAAGCTGCCAACTTGACGACCCGAGGCATGGGCAAAAATGTCGGCCGGCGCCTGGGCGTAGCAGGAACCACAGCAGGCTGCTTGCCGCTATGTCAGCGCCGATTTGTAACACATGGTCTCTGTCTCTACATTATGCATATACTCAAATAGCTTAATACTTAGCTGTATTATTACTGTGTACATGAGGCCTATAATATTTAAAAAAAAGAGTTCTGTGCAATGATCTCCTTCCTATGCAAGGATGGTGGTATAAACACAACTGGAGAGTAGAATGTTCAATCAAACTACACCCGTCCACATATATCCACACTGGAAACTCAAGTAATAAATGTTTATTTGTCCTCCTCTTATTTCTTAATGTTATTGTACAACTTATTTTAATACATGGTATAATACTCTGGTAGAACCCTTTACCTTACTTATCTGTTAATCTTTTCCTGTTGCTCATAAACTCTTTGGGAACAATATGGATCTATTATATTGGTAGTTAAAAAAAAAAATCTGCACATCTGTCAAAAAAATCATACCGCTGTTGAATTATAGAATATCCAAAAATGTTTCAACATGGCAGGACCATAACAACTTACTGTACCTATCTGGTCTCCATAAAGAAAATTGAATTCTTTCCAGATTAGTTTCATTATAAAATATCATTGGTTCTTTCCGGAGTATTAAAAAGTGGCCATCTACCCGAGTTCATTTTAAGAATGCCTCTAAAATGCTCTTTATTTCAAATAATTACAATATCATTCATTGCTTCCTGTAATCTTCTAGTATAAAAATAAAAATATGCGCATTTCATAGTCACGATTGCTTCCAATTCTCAAGCTTTAGAGGAGCTTTTTTATGCGTATAAACTAGCTCCTAAATCTTACAAGTATATTGATTGATTTCTACTTATAATGCAGGTTGTCTTAAAACAATCTCTTTATATTCCTGAGCTATGTCCAAAAATGCAAAGATCAAAGTGTGAGCCTTGTTGCTTTCATGTTTGGCATATGAATGGGCTGGCAGTCACCATTGTGGTCTTGGCTGGCTTCTACTTGTTTTCATTTTCTGATGTGAAACATTTGGGAATCACATACCCTCGAACAGTTCCATTTATAGTGGACTAAATAAAAACTGGCTCAATAGGCTGCCAGGCATTTGAAAGTGCCAGTCGACACAGCTTTTCAAAAGTTATTGGCTGTGGCATGTTTCTGTAAATGGAAAAATATGCTATTAACTTGTATGTATAGGACAAAGTTAAATTGAAATACCAAGCTATCCATCCTTTGTAGTGAAATTTTAGATGTGTGTCACAGGTCTCTTGTACTTATATTGCTCTAGATAATAAGAATTTAAGATCAAATTGTAAAGCCTGATCAGCTAAACAAATTAAATGCCCCAAGATGATTTCTGTAAGTGCAAGTTCCTTTATCTTCAGTACATATGGATGAGTATGTGGCGCCCCTGAGGCTCTGGTCGCCACAGGGTACTGCAATTGAGTTAAGGAGCAGTATCTATGTGGGGTAAGTGACAGGTGCCGGTGCTCACACCAGAAACATTTCACATGAAGTTAGGTGCCCTCCTGCGGGTGTGGACTGGGGTGGAAAGGGAGAGTTAGCCATCCGGTAGTATGGGACTTCCTGGTCACCAGGACAACCACTAGGGAGCAGGTGCCGCATAGGGTATAAGAGGAGGTAGCCATGACACATAGAGAGCTTTCTGGAAGGATGTCCCATGAGACCAGACTGGGTGCAGGAGAGCACCAGTGCTGGTGGGATGACACACAGCTTATCTTTCCATTGTGGAGCCTGGGGCTTGTGATCTGGAGCTCAGCCCATGTTCCTTCTGTTGATCGCTGGACAGCGAGGACAAACAGGACATTTGCAATGACACCGGTAACCATCTGGATCTTGCACTGGATATCCAGAGACTTACCAGCAGTGAACCAGTACGCTCTCAGGCAATCTCCTACCAGTGAGTAAAACACCTGACCCGGAGCTCTTGCCTTGTTTCAATTATTTACCAGCGACGCCGTCCTGTGCTCCAGCGACTACAACGACCACCATCTATCCCCTGGAGCCTGGCCTAACTTGCGGAGGGCCGCAACATCCAGGCTACCATTAACATCAGCCCCAGCAGTGAGAGACTGTGCAGCAGCGGCTCCATCAATATAGCCACAACTCGCAAGTGGCATCACGACAAAAACTTTATTATCATTCCCATGTACATAACCCCTTTTAAGCAACCCCCCCAGGGTCACGGAACCGGGCAACGGCCTCCCGGTGAACTGTCTCAGTAAATATACTGCCCGGCCCAGAGTACCCTAAAGCCCTCGGGTACGTCAAGTACCTATTCAGGAGAATGTTTGTTAAATGGAATCTGTTACCAGGTTTTTCCCTATAACCTGCAGCCACCACCAGTCAGCCCTTATATGCAGTATTCCAGACTACTGTATATAACAGCCCAGGCCACTCTGTATAACGTAAAAAAAACACCTTCATAATACTCACCTAGGGGGAGGTCCGATCCAAAGGGTGACGCTGCTCTCAGTTCAGCGCCTCCTCCATCTTGTGCGATCACGGTTCTCCTGCCCAGCCCCATGTGCACGATGCGTCTTGTGTCATTCACAGAGAAGTCTCCATTGCGCTCCTGGACATGCGCACCTTGTTCGGCCCGGCTGAGAACAGATCAAAGTACTGTAGTGCGCATGTGGGGGCGGTCTTTGACCTTTTCTCACACCTGCGTGTTATTGTATTTTGCTCTTCCCTGAGCAAGGCAAATCAAAGTGCGCATGTGCAGGAGCGCAATGGAGGCTTCCCTGTGAAAGACATAGGATGTGTCATACATACTGGGCTGGGCAGGAGGATGGTGATCGCAAGAAGAGAGGAGGCACCGGACCAAGAGCAGTGACACCCATCAGACCGGACCGTCCCCTTGGTTAGTATTATAAAGGTGTTTTTTACTTTTACAGAGTGCCTGGGCACTTATATACAGTATTCTGAAATGCTGTATATAAGGGCTCACTGATGGGGGCTACAGCTCATAAGGGATAAGCCTTGTGACAGGTTCCCTTTAAGGGCATCATTTGTATGAATTCAGCATGCCCTATTGTTTCACTGATCTATCATAGCAAGAACAGTATATTGTATTAGATCAGTCGCTGAATTGTTAACCCTGCCATCATATAGATCATTTACATCTCCTACTCAGAAAGAAAGTAGTTGGGAAGTCTGGCGATCTGAACATGAATAGCAGCTTCTAAGCAAATGTTTACCTTTTAAAGGGAGCCTGGCATGTCGCCAACTGCTATTAACATGTAAATATGGGGTTAATCTGCAGATACTAACGCTATACAATTGTGTAGCTGCCGAACTGAAAGCGAGTCTATCATTAGGAAATTAACTTTATTCCTCCCGTCAACCTCCAGCTTTCAGTCATAGAGGTGTGGCCAGCGCAGCTTCAGTCATTGCTCTGTGAATAATGGCTGTAATCACATCCCGGACCTGACTGACAGCCAGCTTGGCTTTGCCCACATATCTGCAGGTTAACAAAGCTCTTTTAACTTGACAAGTTTCTCTTTAACTAATTTTCTGTATTATTTATAGGGAGAAAGGTGCTAATCATAAAGCTGGTCATAGATTTCCTTTAAAAACATCCAACCACGAAAGTTCATGTACACTAATGCCTGAAGCCTCACCAAAAAGATGGAGGAATTAAAATTAAAATTGTTGGGAAAAAATTATCATATGGGGGGATAAAGTAGACCTGTCTGGATGAGACCTATATTAAAAGCTGAGGACAAAGAGCATAAATAGGGTCTTACCAGATATTAAAATAGCAGTGTGTATCACTATACACTCACCTGGAGGAATCTTCAGGGCTGGAGAGGAGAAGTGGGGGTTAATGCCATGGTTTCGTTAAGAAAGAGGAAAAAAATTGTTGAAATGATAATAAAAATGTTTTATTCCATAGGTTAACGCATTTCAGGGCTCAAGTCTCCTTCTTCAGGACCAAAAAAGAAAAATCAACAATACATCAATTGTATTGTTGATTTTTATGTTTTGATCCTGAAGAAGGGGACTTGAGTCCTGAAACGCGTTGACTTATGGAATAAAACATTTTTATTATCAAATCAACAATTTTTTCCTCCTTCTTGGCGACAGTGCGGCATTAACCCCCACTTCTCCTCTCCAGCACTGGATGAGAGCTATGACTGGGTTGTTAATTTACAGGGGTATAGTCTGTTCAGGAAGGACCGTACAAATAAGTGAAGAAGAAGGTGTGTGTGTGTGTGTGTTTATTGTTAAATCATCCCTAAAACCAATCCTATGTGAAAATATATGTGAGGCTAATGAAAGTCTATGGGTAGAGATAAGGACAACCAAAGAGAAAGAGGGGCAAAGCAGTCATAGGTCACACCAGGGACCATCAAATCAATAATCAATACAACAACTTTTGCAAAAAATATAATAAATATTTATTTAAATATAGTGCATAGCAAAAGAAGTGACATTAGATACACATTACAAAAATCAAGAATACTGATCAGGCTAAAGCAGTGTCACTGATGAAAAAAACGGGTCCACAGACCATATGGGGAGTACAAGTGTACTTATGTCATCAGAGGACTCCTCAAAGTGATTTGGACAAGGACAGCAGTTACCCATCATACAGTAACAAGAAACACATATAATTAAAGGGCGTTACAGTGTATGTCCAGGGTGACGGGCACTCATTTAGTTAATAGTTCCCATTACTCAGAGGGGTCAAATCCATGTAAGGACAGCCAGATAGGGAGTAAAAAATGATGGTAAATAGAAGCACTCCCATCTGACACTCACCCATAGGTAGCCATGGAGACCGAGGAAAACGTGCCCCGACGCGCACGTTTCGCTGACTTCTTCGGGGGGCCGTGAAGTGGTGTGAATGAGGCTAACATGTGCTTTTAAATATCCCGCTTCCGTGGTCCGCTTAACAGCCATTGGGCGCGCGCGAGGCGGGACTCCGGCCAGAGACCGCGTCATCGGGCACTCCCGGAAGTGACGCGAGCAATTCCCGTGTCGTCACACAGGATGCGCGCGTCACGCCGTATGGAGGCCGGCCGACGCTGGCATGGTAGGAGTGACGCTGCGCGTGCGTGCCGCTGAAGTGGCCATGGAGGTAAAGGGCAAAATAAAGGGCAAATCATGGCAGGTGGAGAAGAAGTCTGCACCATGACAGTGATAAACGGTTTGAGTAGTGGTGACCAAAAGGATCATAAAAAAGGATCCCCGTCCCTGCATTCATAAGGCGGCTGCATTTAAAGTACAACACATAACATGATCTATAATAAACATAAAGCAGCTGCCAACAGTACAGGGAATCTAATCAGTAAGGGAAGATCCACACAAAGATGAGCGAAAAGCACACCCCCCCACTCAGTCCATAATCAACAGAGATAGTGCAGAGTGTTGTTTCTTCTCTCCAATACGCAGCATAATCACTGCACATTGAGATACCGCTGGTACAATGACATGATTCTCCATATGTCTGGGGTTGTATCAGCAGGCATCAAAAGGTCTGACTATGATCACTTCCTCCAAAAGGGATTTTTTTTCCCCCTCTCTCAGACGCTCCCAACTTATTAAACAAGGGGAGAGGGACGGTCGTAGAGCCATCACTTATTATTGCAGGATGGTGTGTCCGGAAAGACCCAAAAGGGGGGTTACGCCTCAAAAAAGGGGTCCATGAAGCGGGATACATGTAAATGCTGTAGCCAAAGCCTGTAAACAAATTAAAACAGAAAAACAAAAAAGACAACACACCAACATTAATAAAATGTTTTAAAAAGGACACCGAGGCATACTACTAAGGGTATGTGCGCACGTTGCTTTTTACCTGCTTTTTACCTGCTTTTTTGCTGCTTATTCTTCTGCGCTGTTTAATGCCAAAATGGATGTGTTCTTCTATTCAAGCAAAGTCTATGGGAATTTGGGTTTCTTGTTCACACTATGTTGTTCAAAATGCTGCCTTTTTGTGGCAGAACTTTGGTCAAAAACTCAGCTTTGCAGTGCAAAACCCAAATGGCAAAAACAATTGACATGTTGCTTCTTTGAAAAGCTGAGTTTTTGACCAAAGTTCTGCCTCAAAAAGGCAGCATTTTGAACAACATAGTGTGAACAAGAAACCCAAATTCCCATAGACTTTGCTTGAATAGAAGAACACATCCATTTTGGCATTAAACAGCGCAGAAGAAAAAGCAGCAAAAAAGCAGGTAAAAAGCAGGTAAAAAGCAACGTGCGCACATACCCTAAAATCCAAAACATGATGAAAACCTCAATTGAAGACTGGGTCAGGCGGAATTCATAGGAAGGGGGCAAATGACAATTTTTCATTGAATCCCCCAGGTGCCATTGTACCCAGGGTAGAGATAAGGGTAGGGTGAAAGAATAATAAAATATTGCTAGAGGTTTGTTACAAGTCTCCAAATATAAAGGAAATAGAATAAAATGTCATCATAAAGCAAATAGAGCAGTCAATCATAGGGAAGTCATTATTATAGGGGACTTCAGCTATCCTGATATCAATTAGAGAGCAGAAACCTGCAAGTCCAGTAAAGGAAACACGTTGTTACAACAATGAAGGACGCTTACCTTTCACAACTGGTTCAGGACTCAACCAGAAGGGGAGTACTGCTAGACCTAATATTAACCAATAGGCCAGACTGCATATTAAATATACAGGTTGGGGGGTCACTTGGGTAATAGTGATCACAAAATAATAAGTTTTCATGTATACTTTAATAGGATGTATGTTAGAGGGGTACAAGGACACTAAATTTCAGAAAGGTGAATTTCCAACGCATAGGACAGGGGTCTCAAACATGCATCCTGTGGGCCGCATGCAGCCCCTGAGGGTACTCCTCGTGTCCCTCAGGCCTGTAGCCTCCTTGATGATTGCAGCCAGTGCAGGGCCCGCTACAGTCAGCACTTTATTTCATTTGCATGAACTGCTAGCATCACGCAGTGAAACTCGCTGTATAGCTACACCTAAGGCAGCTGCCAGGCAATCAGTCAGAGACCAGAAGCTAATGGCTTCTGATTGGCTGGTGGCTGCCATTGGTTTAGAGCTGCAGAGAGCTTCTCTGTGTGGCGCCGGTCGTTCATGAAATAAAGTGCTGACTGCAGAAGCCCCTGCACCAGTCACTATAATCAACGGGTCTGCGTGACTGCGGACCACAGGAAGCAGGAAAGAGGACACAGTGTAAACAGAGGGAAGGTGAGAAGAATCTTTTTTATTTTTTTTTGTTGATATGTTTATGAAGAACGGCATGTAAGGGGAAATTACTACAGGATGGGACATTGCTACAAGAAGAAGGGGACTAGGAAAGGGGATCATAGGCACATTTCTACAGGATGGGGACAAGGATGAACACATTACTACAAGCTTAGGGATCCATGAGAAAATTACTACAACATGTTCGCCAAAATTACTACATTCGATACTCAAATTGAGAAAATCGGATCGGATGTGCATCTCTAGAGACAAGTGTAATTGAAGTCAGTAGGAAACTTGAGCATTTTCCAGCAGACCCTAACAAGTGGACTGGTGAGGCAGGAAAATCACTGAAGTAGATGGCAACAGTGCTCTAATGAAATGGGATCAGCATACAAAAGGTGTCTTGATGCATCTTTGACTCCCAGATCACTGCTTGGAACAATATTGTTAATGTTGTTAGAGTATTACGTCACTTTTATGGATTGACAGTAAAACATACAAAACCACGAATAAAATGGATTTTACAGAAAAAATGTTAGGAAACATTCTTTTCTGTATAATGACTTGTATATAAGGCAAATTTAAAAAAAAGAAAAGAAACTCCTCCTCCACCACTTATGCTATGTTCACATGTAGCGATTTTGCTGCGTTAGTGTACATTCTCATTGCTTTCAATGTTGAAAAAACATTCACCTGTAAATATAATTTTAACATTTTACTACCTTATCTGGGCATGTGGTGTGTGACTAAGTAAGACACATCCTGGTTAAGTTATGAAGAAGGAATCTAAAACTTACAAAGCCTATGTGGAAAATGCAAGAACTGCCAAATATTAGAAGGAAGCGGCACTCTGATGCACCCTATATTAGGCATAAACAAGGGCATTATACACATTCTGTTAAAATTGTTAGGTAGTGGGTCTCTTACAGTCATAAAGCCTATGCACTAAGCCCCCTGGAAGACCCATAGAGAAGGGCCTCAGAAAACATTTTTTTTTTACAATTTATAAAGAGTGGGACTCCTGGACTAGTAAACCCTATGCAATAAATGCAAGGCCTAGTTTAGTGAAGACATTGCCTTACCTCTTAACTTCTTGTGGTGGTTTGATGAGCATTTAGGAGCACTCAGGTTCCCTTTGATAAAAAGAGTATACACCAGGGTCAACTCATAAGTGTCCCATTTATTGCCTACCAAAATTGCCCGACTTTCTATCATAGTTGAGCTCGAACTTACGAAGTGTGGAATTCCAGCATATAGAACAGGATCCCAGAACCCTTTACAGCAACTCTCTTAGTGAAAGGTTTTTGGGGAAAGGGATTAGGGGCATTAGGAGACTAATTAGTACTTTTGAAAATAACTTATATTTAGTAAAATCACTAGTCTGAGGCAGCCAACTCTTTTATCCACTAAAAAAGCAGCTAAGTTTGGTGATAGCTATTCTTTTAATATTTGTATCTCAAAATGTAAATTCTTCTATAAGAATTCTATGTTGAGATGGCTCAGTTAAAGCTCATAGAAATGTGGATCCAGAGACCATGAATGTAAATAGGAAAAGTAAAGTTAGCAGCGAGATCAAGGCAGGCAATTTAAATGTTTACTTATAGGTAGAGATAAGTCAACTTGTCAAGGTTCAGTTTGATTTGTGTTCGCCCACTTTCCTGGTGTTCGCCGAACAGCTCAACTAACAGCTGGATGAACATATCCGAACACCATTGAATTCAATGAGAGGAAAAAATTATGTGTTAGTAAGGAATAGGGATGTAATAGAATACCTCTAGCACTCAGAGGTACAAAATGCAAATAGGGAACATGTATATGTTTTTATTTTTTGATATTCTGCAAAAAAAGAGTGCACCTCAACCAAAGCAAAAGCCAAACTTTTGGCTAATACAAGCCTTTATCAAGGTTTTGTGTCTCAATTAGACAGGTCTGTTGTCTCAGACAAGGTCTTGAACAGGGGTAAGGTGCCTGTGGTTGCATATACATTACATGGTAATGTACTGTAGATTGGAGGAGTGGGAGATTGATGGAAGAAAATGGGAAGTGCACCTGCAAGAATCGCAAATGGGAATCAGGACAGAGTCATGAAGTCAGAGGTGGCAGTGACTGTAGCGGCTTATCTTGCCTTTTTAAAATATTTAAATAAATAATTTTTAATAACAGCATGCGGGCCCCCCCACCCCAATTTTGATACCCAGCCAAGATAAGCACATGGCAGTCTGTAGCTGACTTTATCTGTGCTGGGTATCAATATATGGGGGACCCTACACCCCAGCCTAAAAATAGCAGCCTGCAGCTGCCAAGAATTTTTGCATCCATTAGATGCAACAATCCCGGCAATTTACACAGCTCATCCTGATTGCCCTTGTCCTGTGGCAATTAAGGTAATATAAGGAATTAATGACAGTTCACAACTGCCACTAATCCCTAGATTAGTAATGGGAGGTGTCTATGCGCCCCCCATTACTAATATTGTAGGTGAAAGTAAATAAACACAGACACCAAAATAATCCTTTATTTGAAATAAGATACAAAAAAAATCACTATCTTTCTCCAATTTATTACCCCCAAAAAACAGTTCTGACACAATCCATAGGAGGTTCCACGACGATCTCGCTTCTGCTACATACAGAAGTCACAGCACATAGGCACAGAACACAATGTGGCTTCAGGCACAGACTGAATAAGCCACAGCTATGAACGGTGCCATCACTCAGTTTATCTGCAGTTACAGCTGGAGGTTCCCATGGTACCCCACCTGTGACCGCAGGCTGTTATTTTTAGGCTGGGGGTCCAATAACCATTGGCCTCCCTAGCCTGAGAATACCAGCCCCACGCTGTTGGCTTTATTATGGCTGGGTATTGAATTGGTGGGGACAACACGCTGTTTTTTAAATTATTTATTTAAATAATTGTAAAAACAGCAGCATGGGGTCCCTTTCATTTTGATACACAGCCAAGATTAGCACTAGGCTGGGGGCTGCAGCCTTTAGACATATGCTTTATCTGTGCTGGATATCATAATAAGGGGAACCCTATGCCAATTTATTTATTTATTTTTACACTACAGGTACGCAGACAGCGTGTGTGATTGCAACCAATCACAGACACTGTCAGAGAGGGTTGGGGCATAAACCTACTGCAAGAAATCACAGATGCTGGGACTGACAGTGGACGGGGGAAACTGAATATGTTGAGTTAATGAGCAAACCCGGAAGTTGTGTTACAGCCAGGCAGAACTGGTATGTCCTGCTTTAACCATTTTGCTTCTTTTTTTTTTTTCACAGTGGTTTCCCTTACCAATCAGAGCCATACCACTACTTAGCATGGCTGTGATGGGGCTGGAAGTGGATGTTTTCTGCAATAGTGTAGACACTAAAGGGGGCTTTACACGCAGCGATATCGATATCGCTAGCGAGCGTATCCACCCCCGTCGCTTGTACATCACGGGTAAATTGCTGCTTGTGTCGCATTATATCGTTAGGAGCCGTCACATGGACTTACCTGCCTAGCGACATCGCTGTGGCCGGCGAACCGCCTCCTTTCTAAGGAGGCGGCTTGTGCAGTGTCATAGCGGCGTCACTAAGCGGCCGCCCAATAGAAGTGGAGGGGCGGAGTTGAGTGGCCGTAAAATCCTGCCCACCTCCTTCCTTCCTCATTGCCAACGGCCGCAGGTAAGCTGTAGTTCGTCGTTCCCAAGGTGTCACACGTAGCGATGTGTGCTGCCTCAGAAACGATGAACAACCTGCGTCCTCAACAATCAACAATTTTTTGAAAATGAACGACGTGTCAAGGATGGACAATTTGGTGAGTATTTTCCATCGTTAACGGCCACTCGTTGGTGTCAAACGCAATGACGTCGCTAACGATGCCGGATGTGCGTCATGGAATCTGTTACCCCAGCGATATATCGTTAATACGTTGTTGCGTGTAACGGGGCCTTAACAGTTACTGAGTAAAGCCAAACTCTGATGACTTTTGAGAAGTGTTCATGAATCCGATTGTGAACCGAGTGAGCCAATGCTCATGCCGAATATGAGATTGATGAAACTTTTTCAAACAATTTTGCTCATCCCTAATTATAAGGCCAGGTTCATGCTGTGTTTGGCAATTAAGTTAAATTACGAAAAATATATACCACCCAGTATATACATTATTTTTCCATGAAGCTGTAAAACTAATTAAAACTAAAACCCAAAGGCTTTTGCAATACAATACAAATTTGAAAACTGTATTCTGATGTATGCAGGCCAAACATCTGGCAAAAAGATGCTCTTTTGGTGTGTTATGGCTTTTGAAGTAAATGGACAGGAGAGACTTAAATGTCAGGAGATTTTCCCTGTCAAGGAATGCTAATTTATGGAGCAGTGACATTGTACATTTATGATGCAGATATAAAGCTGAATAATGTGAATGATCCTTAGCAAGTTAAAATGATTGGCAGGATCACTTGCAAAACTATTGGACAAAATAGTCTGGATTAATAAATGAACTGATACAAATGAAGCAGATTAGCACAAGCTAACTGATATGTTCATTTATAGAGGCCATTTAAAAGGCATTTTTGTGAAAAGAGGACAGGCAGGTGGAGGAAATGTGAAGCTCTGGAAAACTTTGTACCGGGCAATCATCTGCTTGTTTCTTAGACATGTACATATGTACAAAGGTCATGACTTATAATGCACCATCTTGACCCTTGTCATAAACTGTTAAATTTTATATTATACTTCTAATACTTAATGCTGTCATCTTGATGCCATATTCCTACGTCATCAATATCTATATGGTGGGGTGCCACAACCAGCACATGAACTGATCAGCTTTTACAGAGCAGAACTACACAACCCCATCAACTATATAGTGGCCTTGGCCGGGTACAGCACATCCGTCCTTATTGATTTGAACATGGGGTGGATGTGGAGTACTTGGCGGTAGCTATTATACAGTTTCCTGAATTGCATTTTGCAACCCATTACATCCTGGTTGCAGCCGCCACCGGGAGCAACTGATTGGTGGCGGTGCTTGATGTCCTATCCCAACTGATCAGATATTGATGACATAAACTAAGAAGAATAAGCCATCAATGTAAACGTTCCAGACAACCCCTTGAGAAGATAAAGATTGTACAAGTCACTGACTGATGTCATGTTAGGTGTAGGATTATACTGTATTTTTTGTGCTGTCATATCCCAACGCTGTGTTAAATACATTAAGATAGCTTTTGCTAGATCTGTACTAACTACCTAAACAACAGTGAATACCAATTATGGCCCTTTTATAACAATGGTATTGCCAAAAGCCTTGACTTTTTTTCCCCTAGAAAATGTGCACTGATTAATAAAGTTTTTACATTTTATTTCACAATTAATAATACATATTTTCTACTGTGACTATTATGGAAAACCATAGATTAAAACTAATTGATTAGAATCATATAATCAGTTATAAATAATTATTGATACCATTTCTTAAAAAAGGGAAACTAAAAACGAAATTGCTGTTATTTTTCATTTCCTCCCAAAATTCAAAATATTTTATCAGTAAACCATATGTACCTTCAAATGGTGCTAACAAAAACAAAAACTTATTCTGCAAAAAATAATCCTTCATATAGTTACACAGATGGAAAAAATAAAGTCATTCAAAAAGGATGGTGCAAAATTACAACCTCTGTATTCCTAACTCGAGAGAAAAGAACATAGATTATTTAGTATGAAAAAACACTAGAGATTCCAGGTTTCTCTATATACAGCAAATGTCCAAAGTGATTTCCAACAGCAGATGTCTAGACGGTATTCCTAGTTTGTCCATATGTGTGCCAGAATATACTCGCATGTGGAACTAAAGGGTACTTTACACGCTGCAATATCGGTACCGATATCGCTAGTGAGCGCACCCGCCCCCCGTCGGTTGTGCGACATGGGCAAATCGCTGCACGTGTCGCACAACATCACTTACACCCATCACACTACTTACCTGCCTAGCAACGTCGTTGTGACCGGCGAAGCGCCTCCTTTCTAAGGGGGCGGTTCGTTTGGCGTCATAGCGACGTCACTAAGTAGCCGCCAAATAGCAGAGGAGGGGCGGAGATGATCGGGCCAAACATCCCGTCCACCTCCTTCCTTCCTCATTGCCGGCGGGACGCAGGTACGGTTAGTTTCCTCGTTCCTGCGGTGTCACACATAGCGATGTGTGCTGCTGCAGGAACGATAAACAACCTTGCTACTCACCTGTCAACGATTTTTGGTGTTGGAGCGACCTCTCCAATACCAACGATTTTTACCTCTTTTGCTATCGTTTTAGGTCGTTCAGAGGTGTTACATGCTGCAATGTCGCTAACGACGCCGGATGTGCGTCACAAACACCGTGACCCCACTGATATATCGATAGCGATGTCGCAGCGTGTAAAGCACCATTTACACTTTCTGGGATGTGTTGACCAGGTTGTTCAGATCCTGCAGCTGGGAGAAGTGGAACACAAATACACTGAGACCTTGATGTAGCTCCACAGCTAAAAGCCACCGGTTGAAGGTCTGGTGATTGTGGAGGCACAACATTGCATGGCTGAAATACTGGAGTCCTTATCCAAGGGTATATTGGAATGCAATTGAACAAAACTGAACTAATGTGGGAGGCACCCTGTGCCTAGTCACCACAAATAATAGTTACATGTGTATTTCAATGTGTAACATGTATTGTCAGCTTTAATGAGATTCAGTTTTCTCTGCTGCTCACTACAAATACACAATTGCCCACACTCCCTTACTGGGGTTGTTTACTTGAGATAAAAATTATAGCTTGAGTGTGCACCCTAGAAAGAGATAGGGGAGGAGCTTAGGTATGAGGTAAATCGAGACAGTAGGTGTTAAAGTCTGTGTGAGGTGAAGTGAGGAATGTAATATGGAGACAGTCCTGTCCTGAGGTGACTGCTAAAACCTTTGGAGGGGCCAGCTACACATTGGCAGGGTCCTTGGCCACCAGGACTTTCAAGGTCAGTGGCAAACTGAGAGACTGCATTTACCCTTTTTAGAAGGAGCAGTGATTTGCCTGGGAGCAGAGTGACAAGTCTGGAAATTTCTAGAATAAATAGTGAGTTTTTCTTCAGGATTCAAGTCGCCTGCTCACCGGAATGGATTAAAAATCCAGAGTGTTCTTGTCTTGAAAATCCCAGGACTTCAAGACACCTATTCCGAGGTAGGGAAGTAGTATCAGGAAGTGTACACTACTACCACACAGAAGAGAAGCCAAACTCTCATTAAGGCAGGAAGAACCACCATCATTGTGAATGCTGTGGGAAATGTTCTAGAAAGTTCTGCGGAGTTTCAGTAAATGGTAAAGGCTCCCTGTCCTGTCCTTGGCTGAATTTTTCTATGCTTTGCCATCCCTACATCAGCATCATCAGAAACCAGCCCTAGTTGGGGAAGCAAGGGGACAACCCTATGGCACTGTGCATCACCACCTAACTCCTGGGGACCTCCAGCAGTGCCCGGTCATACCAAAGACGAACATCCCAAGTGGTGTCACAAACTCTTTATTTATCTTATTATTTTTCTCTCCCCTTTTTAATTTCATGTTAACCCCTATTACAAAAGCCTGTTGCTCGTGCCCGGTTCGGCCACATCCCCACTTGAACCCACCACCGTGACATCAGAGGTCTATCAGGAGTGGTACACTACCACATAGATATCTGCTGTGTCACCAAATGAAATTTCTTTGAACATTTGAAGTGTAAATGAATACCAACTATAGTTTTGCACCTTCCTTTTTGAATAATCTTATACAGTATTAGCTTTCAGAATAAATGGGAAACAAAAATAGCACCTTCCATCAAATACTTTTTTTGTGCAAAAGTACTAATATCATTTGTGCTGTGTAACAGGGAATGACAGTGGTGAAAAGGACCCACTAGTAAATTAATTTTGTTAATTCTTAGGGACCATTCTACAGCTATAGTAAATGAAAATATCTCTTGACCCTTCATTTAATGTTCATGACCTACATATTTTCCATAGAAGTGAAATTTTTCACTATTAGGCTGATGCCTAGTTCTTACCTCTGACTATTTTTTTCCTTATTTATTTCAGGTTCTTTCCTTTCAAAAGGGACCCACATACACATACATACTCACAGATTGATAGGCCACAAGCAGCAGTAAACCTGAAGCAACAACAGCAATCTAAACCAAAAAAATCCCAATAGTAAAGTGTAGAGATAATAAACTAGCAAAAAAGGAGACAAAGACAAAAATGTATGAATAATATTTATTAAATATTATCACAATGATAAAACCCCATAAATGGTGAGAAGAAATGATAAATAGTATAGAGGACTCATTATGTAGTTAACGTTGACTAACATTTACCTGCACCATCCTGGTGACTGGAAGAGAGTGTTGCAAAATGTGTACAACTTAATTTATTTTCTTACATTTGCTCTTCCAGTCAATCAGCGGGAGGGTCAGCATTGGAGGAAGAAGGGGGGGGATAGAAAATTGCCTTGTTGCACTTAACAAAATAGATGGCATCAGGAGGAAAGAAGATTATGTGACTTAATCAACATCTCAAGACATCAGCCAGGAACTTAAATTTTGTTCGGAAATGAGTCTTCCAAATGGACAGTGACCAGAAGCATACTGCCAAACTGTTTACAAATTGGCTTAAGAATAATAAAGTCAGTGTTTTCGAGTGTCCATGAAAAAAATATACTCATATTTGGTCGTGTTCAGAAACGCCCGATCTATCAAAATATGTAATCAATTAACCTGATTGGTAAATGGTGTAACAGCAAAAAATTCCAAATGCCAAAATTACGTTTTTTGGGCATTACAAATTTTACGCAAAATGCAATAACAGGCAATCAAAACATAGCATCTGCGCCAAGATGGTAGCATTAAAAACATCAGCTGAAAATGCAAAAAGTAAGCCATCCCTGAGCCCCAGATTAAAAAAAAAAAAGAATGCTATGGGTCACAGAAAATGGTGCAAAAAGTGTGCCACTTTTTTTGGATAAACTTCAGAATTGTATTTAACCACTCAGATAAAGGTAAACCTATACATGTTTGGTATCTACGAACTTGTACTGAGCATCAAATTAACACACCAGTTTTACCATATAGTGAACACCGTGAATAAGATACCACAAAAACCATCGTGAATCACACTTTTTTCTCAATTTTTTCACACTTGGAATTTTTTTGCCATTTCCCAGTACAATATATGGTAAAACTCATGGTGTCATTTAACCCCTTCAGCCCCCGGGCACTTTCCGTTTTTGCGTTTTTGTTTTTTGCTCCTTTTCTTCCGAGAGCCGTAACTTTTTTATTTTTCCGTCAATCTTGCCATATGAGGGCTTATTTTTTGCGGGATGAGTTGTACTTTTAAATGAAATCATAGGTTTTACCATATAGTGTACTGGAAAACAGCAAAAAAATTCCAAGTGTGGAAAAACTGAAAAAAAAGTGTGATGGCACAATAGTTTTTCAGATGTTTTATTCACCGTGATCACTATATGGTAAAACTGATGTATCTCTGTGATGCCTCAGGTCGGTGTGAGTTTGTACACACCAAACATGTATAGGTTTACTTGTATGTAAGGGGTTAAAAAAAATTCACAAGTTTGTCCAATAAAAGTGGCGCACGTTTTGCGCCATTTTCCGAAACATGTAGCGTTCTCATTTTTCGGGATCTATGGCTCAGTGATGGCTTATTTTTTGCGTCTCGAGCTAACATTTTTAATGGTACCATTTTTGCGCAGATGCTACGTTTTGATCGCCTGTTATTGCATTTTGCGTAAAACATGCGGCGACCAAAAAAACGTAATTTTGGCGTTTGGAATTTTTTTGCCACTATGCCGTTTACCAATCAGATTTTTAACCCTTAAATTTTCAATGGTGTGAAAGGGGAGTGATTTGAACTTTTAGGTTTTTTGTTTTTTTTTATTTTTTAAAACTTTTTTTTACTTTTTTTTTTTATTTTACTAGTCCCCCTAGGGGGCTATAGTGATCAGCAATCCGATCGCTCTTATCTATCTGCTGATCACAGCTATACAGCTGTAAACAGCAGATACAGTCACTTCCTGTTTCATTCGGCTCCAGGCCGGGTGAAAACGAAAGTGAAACTTTGTAGCTACAGGCGTCATCACATGACCCTGTGCTACGATGGCAACCACTGAAAGTCACAAGATCACTCACGTGACTTCCGGAGGGGGCGGCGGTAAGTAAAAAACATGGCTGCGCGCATATAGATCTCGCTGCCAGACTTTGGCAGCGAGATTTAAGGGGTAAATGTTGCGAGTGGAAGTGATTCCACTCGCAACATGCAGGCACACATGTCAGCTGTTGAAAACAGCTGATATGTGTGCCGACCGCCGCCGCCTGCCCGCGGCAGGGGGCGGGGCTTAACGGGACACACTCCATGACGGATAGATCCATCCAAGGTCGTGAAGGGGTTAAGGCTTTGTGCGCACTAGAAATGTGAAGTTTCTCAAGAAAATTTCTTGAGAAACTTCTGGGAGTGAAAGATTTCTGGACCTCCGGAAAGGATCCGCACCAAATCCGCATGCGGATTTGCCGCGGATTTGTCGCGGATTAGCCGCGGATTAGCCGCAAATTTGCCACGATTTTCCCGCAGGTTGTTCCCTGCGGATTTTGCAGGCTGTACTGCCGAAATCTGCAGGGTACCTGCGGAAAAGAATTGACATGCTCATTTTCTCAAGAAATTTTCTCAAGAAATTCTTCTCAAGGAAATTTCTTGAGAAAAATCCGCAGTGTGCGCACAGCTATTTTTTTTTCACATAGGATTTGCTGAGAAATGTCTGCACAAAGATTGCAGACATTTCTCAAGAAATTTCCGCGGCAAATACGCGGGTAAATCCGCGGGTAAAACGCACTAGTGCGCACAGAGCCTTAAAGTACTACTCGTCCCTGATAAAGCAAGTCCTTATATGGCAAGATTAATGGAAAAATAAAAAAGTTACGGCTTTTGAAAGAAGGGGGAGCAAAAACAAAAAGGAAAAACAGAAAATCGCCCCGGGTGAATGGGTTAAATGGTGTTTACCTGCAGAATGCCACTATATTTACAAGTAAAAAGTGAATTTGGTGTTTCTAGGTTATCTTTAAATGATGCAATTGAGAGAAGCGATAGGTAGTCGGGGGCCTGCTGAAGGCCCCTGTGGATGCCATCTTAGTCTTACTGTGAATCTGAGACAGAGAATCTGGGTTTCTTTTGAGAATCATAATTACACTATAAACTGCAATATATTAGAATTCTGCTATACAGTATTCAGTATAAGCGAGTGATTGAAGGCCAGTTAAAGTCCCTCAAGAGGATTTACAGTTAAAATAAATATGAAAAAATATATATTTAAAAAAAAATATGAAACTATAAAAAAATAAAAGTTTAAATCATCCCCTTTTCAATATTTATAAACACATTAAAAAAGTGGAAATAAAAAAAAATTATATATATATTATATATATATATATATATATATATATATATATATATATATATATATATATATATACAGTTAGGTCCAGAAATATTTGGACAGTGACACAAGTTTTGTTATTTTAGCTGTTTACAAAAACATGTTCAGAAATACAATTATATATATAATATGGGCTGAAAGTGCACACTCCCAGCTGCAATATGAGAGTTTTCACATCCAAATCGGAGAAAGGGTTTAGGAATCATAGCTCTGTAATGCATAGCCTCCTCTTTTTCAAGGGACCAAAAGTAATTGGACAAGGGACTCTAAGGGCTGCAATTAACTCTGAAGGCGTCTCCCTCGTTAACCTGTAATCAATGAAGTAGTTAAAAGGTCTGGGGTTGATTACAGGTGTGTGGTTTTGCATTTGGAAGCTGTTGCTGTGACCAGACAACATGCGGTCTAAGGAACTCTCAATTGAGGTGAAGCAGAACATCCTGAGGCTGAAAAAAAAAGAAAAAATCCATCAGAGAGATAGCAGACATGCTTGGAGTAGCAAAATCAACAGTCGGGTACATTCTGAGAAAAAAGGAATTGACTGGTGAGCTTGGGAACTCAAAAAGGCCTGGGCGTCCACGGATGACAACAGTGGTGGATGATCGCCGCATACTTTCTTTGGTGAAGAAGAACCCGTTCACAACATCAACTGAAGTCCAGAACACTCTCAGTGAAGTAGGTGTATCTGTCTCTAAGTCAACAGTAAAGAGAAAACTCCATGAAAGTAAACACAAAGGGTTCACATCTAGATGCAAACCATTCATCGATTCCAAAAATAGACAGGCCAGAGTTAAATTTGCTGAAAAACACCTCATGAAGCCAGCTCAGTTCTGGAAAAGTATTCTATGGACAGATGAGACAAAAATCAACCTGTATCAGAATGATGGGAAGAAAAAAGTTTGGAGAAGAAAGGGAACAGCACATGATCCAAGGCACACCACATCCTCTGTAAAACATGGTGGAGGCAACGTGATGGCATGGGCATGCATGGCATTCAATGGCACTGGGTCACTTGTGTTTATTGATGACATAACAGCAGACAAGAGTAGCCGGATGAATTCTGAAGTGTACCGGGATACACTTTCAGCCCAGATTCAGCCAAATGCCGCAAAGTTGATCGGACGGCGCTTCATAGTACAGATGGACAATGCATACAAGCATACAGCCAAAGCTACCCAGGAGTTCATGAGTGCAAAAAAGTGGAACATTCTGCAATGGCCAAGTCAATCACCAGATCTTAACCCAATTGAGCATGCATTTCACTTGCTCAAATCCAGACTTAAGACGGAAAGACCCACAAACAAGCAAGACCTGAAGGCTGCGGCTGTAAAGGCCTGGCAAAGCATTAAGAAGGAGGAAACCCAGCGTTTGGTGATGTCCATGGGTTCCAGACTTAAGGCAGTGATTGCCTCCAAATGATTCGCAACAAAATATTGAAAATAAAAAATTTTTTTTTGGGTTTGGTTTATTTGTCCAATTACTTTTGACCTCCTAAAATGTGGAGTGTTTGTAAAGAAATGTGTACAATTCCTACAATTTCTATCAGATATTTTTGTTCAAACCTTCAAATTAAACGTTACAATCTGCACTTGAATTCTGTTGTAGAGGTTTCATTTCAAATCCAATGTGGTGGCATGCAGAGCCCAACTCGCGAAAATTGTGTCACTGTCCAAATATTTCTGGACCTAACTGTATATACGGTATATAATTTTATTTTTGAGTATCGGCGTATTCAAAAGAGTCCAGGCTATGAAGATACAAAAAAATTGCTTTGTTGATATTCTGGTCCTGAGGAAATGGTTTCTACCTCGAAACGCGTAGACCTGTGAAATAAAAAAAGATAATTTATCAACAACTCTACATCTTCATTTGGCTGATGCGCGGCGTTAACCCCTTCTCTTCTCTTGTTTCAATGCTAATCCACGTGGGGCTGCAGCAGACGCCATTATCTCATGCTTAAACAGTGGTTGTGAGGTTCACAACCACAGTAGGTGAGTGTATATATCTTTATATATTACTCGTGTCATCTGGTAATACCCTACCAGCGCTTCTTTTTTATAATTGAAGATACAAAAAATAAAATTATTTCGTACATACATAAAGTGTAAAAAAAAATCCGAACATCAGATTTAGAGCTTTTCAGTTCCCACGCTTCCATAGGAAACACAATATAAAGTGATAAAAATGTCATGTGTATCCAAAAATGATATCACTAAAAATGTCTGGTCTGCAAAAAAAAACCTCTCACATGGCATAGATTGAAAAATGAAATGTTACTGACATCAGAAAGTGGTGAAACAAATGATACCTTAAACAAAGTACTTAATTTTGTAAACTGTTAAACAGTTGTGATTGCTAATGAGTATTTAGATATGTATTTAACAATTTAATTTTTTTCAATTCCACAGCGAACTCCATTAAGTGTGCGATGCCAAGTATTTCTCACAAAGTAGTGTAAGGGTGGGTGCATACGATCCAGAAATGCTGCGTCTTGGATGCAGCATGTCTTCTCCTGCCAAGATACAAGTGTTCGCCACAGCTGCCCATGCCCATGATAAGGGTTTGGTCCGCTGTGGACTTTTGCTCTATTCTTCCTGCAGAGAAAACTCGTGTCTCTGCAACATAAGCTGACATACTGAGGCTTGGAAAGCCGAGCCACATGTCGGTTTATGGTGCAGGGAAAAGAAACACAATGGGTACGAGAGTTCTATAAATCCCATCCTTGTACAGTACAACACAGCGTTTTGGATGTAGCAAAACCCTAATCGTGTGCACCCACCATAAAGGGTTGTGTGTCAACTCTTTTATAGTGGCCCACAGGAGGATTCACCTTCTCTCCAGGGGTCAGCCCAATCCTGCCAACCAACACAATAAAAGTAATGTTATTTTAACTGATGGTAACTCAGCAAAGAATCAATAGGAGAATATTGACTTCATTCCCTCCTCCCTCAAAAGATAAAAAACCCTAAATTAATAAAGCATATGTATCACAAAATGATGCAACTGAAATACACCTCAACCAACAAAACAGCTACTTAAAAAAAAATGAAACAATACACCAAAAAAGAAAACATATATAGATACCTACCATTTAACATTTCTAAATATATTATTGTCCCCAAATCTGTTAAGGTCCCTAAGTCCCTCACTGATCACTCAATAGTCTGACCACAAGCTCTGTATCCTGCATGAGCTCACGACAAGAGCATAGAGTAAATTAACTCTTAAGGCCACTTTACACACAGAGATAAATCTTTGGCAGATCTGTGGTTGCAGTGAAATCATGGACATATTGTTCCATTTGTACACAGCCACAAACCTGGTACTGATTGTCCACAATTTCACTGCAACCACAGATCTGCCAAAGATTTATCTCTGTGTTTAAAGTGGCCTTTAGACTTACTACTGAATGTATATACCACTGTATATACCGCTTTGTTGGTGTACTCAGGCGAGAGTTGAGAGTACATTTCTTTGATGAATCAAGAATCTTCTAAAAATTTGCCAGTGAACCATCTAACTAGGTATTGGTACTCCTATGGGCCATTCCAATATTGCCATCTCTGTCATGAAATACAGAATTTTACTTTTATGTCAGCTGTCTGATAGGTGTGAGATTAGGGTTGCGAAACATCTGTTTCAAAGGAGAAGGGTACATCAAACATGAGTGGTAAATCAAGAGGTCGTGGTGGAAGGGGCAGTAGGCAGGGTGTTCAAGGTGTGCGCTGGGGACGTTCTAATGTTAGTCAATGCTCTACTGAGCAAATAGCGGCATATTCTATACCAAAAGACATGAGAACAACTTCCGTTAGGCTGCTTTCACATATCAGTTTTTTGGCATCAGGCACGATCCGGCGAAAAAACTGATGCGATGGATCCGGCGAAAAAATGGATCAGTTGCATCAGTTTTTTCCATCAGTTCCTTCAGTTTTTTGAGATATGATGTGATTCTGAGCATGCTCAGTTCAAAAAAAGGATCCTGTGGCCGGATCCATTTTTTGCCACATTACGCCGGATCCGGCGTCCATAGGCTTACAATATAAAACACGCCGTATGGCGCCCGATCCGACGCGATCCTTTTTTTTGCCGGACACAAAAACGTTCACTTCAACGTTTCATCCGGCCGCCGGACAAGTAAATTTTGACGGAACCGGCAAAAAACGGATGAAACGCAAGGCCATTCGGCACAATCCGGCTCTAATGAAAGTCTATGGGGGAAAAAACGGATCCGGCGGCAACAGACGCTGGATCCGTTTTTTCATGTTTTTGCCGAATTGTGCCTGATGGCAAAAAACTGATGTGTGAAAGCAGCCTTACTGGACAGGCTTCTCCACTCACTCCATTTCTTTGGCAGCTGCACAAGGCTTCACCTTGTAAATGAGGGCTAATAACAACATGTGCAAGTGGATGGCAAGAGCTGCATCAAGTGGCCTTTCCTCTTTTTCCAGCACCCCAACATCACACACAGTTCATGCCTCAGAGGTGCCACCCCAAATTACACTTATTTTCCCCTGCGTCATAATTCTCCAACCACCCAATTGTCTGTGGAAAACCACAAACGGGCGACTCTGCAGAGCTGTTCACACATTATATCCCATAGGCATCAGAGGTCTGCTTCAAAGATTCCCAGGTTGAAGAGGAGGAAAGCATCTGCACCGATGACCAAAATTTTTGTCAGTTGGATCAGGGCCAGGACGAAGTCAGGTCAGAGATTCATCCAGACTCTCATCAACAGATGTTAACCCCTGGAGGTGGAGGTGATGATGATGAGACTCGGATATCTGAGGTGCACAAGTAATGTACTGTGATGTCAGGTCAGAAAGAAGAGAAGGGTGACTGTGAAAGTGAGAAGTGGGACAACAGAGAGGATGATGATGAAGTTTGAGATCCCACCTGGTGTGATCCCAGAGGCACGCAGCTGAGAAGCTTAGCAAAAAAGATTGAGGAGGAAAATGAGGTACTTCCCCCACAGATACAGACTGATGCAACCAGAACAACCACTGCATCCTCAGCCACAACTGTGGCAGTGGCAGGCCAACATTTCACATGCGTGGTAAGGGTTGCCTAACCTAGGGCTGTTAAGCGACTGGACTGGATGACCCAACTCATGTTCTCTGCAAACTTTGTAAAAAATGACTCAGTATAGGCAGAAATACAAATAATTTGTCTGCTATATGCATGAACCGTCACATGACCAACAAGCATGTGTTAGTTTAGCAATCTTCCTGCTCTAAAATGCGGCCTAACGAGCACCTCCAACCACCTGGTGCCCCATCAACCGCATCTGATGCTTCTTCCTCTTCTTTCACCCTCAAAACTGTTCTCACCCAGGTCTCCAACCGCAGAACCTCCAATTGTTTACCAACTACAGTTAGGGTGAGTGAGAACCTGTCAGTTGTTACGAAAGTGGACATGCCTGTGAATTTTGACCAATCTCACAGACTGAGCACACCACGTTTCGCAATTCACCATCATATTTCTGATTTGCACCTCCCTCGGAGTCCACCAGTTTGTCGTGTACAACCCACTCCACCCTCCCTCAGCACAGCAGCCAGACCTTGTTCCCGCAGTTGTGGTCATGGAATAGATTATTTCTTCCTACACATACCAGAGCTAAAAGCTTGAACTTCACAATATTCAATCTGTTGGCCACGAAAATACTCTCTTTCTACCTGGTGGATACAGATGGTTTCTGAAACCTGATGGCCATGGCAATCCCTCAGTACCAGTTGCCCAGTCACTATTACTTCTCTAATAAAGCTGTGCCTGCGCTACACCATCATGTCACAGACAATATTATCTTTTCCTTGAAAAACTATGTGTCTCCCAGGGTGCATTTCACCAGTGATACCTGTACGAGCAATCATGGCCAGGGGCGTTACATCTTGCTGACTGGGCACTGGGTTACTCTTGTGGCAGCGGAAGCAGGCAGGGAAGGAGCTACTTCCCAAGTCTTTAAATCTCCAAGGCTTGTAGGAAAAACCTTTGGATCTACCGCTTCCTCCACTGCTTCTACTTCCTCTACTTCCACTAGGGTCTCCACCTACACCCTCAACCTCTCCCTTAATGTAACACGCATTCCAACAGTGCAGAGAGAATAGCCCCGCGCTTCCGTACAGATCAGCCAGGGCTCAATGCAATCAGGTAGTGCTGAAATTTATATGCATTGGAGAATGCAGTTACAAAGCTGCAGAGTTGTGGACTGCTATCTAGGCTGTTTGATCAATGGCTGTTTCCACTGAACCTGGAGCCAGGGAAGGCCATGTGCGATAATGGTGTAAACTTCATAGCGACATTACGCATGTGCCTTCCATGGCTCACACCCTCAACCTGGTTGTACAGCAATTTCTAGGTCACTATCCTGGCCTGGATAGGCTGCTGCAGAGGGCATGGTTGCTGTGTGCTCACTCTTAAAAATAGAAATTCCAGGCCACATCCTGTGTGTTGCATGGACCATACCTGACTGCTGTGCAAAGACGCTATGGAAAAAAGGGGGGAGTGGTGTGGCAGCAATTTATGCCATTTTCTTGCTATCTGCTTGAAATTTTTTTGAATAGCAAGACTCCAAGATGGTTTTCCAAGTTGTGTCTTGTCTGTACTGGCAGGGGTGTGTGAGCAAGAGGCCTAATCCTGTCACTCAACCAAATTTTGATTTTTAAAATGCCAGGCCACATCATGTGTGTTGCATCGATCATACCTGACTGCTGTGCAAAAACTCTATGGGGCAATTGGGGGGGACTATTGATGCCACTGTCCTGCTGTCTCACTTTTGTGATATACTGTAAAAGACCCCATACAGCCTTAAATAGTATATGGGGCCCCATATAGTATTATGCACCCCTCATTGTCCTCCATATAATATATTGGGCCCCACATTGCCTTTCATTAAAAGTCAGTCAGATCCCTCACTGAAGAAAACATGATGTCAGTTTATATGCTCCCGTTTTGTGTTGTTAATTAATTAAAATATGGAAATAATATTTTCAGTACATTGATCAGTTCAGTTGCAATTGTGTGCATTATAGATACAGTTAGCATAGCAGAGAATAACATCTCATGATATCTTGTGGAGCACATTCTATACCATTGTCTCTTTTATCCCAGTGTTCATGTTTGCCAGACATTGTAAATGCTGATTCACATGTATTGTAATGTTATTATTGGAAGTCTTCTCTCCCACAGGGCTAGCTTTGCAACAATACTGAGCTTTCTTTTCCTGCCTTCCTGGAACAGCTCACTCAAGCAGCCAGCAAGGTGACTGCAAATGTCTTATTAGTCTCAGCTGTCTTTTCTCCACAGATAGTGACATATTGTTGCTATTGTCACTACGAAGCATGATGCAGAATAGTGTTTTTTCTTTTTTTTCTTATTCTACTGTAACGGGGTGCCAGGGGTGCCTCCGGCCTTGTAGTCGTGGCCCTTGCTATCAGGCTTACCCCTGGTTCCCCCGTCACTATGGGGACAGGAGATGACTTGGTGGGGCAGAGTGTGGTGGTGATGCAGATGTTATCCGGCGCACAAACACTCTTCAGGCAGGGTTCGATGCAATGAACAAACATTCTTTTATTCTTCACAAAGTCCCAAACAAAGCAATAAAGGTGATGATACGCTTTCTTAGCTGGGGGAAGCCTGTCCTTGCGTCCCCTCCAGTGGGGATGTGCCTGACTACTCCACTTCGCCCGGCTCCCACTTCTGGCTACCCACAGCCCGGACCCACACCGGACTGCTTCACACTATGAGGTTCCGCCCGCTCCTTTTCTCACCGGCTTCCCTGATTTCCAGCTCCCACACTCTGCCCCGGCTCTGCTGCTCCGCTCCTGTCCCCGAGACGACTGCTCCCTTGATCTAATCTTTTCCTCACACCCTTGCTCTCTCCTCCCCTTGTCTCTGCCGGCTCCTCCTCTCCACTGTGGTGACAGCCGTCCCACCCGGCCACTAGGGGTACCCTAACACAATACACATGCACATACAAATAAAACATTTTTATTAATAACATTTCCGGGTTAACTATGCTCCCTTTTGCAGGGGGTCTGCTCACCCACTGCACTACTGCACTGTAACACACATGCAAATATGCCTCTGAAGAGGAAAAAAATGACATTTTATATTCTTGGCGAGTTGTCAATGGCTGTGTTACAAGTGCTTGCCTGTGGCATTCAGAGCCCTAATAATTCATTGGCTAACATCTTTCAATTACCAAGAGGCGATGTCTGGTAGTAATCAAACAATTACATCCTTATATTGAAGTCTGCATAAATGTGAGTGTGTGTGTTCTTAATATGTACATAATGAACATTTGCATTCTGTAAGCCTTTTTTAAAGGGTCTTTTGTAAGCATTTATTCTTTGACCTTGTCTTGTACAGCCGTGTACTTAAACGCATTCATTAAGACTCACCACTAACTATTCAAAGGTAACTGAAGACATTTTGAACTTTTTGCAAACAGCAGTAGAAGTCTTGTCTTTGTAGGGCCCCTAAAAAAAGTATTTGCAAGACTGGGACAGTGTTTTCATAATACATTTTTGTTAGTAAAATCAACATTTGGGCATCTCAGACTGCTTCCTTAGCTGAATCTTGGTAGGTGGGCATGCTCATTTATGAAAGATTCTCTTTGTACCTACTATGGGATGTCCTATTCAATGATTGATCATGCAAACCCACTTAGTGACTGGAAACCAGGTTGGAAAACGTCTGCTAAAGCAGGATATCGTTAGGAGATATTCCAAGATTTTTCATGTTCTGGAACGGACTGAGAATTGGTGGTGCTACATTCTTCAGCTGTTGTGTCCTCAGGATCCAAGTGAAAACATGCAAACCATATGTGTGATTTTAGCTAATAAAATAAGATGCCAAGCTCAGTGGCATAACTAGTTACATCTAGGATATAATTGCACACATGGTAATTTACTTAAATCATAGAACTTAACCATTTAAGGTAAACATATATAGGTGTTAATGCATTCTTCATAAAAACTTGACACAACACACCACTCCAGGGTTTTTTTTTTTGTTTTTTTTTCATTTCACCACTGGAGTGATGCTTCTAATCTAAATCTCCTGCCCCGGTATTAAACTCATATGTAAACTGCCTGCTAGTCACCGTTTCATAAAGCTGTTGTCAAAACTTCAATGCAAGTCTATGAGAGCCTTGTTCTGGCTCCCATAGGCTTTCATTGAGCGCTTGTGACACATAACATCTGACTTCCGGCTAGTTAAAAGTTGCAGTCACAAGATGGTGCCCCGGGACTGAAGCAACACTGAGAAAAGATGAAGATGCCGAATGGAGAGTATTAGACTAGGGTCACAGACCTTAGGTTAAAAGTACCACACCAGAGGTTAAAAAAAAGCAAAAATGCTGGTGTGTTGCTTTAAAGAGGTTGTCCAAATGGTTGGGACCAATGTCACGTGAGCCCCGGGAACACGAGCTCGAACATCATTTAAACTGTGCCAGCACTGGAGATGAGTATAGGCTTTTTTAATTTTATGGGGGCTCACATGAAAAATAAGGGGATGTCCAAGTAATGGACAACTTCTATAAAATAAAAAAAACTTGTACTCACCTCCTGTGCCAGCTATGTTCCAGTGCTGTCGGTATTCACTCTCGGTATTCATGTAAGTTTGATTCGTCATGTGAGCCCTGCGACCAGTGGCTTACCCCCATTGGCAGTAGACCACATGGCCACTATAGAGCCCATAAGTTGGAGGGTCCCAGCGCCAATGCTCAAACTGGGCCCCCCAGCTCGGAATTATTTTCAAATATAGCTCTGTACACTCTCAGTTGCATCCACCACACATTTTTTATATATTATCAAGCAGATCTATGTTTAGAGAAAACGCTAGCCCTCTGTGGACTCTGTGATCCTGTACACAATGGAAGGATTTTATCTTCTGCCCTCTCCATCATTATAGCAGAACATAATCCTCTCCTATATGTCAAAAGAGTGGCATTTGCAGTTTCACATCACTGATCTGTCAGCAGTAGGCATCAAAAACAGCTTAGTCTTGCTTATTTCAGATCTGCTGTTCAGGTAGAGCAGAAGGAGAGCAAGACTGTAAAGGGTACTTTACTTGCTGCGATATCGGTACCGATATCACTAGCGTGCGTACCCGCCACCGTCGGTTGTGAGAAATCGCTGACCGTGGCGCACAACATCGCTTACACCTGTCACACTACTTACCTGCCTAGCGACGTCGCTGTGACCGGCGAACTGCCTCCTTTCTAAGGGGGCGGTTCGTTCGGCGTCATAACGACATCACTAAGCGGCCGCCCAATAGCAGAGGAGGGGCGGAGATGAGCGGGACGTAACATCCCGCCCACCTTCTTCCTTCCTCATTGCCGGTGGACGCAGATACGGTGAGTTTCCTCATTCCTGCGGTGTCACACATAGCGATGTGTGCTGCCGCAGGAACGACGAACAACATCGCTACTCACCTGTCAACGATTTTTGGTGTTGGAGCGACCTCTCCAATACCAATGATTTTTACCTGTTTTGTGATCGTTTTAGGTCGCTCAAAGGTGTTACATGCTGTGATGTTGCTAACAACGCCGAATGTACGTCACAAACACTGTGACCCCGACGATATATCGTTAGTGATGTCGCAGCCTGTAGAGCACCCTTTAGTCTCTGCTAGAAACCAGATAACAGGTCAATGATATAAAAAACACACATATGCAACGATTTTGATGTAGTTGGTAAAAGATAAAATTGGGATGAAAGACTACTCACTGACGGCCCAACCTCACCACCACACTTATCCAGTCCTAACTCCTCTCTTCAACCTATTGCTTCTAGTACCATCCCTTATGCTTTCAAACATGCCCCGATCATGCCTTTCCTGAAAAAAAGTCCCTCGACACACCCTCTACACACAGCTATTGCCCTATATCGCTGCTCCTGTTCGCATTCAATCTCCTTAAACACCATATCCATGTTAAACTTTACTCCAACCCTGCAATGGCTCCAATTTCCCCAACATATTTAGTTCAAACTACTAACACTAACCTACAAAGCCATCCATCTGTTTCCTCGTTATATCTCCAAAATAATCTTTCAAAAGATGCACCATCACATTATGGGTGTCAGGTCCAAGCATTCCTACATGAACAGTGTCCTGGAAAGTGGATTGGTCATCGTGGGCCAGTTGAATGGCCACCAATGTCTCCCGATTTGACCCCCTTAGACTTTTATCTTTGGGGTCATCTAAAGGCAATTGTCCATGCTGTGAAGATACAAGACGCGCAGCATCTGAAACAACGGATACTGGAAGTGTTACGAACCGGCGCCGCCATAGCCGCAAGCAGCCTGCTGCGGTTCCTGTTGTGCCCAGGCACCGACTGCTGTTCTTGGCCGTGCCTTGGGTCGTCCAGTTGGCTGTTCCTTCCACTACGTCTAAGTGTGGAGAGGCGGCTAGTGTGTATGCACGCGCCGATTCACCCCAGCCAGAGTCTAAGTCCGGTGTTTTGCCTAGTGAGCATGTTCAGCCTGATTGTGTCATTTCTGAGACTAAGTCCTCAGTTCATATAGGTAAGGATGGTTGACCTTAGGGAGATCAACATCCAGCACCGTGGAGCACCATCACGTGTTTTCTCAACGCAGTGATTCTAGAGCAATGCCCCCTGGGAAATATGCAAAACAAGGAAGCCACGGAGACACCATCACATGTTTCTCAACGCTGGCAGGTAACTAGCCAGGTCTTTCACCGGGAAGGAAAAACCACAGGACGGGCAGTCTCCAGTCAAGGAAACCACCTATGCCAAAACATAGTATCCATCCACAGACAGCTGCTTCGGGGTATTTGCCCCTCATCAGTGTGGAGTAGGAAATTGGCTAGTGGGAGCAATGCCTAGTAGAAGACTATATAGGTAAGGATGGTTGACCTTAGGGAGATCAACATCCAGCACCGCGGAGCACCATCACGTGTTTTCTCAACGCAGTCATTCTAGAGCAATGCCCCCTGGGAAATATGCAAAACAAGGAAGCCGCGGAAACACCATCACATGTTTCTCAACGCTGGCAGGTAACTAGCTAGGTCTTTCACCGGGAAGGAAGTCCTCAGTATAGGCTACTGAGCATGCTCCCACAAGTAATCCTAACAGCCTCTTTGCACAGGTACTTGGACTTCGTGCTGTGTCTACGTTCTGGGATGTGCCTACTGAGCATGCTCAGGCAGATAGTCTGATTTCTGAGTCTGTTGTTCAGGCTACTGAGCATGCTCAGGCACTTAGTGCATCAGAGGCTAGGTCCGGTAAGGACCTCACTGAGCATGTTCGTGAGGTGGCAGGCTCTGATAGGGCAGAGGGTGTTAGGTGTGCTGATAACATGGCCACTCCGACTGGCTCGCAGAGGCCCGCCCCTATGATCTGGCACCTCACCATTGGTCGTCAGACGATGACTGGTGACGTGTTTGGGGCGTGGCTGCAATGAGGTCATCAATGACGTGGCGGTTTCGGATAGGCCACTGGTGACGTCGCTGATGACATGACACTCTGCTATTGGACCTTGATGGTTCCAACCTGGGTTTGGGGCGGACCCAGGTTATAAAAGGGGCTGGATACAACATGGAGGTGCGCAGTCTTCTCCTATGCACTTAGAGTTCATGGTGGCATAAGCTTTGTTGGAAGTGGTAGGTAGGGCTAGGAGGACGGTGCCTGTCATGCCAAGATTCGTGGCTCAGCACATCAGTGTCAGGCGCCGTGCTTCCTTGCTGCTGTTCAAGTTGTGCTATAGCAGTCCAGTGGCGTTAAGTGGACTGCGGGAGCTGCGTTACTTGTCTGTTTGTGCCTCTTACGCACACGGACAGCATACCTGCTGCGTCACCTGTCCGAGAGTGCTCTCTATGCACACAGACAGTGTACCTGCTGCGCCAGTGGTCCAGTTGTGCTCTCTATGCACACGGACAGCGAATTCCAGAACCCCTGTGGAATAAACAGGGAGTTCCTGGATTGGGTGTGTGAACCCTATTTCCCTCCTCGGCTTCCCAGTCAAATGCTACTGGTGTGACTACCTGGTCTGACGTGTCCTTCACACACTTGGCCAGTCGAGTGGTGACCAGAAATGCTAATCAGAGGACCACTCGGCCTGACGTGTCTTACACACATGGCCGACAGGGCGCTGTCGCAGCGGTGTTCTCGGTCAACGCTAACTGGTTACCATCTGGCCTGACGTGTTCCCTACACACTTGACCAGTTCCCAGGTCTCCTGGGTTATCTCTGATTCATCAGCTCTATAGTCTCTGCCTAACCCACAGGGTGCCAGCAGGTCCATTACCATCTGGAGCACGTTGGACCCCGACTGGCGATTGGGATATATACCCCCTGGTCCTAATCTGCCGGTCCCCCCCGTAACAGGAAGCCTGTGCTACCGTTTCTTCTGCAGTGTTGCTATCAGTGTGTCAAGAGTGGGAGAAGAGTTGCATTGACAATCCAACATAATAGGCAGCACTTTGAACACGTTTTATAAGTGGTCATAAAATTGTAAATAACTAATGACAGAATAAGGTTATGCTAAAATGAAGCACACCATTGTTTTTCTTGTGAAATTTTCAATACGTTTGATGTGTTACATGACCCTCTTCCCATTGGAAAAAATAAAGTTGAATCCAAAATGGCCAACTTCAAAATGGCCGCCATAGTCACCACCCATCTTGAAAAGTTTCCCCCCTCCCATATGCTAATGAGCCACAAACAGGAAGTTAATATCACCAACCATTCCCATTTTATTTAGGTGTATCCATATAAATGGCCTACCCTGTAGTTTAATGTGTAGCACAAGGAATAAGATTTCCTTAGAATCAATGAATAGATAATTTTTATTACCAGGCTAAAAGTCTTTTTTTGCAGGTCAGATTTTTTTTAAAGGGGTTGTCCATGTTGAGGACCTATCATTAGGATAGGTCATCAATGTCCAATCAGCCAGGGTCTGACACATGGCACCCCTGCCGATCAGATGCCTTCAGTGCAGACAGCTAGAAAGGCTCAGTTCTGGAGCTGCTCAATTATCTGTTAGCGGCCGCAGCCGGGTTCTGCACATCCACCTCCTATTGATTTGAATGGGTGGCGGATGTGCAGTAACGACAGCTGCTATCAGAATAAGGCTGGTTTCAGACGTCCATGTTTTAGGTACGTGTGACATACGTTTTTAACATGGATGTCACACGTACCCATGTTATTCTATGATGTGCCTCACACGTCTGTGTTTGCACATGGACCGTGTGACCTTTCATGACCCCGCACACACACACGCAGGCATCTCCGCAGCACGGATGTCACACGGATCGCACACTGATGTGATCTGTGTGACATCAGTGTAAAACATACCGGAGAAAATATGGGTCTTTTTAATGAAAAGATTTTCTATATTTACCTCTCTCCAGCGATGCTGTCTCCGGCTCCTTATCACCACTCATTATACTCACTGAATATTCAGTGCCCTGTGGATCAGCGCTGGGGACTTCAGTGCTGGGGACCGCATCGCTGGGTGAGTTTACAGCAGAGTGTGTGTGTGTTCAGTATATACATGCATGTGCACTATGTATGTATGCGCTCGGGTGTATCCATGTGTGTGTATCTGCTATGTGTGTATACACGTGTGTATATGTGCTCAGTGTATACGTGTGTGCAGGGTTTGTGTGTGTGGTAAGAACCTGGAAGCCAGAACACTGCGGGGACAGCATCGGGGACTCATCACAGTTCCCAATGAACTTTAATGAACCCGTGAAGCTGTAGCGCGGGTGTCGCAGGGGTCATCAGGATGTCAGCAGAGTTCATTGGGAACTCCGATGACCTCCTGGATGTCACTGTGCTTGCAGAATACTCACCTGTCCCCGCGGTGCTGTCCCTGCAGTGATGTCCTCGCGGTGCTGTCCCTGCAGTGATGTCCCCGCTGTGCTGTCCCTGCTTTGATTTCCCTGCGGTGCTGTCCCTGCAGTGATGTCCCCGCGGTGCTGTCCCTGCAGTGATGTCCTCGCGGTGCTGTCCCTGCAGTGATGTCCCCGCTGTGCTGTCCCTGCTTTGATTTCCCTGCGGTGCTGTCCCTGCAGTGATGTCCCCGCGGTGCTGTCCCTGCAGTGATGTCCCCATGGTGCTGTTTCTGCAGTGCTGTACCCGCGATGCTCCGGCTTTCTGAGTGCGGTGAATAATCGATGAATATAATAAGCGGCAGCCATGAGCGGGAGGCAGCAGAGCCGGAGACAGCAGCTAAATAAGAAAATTATTTTTATTTCACAGACCCTTGTTTTCTCCGGTACCTGTCACACATATGCAAACACGGATGTCACACGTGTGCCACACGTGAGACACACGTATGACACACGTATGACACACGTGTGACCATAACCATGCGTGTGACTGGTACCTGATTAAACACGGACGTCTGAAACCAGCCTAAGGGGCTGCTCCGGAACTGAGCATTTCCGTCCACTTGCTGCTGCTGCCGGCACCTAGAAAAGCTGATTGGCATGGATGTCTTGTGTTGGGCCCTGGCTGATTAGACATTGATAACTAAGGATAGGCCAATAATGTAAAAGTAGTGGGCAACCTCTTTAATGTAAAAAAGCTTACTAAACTATACATTTACTGCATTACAATTCTCCAGGATCAACACTTGTAAAATAGAAAATAGAGCTAATTATCTATTTTATCTGTCATTTTCATGTTTTAACAGCATCAAATTTATCGATAGTTCTTTTTGTACAATTTACAATTTTGTTGTTGAACAGCATTATTTGCCACATTAAGGCTATGTTCACACTAGAAAAATGATTTTTCTTAAGAAATTTCTTAAGAAATTTCTTAAGAGTGCACCTGTGTTAAAAAACGCACCAAAAACGCACCTGCGTTTTAGGTCCGTTTTAGGTCCGTTTTAGGTCCGTTTTAGGTCCGTTTTAGGTCCGTTTTTACCGCTGGTTGCTCCCTGCGTTATTGTGCCAATTATCTATGGCAAAAAACGCAGTTAGCTGCAGAAAAGAAGTGACATGCTCATTCTTTTTCTTAAGAAAATCTACTGAAAGAATTTTCTTAAGAAAAAAACGCAGTGTGTGCACAGCTAATTTTTTTTGCCATAGGTTTTGCTGGGGAATGTCTGCAGAAAGGTTACAAGAATTTCTCAAGAAATTTCTGCAGCAAAAACGGACCCAAAACGGACCCAAAACGCAGGTAAAAAACGCAGTGTGTGAACATAGCCTTAGAGCCTTCAGACAGAACTTGAATATCAATCTCTTCATGAAAGCTTACAGCTCACAATACCCCCTTGCCACCTCATCACCACTGGAGCTGCTGCTCCCCCAACCTACTGTCTCCTTCCTCATCATTTTATAGAATGTAAGCCCACAAAGGCAGGGCTTTCTCCTATCTGTACCAGTGCAATATTGTTAGTTTGTTTGCTGTAATTTATATATGAATTTTGTTTGTAACCCTGTTTCATGTACAGCTCCATGGAATCAATCGTGATCCATAAATAAGTAGTAGTAATAATAATAATAATACTAAACAAGACCACACATTGCACATAAGAATACATTGTATTCTGCTCAGAGTGACTTCACTCGCTTCCGATGCTTGACCAGGAAAGTGAAACAGGCTATGTTCACACGCGGCATCTTTTTTGTCAGTGCATCTTGAGTGCATCAAAAATGCACCAAGGCAAAAACGCTTCAAAAATGCAATTAGTTTTTAACGTGTTTTAACCGCGTTTTACTGCGTTTTGCCCAATGCATTTTTTAAGTCAAATCTATTGACTGGAGGGCTCAAAACAAAAAAAGAATTGACATGCTGCATCTTGAAAAACGCAGCCAAGATGCAGCCAACAAAAGATGCCCAGTGTGGACAGCAAAATTGAAATCTCATAGACTTTGCTGGGAGAAGGAAATGCATGCATTTAGGTGCATCTTTGGGACCTAAAAAACGCACCAAAAACGCAGCAAATGATGCTCTGTGTGAACTTAGCCTAAAGCTGGATTGATACAATGTTAATTGAAGAGTAAATGGAGCCTATAAAGGTATCATTTAGAGCAGGGCTGGGCAAAGTGAGGCCCACAGGCCACATCTCGCCCTCGGGCTGTTCAATGGACCGAGACAGCCGAAGGGCTGCTCCTGATGTCACCTCTATCTGCATCCAAAGAATGCAGACAAGGGTCAAAATACTGGTGGAGCATGATGTTGCTGGCTCCGTCTTCCACCAATCAGCATGAGAATGTGATGTAACTGTGGAATAAAAGCGCAAAATAGGGTCTTACCCGGTATGGGGGGTTTAGTCTAGTGCTAGAAACGCACTCACCTGGTGGGGTTGTGCCAGTCACAACTCCTTTCTGCACAAGTAACGGTGGTGGTCAGCTGCGGCCCGAAGGTTAATAGTATCATAACTGGGGAGAGGAATCCGGGTGTAAGCCACGCTAAAACCACAGAATCCACAATATTTAAATAAATCCCTTTATTTTCATAAGTCTATGCATTTCAGTTGATTCTCCTTGTCCTGAAGAAGGAGATGGATATATCTCTGAAACACGTAGACTTATGAAAATAAAGGAATTTATTTAAATGTTCTGGATTCTATGGTTTTAGCGCGACTTACACCCACATTCCTCTCCCCTTTTATGATACCAATCAGCATGATGCATAGCAGACGCGATGATGTCACATCATTGCATGTTCGGTGCGTCGAGTCAGTGCACCAGAAACTGGAAAAGAACGCCAGAGAAATGGGAGCAAAGTGAGGATGTGGTGTTTTTTTCATATGTACATTAAGTTTGCATGTATGTAGGAGGCTGTGTGGGGGCTCATAATGTATATAGGGGCAATGTGGGGGCTCAGAAATCTACACAGAAGGCTATGTGGGGCTCAAAATGTATATAAGAGGCTATAATGTGGCTCAGAAATGTATAAAGGAGGGTATGTGGGGGCTCAGAGAAATACATAGGTGATTGTGGGGGCTCAGAAATGTATATAGGAGGATATGTAGAGGCCCAAATCTATATGGGAGGCTTTGTGGGGGCTCAAGAATGTACAGTATATAGGAAGCTATGTGGGACTCATAATGCATATAGGATGCTATGTTGGGCTTATGCTGTATTTATTACGTTATATGAGGGCTCATGCTGTATTTAGGAGGCTATATGGGGCTCATACTGTATATAGGACGCTATGTAAGGGCTGATACTATATATATGAGGCTATGTGGCGGCAGGGCATACATAGAAGTCATGTTGTCCCAATAGCAGGAGTTATAATTGGGCTCAATTCCCTCAAAACAAAAAATAATAAATATTTGGGCTGGATCACATAAGAATGTATCTCACACGTTTACAGCTCTTACAAAGAAATGTTATTCCTTGTGGTGGGTGCTAAAGTATAGTGGCTTCAACAGCTCTTCATACTTGAATAATGGCCCCAACACAGCCCTGAAATATCCCTCCTTAAAGTATAAAGACTCCCTCATAGCTCTCCAAATATGATAATGGGCCGCCCCTAGCCCTCCAAACAGTATGATGGCCTCTGTTACGAACCTGCGCCGCCATAGCCGCAAGCAGCCTGCTGCGGTTCCTGTTGCGCCCAGGCGCCAGCTGCCGTTCTTGGCCGTGCCTCGGGTCGTCCAGTTGGCTGTTCCTTCCACCACGTCTAAGTGTGGAGAGGCGGCTAGTGCGCATGCGTGCGCCGATTTACCCCAGCCAGAGATTAAGCCCGGTGTTTTGCCTAGTGAGCATGCTCAGCCTGTTTATGTTATGTCTCTGAGACTAAGTCCTCAGTTCAGGCTACTGAGCATGCTCAAACTGATAGTCTGCTTTCTAAGCCTGTGGCTCAGGCTACTGAGCATGCTCAGGCACTTAGTGCATCAGAGGCTAAGTCCGGTAAGGACCTCACTGAGCATGTCCATGAGGTGGCAGGTCCTGATAGGGCAGAGGGTGTCAGGTGTCCTGATGATGTGGCAACTCCGGACTGGCTCGCAGAGGCCCGCCCCCATGATCTGGCACCTCAGTATTGGTCGTCAGACTATGACTGGTGAAGTGTTTGGGGCGTGGCTGCCATAAGGTCATCAATGATGTGGCGGTTCCGGATAGGTCGCATGTGACGTCACTGATGACATGGCACTCTGCTATTGGACCTTGGTGGTTCCACCCTGGGTTTGAGGCAGACCCAGGTTATAAAAGGGGCTGGAGACAACATGGAGGTGCGCAGTCTTCACTTTTGCTCAGTCAGAGCACACCTCCATGTTAGAGCCTCATTGCGGCATAAGCCTATGTTGGGAAGCGGTAGGTAGGGTTAGGCGAACGGTGCCTGTCACGCCAAGATTTGTGGCTCGGCACATCAGGGTCAGGCGCCGTGCTTCCCTCCTGCCGTTCCAGTCTTGCTATAGCAGCCCAGTGGCGTTAACTGGGCTGCGGCTGCTGTACTTCCTTTCCGATTGTGCTCCCTATGCACACGGACAACGCACCTGCTGCGCCACCTTTCCAATTGTGCTCCCTACGCAAACACGGACAATGCACCTGCTGCGCCACCTATCCGATTGTGCCCCCTACGCACACGGACAATGCACCTGCTGCGCCACCTGTCCGATTGTGCCCCCTACGCACACGGACAACGCACCTGCTGCGCCACCTGTCCGGTTGTGCCCTCTACGCGCACGGACAGCGTACCCCAGGACCCCTGTGGAGTTAACAGGGTGTTCCTTATCCTCCTCGGCTTCCCGGTCAACGCTACTGGTGTACCCATCTGGCCTGACGTGTCCTACACACACGTGGCCAGTCGAGAGGTGGCCAGAAACGCTAATCGGAGGACCGCTCGGCCTGACGTGTCCTACACACGTGGCCGACAGGGCGCTTTCGTGGCGGTCTTCCGGTCAACGCTACCTGGTTACCACCCGGCCTGACGTGTTTCCTGCACACGTGGTTGGTGTAGCGCTAGGTGCACCAAAACGCTAATCGGGTTGTCGTCCGATCTGACGTGTCCCAACACACGTGACCGGTTCCCAGAGTTCCTGGGTTATCTCAGAGCCATCCAGCTCTATAGTCTCCGCCTAACCCTCAGGTGCCAGCAGCTCCTTTGTCATCTGGAGCACGGTGGGCCCCGACTGGCGATTAGGATATATATCCCCTGGTCGTAATCTGCCGGTCCCCCCGTAACAGTAAGACTGCACCAGGGTCTGGCTGGCATGGCGGAGATGGAGCAGCTACGTCAGTTCATGCTGCAGCTTGATGCCAGAGTGAGGTCTCTGGAGAAGTCTGCTCTTGCTGCTGATATGGATGATGTGGTGGCTCAAGCGGCTGCAATGGTGTCCGTCACCAAGCCTACTCCAACTCTCCCTCACCTCTCGCTGCCCAACAAGTTTACGGGGAACAGCAAGGCATGTTGGGGATTCGTGAACCAGTGCTCAGTCCATCCAGAGCTGTTGGCTGCACGGTTTCCTACAGAGAGGTCGAAGGTGGGGTTTATCATCTCCTTGCTCTCCGATAAAGCACTGGAGTGGGCTACACCATTGTGGGAGAGGAATGACTCCGTAGTACAGGACTCTAAGGAGTTTTTGGAGTCCTTGCGACAAGTGTTCCTGGGGCCTCAGGTCACTCACGACTCGGCCCTACAGCTACTGACTTTGGAGCAGGGGCGTACCTCCTCAAGTCAATATGCTGTGAGTTTCCGGACACTTGCTGCAGAACTGGGGTGGTCAGAGAGGACTCTCATTCCACTGTTCTGGAGGGGATTAGCCTCGCACGTGAAGGATGCATTAGCGTCGCGTGAGGTACCAACTACCCTTGAGGGCCTCATGACTCTGGCTACCCGCATTGACCTGCGGACCTCCGAACGTCAGCTGGAGCGCAGGTCAGAGGGTCGTTCAGCCACTGTAGTGGTCTCTCCTACTGCACCTCACTTAGAGGACATCTCTGTCCCTATGGACATCTCTAGGGTTGGTGTTGCTAGGTCTTCGAGTCGCAAGGGCATTTCCTGTTTCGCTTGTGGGCAGTATGGTCATTATGCCAACCGTTGCCCAAAGCGTCAGGATAAGCGACCACGATTGGTGACCATAGCTGGAAGTAGACTGGACTCTGCGTCATCCATTAGGGTGACGTTTCCCGCGTCCATTTCCTTTAAGGGGTCAACATGGTCCACAAGGGCAAGTGTGGACACAGGTGCTGGGGATAGTTTCATCTCCTCCTCTTTTGCCCGGCGGCATGCCATCCCGCTGGTGCAAATGCCAAGGCCAGTGAGAGTCCGTGTGGTGGATGGGTCCTTGTTGCCCAAGGTAATTCACCAGCGGACAGTGCCCATTACCCTTGCCATGTCATCTGGGCATAGGGAGACCATTTCATTTCTGGTTCTCCCTAAGGGTGCAGATGATATTCTGCTGGGTATTTCTTGGTTGAAGCAGCATTCCCCACATATCGACTGGTCGTCTGGGGTGATTACGCGGTGGAGCAAGTCTTGTAGCTCCCACTGCATGTCTCCATCTTCCGCCCGTCGCTCAGTGGTATCTGTGGTGACTATAGACCATTCGAGTGTGAAGGGCCGCTAGAGGGGGGGGTACTGTTACAAACCTGCGCCGCCATAGCCGCAAGCAGCCTGCTGCGGTTCCTGTTGCGCCCAGGCGCCGGCTGCCGTTCTTGGCCGTGCTTCGGGTCGTCCAGTTGGCTGTTCCTTCCACCACGTCTAAGTGTGGAGAGGCGGCTAGTGCGCATGCGTGCGCCGATTTACCCCAGCCAGAGATTAAGCCCGGTGTTTTGCCTAGTGAGCATGCTCAGCCTGTTTATGTTATGTCTCTGAGACTAAGTCCTCAGTTCAGGCTACTGAGCATGCTCAAACTGATAGTCTGCTTTCTAAGCCTGTGGCTCAGGCTACTGAGCATGCTCAGGCACTTAGTGCATCAGAGGCTAAGTCCGGTAAGGACCTCACTGAGCATGTCCATGAGGTGGCAGGTCCTGATAGGGCAGAGGGTGTCAGGTGTCCTGATGACGTGGCAACTCCGGACTGGCTCGCAGAGGCCCGCCCCTATGATCTGGCACCTCAGTATTGGTCGTCAGACTATGACTGGTGAAGTGTTTGGGGCGTGGCTGCCATAAGGTCATCAATGATGTGGCGGTTCCGGATAGGTCGCATGTGACGTCACTGATGACATGGCACTCTGCTATTGGACCTTGGTGGTTCCACCCTGGGTTTGAGGCAGACCCAGGTTATAAAAGGGGCTGGAGACAACATGGAGGTGCGCAGTCTTCACTTTTGCTCAGTCAGAGCACACCTCCATGTTAGAGTCTCATTGCGGCATAAGCCTATGTTGGGAAGCGGTAGGTAGGGTTAGGCAAACGGTGCCTGTCACGCCAAGATTCGTGGCTCGGCACATCAGGGTCAGGCGCCGTGCTTCCCTCCTGCCGTTCCAGTCTTGCTATAGCAGCCCAGTGGCGTTAACTGGGCTGCGGCTGCTGTACTTCCTTTCCGATTGTGCTCCCTACGCACACGGACAACGCACCTGCTGCGCCACCTTTCCGATTGTGCTCCCTACGCACACGGACAACGCACCTGCTGCGCCACCTGTCCGATTGTGCCCCCTACGCACACGGACAACGCACCTGCTGCGCCACCTGTCCGATTGTGCCCCCTACGCACACGGACAAGGTACCTGCTGCGCCACATGTCCGGTTGTGCCCCCTACGCGCACGGACAGCGTACCCCAGAACCCCTGTGGAGTTAACAGGGTGTTCCTTATCCTCCTCGGCTTCCCGGTCAACGCTACTGGTGTACCCATCTGGCCTGACGTGTCCTACACACACGTGGCCAGTCGAGAGGTGGCCAGAAACGCTAATCGGAGGACCGCTCGGCCTGACGTGTCCTACACACGTGGCCGACAGGGCGCTTTCGTGGCGGTCTTCCGGTCAACGCTACCTGGTTACCACCCGGCCTGACGTGTTTCCTGCACACGTGGTTGGTGTAGCGCTAGGTGCACCAAAACGCTAATCGGGTTGTCGTCCGGTCTGACGTGTCCCAACACACGTGACCGGTTCCCAGAGTTCCTGGGTTATCTCAGAGCCATCCAGCTCTATAGTCTCCGCCTAACCCTCAGGTGCCAGCAGCTCCTTTGTCATCTGGAGCACGGTGGGCCCCGACTGGCGATTAGGATATATACCCCCTGGTCCTAATCTGCCAGTCCCCCCGTAAGAGCCTCCATATACCCCCCCAAATAATATTATGCCCCCACTTAGCCTTCAATAGAGTTTAATTGGTCCCACATAGTCTTCCATATAGTATTATGCACCCCCCATAGTCCTCCATATGGAATAATGGGCCCCATATTGCCTTCCATAAAAATGCAACCCATAATATTGCACCACCTAGCCCTCTATATAGTAAAATAGGCTTCACATTGCCTTCGATAAGTGTATAATGCTCCTCCATAGTCCACCATATATTATAATGCACCCACATAGTCCTCCAAATTGTATACTGCACACCACACAGTCCTCCATATACAGTATTATAATATACCCTCATAGTCCTCCAAATATTGTAATGCACACCCTATAGTCCTCCAGTAGTGTACTCACTAATTTAAAGATTAATAAATTGTCAATTCTACTCTTTCCTCTCCTGCTCTAGTCTCTGAAGTGGAACGTGCTCTTCCGCTCTGCACATCATTTGTTTTTCACAACTTATCGCCCTGGGTCTAAGAATATTAAAGCCATTGCTTTGTCCAGGAGTTTTCTGGGAGGAACCCTGTAAGGAGCCTGTCCCTATTCTTCAGAAGGGAGTTATGTCGGCGCTCAGTTAGGCTTTTGAGTCTGAAATTGCTAAGGTTCAAGGTGATGCACCGTTTGGGGTTCCGGTGAAAAAAGTCACTTGTTCCACTGAATCTTCGTCTTAAGGTTCTGGGAGAGCATCATGATTCTGTTCTGGCTGGTCACCCTGGAGTACTCTTGATTAGAGATGAGCTAACTGGTTTGATAAAGGTTTTCCAATCTTAAAGTCAGTATGAGCCTTGCTTGGTTCGGCTTGGGCTCAGAAAACCGAATACTTTTCCCAAAAATCAGCAATGTTCGGTTTTGTTCGATAAATGTTTGCAGCTTTTCTAATACTTTACTATTACTTTGACTACTATAGTGGTGCTCTATGATGAGCGGGGGGACATGTTTGAGCAGGGAAAGGGATAGGGAGAGGTCAAAGGAGCGGTGGACTTTTTTTTTTTTAACTTTGTGTGGATTTTCTGGCAGCCAATTACGGTGCAGAAAACGAACACAATGGTCAGACACAAGGGCTTGTGTCATTGGCTGGCTAAGTCACATGTCCCTCTGTATATAAAATGCAGACATGTGTGGTTGGCACCATTTTTGATTACTAAAGCTTAGGGATGGTGTTGCCACTGCTACTGCTAGACAGCTTAACTAGGGGTTTAATAATAGCTAGTTGAGATTGTTAGGAATAGGGAAGTGCAGTGTAGGAAACGTTGTGTGACACAAATCAGCAAATTGCAACACAAATTTCATCATCTAGTTAAAGCTATATGTGTGTTCCAGCTCAAACTTGCAATTTATGTATCTAAAGAGGGCCACACTTGTGTTCCAGTTCTAAATTGCTATTTCTGCATCTAAATAGGGCTCCATCTGTGTTCCAGCTTGATTTCTCTTTCTGCATCAAAATAGGGCCACATCTGTGTTTCAGCTCTAATTGCAATTTCTGCATCTAAATAGGGTCATATCTGTGTTGCAGCTCCAAATTGCTATTTCTGCATGTAAATAGAGCCACATCTGTTTTCTAGTTCCAAATTGCTATTTCTCCATCTAAATAGGGCAAAATCTGTGCTCCAAGCAAAAATGGCAAATTTATCATCTACATAGAAATTGCAAACTCTGTGTTCCTGCCAGTGATTGCAATTTTACCATCTAAATTCAAATAGTTTAATCTCGTCTAGGCATTTCAGCATATAAATACCGATTGATTATTCTGTGATTCTGTCCTAATGTCTCATCAGAGATCAAAAGATGTGTATACTTGTGTGGGCCTCCAACACATATATATCACTGGAAATAAATACTAATTGCTCACTTCCAAAAATTAGGGACAGACACCATGAAAGTGGTATCAATTGCCCCAAAGTACAATAATATAATGGCGAACCATGGATGCATCGGATGGGGCCTGGGACAGGGAATCGGCCTAGCCCAGCAATTTTACCTTAAACATTGATCAGTAACAGGTGCATCAGTTTGAGTTGTAGGTTTGGTGCTCTCAGACCCTTTCCCCTACTGGCAACACACAAAAGGAGATTTAGCTGGCACCTGCGCATACCCAGCTGTCCAAGTCAGCCCCCAGCCATGTATCTAATCCATCATATGTGATACAACTCTCACACATTACACAACTTCTCCCATTAACGTAAATGGAGCAGGGCCACACATCTTATCACATCTTGTGTGAAACACTTCATTGATTGATGTATCTAAACCCAGTGTATGATAGCATCTTCTCCAGTCTTTCACTATGTGTCAGACTTGTACTCTGTTCTGCTTTTGCACTGGATGGTCTAAAAAATGTGTGCCACATGTAGTGGCCCGGTCCAGATTGTGTCTGTTTCTTTAAGTACATTTACTTGTATGTAATATTATGCTATATGTTATAAGTAAAGCATTTTTCATTTGTTGTGTTCTAGCACCATCTACTGGTGAAAACTGTAAGAATCTGAAGTGTTCATTGGGTTTTATCCTATTGGCTAGTTCTTGGTCACATGGCTCAATAGGTGGAGCTATTCTCCAGCCTGTCTAGAAACAACTGGAATGAGCTGGTTCTGGATGAGTCTCCTCTGAGGAAAGACATTATGTGGAGAATCTCTTCACCACAAGACTCCTCCTAGGCCAGAGGCCTAGAATTTCATCATTTCCTGATTTTAACAGCCAATATGCTGAAGGCTTCCTATCCTGACATTGTGCATCTCTTCAGACAGTAGGGCATACTGACTATATACCAGACCCTACTGCACGCAGATTGGGGAAGTTTGAGGGTCTCCCGCCCCACTGCAATATTAGTGGCTTTCATGCCATTGTCCACGCACCAGCCATAGCACGCTGGGCAACTGTCTTCATTTGCTTACAAGTACTGCACGTGTCTGAACTAGCAGTGAAATTAACCCCAGGACTCCAGGTCTGTACAATCTTATCATATCTACCCTCTAAACTCAAGAGACTCTGAACCTAAAGCATACCAGTATAAATTCTGAAACAAATCGTGCACTTAAAGCTCCAGTACCCTAATTGCACTTCAGCATTCAACTCCAAGCTGTATTTGCCGTGGCCTACCCACGAGAGACTGTGAAACATATATTCCGTATTGATTTGCTTTGTTCCTGCTATATTAAAGCAACTGTTATTCCCAAGACCGTGTCTGTGGACTGTCCATCAGCTGTGGATACTGTGTGGGGGTGGATAGCAGGGAACATCTGGGCCCTTACAAAGGTCTATTTTGGCATCACGAACAGGATCATTCCTCTGTGCCTATCTTCTCTTACTACACTACAAGTCTCAGCATTGCTCATTAACCTCTATCTTGCCAGTGAATACTGCCAAAGACTGTTTCCTGTTTCATGCTGGGGTTAACAGCACCTGCACCAGCTCTTCTACTCTGCTGCCTTTCAAGTTACTCAAATAAGTGTAAATCCTCATTCACCGCAGTGCTATTTTCAAGAGGGGGAGCCTTCCATCTCAGAGACTGTGTTGGTGCATAACAGTGCATCCCTTACAGCTACAGTGTCATCATTATTCTTAGTGAAAAAAAGGACATATATATATATATATATATATATGTGAGAATCGGGTTTTTGCCGCGCTAAGAAACCACTGTTGCCAGGATGTAGTTTATATTGAAAAACTCTTTCTTTATTACAGCATCCAACGCGTTTCAGAGACATAAGCCGTCTCCTTCTTCAGGGAAAAAGAGAATACCTTTTTACCCTGAAGAAGGAGACGGCTTATGTCTCTGAAACGCGTTGGATGCTGTAATAAAGAAAGAGTTTTTCAATATAAACTACATCCTGGCAACAGTGGTTTCTTAGCGCGGCTAAAACCCGATTCTCACATATATATATATATATATATATGTCCTTTTTTTCACTAAGTCTTCACGGGGCTGCTGCTGGAACCACGCGGACACTCATATGCTTTACAAGGGGTTGTGACTGGCACAACCGCTCCAGGTGAGTGTATCTTTCTACATCCTTACACGGTTAATACCGGGTAAAACCCTATTTGCGCCTTTTCTCCCCCCTTTCATCATTATTCTTAAAGAGACAGTACTTGCATCATCACCAAAATGTCTGAACCTCTTCATAATGGCCAGGCCGAGTCTGTTAACTCTGTATCATCATCCTCATCAGCTAGTGCTCCAGTGTAATGGGCTAATGCCGCCAACCCAGTTCCAGCCCCTGTCATGGCTACCGGCATGCCATTCTTCATTGGAACCTCTAGTCTCCCAAGCTACAGAGGAGATCCTCAGACACTTGCTGGGTTCAAAGAAAAGATGATGCATACTCTTGAGCTTTTCTCACTTTCTCCCCATCAGCAGGTACAACGTCTCCTGGGACAGCTTGCTGGACCAGCTGCTGAGGAAGTCCGTTCCTGGCCATCTACTGAGAAAACCAATGTAGAACAGATCCTTACCCGCCTGAGAATAGAATTTGAACGCCAATCACCCACCGAGGTTTGTCTCAAATTTTACAACAGACGTCAGGGACCAGGTGAGACTCTTAGGGACTACGCACTAGCCCTTCAGTCTGCATACAGGGCCTTACAGCAAATAGACACTATAGATCCTGCTGCTGCAGAAAACATAATCACCGACAGATTCATAGAAGGTGTAGACTCCAGGCTAGTACAAAGTCAACTCCACATGCTAGCAGCACAAAATCCAAACATGACTTTCTTAGACTTTAAAGCTCTAGCCCTGCGAGTAGTGGGTACTGACTCACCTTGTACCAGCTATGCTCTTGCGCCTCGATCCTCAGACCTTGCTGCTGGAACTTCTACTGTATCTCCTCTTTCACCTGTTTCCCCTATGCAGGCCACACAGTCTGTGCAAGCCACTACTCTCATTCATGCACCTTCTACCACGGATGCACTTGTCCAAGTCCTTGAATCCGTATGCCAAGCCTTAAAGGAGCTAAAAGGCCAACCCCCTGCATCATGTGAATCATCTGTAAATCGGACATTGTCCCAAGAGCCACATTCTAGTAGGTCAAGTCCTGATAGGCCCCCTCCTGGAAGGCCTCTGTCACGCTCCCCGGGTCCTCGGCTCCCCTTCCCGGGTCCCCTGCCCCGCTCCCCGGCTCACCTGCCACGCTCCCCGCGTCCCAGTCCCTTGTGCCCGTCCTTCCTGGGCTTCCTGGCCGCCGATCCCGGCGCCCGACGGCCTCCCAGGCCCTGCTCGGCTCCCCTGCGTCCTCCTCTCAGCCTCCTTCCCTGGCTTCTGGCACCCGGGCCGCGCGCACGCGCATTAGGGCGCGCGCGCGGTCACTGACCCTTTCTTAAAGGGCCAGCGCCCATTAACAGGAAATGAGGTTAGACAGGTACGGGGTATAAAGGGGGTTCTTGTCCAAGGGGGCGGGGCCTGATCTTCGTGTTCCCTTAGCTAGGAGTCAGGTCTCCTGGTGTTACTGTGCTCGTACTCACCTATCTCTCTTTGTAGAGCCGTGCCTGCTTCGCCACCCAGTCTGCCGTATCCTGAAACCCGAACGCTGTCCATCTGCCATCCTGACAGTCCGCACCACCTCGGATCCCTGCGGTGACCCGTCTTCTTGCTCCCAAGGTTCCGGACCCCGCCTGACATCATCTCGGCTTCCGAACCTGAGCTGCGTCACCCGGACTACCACCCGTAACTCCGTAGTCCCAGGGACTTCTCCGCTATACCTGTGTGCAAGGACTGCTCTGCTGTTTCTAGTGCTCCAGCTGCCGGACTCTTTGCTACCATCTAGGAGTTCGGTCCAGTGGATCCACCTCCTGGGCCTGCCCGTACACCTGGCCCTGACAGTAAGATCAGGCCATGGATCCCGCTGCAGCACTATTGGCCCTGCAAGAGGAACTCCAACGCCAGCGTGAAGTCCAGACCCGCATGCTGCAATTTATGACCTCCGTGGACACTCGCCTGTACACATTACAAGCATCAATGACGCCTGCAGCACCCAGGTCTCCCACTAGGCAATCCACGGCTCCCGCACCAGTGGCAGCCGCGTCGGATGCTTCCCGACTCCGTTTGGCGTCACCTCCTCGTTATGCTGGAGATCCCAAGACCTGCAGGGGCTTCATAAACCAATGCTCCCTTCACTTCACGCAGCTGCCCCATCTGTTCGCCTCCGACCAAGCCAAGGTCGCCTTTATAATGTCTCACCTGGAGGGCGAGGCACTGGCGTGGATGAACCCCTTGTGGGAGAAGGAGGACCCCATGACCAAGGATCTTCAAGAGTTCCTGCAGGCCTTTCGCAGTACCTTTGACGAGCCGGGACGCGCCTCTGCGTCTGCTTCATCACTTCTCCGCCTACGTCAAGGAACACTGACGGTGGGCCAATACGCCATCCGTTTCCGCACTTTGGCTTCTGAACTCGGGTGGAATAATGAGGCCCTGACAGCCGCCTTCTGGGAAGGACTGTCAAGTCGCATCAAAGATGAGTTGGCGGGTCGTGACATGCCCTCCACCCTAGATGCCCTGATTGCCCTAGCCACGCGAGTGGACATTCGTTTTCAGGAGCGCTCCAAAGAGCTGGTTCGTGAGCGACGTGCGGTACGGCACTCCTCTCCGCCACAGAAGTCCTCTGTGCCACAGTCATCTACAGCTGGGATTCCTGTCCACGAACCCATGCAGGTTGATCGAGTACGACAGTCTGACCAACGTCGAGCAGAGCGGCTCGCCAAGGGCCTCTGCTTTTACTGCGGAGGGGACACACATCTCCTACGCTCCTGTCCGGAAAGGCCGGGAAACTCCAAAGCCTAGGGTTGGTAGGAGAGGCCACCCTAGGTGCTGGGACTCTCTCCGACCCAGTTATGTGGACGGTACAAGTATCAACAGGAGAGACGCGCTTCACGGCTGAGGCATACCTCGACTCCGGAGCAGCAGGCAATTTTATCCAGCAGGCCACGGTGGACAAATACCAGCTGCCTGTTACTCTACTCGAGAAGCCCCTACTGATTGCCTCGGTGGATGGGAGACCCCTCTCTGATACCATCTCCTGGATCACGAAGCCGGTGGAACTGCGTATCGGTGCTCTGCACACCGAGAACATCGCTCTCTACGTCCTTCCACACATGTCCCACCAAGTCCTGCTGGGACTTCCTTGGTTGCGAACTCACGAACCCTCAGTCAACTGGGGTACTGGCGAAATCACCCGTTGGGGCTCTGCCTGTCATGAGAGATGTCTACAGTCTATACAACCAGTCCGACGACCTCCGGTTCCTGAGAACCTACCGGGTCTGCCCTCGGCCTATTGGTCCTTCACGGACGTTTTTGACAAGAAGGAGTCTGAGGTACTTCCGCCACACCGTCCCTACGATTGCGCCATCGACCTGCTCCCAGGAACAACACCACCTCGAGGACGGATATATCCGTTGTCTCCAGCCGAAACCAGGGCCATGTCCACCTACATCATGGAAAGCCTGGCAAAGGGATTCATCCGGAGATCCTCCTCTCCTGCGCGAGCAGGCTTCTTCTTCGTTAAGAAGAAAGAGGGTGACCTTCGCCCATGCATTGACTACCGGGGCTTGAATCAGATTACTATAAAAAACAAGTACCCCCTACCGCTCATCCCCGAACTGTTCGATCGGCTCAGAGGAGCCCGTGTGTTCACCAAACTGGATCTTCGGGGTGCCTACAACCTAGTTCGTATCCGCTCTGGGGACGAATGGAAGACCGCGTTTAATACTCGCGATGGGCACTATGAATACTGTGTGATGCCCTTCGGTCTGTGTAACGCTCCTGCCGTATTCCAAGAACTGGTGAACGACATTTTCCGGGACCTCCTCTACGTATGTGTAGTAGTTTATCTGGATGACATTCTTGTTTTCTCTCCGGACCTCCAGACCCACAGAGAGAACGTAAAGCTGGTTCTACAAAGACTGAGAGAGAATCGTCTCTACGCCAAATATGAGAAGTGCGTCTTTGAGCAGTCTTCTCTTCCTTTCCTGGGATACATCATCTCGGGGACTGGGCTGCAGATGGATCCCAAGAAGGTCTCCGCCATTCTCAACTGGCCTCCCCCTTCTGGACTGAAGGCAATCCAACGGTTCCTGGGATTTGCCAACTACTACCGCCAGTTTATTCCTCACTTCTCCGCCCTGACTGCTCCTCTCTCCGCTCTGACCAAAAAGGAGGCTAATCCAAAGGACTGGTCACCTGCGGCCGACGCCGCATTTTGCTCCCTGAAGCGAGCATTCGCCTCCTCTCCTGTACTCCACCGACCAGAGTTAAACCGCCAGTTCACCTTAGAGGTGGATGCTTCCTCCTCAGGAGCCGGAGCAGTGCTCATGCAAAAATCCTCCTCCGGGAAGATGGTGACTTGCGGTTTCTTCTCTAAAAGCTTCTCAGCACCTGAACGTAATTACACCATCGGTGACCGAGAGCTATTAGCGGTCAAACTGGCTCTGGAGGAGTGGCGCTACCTCCTGGAAGGAGCAGTGTACCCCGTGATTATCTACACGGACCACAAGAACCTGGAATACCTGCGGTCCGCTCAGCGACTGAACCCACGGCAAGCCAGGTGGTCCTTATTCTTTGCCAGGTTTGACTTCCAGCTTCATTTCCGACCCGCGGACAAGAATATACGCGCTGATGCCTTGTCTAGGTCTCTCATGCCCCTGGAGCAGGAGGAAGAGACTATCCAACCTATCATCTCTCCTAACAAGATTGTTCCGGTGGCTCCTGTCACTCTGGCCCAGATACCACCCGGGAAGACCTATGTCTCTGAGACCGACAGGGAAAAAGTGTTACACTGGGGTCATGCCTCGAAAACAGCCGGCCATGCAGGCCAGAAGAGAACATGGGGTGCGATTGTACGCCATTACTGGTGGCCATCCCTTCGCACGGACATTGCCGCCTTTGTCTCTGCCTGCCCCTCTTGTGCCAGGAACAAGACGCCCAAACACCTGCCCTATGGCCGTCTTCTGCCTCTGCCGATACCCTCAGTTCCATGGCAACACATAGCGATGGACTTTATTACGGACTTGCCAGTATCCTCCGGACACACAGTCATATGGGTCGTGGTGGATCGGTTCTCCAAAATGGCTCACTTCGTCCCTATGCCCGGACTGCCCTCTGCTCAGGAACTCGCGGAAGCCTATATACAACACATCTTTCGCTTACATGGCTTTCCTTCCCACATCGTGTCCGACAGAGGAACTCAGTTCACCTCCCGCTTCTGGAGGGCTCTCTGCAAACATCTGGGAGTGACTCTGGACTTTTCTTCCGCTTACCATCCTCAGTCTAATGGCCAAGTGGAGAGGGTCAATCAAATCTTGACATCCTTCTTACGTCACTATGTCAACGCCCATCACGACGACTGGTCCACGCTTCTGCCTTGGGCTGAGTTCTCCCATAACCACCACGTCAGTGAGTCGTCCTCCAAATCTCCCTTCCATGTCGTTTACGGACTACAGCCTTCCGTCCCGTTGCCTATATCCCCTTCTTCGGATGTCCCTGCTGCTGATACTGTAGCCCGTGACTTCGCTACCATTTGGGACTCTGTCAAGGCGTCCCTTGGGCGCGCTTCCCAGCGGATGAAGAAACACGCTGACAAAAGGCGTCTAGACCCTCCGTGTTTCTCTCCTGGTGACCTGGTCTGGCTTGCTTCCCAGTACATCCGACTGAAGATTCCTTCCTACAAGCTGGGTCCTCGCTACATCGGGCCGTTTAAGGTCCTCAGCAAGATCAATGAGGTCTCCTACAAACTGAAGCTTCCGGCCACGATGAGAATACCCAACTCCTTCCACGTCTCTCTCCTCAAGCCGGTGTTCCTTGGTCCCTTCTCCGCTGCTGCCAGCCCGGCTCCTCCTCCTATTGCTGAGGACGACATCTACGCGGTAAGAGATATCGTGGCCATGAAGACTGTTCGTGGCCGGCAGTTCTTCCTGGTGGACTGGGAGGGGTATGGTCCTGAGGATAGATCCTGGGAACCCAGGGAGAATGTGGGCACTCCTCTGATCCGTGCCTTCATGTCTCGGTTGCGGGGAGGGGGGCGTGGGGGGGGGGGTACTGTCACGCTCCCCGGGTCCTCGGCTCCCCTTCCCGGGTCCCCTGCCCCGCTCCCCGGCTCACCTGCCACGCTCCCCGCGTCCCAGTCCCTTGTGCCCGTCCTTCCTGGGCTTCCTGGCCGCCGATCCCGGCGCCCGACGGCCTCCCAGGCCCTGCTCGGCTCCCCTGCGTCCTCCTCTCAGCCTCCTTCCCTGGCTTCTGGCACCCGGGCCGCGCGCACGCGCATTAGGGCGCGCGCGCGGTCACTGACCCTTTCTTAAAGGGCCAGCGCCCATTAACAGGAAATGAGGTTAGACAGGTACGGGGTATAAAGGGGGTTCTTGTCCAAGGGGGCGGGGCCTGATCTTCGTGTTCCCTGAGCTAGGAGTCAGGTCTCCTGGTGTTACTGTGCTCGTACTCACCTATCTCTCTTTGTAGAGCCGTGCCTGCTTCGCCACCCAGTCTGCCGTATCCTGAAACCCGAACGCTGTCCATCTGCCATCCTGACAGTCCGCACCACCTCGGATCCCTGCGGTGACCCGTCTTCTTGCTCCCAAGGTTCCGGACCCCGCCTGACATCATCTCGGCTTCCGAACCTGAGCTGCGTCACCCGGACTACCACCCGTAACTCCGTAGTCCCAGGGACTTCTCCGCTATACCTGTGTGCAAGGACTGCTCTGCTGTTTCTAGTGCTCCAGCTGCCGGACTCTTTGCTACCATCTAGGAGTTCGGTCCAGTGGATCCACCTCCTGGGCCTGCCCGTACACCTGGCCCTGACAGCCTCCATCTGGTGATTGTGTGTACTGTACTTATTGTGAGCGTCTTGGACACTACAAGTATCAATGTTATAAGTTAAACGGGACACCCCCGAGGCCAAGGGCCATCCCTCAGGAGGTGAATACAAGGGCCCAAAGGGACAATCACAATGGATTTCCCGGTTCATCTCTAAATGCCCGTATATAACCATATGGATCGATGGTGTACCTCTAGAAGCTTTAGTGGACACTGGTTCACAAGTCACCACAATTGAGCGACGAGCCTTTGAAAAGAATTGGGACTTTGATCTCCTGAATCCAGTGGGTAAAGCAAAGTTAGACTTAATTGCAAGTAATGGTCAACCTATTTCCCAGCTAGGCTATTGGGAACCCACAATCCAAATTGGTGATCGCAAGTTACCAGGTCAAGGTGTAATTGTTACTGAGGCTGAGGGAGATACAACAGCAGTAGTGTTAGGCATGAATGTCATTCGCCATGTGTTTACTGAATTGCTCGCTGCCTTGCATGCTTCTCTCCCTTCTGCTTCTTCCCCTTACAGGCAAGCTGTTCAGCGGACTATCAAAGTGCTCTGCGCCCAACAGAAGTTTGCCAACAGTAAAGGTGAGATCTGCCGTGTTCGAATCACCGACGCACGACCAGTTACCCTCTCAGCCAACAGCGAGACTCTAGTCTGGTGTCGAGCTCGACCAGGAATTGACAATGAGGACTATGTAGCTCTTCTTGACTCCATCCAGATTGAAGGACAGCCCCTGGTAAAAGCTGCCAGAAGTATTGTCACCATCTCAAATGGTAGAGTACCAGTACGGCTAGTCAACCTAAGTGATATTCCTATCGAGCTATACAAGTTTAATTCAGTTGCTCAACTGTATAGTCTTGATCCAGAAGACATCATAGATGAAGAGACACTTGCTCATCAAAAGTCATTAAAAGCCACTCCCAAAGGCTCTAATACACCCACTACCTTCTGGTGGAATGAACTTAATGTTGGAGATGCTAACACTCCTATCGAATACATCAATGGTGTAACTAAACTTGCTAAGCGACACAGCCAAGCTTTCAGCAAACACCCCCTTGACTTCGACAAGACTACTCTGATCCAGCACAAGGTCAACACAGGTAATCATCCTCCTATCAAAGAAAGACATCGTCCAGTACCTCCTGCTAACTATCAACAAGTAAAGAAGCTGTTAAAAGAGATGAAAGATTCTGAAGTCATCCGAGAAAGTCAAAGCCCATGGGCGGCACCGATCGTCCTGGTGAAGAAAAAGGATGGTAACATCAGATTTTGTGTCGACTACCGAAAGTTGAATAATGTTACACACAAAGATGCCTATCCTCTTCCACGGATTGAAGAATCCATCACCGCTCTTGGCTCAGCTGCATACTTCTCCACTCTTGATTTAACCAGCGGTTACTGGCAAGTACCCATGGCTCCTGAGGATAGAGAGAAGACAGCTTTCACCACCCCAATGGGACTCCTTGAGTTTAACGGTATGCCGTTTGGGTTATGCAACTCCCCTGCTACATTTCAGCAACTCATGGAAAGATGTCTTGGTCACCTCAACTTCCAGAGCATTCTGTTGTATCTTGATGATGTTGTCGTATACTCTCGCACTTATGAAGACCACCTATGCCACCTTGCAGAAGTATTCCAGGTACTTATTGAACATGGTCTGAAACTAAAACCGTCAAAGTGTCATCTGCTCAAGCCGAAAGTCAACTACCTGGGTCATGTTGTAAGTGCCGAAGGTATCCAGCCTGACCCTGAAAAGATCTCAGCTGTGAACAACTGGAACACCCCAAGAACCGTCAAAGAAATCAGAAGTTTCCTAGGTTTTGCGGGCTACTACCGCCGCTTCATACCTCATTTTGCGCAAATAGCAGAACCCCTTACAGAGCTCCTACGAGGTTGCCCTAGAGAAAACTACGACAGAAGGCTTCCAATTAATTGGTCTGAGCGACAAGAAACTGCCTTTCAGATGTTGAAAAGTCTATTGACTTCACCTCCAATTCTGGCGTACCCTGACTACCATCATCCTTTCCGTGTCTACACGGATGCCAGCCACCAAGGCCTCGGAGCAGTACTATCACAAGTCCAGGGTGACAAAGAGAGAGTCATTGCATATGCCAGCCGAAGCTTGAGAGGTGCAGAGAAAAACGATAGCAATTACAGTTCGTTCAAGTTAGAGCTGCTAGCTCTTGTGTGGGCAGTCACAGAGAAGTTCAAAGATTACCTCGCTGCTACACCCTTCACCGTTTACACGGACAATAATCCTCTCACTCATCTCAATACTGCACGGCTAGGTGCTCTTGAACAGAGATGGGCTTCAAGATTAGCGAATTTCTGCTTTGATATTAAGTATAGCAGTGGCAAGATCAACATCAATGCTGATATGTTATCCCGTTTGCCTGAAGGAGAAGAGCCTCCTGAGGAAGATCTGTGGGAAGATGTTGAGATGCCTCCCTTCTATCAAAGGTTTGCTACACAAAATGCTGTTGCTGCTACACAAACTGATGATGTTTCTCCACAGAAACCTGACCTATTCCAAGATCCATCGAGATGGAAAACTCTTCAAAATGAGTCTCGTGTCCTAGGTGAGATCTATGATTACCTGACTACTGGGAGAATACCTTTCAGACGACGCAGAAGATGTCCTGATGTTGAGCTTAATCGTCTCTGGAGACAGCGCCAAAGACTCTTCATTCAAAAGGGCTTGATCCTGCGCAATACCTTAGACCCGGTTTCAAGTGAAAGGCTACATCAGATTCTAATCCCACGGTGAGATGCCAGAATTGTTCTTGATGCCTACCACGACCAGTCTGGGCACTTTGGCGTGCACAAAACTGAAGCCACCATACGCCAACGCTTCTATTGGATTGGCATGCGGTCAGACATAGAAAATTGGTGTAGTGAATGCAGGGCCGGCTCCAGGTTTTTGTGGGCCCTGGGCGGAAGAGTCCCGGTGGGCCCCATCCACACGCAGACACACACATACGTACACATACATATACATATTTAAAGACAAACTCACAAAAATACGTATAGAACTGACATATCTATACAGTCATATACACTGACATACATAGATACACATCATACATGCATACAGACACACAACACAACTCTGCTAGATACATACATACAGACACACACAGCTCTGCTGGATACATACACACATAGCTCTGCTACATACACACATAGCTCTGCTACATACATACACAGCTCTGCTGGATACATACACACATAGCTCTGCTACATACATACACACATAGCTCTGCTACATACATACACACATAGCTCTGCTACATACATACACAGCTCTGCTGGATACATACACACATAGCTCTGCTACATACACACATAGCTCTGCTACATACATACACAGCTCTGCTGGATACATACACACATAGCTCTGCTACATACATACACACATAGCTCTGCTACATACATACACACATAGCTCTGCTACATACATAGCTCTGCTACATACATACATGAATCTGCTACATACATACACACATAGCTCTGCTACATACATACACACATAGCTCTGCTACATACATACACACATAGCTCTGCTGCATACATACACACATAGCTCTGCTACATACATAGCTCTGCTACATACATACATACACATAGCTCTGCTACATACATACATGAATCTGCTACATACATACACACATAGCTCTGCTACATACATACACACATAGCTCTGCTGCATACATACACACCTAGCTCTGCTATATACATACACACATAGCTCTGCTACATACATACACACATAGCTCTGCTGCATACATACACACATAGCTCTGCTACATACATAGCTCTGCTACATACATACATACACATAGCTCTGCTACATACATACATGAATCTGCTACATACATACACACATAGCTCTGCTACATACATACACACATAGCTCTGCTACATACATACACACATAGCTCTGCTACATACATAGCTCTGCTACATACATACATGAATCTGCTACATACATACACACATAGCTCTGCTACATACATACATGAATCTGCTACATACATACACACATAGCTCTGCTACATACATACATGAATCTGCTACATACATACACATATAGCTCTGCTACATACATACACATATAGCTCTGCTACATACATACAGACATAGCTCTGCTACATACATACACACATAGCTCTGCTACATACATACAGACACACACGTAGCTCTGTGGGGCCCACACACACAGCTCCAGGGGCCAGCACATACAGCACCGGGGGGCAGGGCATACACCTAAGGGGGGAGAAGCCCATACAGCTCCCCAGGGCCCATAAATCGGGGGCGGGGAGGGCACATACCTCTCAGGTCACGGTGGAGAGGGGGCCCACAAAACGCCGGAGAGGGGGCCCACACAGCGCCGGAGAGGGGGCCCACACAGCGCCGGAGAGGGGGCCCACACAGCGCCGGAGAGGGGGCCCACACAGCGCCGGAGAGGGGGCCCACACAGCGCCGGAGAGAAGAGCTGTGCTGGGGGTCGCTGGCTGGCACTGCAACTCCTTCATCTGTGGGACTGAGCAGGCCGGTCGGTAGCTCCGCCCACAGATGAAGTTCAAACCAGGAAGTCTGCGCGCCTTAAAGGGACGGCGCTGCAGATTCCTGCCGAGGACTGCGGAACTCGGCCCGGGGGCAGCAGAACTAAGGCGAGGGGGCCCCGGCCAAGGGGCACCAGAACTGACGAGGCCGAGTGGGCCCCCCCGGCTCTCCAGGGCCCCGGCATTTGCCCAGGTATGCCGCGTGCTGACGCCGGCCCTGAGTGAATGTCCAGCTTGCAACCTCACCAAAGTCTGTAAGAAAGATGCCAGAGCTCCTCTTCATCCAATCCATTCTCAGAAACCAAACGAGCTAGTCACTCTTGATCATGTGAAGCTAGCACAACCTCGTTCAGGCTACACGCATGCCTTAACCATGGTGGATCACTATACTAAGTGGGTTGCTGTTGTGCCAGTAAAAGACCTTACAGCTCAGACTACAGCTATCACCTTCTACCGTGAATATGTGAGACATTACGGTTGCCCTGAAGCAGTCCTCACAGACCGTGGATCTGCCTTTGAGTCACAATTATTTCAAGAACTCTGCCAATTCCATGAGTGCAAAAAGCTGAGAACAACCGCCTATCATCCCCAAGGGAATGGCCTCTGTGAGAAAGTCAACCAGACCTTCATCAATATGCTGCGAACAGCATCTGTTACCAAACAAGCTGAATGGCCTCAATTGCTTGATGAGTTAGTGGAAATCTACAACAATATTGTCCACTGTTCTACAGGCTACTCACCATATTATCTGATGTTTGGAAGACAAGGTCAGCTCCCAAAAGATCATTCTCTTGGAATCCAAGTCCCTGACGTGATCAATCCCCTGCCAAAATCTAATTGGGTCTCAAAGCATCAGCGAAGAATACACGAAGCTCAACAGATTGTTGATTACCACATGGGTGAAGCTCACCGTCAACAAGAAGAGAGCTACAATCAAAGAGCTAATGCTTCCCCACTTCAAGTTGGAGACAAGGTATGGCTAAAGAAGTACCACCGTACAGGAAAACTCGACTCACTCTGGGAAACAGAGCCATACACAGTTACAGCTATCCCATATCCTGAGTCAGATGTTTATGAAGTGAATAAACCCAGAATGGCCCCACAGACAGTGCACAGGAACCGCATGAAGCTATGCACCAAAGAGGATCTACTGGTGATGTCATCACCTCCTCCACAAGTCTTGCCGGTCTACACACCAATTCCTGCAATGGAAGCACCAGCCAGACAACCTACTGTGGAAGAGTCCCTCTACAACACTCAATTTATCCTTCCATGCTATCAATATGTCCCCGTCTCGGTTCCTGCTCCAGTTGCTGCTCCTCTGCCAACTTCACCTGAGCCAGCAAACAATATCTTTCCTGCTCAACAGGAAGATCAAGTGTTGAGGCGTTCAGAGCGAAGCACAAAAGGAACACTTCCAGCCCGCTATAGAGACTAAAAGGTCATATCCTTTTCCATGAGTATATAATCTTGTGTTTATTTATTTAGCTGGATGGTCAGTTTAGTAATGTTTAAGCCTCTGCACCTGAGTAATACCAAGCACCTTGTTTACTATTTGCACAATTTTCTGTATACAGCCATGGACTTATAGACTGGACCACTAAAGTGCCTTTCCAGAGCCTTTCATATGGACGATAGTATATTGCGGAAAGAGACTCTATCTCATATTGGCACTACCACATTCATGTTTTGCATTTGTTCATTGTCTTATTGTTACTGTGCCTTAAATATATATTTCCTTCCTTTCTTAGCAGTCCTCCACTCGCACAATTGCCGAGGACGGCTCGACTTCAGCGGGGGAGTATGTAGTGGCCCGGTCCAGATTGTGTCTGTTTCTTTAAGTACATTTAGTACATTTACCTATATGTAATATTATGCTATATGTTATAAGTAAAGCATTTTTCATTTGTTGTGTTCTAGCACCATCTACTGGTGAAAACTGTAAGAATCTGAAGTGTTCATTGGGTTTTATCCTATTGGCTAGTTCTTGGTCACATGGCTCAATAGGTGGAGCTATTCTCCAGCCTCTGTCTAGAAACAACTGGAATGAGCTGGTTCTGGCTGAGTCTCCTCTGAGGGAAGACATTATGTGGAGAATCTCTTCACCACAAGACTTCTCCTAGGCCCGAGGCCTAGAATTTCATCATTTCCTGATTTTTACAGCCAATATGCTGAAGGCTTCCTATCCTGACATTGTGCATTGCACAGTAGGGCATACTGACTATATACCAGACCCTACTGCACGCAGATTGGGGAAGTTTGAGGGTCTCCCGCCCCACTGCAATATTAGTGGCTTTCATGCCATTGTCCACGCACCAGCCGTCCGCTCCCCGTAGCACACTGGGCAACTGTCTTCATTTGCTTACAAGTACTGCACGTGTCTGAACTAGCAGTGAAATTAACCCCAGGACTCCAGGTCTGTACAATCTTATCATATCTACCCTCTAAACTCAAGAGACTCTGAACCTAAAGCATACCAGTATAAATTCTGAAACAAATCGTGCACTTAAAGCTCCAGTACCCTAATTGCACTTCAGCATTCAACTCCAAGCTGTATTTGCCGTGGCCTACCCACGAGAGACTGTGAAACATATATTCCGTATTGATTTGCTTTGTTCCTGCTATATTAAAGCAACTGTTGTCCCCAAGACCGTGTCTGTGGACTGTCCATCAGCTGTGGATACTGTGTGGGGGTGGATAGCAGGGAACATCTGGGCCCTTACACACAACTCACAGAAATTGGTTCTGCCACTTAAACTGCTGCTGCTACTGTTTCTGTGATGAGGACTCAACATTCCCAGGGTTGTAAGTCTGGAACTGCAATGCACAATGTGTGCCTCACTGCTGCTTTGGAGAAAACTGCTTTCAAGATTATGCATAAGCTTGTTTCAATACTTCAGCATGCTCATGGCCCTTTCCAGGAGGGAAGCATCTTGTTAATTTTACTCTTGTACCAGAGTGGCAACCTAGTAGTCAGCACTATTTGTAATCATGACAATACGGCCACCATGGTGCAGTAAGAAGGTGATGATGTGTTGGGTGCTTCCATGAGGTCCAAATCCATGGTGTATTGGTGACGGGGTAACATTCAAGCTTGCTTCCCCTGTCCACTCCCACCAAACATGGACAACAGAGAGGGGATCAATATCTTTCTCATCTCCTGACTGTTACACACCCATCTCCTTTTCCTCCTCATTCTGCATTTGGTAATCCTCTCCTGCATCTTCAATAACAGTTTGTCTAGTTCCATGAGCCCCCCTTGATCACTGTACTCCACCCTTCCATTCCACCCGCCTGTACGATGACAGTCCGAACCTTAGAGATATTGGTATCCCTTCCACCTCTGAGGACTGCACTGTGTGTGATGTCGAGGTGGAGGAAGAGAAGGAAAGGCCACTTTATGCAGTGCTTACTCTCCACTGTAGCACATGCTCTTTCTGGGCCTCATCTACAAGTCATACCACTGTGCAGCTGCCAAAGAAAGGGAGTTGAGTAGCCTGTCCACTAACAGAAGTTGTCAGTTGTCTTTGGATAGGACGAGCTGGTGTTTGTTCAGTAGAGATTTCAGTAACTTTACCACCTACCCCAAGTACAACTCGAACACCACGCCTATTGCCCCAATGCATTTTAAAAGAAACACTGCCTGATTGCAGTGAGCTCTGGCTGTGCAGTACAGAGGTTGAGGGGAATTCTCTCTGCACTGTTGGAATGGAGGGTCACATTAAGGGAGATGTTGAGGGCACAGGGGGAGGCTCTAGAGGAGGTGGAGCAGACAGGAGTGGATGGATTTAAAGACTTGAGAGTCTCTTATTTTCTTTATCTATTTAACAATTTTATCTTTTTATGTCTTTCAGGTTTGCTTTTGGGGAATGTTGTGGGTCATCGCTGGATTACATTGAACTTTTTTGAAAAGAAAAAAGGGGTGAATGAGGGCTGCAGTGTGGGGGGGAGTTTGTTCTACAACCTCATCGCTATCTTCTCTATTGTCCCACTCCTTTAAAAACTGTAAAAGGACAGTCAATTTATATATATAATGAAGCCAAATATTTGAAATTTCATTTTCTTTTTGTCTTTCAGGATATACTGCTGATTTGTCTGGTTTGTATGCAGAAGATATAACTGTATATGTGTGACCCGATGAGAAAGAAGGAAGGTGATCCAGCTCAACTGGGGCAAGGTCTGGCATGCACGGATAACACTCTGGCAGTGCAAGGGTCCAATAGAAGAAGAAAAAATCCAGCTTCCGGAGTTGTAGTAAAACTATTGCAAACTTTTATTGAAGGACGTCAAAATTAATGTGATGACAAGGACAAAACGCCTTATGGCGTATATGGGCTCCCTATTTTTGTCCTTGACATCCCATTAATTTTGACGTCCTTCAATAAAATTTTGCAATAGTTTTACTACAACTCCGGAAGCTGGATTTTTTTTTTTTCTATATGTGTGACCCCCCTGGACTATCAGGTCGTCACAGAGTACTGCACCTCTTTTCCCTTTGTGCAGTATTCAAATCCCTCATGGTTCTTGGACTCACTGCTGGCTACTTCAGAACTCTCCGATGCTTTTTTCTATCTATTTCTGAGGGCTTTTTGAAGTATGTTTGGGGTAATTGTCCTGCTTGAAGACCCATGACCTAAGTTGCAAACCCATTTTTCTGACACTAGGCACTACATTGCCACCCAAAATCTTTTGGTAATCTTCAGATATTATGATGTCTTGCACACAGTCAAGGCACCCAGTGCCAAAGGCAACAAAACTACCCCAAAACATCTTTTAAGCATCACCATATTTGACTGTAGAAACTGTGTACTTTCTTTGTAGACCTCATTCCGTTTTTGGTAAACAGTAGAATAATGTGCTTTACCAAAATCCCTATCGTTTTCTCATCTGTCCACAAGCTGCTTTTCCAGAATGATTTTAGCTTACTCATGTACATTTTGACTAAAGCCTGCTTTACACGAGTCAATCTATCGTGCGATAGCACGAGCGATCGTACCCGCCCCCATCGTTTTTGCGTCACAGGCAAATCGCTGCCCGTGGCGCACAAACTCGTTTAACCCCCGTCACACGTACTTACCTTCCGGACGCCCTCGCTGTGGGCGACGAACGTCCACTTCCTGAAGTGTGAGGGATGTTCGGCGTGTCAGCGACGTCACACGGCAGCCGGCCAATAGAAGCGGAGGGGCGGAGATGAGCGGGATGTAAACATCCCGCCCACCTCCTTCCTTCCACCGCGGGACGCAGGTAAGCTGTCTTCATCATTCCCGCGGTGTCACATGGAGCAACGTGTGATGCCATGGAAACGATGAACAACCAGCACCATTTTAATTAAACAATTTTATGAAACCTAGCGACGAGTACACGACTCACGATTTGTGAGCGATACTGCGTCACTAGGAAGTATCACACGAGACGACATCATGTACGATGCCAAATGTGCGTCACGAAAACCGTGACCCCGACGATGCATCGCACGATCGGTTGTCTTGTGTAAAGCCCGCATAACTGCAGTCTAGCTTTTTCATATCTCTGTCAGCAGTTGGGTCCTCCTAGGTCTCCTTCCATAACGTTTCATTTGATTGAAATGTTGATGGAGAGTTTGTACTAAAATAGATGCTCCCTGAGCCTGCAGGACAGCTTTAATTTGTTTGGAACTTGATTGGGGTGGCTTATCCACTATCTGGACTATCCTGCATTGCAACGTTTTATCAATTTTTCTCTGCCGTCCGCATCCAGGGAGATTAACTACGTGCTATGGGTTGTAAACATCTTGATTTTGTTGCACACTATGGACAAAGGAACATCAAGATCTCTGGATATTGACTTGTAACACTGAGATTGTTGATAATTTTCAACAATTTTTGTTCTCAACTCATCAGACCATTCTCTTTTCCACTTTTTGTTTTTGTTTAGTGTGGTACACACAGACACACAATGCAAATATTGAGTCAACTTTTTTTGCTTTTTATCTGGTTTCAGGTGGGATTTTCATATTGCTGACACCTGTTACTTGTCATAGATGAGTTTCAACGAGCATCACGTGCTTGAAACAAAGTTGTTTACCCACAATTTTGGAAAGATGCCAACAATTTTGTATGGCCCATTCTTGGGTTTTTGTGTAAAATCATGTCCATTTGCCTTTTTTTTATTATTTTTGTGTATGTTGTTCCAATACACTCAAAACAAATAAACGTGTATAAGAAAACATTTCTAATTGCAATAATTTTCTGGGAGAAATATTTAATTTTGTTTAACAATTTAACGAGTGCCAAAATGATGGCCATGATTGTGTATATACAGTATTGTATCCTCATCTATCCCTTGTAGACTGTGAGCCCTCGCGGGCAGGGACCTCTCTCCTCCTGTACCTGTCTGTGTCTTGTACTGTTTATGATTATTCTTCTTATCCCTATTATGTATACCACTTTCACATGTAAAGCGCCATGGAATTGATGGCGCTATAATAATAAATAATATTAATAATATTGTATATATACAGTATCTTATAATACATAAATTGTTTAATGATAAAATACTAATCTCCACCTTGCACTTCTCTCAGTGTAACGAGATAATGTCGCGCCTATTTTCAACAGACTCATGAGTTTTCAGCTTTTCCTACATTGCACGCTCTGTTAATGAGTAAATGTTGAGAGTTTTGGTCCTTGTGCAGCTGGAGAGCTTTACAAACTTTTATTTTAACTTGAACATAAGGTTAACGTAAATGCCAGTTACAAACTAAACAAAATGTTCTTTAATCTGAGTCCAGGGTGCTACCTAATTTATCACATATCAGCCAATTTTCACACACTTTATGCACTTTCTGTTGTTGGTCCCAGAGGACTATTTTGTCTAATGGAAAAATAGTTCCTTAGAAAAGAGGTTTAATGAAATCGGAGTCTTGAGAGGAAATAGGGTGGATTCAGTCACTCAGAAAGTTGAATTAGAGGTTCTCAACTTTGGCCCTCCAAGATCACTTGCAGATTTGCTGATATGAAAATTATATGAAGTATTTTTTTATAATTATAGAACCTTAATTTTTTAACATTGATCAAAAGGAGTTGGAGATATTTTAAAGTGAAGAAACTTTAATTTCCATATGGTTATATTGCATTGCTTTTTAGTAAAAGATATATATTTTCTAGGTGGACACGTTAGGAGGTTCCTGTTCCGGTTTTATTTTCTTTATATAAAATAAAATACTGGTAAAGTAAGCAATATGTCCTATGTATTTGGCTGTTAACTGAACAGGCAATAACTTACCCAGGCAAGAAACTTGATTCCCTTGCATCATGCACAAATAGGTGTTCAACCATTGAAAATAAGCTCTGCATTGCAGAAGGGATTTTCTAATTTTTACCTGCTTGAAAATAAAACATGAAGCCCCTGGATTTAGGTATAAAATGCTTCTAATAGCCTTTGTCTCTTTTTGTCACACACAAATATATAGAGAGCTCTTTTAAAGAATTGCTACTTTATATCATTTACATAGACAAAATAAATAGTGATGAGTGAACCCGTGGATGTTCAGGTTCGCCAAACCAGCACGGACAAAAAAAAAACAGTTTTGGCAGCCTAACGTGACCCCGAACAATGAACCCCATACAAGTAAATGGGGTGCCGAAGTTCAGGGCCGTAAAATGGTTGTAGCAAGGGTTAGGGGGCTGCATAAGTAACATAAACGGGGTTAAGGCAATGCCAATTGCCCTGCAAATAATTGTGGATAGGTAAATGACTTCAAAGGCTTTTGTCACCATAGCAATTAAGGTTACATAGCAATTAAATGCAGAACCTAAAAATCTTAACAGTGACCCCACAGAGATGGAGTTCAGAGATTCTCCACAGACCAACAATTTTGAAAAAGATCCTTACAGAGCCTGTATTCCCAGCTCACCAACACACAGATTGCCAGACATCCCCACAGAGCAATAGGTTTAACCAAATTTCCCCTATATAGTCTATATTCCAAATTCACCCACAGTCAAGATTGTTAATTTAACCAGAGATAAGAAATTTCAGATCTAGGCCTCAAGAGAGCGTCTTTAAAAAGTTGTCCCACATAGCCAAGTTAGCCAAAGTTTTGCAAGGGTGCAAGTTTAAAATGTAGGCCTCAACAGAGCCTCTTTAAACAGTTCCCTGCACATCCAAGATTGCCAGACGTCTCCCACAGAGCAAGAAAGGTGACAAATTTTCCCTATGTAGCCTGTATTCCTACTTCCACACAGATGCAAGACTGACAGAGTTCCACCACAGACCATCAAATTGGAAAAAGGGCCCCTAAACAGTCTCTTTACCATATTAACTCTCATAGCCAACATTGACCAAGATCCACCACAGAGCACCCAATGTTTAAAAAGGCCTATGAACAGCCTTTTTACCAGGTTGACTCTCACAGATATCGTTGGACGAGATCCACCACACAGCAACCAATTAAAACAGAGTTGGGCCATGGAACCGCATCCAAAAGAGTGCTCAAAAACTAGAAGTGAAAAGTGCTTGACTTGTTGAGGTTCCCACTGCTTTGCTCGTTTTTAATGATGAGCGAGTTTTGAAATACTCGGATTCGCAATACTTGTAGCAACTACTGTCTAATACTCGCGTATGCATTCCAAAGAGTGTGTGCAATTCAGGTCAATGGGGAATACTCACATTGTAACGAGTAACCCGAATGCCATACTATTCACTACTCGCACAAATAATGCGGCATTCAGGTTATGCATAACGTTACGAGTATTCCCCATTGACTTGCATTGCACACTATTCAGAATGCATACATGAGTATTAGACAGTACTTATTACGAGTATCACGAATCCGAGTATTTCGATACTCACTCATTAATATTCATTTTCAAGGGGATGAATTTGATGAAAGGTAAATATGCTCATCTGGTGCCAAATCTGCGCAATCATCAGTATCTTAGATTGCCTGTTTTAATAGTCACACACAGGAGCCAGTTTTCTGCTCCAATGGTGGACAGTCTAGTTGCTGCATTTATAAAACTCCTAGTTGGATTTGGAATCAAGCCATAGGTTCACCAGCTAGACTTGCTACTGCCAGTGCCAGAAATTTACACTTGAAGCGGCTCACCATTGCTGATCAGTGTCTGTCCCGGGAATGCAAAGCATTCATTTAAAAAAAATATTGGAAGTAACCATAGTAGCAGGCAACTAGCAGGGTGGCCACCCAATAATCAGCACTGCTAACAGTCAGTGAAATTTGGAGGTCACTTGGCAGTTACTTCAGCAAAGACTTGAGCATGTTAGCATCAGTTGGAGGTGTATTACTGTTTAAAATATACAGATTTCTCCCCATCCAGAAAAACTATTTTTAAAAAAACCCATAATAGCCTCTTAACCTGGTTGACCCTTAGGCGGGCTTTGCACGCTGCGAAATTGGTAACAATGTGTTACCGATGCTGCAGCGATAGTCCCGCCCCCGTCGCACGTGCAATATCTAGTGAAAGCTGCCGTAGCGATTATTATCGCTACGGCAGTTTCACACGCACATACCTGCCGTGCGACGTCCCTCTGGCCGGCGACCCGCCTCCTTTCTAAGGGGGCGGGTCGTGTGGCGTCACAGCAACGTCACACGGCAGGCGGCCAATTGAAGTGGAGGGGCGGAGATGAGCAGGATGTAAACATCCCGCCCACCTCCGTCCTTCTCATTGCAGCCGGCGGCAGGTAAGGAGATGTTCCTCAGTCCTGCGGCTTCACACACAGCGATGTGTGCTGCCGCAGGAGCGAGGAACAACATCGCACCTGTCGCTGCACCGGCATTATGGAAATGTCGGAGGCTGCAGCGATGATACGATAACGACGCTTTTGCGCTCGTTCATCGTATCAAAAAGGATTTGCACGTTGCGATATCGACTGCGACGCCGGATGTGCGTCACTTTCGATTTGACCCCATCACATCGCACGTGCAATGTCGCAACGTGCAAAGCCGCCCTTACAGCCAAGATTGCCCGAGATTCAAGTGCTGTAGTACAGATGGTTTCAGAGCTGCCCAACACTGTGCCTGCTCAAATGCAGTTACAAGTTTATGACACATTAATCCCTCAATATACAGGGTGGTCCAAAAGTAGGTGGACAGTATGTGTAATAGGGTTATAAAGGGGGAGATTTATCAAACATGGTGTAAAGTGAAACTGACTCAGTTGCCTTTAGCAACCAATCAGATTCCACTTTTCATTCTTCACAGACTCTTTGGAAAATGAAAGGTGGAATCTGATTGGTTGCTAAGGGCAACTGAGTCAGTTTCACAAATCCAGTTTTCACAGATAAATCTCCCCCAAATATGTTTTCTTTTCAGACAATTCAGATAACCCATAATGGCAAATAATTTAAATACAAATCAAAGAAAATGGATTTTAAAAGAGTATTGGAAATCTCAAAATGCTGAAACCGTTAGAGCAAATTGGGTTGAAACATTTGGTACTCAAGCCCCGAAGAGACAAACCATTTACAGCATTCATGACAAATTCGATGCCACTGGCTTATTCCTTAATGCTCCAAAAACTGGTCGACCTAAAACAGTATGTACAGAAAATAATAAACAACTTATTGCTGAAACATTTGTTCAGAGTCCAAAAAAGTCCACCAGAAGAGTCTCTTTAGAATTGTGAATTTCACGAGCTTCTATCATGCGAATCCTGAAATCTATTGGGTGGAAAGCTTATCATCCACGTCTAATTCATGGGTTATTGGAGAATGATCCAGACAGGCGGCTGCAATTTAGTGAGATTATGCTTAATGAAATTGAAGAAAATTCAGTATTTTTTGATAACATTATGTGAAGTGATCAAGCTTCTTTCAAATTATCTGGCCATATTAACAGACATAATTGTATTTACAAGTATAAGGAGAACATGCATTTAACATTAGAGCAACAACCAACTGCGTCCGATTGTGTCCGGCATAGGAGGGTTGTGCGAACCTATTTGTAAATTCATTGATTTTAATTTAAAACCCTTAGTTGAGTGCCTTCCCCCCTATGTCAAGGACACCACGGACGTCCTGAGGCGTCTTGATGGCATCTCTATGGATGAGGATATGTTGATGGTTTGTGCTGATGTGGAGCCGCTTTATACCTGCATCGGACATGAGGACGGTCTGGAGGCAATCCGCTTCTACCTCACAACCTCCAGTCGCGATGGCGCCTTGGTTGAGTTGATAATGGAGTTGCTCGGTTTCGCCCTAACTTATAATTTGTTTGTGTTGAAGGATTTATTTTATCTACAGCGGCACGGCACTGCGATGGACGCGGCCTGTGCGCCCGCTTACACCAACCTTTTCCTAGGTTTCTTGGAGAGGTTGGTGTTTGACGATGCGGGTGCCCTGGGAAGCGCCCATGTGCAGTGCTGGCTCTGCTTTATAGATGATATTTTTATTATTTGGCAGGGCCCGACCGAGCAACTCGATCAATTCATGGATGACCTCAATCACAATTCTTTGAACATCAAATTGACCTACAGGTCAAGTAGAACCAATTTGTATTTTTTGGACATTGGTATCTATGTGGATGGGTCGGGGGGCATTCAGACCGACGTTTTCTTTAAGGACACGTTGGTCAATACCCTCCTTCACGCATCCTCTGGTCATACCATGTCTACCAGACGGACCATCCCGACCGGACAGTTTTTGCGGATGAAGCGGATTTGCTCTACTTCTTCCACCTTTGAATCCCAGTCGTCCGATCTCCGATGCAGGTTTAAAGCCAGGGGGTTTAGTAATAGATGTATAAAGAAAGGCTATCTTCGTGCTAAAAATACCTCCAGGGAACAACTCCTCCAATACAAACGTTGGCCAACCACTGACAATCAGATTCGATTTATTGGGACTTTTACCCATGAATGGGACACAATAAGGGGAATCCTGAGTAAACACTGGTCGGTACTTTTTACTGACCCCACTTTGGCTGAAGTGTTGCCCAGGAGACCCCTCATGACAGCTAGGAGGGCTAGGAACCTGGGGGATCCTCTCATCACAAGCCACTAAAGTATGTTTCCCCTCGGCAGAATTTTTTTGGATCCAGAGGACCTCTACGGGGATTTTTTCCGTGTGGCCATTGTGTTGCTTGTAAAAACACCATCAGAGCATCGTCTTTTGTCTCCTCGGATGGGAAGACCATCGACCAGCATAATACATGTAGTACCACACATGTGATTTATTACGTGACTTCACGTGAGCTCCGCATATGAATCAGGGAGCATGTTAGAGATATTGCGGCTGCTGGTTCGGTGGAGGACGTTACTCTGTTAAAGACGCTCCCCGTTCATTTCAGGACTTTTCACAATTATAACCTCAAATACCTTTTGATACGGGGCATTGATGTGGTTCACGGGGGTGTTCAGGGCGGCAATCTACGCAGGACTCTTGCACAGCGGGAGTCTAGGTGGATTGTCTCCCTGAACACCCTCGTCCCCCTTGGCCTGAATGAAATGGTGAGCTATGCCCCATTCTTTTAGAGACTCCTCGTTTCTTGGTCAGCTCTTGTAAATATAAATTCATATAACTAAAATGAAAATCAAAATCATATATATGTGTTCTTGACACCCTTTGTTACCCTTCCGGTTCTCCTCTTGTTGCCTTCCTGTACCATGTGCCTTATGGACATGTAGATGTGATATACTTGAAATACCTGGGGTTGCAAAGTCATATTTTTATTGTGTGTCTGCCCTGCGTTTTAAACACTTTTTAAATTTCTTTTTCATTTTGTGTTTATTATTCCCCTGTAGGTCTGTTTAATGCCAATCCATAATGGTACGGAATTCTCTAATCAATACACCAGGCTTCACTGTGTTATCATGGAGTGTCCTGTTATCTTTGCGTTTATGCTATGCTTTATTTTATTCATTATGTGATGTCCCTCCATGCTCTGCTTACCTTTCCCTGTGGTGGCGCACATCCTCTGGCTTGCTGACAGCGGGCGTGGCTTGGAGCTGGGCCCGTCTGGCGCGCGCGCGTGGGAACCATGGTGACGTGTCCTATGGCCCTGCGCGTGCGCCGTATATAGTGGTGTCCCCGATCCTTGCTTCCGTCCGAGCTTGGCTGCCGGCGCACACACACTACATCCACCGCAATTATCCATGATTACCAGCACCTTTTTGTTCCAAATATAGACTGGCTTCTTAGTGTACACAACACACTTCCTGCAGAAAAAGTGTGTTGCGAAACAGCTGTTAGGAGGTTCACCCTTGCCACCAGAACCAGCCTTATACATCACCAGGTATTGCATAGGCTCTTCTGACTTTAAACGCACAGTGCTTTCTATTCTCTTGCACACTTCTCCTGCCTTAGGCATTCTTAATCACTTACAGTGTCCACATGGTTTTAGGGCCATTGAGCAGAGCTGTGTTTGCTGAGATTGGGCTGCACTTTGCATTTCATTCATGTGATGTATTTATGAGGGGTGCATAATTACTTACATGCCTGATTACAGGTGCATATATACATATTTTCCTCTAATGTGCTCCCCCATTGGTTCATTACAGCTGAGTTTTGCATATACCTTAACCCCTTCAGCCCCCGGGCACTTTCTGTTTTTGCGTTTTTGTTTTTTGCTCCCCTTCTTCCGAGAGCCGTAACTTTTTATTTTTCCGTCAATCTTGCCATATGAGGGCTTGTTTTTTGTGGGATGAGTTGTACTTTTAAATGAAACCATAAGTTTTACCATATAGTGTACTGGAAAACAGCAAACAAATTCCAAGTGTGAAAAAACTGCAAAAAAAGTGTGATGGCACAATAGTTTTTAAGATATTTTATTCACGGTGTTCACTATATGGTAAAACTGATGTGTGGGTATGATGCCTGAAGTTGGTTCGAGTTTGTAGACACCAAACATGTATAGATTTACTTGTATCTAAGGGGTTAAAAAAAATCACAATTTTGTCCAATAAAAGTGGCGCACGTTTTACGCCATTTTCTGAAACCCGTATCGTTCTCATTTTTTGGGATCTATGGCTGAGTGACAGCTTATTTTTTGTGTCTCGAGCTTATGTTTTTAATGGTACCATTTTTGCGCAGATGCTATGTTTTGATCACCTGTTATTGCATTTTGCGCAAAACTTGCGGCGACCAAAAAACGCAATTTTGGCGTTTGGAATTTTTTTGCCACTACGCCATTTACTGATCAGATTAATTGATTTTACATTTTGATAGATAGGGCAATTCTGAACGCGGCGATACCAAATATGTGTATATTTTTTAATTTTTAACCCTTTAATTTTCAATGGGGTGAAAGGGGGATGATTTGAACCTTTAGGGTTTTTTTTTTTATTTTTTTAAACTTTTTTTTTTACTTTTTTTTATTATTTTACTAGTCCCCCTAGGGGGCTATAGCAATCAGCAATCCAATCGCTCTGCACTGTCTGCAGATCTCAGCTACAGAGCTGAGAACTGCAGATACGGTGCTTTACGTTCAATGCCGGCTGTATTCCGGCATTGAGAGGAAGTGAGTCATCTTAGCTACAGGCGTCATCACATGACTGTGCTACCATAGCAACCACCGAAAGTCACGTGATCGCGCACGTGACTTCCGGTGGGGGCAGTGGTAAGTAAAATCATGACCGCGCGCATATACATCTCACTGCCAGACTTTGTCAGTGAGATGTAAAGGGTTAAATGTTCCGGATGGAATGCGATTCCACTCGGAACATGTAGGCACACATGTCAGCTGTTAAAATCAGCTGATATGTGCACGGATCGCCGCATCCTGCCGGCGGCAGGGGGCGGGGCTTAACCTCACATGCTCCATGGCGGATAGATCCGTCAAAGGTCGTGAAGGGGTTAATCATGCTTTATTTCACATCATGATACTGGTGTATGTATAATCAATATACAGTCACACAATTCATATATAAATAAAAACTAACCCTTGGCTGGTTCTGTTTGGTAATGTTCTTACCCCTTAAACCGCTTTATAAAGCAAAAACTTTTTCATGTCCACACCATTGGCGACGTATTCCATGTATTGTATGTCTTTTTGTACTGTTTTTTTACCTGTTTTTTAATCATCATCAATAAAAATATTTTGAATAATTTATCTGTGCCCTATCTCCTTTTTCTCCTCGTCTGATATGCCATTTGGAGTTGGCACCACTCCCGAGGGATACTATTTAGTTATCTCCTCGGTGTATTAATCATGGTCAAATTTTTTTATCTAATCAACAACTAAATGAGCCTGGTGTCAATGTTTGGGGTGGTATTTCAAGTTTTGTTGTTTTTGAACCAATATTTTTTGATGGAACAGTCATAGGAGATAAGTATCTCGAAATTCTAATGAATCAAGTTGTTCCCCAGTTACAGCAACAGCCTAATTCAAATGACCTTTATTTCCAACAAGATGGTGGCCCTCCACATTATTCAAGAGTAGTACGCAAGTTTTTTGATGAAACATTTCCCAATAAATGGATTGGCCAAAGAGGCCCACTTGATTGGCCGGCAAGTTCACCAAACTTGATCTCAATGGATTTTTTTCTTTTGGGGAGTACTCAAGGACAAAGTTTATAGCCGAAAACCAAAAAGTGTCAGTGATTTGAAAAATTACATAAGAGATGAATTTCAAGAAATTAACACCCAAAGAGACTTGTGCAAATATGTTTGTCAAAGTGTAAGGGGCACTTTGCACGCTGCGACATCGCAAGCCGATGCTTGCGATGCCGAGCGCGATAGTACCTGCCCCGTTGCAGCTGCGATATCTTGTGATTGCTGGTGTAGCGAACATTATCGCTACACCAGCTTCACATGCACTCACCTGCCCTGCGACGTCGCTCTCTCTGGCAACCCGCCTCCTTATTAAGGGGGCGGGTCGTGTGGCGTCATAGCGACGTCACATGGCAGGCAGCCAATAGAAGCGGAGGGGCAGAGATGAGTGGGACATAAACATCCCGCCCACCTCCTTCCTTCCGCATAGCTGGCATGAGCCGCAGGACGCAGGTAGAGATGTTCCTCGCTCCTGTGGCTTCACACACAGTGATGTGTGCTGCAGCTGGAACGAGGAACAACATCGTAACATCGGTTATTTCCAAATTATGGAAATGACTGACGCTACACCGATGATACGTTTACGACGATTTTGCGCTCGTTAATCGTATCAAAAAGGCTTTACACACTACGATATCGCCTTTCAATTTGACCCCACCGACATCGCACCTGTGATGTCGTAGTGTGCAAAGTGCCCCTAAGAGGCAGACTTCAAATCTATGTAAATTGTAATGGAAAACAGTTTGAGCACCTGCGTTGATAAAATTTAAGGGCTTTTGTATTATTCTTCAGAATAAAATGTAATTGTCAATGTTATGCTTGTGTTAGTAAATATAATTTTATATATAAATCAAAATAAATGTTATTATTTTCTGTCCACCTACTTTTGGACCACCCTGTATAGCGCACAGTGACTACTCATGTTTTTTGTTATCTAAACTGAAGCCATAGACTCAGCTGCAGACTGGCGATAAGTAGAATTTTGTTGAAAACTAATGTCACAGATTCTGGGGAGAATTGGAGAGAGGTATTTTTTTTTAAAAAAATTAAGGTAACAGACCTGGCTGCACACTGGCGACAGGTAAAATTTTGTGGCAAAATTAAGTGGACAGATGCTGGTGCACATTGGCTCCAGCTTCATTTTTCCAGTTTTCTCATAGTTTAACCCCTTCAGCCCCCGGGCACTTTCCGTTTTTGCGTTTTTGTTTTTTGCTCCTTTTCTTCCGAGAGCCGTAACTTTTTTATTATTCCGTCAATCTTGCCATATGAATGCTTGTTTTTTTGCGGGACGAGTTGTACTCTTAAATGAAAGGGGGGTGATTTGAACTTTTAGGTTTTTTGTTTTTTGTTTTTTTTTAAAACTTTTTTTTTACTTTTTTTTTTTATTTTACTAGTCCCCCTAGGGGGCTATAGCGATCAGCAATCTGATCGCTATTATCTATCTGCTGATCACAGCAATACAGCTGTAAACAGCAGATTCAGTCACTTTGATTTTCCCTCTGCTCTCGGCCGAGGGAAAATGAAAGTGAAACATCATAGCAGCAGGCGTCATCACATGACCCTGTGCTACGATGGCAACCACCGATAGTCACGTGATAACACACGTGACTTCCGGTGGGGGCGGCAATTTAAATCTTGCTGCCACATTTTGGCAGCAAGATTTAAAGGGTTAATGGCCGCGGGTGGAAGCGATTCCCCCCGCAGCTAGCAGGCATACATGTCAGCTGTTGAAAACAGCTGATATGTGTGCCGATCCACGCCGCCTGCCCGCGGCAGGGGGCGGGGCTTAACGAGACACGATCCTGGACGGATAGATCCGTCCAAGGTCGAGAAGGGGTTAAACATTACATCCATGAAGTTCTAATCCAACAAAATAAAAAGGAACCCAGAGGAGGAGTAGGTAGACAATGTGGAGTAGGTTCAGGTGGATGTGGTGGTTGCGGTCAATGTAGCATTAGCCCTTTTTTTTATATATATAATTATTTTTTTTGGGTGGGGGTTAACTTTTTTGGTGGGTTGGTATTTGTTTTTAATTTCTTTTTTTGGCCTTATATTAGCACATTTTTCAATCCCACTCCAGTAGCAAAAGTAACAATGCTACTACGTTTGTAGTGTGGATCCAGCAGGGTCACCACCCAATTATCACCACTGGTCAGAATTGTTGCAACTCGAGGGTTATTGCACAGGCACAAGAGCATGTATTGGCTCACGTGTGCAAGGCTTCCCAAAATCAATGATCAGCTGTGGCTAGTGGGGGAGGAGTGCAGAGACAGAGGGCATGACTGTGCACCCCTCCCCCATTAGCCACAGGTGAAATTATTCTCAAGTAGCAGGTTCCTAATCGCCCATATACATGGATAATTTTAACCCAAAGAGAGGTGTTAGAGTAGGTACCCAGTATAAGAGATACTGTATGCCTTGACATTGCTACTGGATAGATATTGAAATGGCCATTTCTGTATGCTAAATATCTCAATTTTTCCTAGATTTCGTTAAGCAGTAATGAATGTCTATATTCTTACATTCATGGTTTGCATGATTAAGCACTTCAGCGTGCAACTGTATTTTTTTGTTATTATATGTCTTGTCCAGTTTTGCACCCATTCAGACTTCATTTGGGCGTGCTGACAGTTTTTTTGGTCTAGTTTATGGAGTCATGCTCTCTGACTTTGCACCCCTCTCTCACTTGCCACAAGTGATTTTATTCTCTAGTAGCAGTTTCCTACCTTCCCATACACATGGAGGATTTTAACCCAAGGAAAGGTGTTAGAGTAAGTACACAGTATACAAAATATGCCTTGATGTGGCTACAGGGCAGATATAGAAATGGCCATTTTTGTATGCTAAATATCTCAATTTTTCCTAGATTTCCTTAAGCAGTAATGCATGTCTATATTCTTACAATCATGGTTTACATGCTTTAGCATTTCAGAGTGCAACTGTCTATTTATGTTAAAATCGGTATAGTGACACTGAATATGGCATCATCAGCGCTAGCCATATTGACACAGTATTCAAAACAGCACAACACGGCACACAGGTCCTGCATGGAGCTTCACTTGTTGGTAGTAAGGTGGTGTTGGTCCACAAAGTGATCCTGTCATGCATGCTGCAGCTGAAACTTCACTGTTGTCTGCTACTGCTCGCACAGTCTCTCCACCATATGCAAGATGAAGTTCCATCTTGTTGATACATCGCATATGAAATGGTGAGCAGAAAGGTTCAAGTGACCTTGCAGCGCAGAAAGGCAAGCAGCACATACTGCCTGCACTTTAAGCACAAGCTCTGACATACATGGGCAAGTTTTGAGGAAGCTCTGCACCTTCAAATCCAGCACATGCGCAAGTAAAGTGATGTGTGTCAAACTGCCTAGGCCCAGAGCTGCAACAAGACTTTGGCTTTTATTGCACACCACCAGGCTGAGCTGTAGGTTCATCGTCACCAGCCACTCATCTGTTTCTTCTTTTATGCCTGTCCACAGTTCCTGCATTGTGTGATGTTTGTCCACCAGGCAGAAGAGTTTAAGAATGGTCTGCTGTCATTTAACCGTGGCTGTGCTGAAGTTCGTGGTTCAGGTCTTACTCTGACTGGAAGAGAAGGCGGTGGAGGAAGTAGAGTAGGAGGAGGAAGCAACACTGACTGACAAATGTCCAGTAACCCGAGCTGGTGGTAGGAAATATGCTTGAATGCTTGACACCTCTTGCCCAGCCAACACTATATTTACCCAGTGAGCAGTCTGGGAGATATACCGTCTCTGCCCATGCTTACCGGTCCAAGTATCCATAATTCTGAGGACCTTTCCAGTTATGGCATTGTGGAACGAACAACGGATTTGTACTGTCACATGTGTGTGCAGGATAGGGATAGCACACCTGCAAAAATAGTGGTGGCTGGGAAAAACATACTGCATTACACCCACAGACATCATTTGTTGAAAGCTGTCCATCTCCACTAGCCTGAATGGCAGCATTTCAAAGGCAAGAATTTTGGAAATGCTGGTGATGGTTGTGGTGGTGGATTTGGTGGTTGTGGTGGTGCTGTTGCTGCCACATCATGGGGAGGAAAGTGGCCATGGTAATCGTGAGCAGATGCAAGGGAGTCAGATAACTCATCATGAAGGTGGTGCTCATTTTGAGAAAATGTTTCCCTCATTTCAGGCTCTGATAGCAACACTTGCAAACCACCATCTTGTCATCAGCACATTTCCTGAAGTAATGCCATGCCAGGGAGCTTTTTTGAGCAAGATTTGCTAGGAGGTTTTCAGTGGCACGACAGACGATAGCAACTAACTTACTGGCTATGGGCCGTCTACAGGGCTTTTTCCCCATGCGCCTTCTTTTGCTGTGATGCTGTCTTGTCTGCCTGAACATCTCCCATTCATCAGAATTGTGCAAGTCACTATCCAGGCATTTGCTCCAGGTGGGGTCAAGCACCTCGTAGTCATCCCTTGCTTCATCTTCTACCCACTCCTCAGCCCTGCCCTCCTTCCCAGCCTGCACACTGACAAAAGCTGCAGCAGTTGGCACTTGTGTTTCATCATCCTATGAGCTTTGGTGCAGTGATCCACAGACCATGCTCACCAATCCTTCCATGAACTCATCCTCCAACACAAAAGAGGGTTGGGGCACCATTGCACTCAGTCTCTTCCACCTCAGGGGCAGGGCCAGGTAGATGGCCCATGGGACCCAAGCCAGTAGAGTCACCAAAAAGCGTAAGCGACTGCTGCATGTCTTGGGGCTCACACTGTTTAGCTGATTTTGAATGTGTTGAGGTGGTAGAAAGTTGTCAATTGAACTTAGGAGACAAATCTGAGCTGTAGGTGTGGACCAGGTGGAAGAGAATGCAAAGGAACTGGAGGCACTGGTAGCCATGAAATCTAAAACCACCTCAAAATGTTCTGGTATCTCCATTCATGCAGTCGTAACCGGACATAAGAAGTTATGAAGACTATCCTTCGGCCTGTTTGCAGCAGTGGAAGGTGTCTCATTTTGGAGCGTAGCAGACACAGATCTACCATGTCCTCACCCTGAAGGAGCTACACCACCAGCAGCACCACGAGGGCCACATCCCCAATTAGATGTTCCCCTCCTTCTTTGGCACACAAACAAGTTCACTTTATTAGGTGGCCACTATACAGAGAACAATTATAACAAAGCCTGTATGATACTGTTTTTGATGGCTACACAAAGCTTCATATGCAACTTAGTATGAGGTTTCGGAGATATGAACAGAGCATATTGTACATGAACCGCTGCCGAGCCGCTCGGGTCCATGCTCATTGGTGGGTGGCTCGAGCTCCTCCCGGACCCGGGAGTCACGTCGCTCTGAAAGGGAGTTGGCGCTACGTGTAGGGATTTCGGTGGGGAAGGTTCACGGCTGAGGCCGTGGAGTTTAAAGGTGTAAGTTTGTGATGTCATCCACGGGTTGTGGTGAATGTGGACACCACCGCTGCCGTTAACTAGGCTCCCGGGAACGATGTTATGCAGCCTGGTGTTGACCCCTCCGTGGGCAGGGGGTGATGGTCCCGGGGCCCGGTGGTTGTGAGGTGCGGACAAGATGGTGTGGTGCGGTGCGCGGCCCGAGTGCACTGTTGTACTCACCATGACAGAAACACCGGAGTCTCTGGTAAACCAAAAAGGATGGTGGTCGGTGCCCGCAGCCGGCTGCACTTTGCCCCTTTGCCACTTTGTTCCCGCCTTTCTCCTGCACCTCTTTGTAGAACTTGACTGCCTATGCTTCAGCAATGGTAGTCCGCTCCCTGGCTTGATGTGTGTCGGGGAACCCGCAGGCACTGGCCCGTAGGATCTCTCTGCCTGGGCGGTGGCTTTCAATCCCACTCGGTGGGATGTTGCCGTCTTTCGGGTCTTGGGACGGGAAAGGACCTAAGCTCCAGACCTCAATCAGTGAACTCGACGTAGTCCAGTGGCTTCTGGACCTCGTTCTGGGTCTGAGTACCCCTCCTGGTGCTCCGGTTTCCAGTTGGCTCCCTGGTTCAGTTCCGGCGGGCCACTACCCTGTCCCGGTCCCTTACGGTTCCACCAGCCGTCTTCCCGGCTCCTGCAGGCGGCAACCACCATCTGCCTCCTTGCCATGGTACCAGGGCTAAGACCCCGGCACCAGTCAGTGTTGTCGCTGCATACCTGACGCTACAGGCCTGCTGCACTTGAACTCCACTCACTCACTCACTCACTACTCAACTTGAACTGACTAACTACACTGACTACTGTTTCCTGTCTCAGGCCCTCTGGACTCCTCGGTGGGCGTGGCCAACCGCCTGGCTCCACCCCCTGATGTGACCATTGAACACTGAGAGAGGTGACAAGGGTTTTGTAGGTTGACTGCTGTCACCTTACTAGGGGCCGGTGTTTGTGCAGGGGGTCTACCTGTGACTACCTGGCTAGTCCAGGGCGTCACATACAAACTCTAGTTTTTAATACATTGAGGTAATAGACTACACCGCCAGAATTTTGCTGTTTTTGACCACTATGCAAAGCTGTGTCATGCAATGCAGTATGAGGTTTCAGAGATATTCACACAGCAAGGCACACTGTACAAACTTTGATTTTTGATAGATTGAAGTAATAGTTTACACTGCCTGTGCGCTGCGTTCTTTGACCCTTACGCAAAGCTACGAGTTGCATCGCTGTATTTCATTTTTTATAACTACATCCACCTATCACAGTGTCTCACTCCTCAGCATCCTATACCTACAATATATTTGTTCTTTTACTAACTGCAGCTATCACTGTCCCTCACTCTAACAGCGTAATCTCCCTATTCTAGCCAAGGCAAAATGGTGCTGATCTGACATTTATACAGGCCGATTAACAGGGTGCGCTGGCCAATCATAGCCATGATTTATTGGCATTTATTTTTTTATTTATATTTATTTTTATTTATTTATATTTATTTATTTATGATTTATTGGTATTGGCATGGCTGCGATGGCTCTGGAACGCCTACAGCGTAAAAGATGGCTGATTGGCTACTCTGCAACATTTCAACAAGCTTTATTTGGGTGACAAACCCAAACAGGAATTGGACGTATAGTCAAAAGTCTATGTTTTGGGTTCAGCACTGGACACGAGGTGTCCAGTAAAGACCCCAAACTTTACAGTTCGGGTTCACTCATCTCTAAAAATAAAGAAGCTCAGATATAATTTAGAATTGTAGTGTAATTGTTCCATGGCAATTAACCTCTTCACTACAAAGGATGCATATATATGTATGTCCTTTTAATGCAGTGTTGCACAGATGCCCACATTATTTTGATCAGCAGACATGTGTAGCCAACAGACGAGGATGAATCTCCAATAATAAATGTAGAAAAAAAAGTTTTAAAAATTATGAAGAAGAAAAAAAATCATTCCCATTTTGCCCGATTGAAAATAAAACATTTAAAAAAAAAATACAAATATAAAATCAATTAATTTGGGAGTAGCAATAAAAAAAAAAATCAAAACACCATTATGCTTTTTTGGTCACCTCAACATTGCATTAAAATCAGAAAACAGGTAATCAAAACATCATATCTAACCAAACATGGTATAATTAAAATTATCAGCTCAAGAAATAACCCTCATGCAGCCTCAAATCCTAAAAAACAAGAATGCTATGGGTCTCAGAAAATGGCAACAAAAGCACAATTCTTTTTTTTTTCAAAAATTTCTGAAATTTATAAAATGAACATGGTAAACATAAACCCAAAAAACAATTGTGGAATTGCACTTTTTTTTTCAATTTCATCATACTTGAAAATGAAAAAAGGAAAATTGCCTTGGGGTGATGGAGTTAACATGAGACGCCATTGCACCTGTACAAGTATTGTTTTTTTCATATGTGCCTTAGAGCCTTAGGCGGGCTTTGCACGTTGCGACATCGCAAGCCGATGCTGCGATGTCGCACGCGATAGTCCTCGCCCCCGTCGCAGCAGTGATATCCTTGTGATAGCTGCCATAGCGAACATTATCGCTACGGCAGCTTCACATGGACTAACCTGTCCTGCGACCGTCGCTCTGGCCAGCGACCCGCCTCCTTATTAAGGGGGCGGGTCGTGCGGCGTCACAGCGACGTCACACGGCAGGCGGCCAATAGGAGTGGAGGGGCGGAGATGAGCGGGATGTAAACCCCGCCCACCTTCTCCCTTCCGCATATCCTACGGAAGCCGCGGTGACGCCGGTAGGAGATGTTCCTCGCTCCTGCGACTTCACACACAGCGATGTATGCTGCCGCAGGAGCGAGGAACAACATCAGACCGTCGCGTCAGCATAATTATGGATTACGCCGACGCTGCACCGATGATACGATTACGACACTTTTGTGCTCGTTAATCGTATCATCGAGCCTTTACACACTACGATGTCGCATGCGATGCCGGAAGTACGTCATTTTCAATTTGACCCCACCGACATCGCACCTGCGATGTCGTAGTGTGCAAAGCCCACCTTAACCTCTTCCCGACCAAGGACATACCAGTACTTCCTATTTTTCAGGTACTTAACGACCAAGGACATACCAGTACATCCTGGCATTTGTGGGGGCACAGGTCGTTTACCCGACAGCCGAACTTCGGCCCTCACAGCCAGGGATGGTGCCCTGGTGTTAAACAACTCTCACATTAAACAGCTCTCACATTAGACTGTCAGCAGAAAAAGAGAAAAAACTATAGAATAAATAAAACAGGAAGGTTCAGTTCAAATAAACAATTTCTTCCTTATTACTTCAAAAATTCAAGTACACGGGACATCAAACATTCATAAGAAAACCACTATAGTATCATATGCATCAACGTATTTCTGGTGTGCTTCCACCCTTAATCATGAACAGGTTTTAACTGCATCCAAAATGCTGAATAGTACAGTACAAGCACAGCCGATGGGAAATATAGAAATCCCATGCCCACTGTGCTTCTTTTAAAAAATATAGAAAACCCCGGCACACTAGGTGAAACTTGAAATAATTTTTATTCAGTTTTTTATTAGTTGACGTTTCGGCAAAAGTTGCCTTTTTCAAAACTAAATAAAGAGATAAACATATATACAATTATTAGTACCATAAATACATAAGATATTATCAATCATATCCATATAAATCATGGTAACATCATATATACCTAATTAAGTCCTGGAAATATGTATATCTTGTGAAGAATATCGTTGGACTTGATAAGGATATTTATCTAAAATAAAGGCCCATATATTAGAAACAAACAAAAGAGGAAAAACTTTTTCTATGAGTATAAAGGAATTCTCCATATATATACACACCAAGATCTCCCTATCAAGAAGATGGTATCTAATAACATAATATGGCATAATATATCTATGGGACAAGAGTAGAACAAGAAATACCAAAGGAATACATCCATTTGTAACAATAAACTGATTAAATTACCTTAAATGGCATAAAGATAGGAGATCCTAGTGAGGATATAGGAAGCAAGTGCCACAATTAAGGTAAACTGGAAAGTAAAAACATAGCGGTCAAATAAGGAAAAAAGGAAGCAATTCCCATAGAGAGACAAAGCGCCAGACCATTACCTGTACCCTGGGAGATGAGTGGTGGAGTGGAAAGAAACAGAGCCGCAGTGAGGTTTAAGTACCTATTGAGGGCGGGCCAGCTTAATTGATTAATCCAAGGAGGAACGCATGGTGACACGCAAGCTTGCGCATGCGCGATGAATGCGGAAGTACGCGCATGCGCAATAGCAGAAGGAACCAGTGAGATGAAGCGCATGATGAGATGCAAGCAACACGGAAGTGCGCGCATGCGTGGTGGCAGGAAAGGGAGCGGTGAGACGGGGTGACCCGGATAGAAGCTCCATAGAAACTGAAGTAACCTCATCGTGTCTAAAAGGAAACAAAAGAAGGAATATGAGTAACAGTAATAATGTGATTACTTATTTAAGAAAAGACTGGAAAATTGTAATAACATTTGCAAGATTACACAAAACCGTGTAAATACCTTAGCGTACTATATATTAATGCAAAAATTACCCATATTCAAATAAAACCAAACATAGGACGGACGCCATATCTCCTGCTCAGTAATAATCATACTCCCTATTAAGACCATTAGGGGAAAGAGTATTAAGCGTATGAATCCAATAGGATTCCCTGTTTTTTAATTTCCAACCCTGTCACCTCCTCGTCTCAATGGAGGAACATGCTCCAATACTTGAAAACGAAGTTGGGACACTGTGTGTCCACATTGTGTGAAATGATGAGGAATTGGTAACATAGTCATCCCACATCGAATGGTGGATTTGTTTCCCTATGCGGTCTCGGACATGCTGGGTAGTCTCCCCAACATATCCGAGACCGCACGGACACTTTATTAAATAGATAACAAATGATGTGTCACAAGTGAAAAAATCTTTTATTTGAAAAACCTTCCCAGTTCGGGGATGTGTAAATTGACTACCCTTAGTCATATTTGAGCAATGGGGACAATGAAGACACGGATAATTACCCTTCTTGGGTGTCGAAAGAAAAGTCTGTCGAGACCGAAGAATCGATGATCCAATGTCCGCTTTGACCAAAAGGTCACGGAGATTAGGGGAACGTTTATAACTAAATAAAGGAGGAGTAGAGAATTCAGTAATTTTCGGATATGATCTCTGCAACACTTGCCAGTGTCTAAGAATGATATTCTTGATAATTGGATGATATGGATGGAATGTATTAACAAAGGAAATTAGAGGACCCACTCTCCTAGGTTTGCGAGTTGGATGTAAACTCTCCTGAAAAGCAGATTTAACAATTGACGCGGGATAACCGCGCTGGAGAAATTTTAGTGACATCTCTTCATGCCTCTGTGAACGCTGATTCAACATTGTAACATTACGTGATACTCTTTTATGCTGTGAGATTGGCAGGGAATTTTTCAAATGTCGTGGATGGTTACTAGTGTAATGTAAAAGGCTATTACGATCTGTAGGTTTCACATACATGTCAGAAAGAATTCCGCCTCCTTGGTCCAAATAAATAAGAGTATCAAGAAAATTGATACAAGATGCATCAACATGTTGAGTAAAAGAAAGGCCAGTGACCCTGGTATTTAAATACTGAAATAATTCGTCGAAAAGCGACTGAGACCCAGTGAAAACAATGAAGATGTCATCGATGTATCGTTTATAAAACGCTACGTGATTGCGGAACAGCTGGTGGGTATACACAAAAATAGACTCAAAATGAGTCATATATATGTTTGCGTACGGTGGGGCGACATTAGAACCCATCGCTGTGCCTTTGATCTGAAAGTAAAATTGATCCTGAAAAAGGAAATAGTTTTTATGAAGGACAATGGACAAAAGGTCAAGGCAGAAATCTTTCTGAACTGAGGAGAAATCACTATATTGATTCAAAAACCAAGTGACCGCTGAGATACCAAGGGAGTGGTCAATGCTTGTATAAAGGGAATTGACATCCAAAGTGATAAGGAGCGAGCCAGGTGGGAACGGACTAAGAGTCTGTAGCTGATGTAAAAAATCCCCCGTATCACGTAAATACAAAGGAGTTTTAGAAACCAAAGGTGATAAGATACGATCCAGCGTTATTGCTAGAGGTGATAACAGAGAGTCAACAGCAGCCACTATAGGTCGTCCAGGTGGATGCCACAAATCTTTATGTATTTTTGGCAAAGTATACAAGACTGGAGTGACAGGATTGACTTTGTTCAAATAAGTCGCCAATTTGGAATCAATAATTCCTAAACTGAAATAACGTTGGATCATATCTAAAATATTTTTCTTGATGTTTCCAGATGGATCATGTGATAATGGTAAATACGTGGATTTATCAGCTAATTGGGTTTTAATCTCAGAAACATAATAGCTCCTGTCCATCACCACCAAAGACCCGCCCTTATCAGCTGGTTTTATTATGATTGCTGAGTTATTCTGAAGAGACCGCAATGCTTGGGTTTCACCAGGAGTAAGATTTTTCTTAATCCGCAACTCCCCATTTTTAACAGTATGAACAAATTGGTCCACATCTGATTTAACAAGAGAAATGAAGGTCTCAGCGGGATGGTAGGTTCTCGGAGGCATGAAACTACTGGGCATTATTAAGTTAAGTTTGCTGAAGGAAAATTGAGTATCAAGCTGAGAGTCTGGCAACACAGGGTTCTGATCTAGAGATCCTTGACTAAAATGAACCTTGAGTCTTACCGATCTATAAAATTTGTTTAATTCTTGTTCAAGCAGAAAAGAATCAAAATGAGGAGTCGGACAAAAGGATAGACCTTTTTGTAAAACCGGAGACTCTAGGGGGGAGAGGGTGTAGGAGGAGATATTGAAAATGAGGTCCGTCCTACTTGTGATCTCGTTGTCATGCGATCCCCCAACAGTTGGTCTCCTCTGCCCCCTTCTCGTCTTCTTTGTGAAATTACGCGACGTGGTCCTAAAAAAGGTGCCTGATGTGATTCCATATCACTACCAGAACTTGCAGAAGAGGAAAAGGCAGTCCTGGGCTGGAAACGTCTGCGCTGAGGAGGCTCACCGCACCGCCACCTGTATACTTGACCACGTTTGTAGTCCTCCTCATCACGTATAAACTTATTTCGCTTCCGTTCTTGGAGAATTTTCTTATAATCCGAAATGGTTGAATCCATTTTGGACTTCATATTTGATAGATCAGTAGGAGAAAATGTATTTGATAGCTGTCCTTCCTTTATTACGTGTAATTTCCCCTGAGCACCTTTTTCAGTGAGCCGGACTTTCACTCAGTGTTTTTGCATATTTTTGGCCTGAGCTCCTGACGTACCATATCTACTATGGCTTCCAATATTTTTTCTTATAATGAAGAAGAATTATCTGCTATTCATTCAAGAGTTACTACTTCTGGTCAATTTTTGTTTACTCCAAGTGAAGAATCCCGGACTAAGGAATATGAGCGTGAGTTGAGACGCCAGGTAGCCTTAGAGCTCCACCTCATTACACTTGCTGAATATTATAAGGTCAGAAGGATACCACGTGGTTTGCGTGTATCATTGCGACCCACATTGTTTTCCGACAACCAGGATTTCTGTACGACATTTGAACATATTTTGAACAAATGCTCATATGATTTAATGACTCTTACGATTGATTATCTACATAAAGAATTAGCTACTATTTCAAGTCAAATATCATCTATTGAAGGACATCTATCAAATACATTTTTTCCTACTGATCTAGCAAATATGAAGTCCAAAATGGACTCAACCATTTCGGATTATAAGAAAATTCTCCAAGAATGGAAGCGAAATAAGTTTATACGTGATGAGGAGGACTACAAACGTGGTCAAGTATACAGGTGGCGGTGCGGTGAGCCTCCTGAGCGCAGACGTTTCCAGCCCAGGACTGGCTTTTCCTCTTCTGCAAGTTCTGGTAGTGATATGGAATCACATCAGGCACCTTTTTTAGGACCACGTCGCGTAATTTCACAAAGAAGACAAGGAGGGGGCAGAGGAGACCAACTGTTGGGGGATCGCATGACAACGAGATCACAGGTAGGACGGACCTCATTTTCAATATCTCCTCCTACACCCTGTCCCCCCTAGAGTCTCAGGTTTTACAAAAAGGTCTATCCTTTTGTCCGACTCCTCATTTTGATTCTTTTCTGCTTGAACAAGAATTAAACAAATTTTATAGATCGGTAAGACTCAAGGTTCATTTTAGTCAAGGATCTCTAGATCAGAACCCTGTGTTGCCAGACTCTCAGCTTGATACTCAATTTTCCTTCAGCAAACTTAACTTAATAATGCCCAGTAGTTTCATGCCTCCGAGAACCTACCATCCCGCTGAGACCTTCATTTCTCTTGTTAAATCAGATGTGGACCAATTTGTTCATACTGTTAAAAATGGGGAGTTGCGGATTAAGAAAAATCTTACTCCTGGTGAAACCCAAGCATTGCGGTCTCTTCAGAATAACTCAGCAATCATAATAAAACCAGCTGATAAGGGCGGGTCTTTGGTGGTGATGGACAGGAGCTATTATGTTTCTGAGATTAAAACTCAATTAGCTGATAAATCCACGTATTTACCATTATCACATGATCCATCTGGAAACATCAAGAAAAATATTTTAGATATGATCCAACGTTATTCCAGTTTAGGAATTATTGATTCCAAATTGGCGACTTATTTGAACAAAGTCAATCCTGTCACTCCAGTCTTGTATACTTTGCCAAAAATACATAAAGATTTGTGGCATCCACCTGGACGACCTATAGTGGCTGCTGTTGACTCTCTGTTATCACCTCTAGCAATAACGCTGGATCGTATCTTATCACCTTTGGTTTCTAAAACTCCTTCGTATTTACGTGATACGGGGGATTTTTTACATCAGCTACAGGCTCTTAGTCCGTTCCCACCTGGCTCGCTCCTTATCACTTTGGATGTCAATTCCCTTTATACAAGCATTGACCACTCCCTTGGTATCTCAGCGGTCACTTGGTTTTTGAATCAATATAGTGATTTCTCCTCAGTTCAGAAAGATTTCTGCCTTGACCTTTTGTCCATTGTCCTTTATAAAAACTATTTCCTTTTTCAGGATCAATTTTACTTTCAGATCAAAGGCACAGCGATGGGTTCTAATGTCGCCCCACCGTACGCAAACATATATGTGACTCATTTTGAGTCTATGTTTGTGTATACCCACCAGCTGTTCCGCAATCACGTAGCGTTTTATAAACGATACATCGATGACATCTTCATTGTTTTCACTGGGTCTCAGTCGCTTTTCGACGAATTATTTCAGTATTTAAATACCAGGGTCACTGGCCTTTCTTTTACTCAACATGTTGATGCATCTTGTATCAATTTTCTTGATACTCTTATTTATTTGGACCAAGGAGGCTGAATTCTTTCTGACATGTATGTGAAACCTACAGATCGTAATAGCCTTTTACATTACACTAGTAACCATCCACGACATTTGAAAAATTCCCTGCCAATCTCACAGCATAAAAGAGTATCACGTAATGTTACAATGTTGAATCAGCGTTCACAGAGGCATGAAGAGATGTCACTAAAGTTTCTCCAGCGCGGTTATCCCGTGTCAATTGTTAAATCTGCTTTTCAGGAGAGTTTACATCCAACTCGCAAACCTAGGAGAGTGGGTCCTCTAATTTCCTTTGTTAATACATTCCATCCATATCATCCAATTATCAAGAATATCATTCTTAGACACTGGCAAGTGTTGCAGAGATCATATCCGAAAATTACTGAATTCTCTACTCCTCCTTTATTTAGTTATAAACGTTCCCCTAATCTCCGTGACCTTTTGGTCAAAGCGGACATTGGATCATCGATTCTTCGGTCTCGACAGACTTTTCTTTCGACACCCAAGAAGGGTAATTATCCGTGTCTTCATTGTCCCCATTGCTCAAATATGACTAAGGGTAGTCAATTTACACATCCCCGAACTGGGAAGGTTTTTCAAATAAAAGATTTTTTCACTTGTGACACATCATTTGTTATCTATTTAATAAAGTGTCCGTGCGGTCTCGGATATGTTGGGGAGACTACCCAGCATGTCCGAGACCGCATAGGGAAACATAAATCCACCATTCGATGTGGGATGACTATGTTACCAATTCCTCATCATTTCACACAATGTGGACACACAGTGTCCCAACTTCGTTCTCAAGTATTGGAGCATGTTCCTCCATTGAGACGAGGAGGTGACAGGGTTCGGAAATGAAAAAACAGGGAATCCTATTGGATTCATACGCTTAATACTCTTTCCCCTAATGGTCTTAATAGGGAGTATGATTATTACTGAGCAGGAGACATGGGGTCCGTCCTATGTTTGGTTTTATTTGAATATGGGTAATTTTTGCATTAATATATAGTACACTTAGGTATTTACACGGTTTTGTGTAATCTTGCAAATGTTATTACAATTTTCCAGTCTTTTCTTAAATAAGTAATCACATTATTACTGTTACTCATATTCCTTCTTTTGTTTCCTTTTAGACACGATGAGGTTACTTCAGTTTCTATGGAGCTTCTATCCGGGTCACCCCGTCTCACCGCTCCCTTTCCTGCCACCACGCATGCGCGCACTTCCGTGTTGCTTGCATCTCATCATGCGCTTCATCTCACTGGTTCCTTCTGCTATTGCGCATGCGCGTACTTCCGCATTCATCGCGCATGCGCAAGCTTGCGTGTCACCATGCGTTCCTCCTTGGATTAATCAATTAAGCTGGCCCGCCCTCACTAGGTACTTAAACCTCACTGCGGCTCTGTTTCTTTCCACTGCACCACTGATCTCCCAGGGTACAGGTAATGGTCTGGCGCTTTGTCTCTCTATGGGAATTGCTTCCTTTTTTCCTTATTTGACCGCTATGTTTTTACTTTCCAGTTTACCTTAATTGTGGCACTTGCTTCCTATATCCTCACTAGGATCTCCTATCTTTATGCCATTTAAGGTAATTTAATCAGTTTATTGTTACATATGGATGTATTCCTTTGGTATTTCTTGTTCTACTCTTGTCCCATAGATATATTATGCCATATTATGTTATTAGATACCATCTTCTTTATAGGGAGATCTTGGTGTGTATATATATGGAGAATTCCTTTATACTCATAGAAAAAGTTTTTCCTCTTTTGTTTGTTTCTAATATATGGGCCTTTATTTTAGATAAATATCCTTATCAAGTCCAACGATATTCTTCACAAGATATACATATTTCCAGGACTTAATTAGGTATATATGATGTTACCATGATTTATATGGATATGATTGATAATATCTTATGTATTTATGGTACTAATAATTGTATATATGTTTATCTCTTTATTTAGTTTTGAAAAAGGCAACTTTTGCCGAAACGTCAACTAATAAAAAACTGAATAAAAATTATTATTTCAAGTTTCACCTAGTGTGCCGGGGTTTTCTATATTTTTTATTACGTGTAATTTCCCCTGAGCACCTTTTTCAGTGAGCCGGACTTTCACTCAGTGTTTTTGCATATTTTTGGCCTGAGCTCCTGACGTACCATATCTACTATGGCTTCCAAAATTTTTTCTTATAATGAAGAAGAATTATCTGCTATTCATTCAAGAGTTACTACTTCTGGTCAATTTTTGTTTACTCCAAGTGAAGAATCCCGGACTAAGGAATATGAGCGTGAGTTGAGACGCCAGGTAGCCTTGGAGCTCCACCTCATTACACTTGCTGAATATTATAAGGTCAGAAGGATACCACATGGTTTGCGTGTATCATTGCGACCCACATTGTTTTCCGACAACCAGGATTTCTGTACGACATTTGAACATATTTTGAACAAATGCTCATATGATTTAATGACTCTTACGATTGATTATCTACATAAAGAATTAGCTACTATTTCAAGTCAAATATCATCTATTGAAGGACAGCTATCAAATACATTTTTTCCTACTGATCTATCAAATATGAAGTCCAAAATGGACTCAACCATTTCGGATTATAAGAAAATTCTCCAAGAATGGAAGCGAAATAAGTTTATACGTGATGAGGAGGACTACAAACGTGGTCAAGTATACAGGTGGCGGTGCGGTGAGCCTCCTCAGCGCAGACGTTTCCAGCCCAGGACTGGCTTTTCCTCTTCTGCAAGTTCTGGTAGTGATATGGAATCACATCAGGCACCTTTTTTAGGACCACGTCGCGTAATTTCACAAAGAAGACGAGGAGGGGGCAGAGGAGACCAACTGTTGGGGGATCGCATGACAACGAGATCACAGGTAGGACGGACCTCATTTTCAATATCTCCTCCTACACCCTGTCCCCCCTAGAGTCTCAGGTTTTACAAAAAGGTCTATCCTTTTGTCCGACTCCTCATTTTGATTCTTTTCTGCTTGAACAAGAATTAAACAAATTTTATAGATCGGTAAGACTCAAGGTTCATTTTAGTCAAGGATCTCTAGATCAGAACCCTGTGTTGCCAGACTCTCAGCTTGATACTCAATTTTCCTTCAGCAAACTTAACTTAATAATGCCCAGTAGTTTCATGCCTCCGAGAACCTACCATCCCGCTGAGACCTTCATTTCTCTTGTTAAATCAGATGTGGACCAATTTGTTCATACTGTTAAAAATGGGGAGTTGCGGATTAAGAAAAATCTTACTCCTGGTGAAACCCAAGCATTGCGGTCTCTTCAGAATAACTCAGCAATCATAATAAAACCAGCTGATAAGGGCGGGTCTTTGGTGGTGATGGACAGGAGCTATTATGTTTCTGAGATTAAAACTCAATTAGCTGATAAATCCACGTATTTACCATTATCACATGATCCATCTGGAAACATCAAGAAAAATATTTTAGATATGATCCAACGTTATTCCAGTTTAGGAATTATTGATTCCAAATTGGCGACTTATTTGAACAAAGTCAATCCTGTCACTCCAGTCTTGTATACTTTGCCAAAAATACATAAAGATTTGTGGCATCCACCTGGACGACCTATAGTGGCTGCTGTTGACTCTCTGTTATCACCTCTAGCAATAACGCTGGATCGTATCTTATCACCTTTGGTTTCTAAAACTCCTTCGTATTTACGTGATACGGGGGATTTTTTACATCAGCTACAGACTCTTAGTCCGTTCCCACCTGGCTCGCTCCTTATCACTTTGGATGTCAATTCCCTTTATACAAGCATTGACCACTCCCTTGGTATCTCAGCGGTCACTTGGTTTTTGAATCAATATAGTGATTTCTCCTCAGTTCAGAAAGATTTCTGCCTTGACCTTTTGTCCATTGTCCTTTATAAAAACTATTTCCTTTTTCAGGATCAATTTTACTTTCAGATCAAAGGCACAGCGATGGGTTCTAATGTCGCCCCACCGTACGCAAACATATATATGACTCATTTTGAGTCTATGTTTGTGTATACCCACCAGCTGTTCCGCAATCACGTAGCGTTTTATAAACGATACATCGATGACATCTTCATTGTTTTCACTGGGTCTCAGTCGCTTTTCGACGAATTATTTCAGTATTTAAATACCAGGGTCACTGGCCTTTCTTTTACTCAACATGTTGATGCATCTTGTATCAATTATCTTGATACTCTTATTTATTTGGACCAAGGAGGCGGAATTCTTTCTGACATGTATGTGAAACCTACAGATCGTAATAGCCTTTTACATTACACTAGTAACCATCCACGACATTTGAAAAATTCCCTGCCAATCTCACAGCATAAAAGAGTATCACGTAATGTTACAATGTTGAATCAGCGTTCACAGAGGCATGAAGAGATGTCACTAAAATTTCTCCAGCGCGGTTATCCCGCGTCAATTGTTAAATCTGCTTTTCAGGAGAGTTTACATCCAACTCGCAAACCTAGGAGAGTGGGTCCTCTAATTTCCTTTGTTAATACATTCCATCCATATCATCCAATTATCAAGAATATCATTCTTAGACACTGGCAAGTGTTGCAGAGATCATATCCGAAAATTACTGAATTCTCTACTCCTCCTTTATTTAGTTATAAACGTTCCCCTAATCTCCGTGACCTTTTGGTCAAAGCGGACATTGGATCATCGATTCTTCGGTCTCGACAGACTTTTCTTTCGACACCCAAGAAGGGTAATTATCCGTGTCTTCATTGTCCCCATTGCTCAAATATGACTAAGGGTAGTCAATTTACACATCCCCGAACTGGGAAGGTTTTTCAAATAAAAGATTTTTTCACTTGTGACACATCATTTGTTATCTATTTAATAAAGTGTCCGTGCGGTCTCAGATATGTTGGGGAGACTACCCAGCATGTCCGAGACCGCATAGGGAAACATAAATCCACCATTCGATGTGGGATGACTATGTTACCAATTCCTCATCATTTCACACAATGTGGACACACAGTGTCCCAACTTCGTTTTCAAGTATTGGAGCATGTTCCTCCATTGAGACGAGGAGGTGACAGGGTTCGGAAATTAAAAAACAGGGAATCCTATTGGATTCATACGCTTAATACTCTTTCCCCTAATGGTCTTAATAGGGAGTATGATTATTACTGAGCAGGAGACATGGGGTCCGTCCTATGTTTGGTTTTATTTGAATATGGGTAATTTTTGCATTAATATATAGTACACTTAGGTATTTACACGGTTTTGTGTAATCTTGCAAATGTTATTACAATTTTCCAGTCTTTTCTTAAATAAGTAATCACATTATTACTGTTACTCATATTCCTTCTTTTGTTTCCTTTTAGACACGATGAGGTTACTTCAGTTTCTATGGAGCTTCTATCCGGGTCACCCCGTCTCACCGCTCCCTTTCCTGCCACCATGCATGCGCGCACTTCCGTGTTGCTTGCATCTCATCATGCGCTTCATCTCACTGGTTCCTTCTGCTATTGCGCATGCGCGTACTTCCGCATTCATCGCGCATGCGCAAGCTTGCGTGTCACCATGCGTTCCTCCTTGGATTAATCAATTAAGCTGGCCCGCCCTCACTAGGTACTTAAACCTCACTGCGGCTCTGTTTCTTTCCACTGCACCACTGATCTCCCAGGGTACAGGTAATGGTCTGGCGCTTTGTCTCTCTATGGGAATTGCTTCCTTTTTTCCTTATTTGACCGCTATGTTTTTACTTTCCAGTTTACCTTAATTGTGGCACTTGCTTCCTATATCCTCACTAGGATCTCCTATCTTTATGCCATTTAAGGTAATTTAATCAGTTTATTGTTACATATGGATGTATTCCTTTGGTATTTCTTGTTCTACTCTTGTCCCATAGATATATTATGCCATATTATGTTATTAGATACCATCTTCTTTATAGGGAGATCTTGGTGTGTATATATATGGAGAATTCCTTTATACTCATAGAAAAAGTTTTTCCTCTTTTGTTTGTTTCTAATATATGGGCCTTTATTTTAGATAAATATCCTTATCAAGTCCAGCGATATTCTTCACAAGATATACATATTTCCAGGACTTAATTAGGTATATATGATGTTACCATGATTTATATGGATATGATTGATAATATCTTATGTATTTATGGTACTAATAATTGTATATATGTTTATCTCTTTATTTAGTTTTGAAAAAGGCAACTTTTGCCGAAACGTCAACTAATAAAAAACTGAATAAAAATTATTATTTCAAGTTTCACCTAGTGTGCCGGGGTTTTCTATATTTTTTATTACGTGTAATTTCCCCTGAGCACCTTTTTCAGTGAGCCGGACTTTCACTCAGTGTTTTTGCATATTTTTGGCCTGAGCTCCTGACGTACCATATCTACTATGGCTTCCAATATTTTTTCTTATAATGAAGAAGAATTATCTGCTATTCATTCAAGAGTTACTACTTCTGGTCAATTTTTGTTTACTCCAAGTGAAGAATTCCGGACTAAGGAATATGAGCGTGAGTTGAGACGCCAGGTAGCCTTGGAGCTCCACCTCATTACACTTGCTGCATATTATAAGGTCAGAAGGATACCACGTGGTTTGCGTGTATCATTGCGACCCACATTGTTTTCCGACAACCAGGATTTCTGTATGACATTTGAACATGTTTTGAACAAATGCTCATATGATTTAATGACTCTTACGATTGATTATCTACATAAAGAATTAGCTACTATTTCAAGTCAAATATCATCTATTGAAGGACAGCTATCAAATACATTTTCTCCTACTGATCTAGTGTTTTTGCACTGTGCTTCTTTTGTCCTCAGCATAAATTGACATGTGGCGCAGCTTCCCTAGCTGCAGCATATCAATACATCGTGTGCAGAATTATTAGGCAAGTTGTATTTTAGAGGATTTTTTTTATTATTGACCAACAACTATGTTCTCAATCAATCCAAAAGACTCATAAATATCAAAGATTAATATTTTTGGAAGTTAGAGTGGGTTTTTTTAGATTTGGCTATCTTAGGAGGATATCTGTTTATACAGGTAACTATTGCTGTGCAGAATTATTAGGCAACTTAAAAAAAACCAAATATATTCCCATCTCACTTGTTTATTTTCACCAGGTAAACCAATATAACTGCACAAAGTTTAGAAATAAACATTTCTGACATGCAAAAACAAAACCCCAAAAATTAGTGACCAAGATAGTCACCTTTCTTTATGATGACACTCAACAGCCTACCATCCATAGATTCTGTCAGTTGCTTCATCTGTTTACGATCAACATTGCGTGCAGCAGCCATCACAGCCTCCCAGAAACTGTTCCGAGAGGTGTACTGTTTTCCCTCCCTGTAGATCTTATATTTTATGAGGGACCACAGGTTCTCGAAAGGGACAGACCTGGAAAGGGACAGACCTGGAAAGGGACAGACCTGGAAAGGCACAGACCTGGAAAGAGACAAACAGGGAAAGAGACAGATAGAGAGACGGAGAAAGAGACAGACGAGGAAAGAGACAGACAGACACAGAGATACAGAGATAGCGACAGAGATACAGAGATAGAGACAGATAGACTGATACAAAGACAGACAGAGATAGAAATAGACAGAGACATAGACACAGACAGACAAGGAAAGAGACAGACAGACGGCGACACATAGACAGAGACTGGGAGAGAGACAGAGAAACAAGTACTATCCCGGGCAACGCCCGGGTACTACAGCTAGTATGCTGATGTATGTAAAGCGCTGTGGAATTAATAGCGCTATATAAATGAATAAATATTATTATTATTATTATTATACCTGTAAAGAGAAAAATCAGAAAAACTGACAATTTTGCAGTGGTCTCTTAATTTTTGAAAGAGCTGTATATACTATTTAAACATAGAAAACAAATTTCTACCTCCAAAGTTTTATAGTTAATTAATATTACAAATTAGCAATGCCATGCAATATTATGAAGAAAGAAAAAATAGATGTGATGACTCTTAGAGCTCCTGCAGATGTCCATACAAATCGCTTCGATCTACAACCTCAATGCATGGACTGGCCACGGTTCTCCTGACATGACCGTCAGTGCCTCAAAAAATATGAAAAGCTGTTATACTCCAGTCGGGAGACCCATCTTTCAGTCTGTGCATTGCAGTCCAAGATCAGAGCGATCTGCACTGATGTCTGCATGACCCCTTAATCTCAGAGCAAATAACGAACTCAGTAAATCAAAAACAATATATTTAAGTTGTTTGCTTCTGTATACCCATTCATCCCAAATTTTCATACATTATCCATTCTTCTGGACCAGTTAATGTTACAGATAGAGGATTAGAATTGATTTACGATTAAAAATTACGGCAACATATCATTGATCAAGGTATTAAAGCTCTTTAAAACATTTATTGAAACGTAAGCATGTACTGTATATGTAAATAAATATTTAGCTTATTAAACATGTTGCCCTTTAAATCATTATAACCATTAACAAAGGCTTATCAGATTGAAATAGGCATATGACAATGCTTACTGTAGAATGCCACGGTGTTATACAGGAACCTCTTATGTAGAAACAAAAAGTAATAAATGTCCATTGCATTTTTGTTTTATTTTTATTTATTTTTTTTAAGATTTTATGCTAAGACTGCCACCTAGTGGCCAACTATAAGTTCACAATTTATCAGAATATTGACAAGAAGTTTAAATGAGAAAAGTAATAAAAGCGAGGGTGGGAAAAACATATTAATTGCTTTTCTTGCTTTGTAATTTCATGGGTAAGTAGAGCAGGCATTGATCTCCAACCATTTAAAATCCCACTTGTCTTTGAACATCTGCTTTTGACATTGCACAGTTTCTTACAAGTTACACCCTTCATTTAAATTCACCATTGCTGAAGTGCGATAAAACATCTTGTATAGTCAGATGTTTGAGAACACAGTGCTAACCCTTAAGTGTCCACAGTCAGCTCACACAAATCTGTGACACATTGTATTGTTTTGTATATTGCATTATAAGTAGAGCCTTTCTGCTTTAAAATAAATTTCTAAACAATAAATATAAGTCACTGAATCATTTCTACTTTTTAGAAGTTGACGCACATTCTATTCACCTGTCATGTTCACTGTATCTGCTTAGAAGGCCTCGGTTCCACTTGCGCATAGCTTTTGGTATGAGAGCATCGGAAGCGATATGCTAATGACTCTCTCCTGCGGGTGTGAGCCGAGGGTCGTGAGACTGTGATCTGATCTTGCGATCGGATCACAGCTGCAGAGAAGAGGGAGCGAACACTTTCTCCCCATCTCCTCTGATGTCTGTCTCTGTGTATATCACATTGCACTCAGATGTGCAGTGCGATGTTTCACACTTGTATGGATGTGTGTGAGCTGAGACTCACTGCCAAACGCAGCATGCTGCAATTCAGTTCTCATGCCAATATGGCATGAGAATTCAATCTCAGATGGACGCTGCCCCATAAGTTTGCACTAGAGTGAGAGCAATCCGATGCCCTAAGCAGTATTAATCACCCTGGAACTGCAGCCTAATCCTCATATTAAAGGTCTCCTAATCCACTTACTGCTAAGTTATATGCTGCCATATGCAACACTTTGACACTATATAGGAGCGGCATACAAAAACATAGCTAGACTTCTACTATATCTACTGAAGAAGAGATCTAAAGGCCAAAATAATTTTCATTCTAAATTCATATGCTAAAAATCCCTAGTACCTAAACTATTTACTACCACTGTGTACCTGACAGGACTCCAGGGGAATCACCACGGTGTTTCACCCATGCTCAAAAACCACCACTCTTCTACTATTTCTGGGATCTAGACCTCCTGCTATAGAAGGATATCTACCCATGCTGTCTCCCTTGTAAAAAGACCCGGTTATATAAGGATACAAATGGCCCCATTGCACCTTATGCATTCCTAAAATCTTTATTTAATCTATGAACATTACCTGGAAGCACAGCAGAAGTAACTGTGTACAATATAAACAAGAGCATTAAATCTCTTTACCTGAAGACACAATAGGACCTTACCTACAACCATACTTACCTATATATGCCACAAGTTACAGGTGGTTGCTATAAAATACTACTTATGCTTGAAGCTATCATACTACTACACGGGCATCTGTTGCACAATCTTATCGATATCTGTTTTAGATAAATAATCCCCTGATAAAGACCCATATCTGGGTCAAAACGTTAAATTCGGATAAGCTCTATTTTTTCAATTATTTTCCTGTGAAATATTTTTTCCACCATATTAAAGCATTGAAAACAACCATTTTTTTATTTTCTTTATTTTCTGAAGGTGCTATAGTCTATACTCAAAAGAAGGTATTGATGAGTGAACCCGTGGATAACCGGGTTCACCAAACCAGCAGCAACTGAATAAAAAAAAAATCGAGTTCGGAAGCCAAACTTGACGCCGAACCCTACATAAGTCTAAGGGACCCGAACTTATGTTATAAAATGGTGTTAATATGGCTAGGGGGGCTGCAAAAGTAAATAAGGAATAAGGCAAGTCTGCTACACTTACCAACCTTCCCTGCGAATGTAACACTGATTCCAGGTCCGATCATTAGCTTTCATACATATTCACTGCTTCTCTAACCCACTCTGAGTCCTGGTATCTTTGATTGATTACAGTCAGCCCACGCCCTCACCCTCTATGACAAATTATGTAATTGGTTGGAATCACACATGCTGTCTATGTCCCTATAGTGGTCTAAAATTAAATAGATAAATAAAAAAAGGTGCAGGGTCCCCATATATTGATACCCAGCATAGATACAGTGTGGAAAAAAAGTATTTAGTCAGCCACCAATTGTGCAAGTTCTCCTACATAAAAAGATGAGAGAGGCCTGTAATTGACATCATAGGTAGACCACAACTATAAGAGACAAAATGAGAAAACAAATCCAGAAAATCACCTTGTCTGATTTGGCAGATTTTATTTGCAAACTATGGTGGAACATAAGTATTTGGTAAATAACAAAATTTCATCTCAATATTTTGTTCTATATCCTTTGTTGGCAATGACAGAGGTCAAACGTTTTCTGTAAGTCTTCACAAGGTTGGCACACACTGTTGGTGGTATGTTGGCCCATTCCTCCATGCAGATCTCCTCTAGAGCAGTGATGTTGTGGGCCTGTCGATGGGCAACACAGACTTTCATCTCCCTCCAAAAATTTTCTATGGGGTTGAGATCTGGAGTCTAAGCCACTCCAGGACTTTCATATGCCTCTTATGAAGCCACTCATTCTTTGGCCTGGCGGTGTGCTTGGGATCATTGCCATGCTGAAAGACCCATCTTCAATGCCCTTGCTGATGGAAGGAGGTTTCACTCAAAATCTCACGACACATGGCCCCTTTCATTATTACATGTACACGGATCAGTCGTCCTCGTCTCTTTGCAGAGAAAAATCCACAAAGCATGATCAGCCACTCCCATGCTTCCCAGTAGGTATAGTGTTATTTGGATGCAACTCAGGATTTAGTCTCCTCCAAACACGACGAGTTGTGTGTCTACCAAACAGTTCTACTTTGGTTTCATCAAATCATATGACATTCTCCCAATACTCTTCTCAATAATCCAAATGCTCTCTAGCAAACTTCAGATGGGCCCGCACATGTACTGGCATAAGCAGGGGAACACATCTGGCACTGCAGGATCTGAGTCCCTGGCTGCATAGTGTATTACTAATGGTAGCCTTTGTTACGGTGGTCCCAGCTCTATGCAGGTCATTCACTAGGTCCCCCCGTGTGGTTCTGGGATTTTTGCTCACCGTTCTTGTGATCATTTTGAACCTATGGGGTGAGATCTTGCGTGGAGCCCCAGATCGAGGGAGTTTATCAGTGGTCTTGTATGTCTTCCATTTTCTTATTATTGCTCCTACAGTTGATTTCATCACACCAAGCTACTTGCCTATTGAAGATTCAGTCTTCCCAGTCTGGTGCAGGGCTACAATTTTGTTTCTGGTGTCCATCAACAGCTCTTTGGTCTTCCCCATAATGGAGTTTGGAGTGTGACTGTTTGAGGTTGTGGACAGGTGTCTTTTATACTGATAAGTTAAAACAGGTGCCATTACTACAGGTAATGAGTGGAGGACAGAGGAGTCTCTTAAAGAAGTTACAGGTCTGTGAGAGCCAGAAATCTTGCATGTTTTCAATGACTAAATACTTATTTTCCACCATAATTTGAAAAATAACTATTGTCATATCAGACAAGGTGAGTTTCTTGATTTGTTTTCCCATTTTGTCTCTCATAGTTGTGGTCTACCTATGATGTAGGCCTCTCTCATCTTTTTAAGTGGGAGAACTTGCACAATTGGTGACTGACTAAATACTTTTTTTCCCCACTGTATAGTAGATAGCTACAGGCTGCAGCCTCCAGCTTTGTGCGTTATCTTGGCTGTGTATCAAAATATGAGGAAACCCATGTGGCTTTTTTTAAATTATTTTAATAAATAATTTTATCAAAAACTACATGCGGTCCCCACCAATTTTGATACCCAGCCAAGATAAAGCTGGCAGCTGGGGGATGGTATACTCAGCCTTGGAAGGCCCATGATTATAGGGCTCCCCCAGCCTTAAAATAGCAGCCCGCAGCCACCCCAGAATTGTCGCATGCATTAGATGCAATGATTCCGGCACTTTACTCAGCTCATCCCGATTGCCCTGGTGTGGTGGCAATCAGGGTAATATAGGGGGTTAATGACAGCTGTGCTTTGTCAAAAATCACAGCTGCCACTAAGCCCTGGATTACTAATTGGGAGGGGTCTATGAGATCCACCATTAATTACCCTGTAAGTCAAAAGAAATAAACACAAAACAGAGAAAAATCCTTTAAAAAAAAAAACAAAAACACCCTCTTTCTCAAATTTATTATCCTCCAAAACACCCAGGTCCAAGGTAATTTACACCACGATGTCCCACGACGATCCTGGATATGCTACATCCTGAAGTTGCAGCTTAAGGGCACATTAGAGAACATGACTGCCGGCTGCGATTTCAGGTAGACTGACTGAGCCGAAGCTGTGAGTGATGACGTCACTGAGTTTGCCTGCACTTATGTCGCCCCAGGGATGCTGGTCCTCTTCAGGGACGCCACAGGGCTTCTTCAGTATGGCAACAGGTACTGTTAGTTTTGTATATGTCGTGACGCCACTCATGGCTTGCGGTCAGGGATGTGGATGACCACCACTGCAGATTTTATGAATGTCTGGGGCTGATGGGGTCTGCAGTCAGATGTTTCAGCCTCTCTTTAGTGAGGCAGGGCCCAGGGGCTCGGGTGAGCAGGGTAGCGGATCCCATAACTCAGGCTGAGTCCAAAAGTCTTTTTAACTGTTTTTTACTCACTTTGATATTGCTGTGAGCTGACCCGGGTGTTGCTGTGATAAACCAGGTAGTACCAGGGGCTCCTTCGGGCCAGACTGTGGGTAACCTGTTAGCTCGCCTTCCTAGCACTCTGTGTTCGGATAACCCCCTGACGTGAAGTACCATGGGGGTTTATCCAGGGAGTCGCAACTGCCTTTTCTCCCCTGTGTTTGACCTGTTTGCCGGCAGCGTACACAAGGTAAGATGGCTTCAGGCTCTGTCTCCTTATGGGTCCCTGCGTTGCTGCTGAGGCTCGGACTCTGTGTGGTTGGTGAGGTACTTTTAGTTCCCCTCACCGGCAGGTTTAGCAGATAGTTAAACTGGAGTCTGCTCTAGGGACCTGTACCCTGTACATGCCTAATCACCAGGAGCACCTCTTTACTCTGACTACTTGGTGACCATTCTCCCCCGCTGTCACTACACCGTGCAGGGTCTGACTAGTGTGAGCGCGCATATCTGCCTCACGACCACCACGCTCCACCACCCGACTGGCACTCTTCTCTTCCTGGCAATCTCTGCACTTTAGCTCTCAGCCCCTCCGCTACATCCCTTGACAAGAATTGAAGGCCAGACCCCTCCGGAGACTGTCCAAGGGTCCCATCTAATGGTGTAGGAGAACTGGTTGCTATGTGTCTGTGCGTACACACCTCATTCTGGCCCTTAGGATTACCTGGAAGTACTGTCCCAGCATGGGTGCAGTACTCAGTGGTGCCTGACCTGGTCAGGGGCGCCACACACTCCCAGCTGGAGGTTCTCCAGATAAAAAATGCATCAAAACTCACTACAGCTTTGGTGCATTTTTTTGCCAGCAGATGCAGGTTTGCTGTAAGAATTTGGAATATAAATTCCAGCACCAAATCTGCATCTCCTGGCAGAAAACCACACAAAAACTTTGGTTTTGAAGCCATTTCAGTGCAGTTTTCTGCCAGGAGATGCAAATTAGGTTCAGAAATCTAACGCAGACATTTCAGCATCAAATACTCTGCATGTGGCTGGAACCTGCACAATGCAGCATGTGACGTACTACAATATTTTTACATTCATTTCTTGAAATACACTGTAAATGCTGGAAGGAAATTTTCTTTAGGCCCGTTTCACACGTCAGTGAAAAACACTGACGTTTTTCACTGGCGTGTAAAACACGCACATATCCCTCCGTGTGCCGTGAATTACGGCACACGTGGGTTGTCTAAGTGCAATCCGGGCTCCGTTCTCCGTGGCCCATGATTTCACTTAGAAATCAACTCACCTGTGCCCGCTCCCGCTGTCCTTGGTGCTGATCGCTCCCGCGGTGCAGCATCCGGCCGGCGCTGACCCCCGCAGCAGCTGCTTCCGGGTCGGCTGTGTCGTGCATCATGAATATGCGCGACAGTAATGAGCCGGCTCTGAAGCAGTAAGCTGCACGGGCTGCAGAGAGCGCGGCTGAAGCCGGGTGAGTAAAAATGTTTTTTATTTTAAAAGCACGTTTTTTTCTGGCACGTATTTCACGGACCACACCACTGCGTGGTCCGTGGGACATCAGTGATGCCAGAAAAAAATGGACATGTCTCCGTGCGGCAATCACGGACACGCGTGAACACTGCACGGAGACATGGTCAGTGAAACATCACTGACGTGTGAGCAGACCCATTCATTATAATGGGTCTGCGTATGTCAGTGATTCTGGTACGTTTAAAAAAAAGCACAAACGTACCAGAATCACTGACATCTGAAACAGGCCTTAGACTGTGTAATTCTCAATTTGTGACCAGGCACAAGATTATAATATCCCTGAAGTACTTTGTGCTTCTTGGAGAACCTGCACTTTCCTGCTTTTGGCCTACTACAATATTACAAGATTCTTATTCTTAAATCCTCTCTGCTGTAGGGAGGCCTACATTATTCACAGCATAATTCTCCATCTGTGACCCACTACAACATCAGCTTACAGCTTTCCTGACATACGTTGTGCCTCTGACCTCTTATAAGATTGTGACATTCCTCTGCTGAATTACTCTATGATGCTGGGAGACAGTTCCTCTTCTATGAAACTCTCAATATGTGGCCACCTTGACCTTGGTAAGGTCAGTACACTCCTCTTCTGAAATGCCCTCTGATGGTGGGAGACAGCACTTTACTCTCTCCATTTGTCTCTGCTCTGCTACATCTGACTATCTCACCCAGCTGTAGCAGAGTTGAGATGGTAAGATGTAACATCTCTGACTGTTTCTGCTCTGCTACATCTGATCCACCATCCCTGCTCTGCTACTTCTAACCTTCTCAGTTTTGCTACTGCTAAGAGAGAGGGTGAGGTAGCAGAGCAGAGTCCTTATCCTAAAATTTGAAGTGTACCAAGCCTCATTTGAATACATTCCTGTGTCATATCCATCATCTTGCTTTCATCATTCCCTTATAAGCAATTTCCAAACAAGTAATTTATATTAGGCCTCTTTCACACTTCAGTAAAAAACACAGACATTCTTTACTGACGTGTAAAAAAACGCCTATGTCCCTCCGTGTGCCGTGATTCACGACACACGGAGGTTGTCCATGTGCAATCCGTGATACGTGATCCATAGTCCATGATTAAACATGGACTTTACTCATCTGTTACGTTCCTGCTGTCCGTGGTGCTGAACTCCTCGGCTCTGCAGCATCCACCCACCACTCTCTGCAGCTACTTCCGGGTCGGCTCTGGCTGCATTGACGAATATGCATGAGCTGGCCAAGAAGCTGCAGAGAGCACGGGCTGCAGAGAGCGTCGCTGAAAAGGTGAGTATAAAATGTTTTTTCTTTTATATGTACGTTTTTTTCTGGCACGTGTTTTACGGATCACACCATAGTGTGGTCCATGGGACATCAGTGATACCAGAAGAAAACGGACATGTCTCCATGCGGCAATCACAGACATGCGTGTATGCCGCACGGAGACACGGTCAGTGAAAAATGACTGATGTGTGTGCAGACCCATTGATTTCAATGGGTCCGCGTATGTCAGTGATTCTGGTACGTATGTCAGTGATTCTGGTACGTATAAAAAAAACCACAAACATACCATAATCACTGACGTCTAAAACAGGCCTTAATGTGTAAGAATAAAACTCCTCTACAAGCAAACTGTGCTCTGACTGTAAATCTGTTTTTAGCATTGTGACAATGGCAGCAGACAATATTTTATAGATGTGTTAGGTCTCAGATCTCTCCTAAATTTCTTGTGTGTTTCTGCAGTTCTTCCTCCGTTCTTGTAAGTGCCAAGCCACTCTACTCTGATCTTCTTCATTCATTTCCTACTTATCTCATATACATTGTATTTTAAATTACTCCTTCCTTAAGTGTTATAAATTATATCAACTGTCAGAATGAGGGGGTGAAGTCTATAATAGATTTTCAATGCAACAAATCTGAAAAGAGATAATTATTTCTAAGAAGACTAAGGTCAATGAAAACGTGGCCAAAAGTTCTGCCTGAGTTTGATCTGTTGGTTAGTGGATTTATTGGTGAAACATTTCTACCTAATAATGTCTATGTAAATATGCAGGGAAGTGTCTCCTTTAGCAAACAGTGTTTAAAGGAGCCAAAGTTGCCGCAGACAGAACGCTAATATAAGAGAACAGAGCTGCTGCGCTGTATATCCTCAGGCTGTTTAGAGGCACAACTACATAAGGATCTGTAAATAAGCTTCAGTTTATGGATATTCTGTTTTTTAAAGGTTTGGAAGATTTGCTAATGCCATTAAAAACATTAGTCTTTCTTTAGCTTGTGAGTCCTCTGTGGATAGAGAAAGAATTTGTTACCGTGGCAAGATAACTTGAAGGCCATAATAATGAGCTGTGATCGTTCATGATTCATCCTGCAGACATAGCTGAGACTCCATAGCCCATCTTTCCTTTTTTTAATATGTTGCTTTCACAAAGCAATAGATCTGTAGAGCTTAGTGCTAACTTTTCACCACCTTTAATATTACTTACTAATGTAGCACATCTGTATGAGTAACTTTCCAATACTCAGGATTGGACTGTGCTAACACCCAAACTTTCCTAATTAGGTACAGATGTGAAATGATAGTGATGGTTTGATTACACACAGCATTAATATGTACTATAAATTACATAACAGCATACAACATATAAGAAGAAAGCCACTTACTTTTTATTTTTGTGTTTTAAACAATGTTTTTAACAAGCAAATCTAATATAATGAACAAGAGTTCAGCTGGGGACTCAGAGGTTTTGGGAGTAAAAATCTAGGATCAAAACAAAATGATCAAATACTGTGCAATAAGTAAATAAGTATTAGTACATGTAAATAACATAGGGTAATTAGTTGACCCTATTTTGATCAAAAGAGTGTAAAAGTCATCCCACTGCGACAAGGTACACTCAATCAGGATGGTCTCTAACTCTTGTAGTTCATCTGGCTTTCTGTCAGCAGACCTCAAAATACACAATGGCAGAGCAGGACACAGGCCTGACTGTTTTGCACCTGCCTATGATAATCTACAGTAGCATGTAAACGTTTGAGTACCCCTTGTCAAAATTACTATTATTGTGAACAGTTAAGCAAGTTGAAGATGAAATGATTTCTAAAAGGCATAAAGTTAAAGATGACACAATCGCTTTGTATTTATTTGCTCCGTGACCTGTGATGTTCGGAGATGTCAGGTCAACTTCTAGTTGACCAAGGTAACCAGATATTCCCAATATAAACAATTATTTATTATTACATTAAAAATTCCACACCACAGTGTAAACCAAACATGTGATCATTAGATCATGTACATATAATACATTCCAAATGACAGTAAGATGTAAAAGGTAGACAAGGTTCACAATCAATTTAGAGCATAGGACTTAACTTAGGCTGTAAATATAGTATTAGTTCAGCACCAAAGATTTGGAGCATGTCAGTCCATAAGGTCCAAGCACATGTATGCTGTCGCTCTTTCAGAAGTCCTTTTATTATAGGTGAACCATCCACTTTCATGTCATGCAAACATTCCACCTCAGTAACTCCACCTCGACGCGTTTCCCCACACGGAGAGTGTGGTTCATCAGGAGGCTATGAGGTTAAATACATTTAATCAGCATAAAGATACATAAAGGTACACAGTTTGAAAACATTATCACAATGGCATGAACAGATAAGAAGCCAATGATGCATTAGTACTTGCCCAGAATGATATGGAGATTAGGTGTGCAGGTCCATGGCGTCAGGTAAGCAGGATCAGCAGTGGTACAGGTAATACTGTGCAGATGACCACCACAGTCCAAGTGATCGCCATGGAGCTGCACCACCATGTGTGGTATATATATATCATACATTATCTAATACACCTGAGGGCACAACAGGGCGGATGCTAACGGAATATCCGGTGCACGCCCCCAATATGACAATATAGATAAAACCCCTAAAAGGACTTCTGAAAGAGCGACAGCATACATGTGCTTGGACCTTATGGACTGACATGCTCCAAATCTTTGGTGCTGAACTAATACTATATTTACAGCCTAAGTTAAGTCCTATGCTCTAAATTGATTGTGAACCTTGTCTACCTTTTACATCTTACTGTCATTTGGAATGTATTATATGTACATGATCTAATGATCACATGTTTGGTTTACACTGTGGTGTGGAATTTTTAATGTAATAATAAATAATTGTTTATATTGGGAATATCTGGTTACCTTGGTAAAATTATAATATTCCCGGGACGTTTTGATCCAATTTTTATGCCAACTTCTAGTTGACCTAACATCACCGAGGCTGGCCCCAGTCTCGGTGATTGACTGCTCTGTGGGCAGCGTTTCCCCACTCATCCCAGCCCAGCATTTCCCTGCTTTCTCCTTCACTGCGCCAAAAGCAGGAGCAATACTGGGTTGTAACGAGCGTTGAAACGCCGCCCACATCCCAGTCAATCACAGAGACTGGGGCCCGCCTTGGTGATGTCAGGTCAACTAGAAGTTGACCTGACATCACCGGACATCAGAGGTCACGGAGCCCGGGGGTCACATGATGGGTATGAGTGGACTGCACTAGTGATGATCACAGGCAATGCTGCCAACACAAGGTGTTTGAAAGAAGCCTTATTTCTCAATGTTTTATCGATGTGGCTTGGAAAACTAAGTAGTGAACCACCTCTTTAATTAGCCTATTAGGGTTATGGATTGTTCACAATTATCATTAAGAAAGGCCCGGTGATGCAAATTTCACAGCTTTATTAAACCCAGCCTCCCCTAACCTTGTGTCAAACAAAGCAGCTGTAGGATTGCTAGAGGCAAATCAGAACCCAATTCTTGACTGCATAAGATCTTCAGGAACATTTTTCAGACTCTGAAGTCAAGGCACAGTGTTCTACTACACACCTTCACAAATATGGCCTTCATGGAAAATTCATCATGAGAAAACTTCTCCTGGGTCCTCACTATAAAATTCAGCATCAGAAGTATGGTAAAGAACAAGCCTGATGCATTTTGGAAACAAGTCCAGTGGGCCGATGAGGTTAAAATAGAACTCTTTTGCCATAACGTATGTGTGGAGAAAAAGGGCACAGAATTTCAGGAAAAGAACATCTTGCCAACAATTGAGCATGGGAGTGGATCAATCATGCTTTGGGGTTGTGTTGCAGCCAATGGCATGGGGAACATTTCACGAGAAGAAGGAAGAATGCATTTGTGCCGCCCCGGCGCAGACCGGGGTGCTCGGTTCTGGGATGGTAATGGCTCGAGGGGTCCGAACCCGGGCTCAGCACTTGCTCTGATCCTTGAAAGGGGGATTATTTACAGGGGAGAAGTTTGTGACGCCACCTTCAGGTTGCGGTAATGAGAGTACCGCCGCTGCTGGAAGGAGTAGCGGGGAAGATGGTGGGGAGCAGCAAGGTGTCAGTCCCTCCACAGGTAGGGAAGGCCCCGGCCTCTGGGGTTTTTGGTGAGACGTTTGGGAGCGCAGGGTGCCGGGGAACTAGGGTACTCACTGTGGGTAGTTGTGGTGCAGGATGAGGATTATAAAGCAGACACTCACACTGATGATACACCAAAGACTCTTTGCATCACAGTCTCCACAGGGAGGTTCATGTCGAGCGCGATAACACCTGCTCCTGTCGTACGGCCGATATGTGGTGATCGCTGCCGTAGTGAACATTATTGCTACGGCAGCGTCATGAGCACATACCTGCTCTGCGACGTCGCTCTGGCTTGCGAACGCCTCCTTTCTAATGGCAGGCATCCAATAGAAGGGGAGGGGCGGAGATGAGCGGGACGTTACATCCCGCCCACCTCCTTTCTTCCTCATTGCCGGTGGACGCAGGTAAGGAGATGTTTGTCGCTCCTGCGGTGTCACACATAGTGATGTGTGCTGCCACAGGAAAGACGAACAACATCGCTAATAAGCAGAGAACAATTTTTTGTTTCAGGACGACTTCTCCGCGGCAAACGATTTTGACCACTTTTGCAATCGTTTAAAGTCGCTCATAAGTCTCACACACTGCGATCTCGTTAATGAAGCCGGATGTGCATCACAAACACCGTGACCCCGACAATAATTCATTAACGATATCCTAGCATGTAAAGCCCGCTTTAGGGTACTTAGTTTGCGCTATTAAAGCAAAAGAGCTTTCCTCGGGTAGGTGCAAAACAGTCAGGTTTGAGCTCTGCTCTGTCCCCGTGTATTATGGAGTCTGCTGACACATAGCCTTGTGAACTATAAAGGCTGCTTTACACCAGACAATCTATCGTGCGATAGATCGTCGGGGTCACGGTTTTTGTGACGCACATCCGGCATCGCTGGTGATGCCGGCCTGTGTGACACCTCCTAGCGACACAGGATCGCTCACAAATCGTGAGTCGTGTACTGCTCGCTAGGTTCCATAATATCGTTTAATTTAGTTGTTTATCGTTTCCAGGGTAGCACACATCGCTCCGTGTGACACCCCGGGAACGATGAACAGCAGCTCACCTGCGTCACGCGGCCGCCGCCGGCTATGTGAAGGAGGGAGGTGGGCGGGATGTTTACGTCCCGCTCATCTCCGCCCCTCCGCTTCCATTAGCCGGCGGCCGTGTGACGTCACTATGACGCCGAACGTCCCTCCCACTCCAGGAAGTGGACGTTCGCCGCCCACAGCGTGGTCGCACGAGAGGTAAGTATGTGTGACGGGGGTTACTGACTTTGTGCGACCCGGGCAGCGATTTGCCCGTGACGCAAAAAGGACCGGGGCGGGTACGATCGATTGTGAAATTGCACAATCGGTCGTACCGTGTAAAGCAGCCTTAAGAGTTAGGGTACATTATGAGTGGGAACACCTTTAGGATAAGTTTTACACTCTTTTGATCAAAATAGTGTCAACTAAGTACTTTATGTCATTTATATCTACTATTACTATTTACTTACTATAGGGCATTTACTCTTTTTCAAAAGGACACAGTGTAAGGCCTGCAACACACATCCGTGCTGCCGGTACGTGTTTGCCATTTTTTGCACGTACCGGCGGCACGGAGACACATTTAGCAATGCTACCCTATTGTAGCAGGCACACACACGTAAAACCACACGGAACATGTGTCCGTGTGCGTTTGTACGTGTGTGCGTTTTTCTAACAGCATCACGGGTGTCACACGGCCCGCACACGTACCACACGGGTGTACTGTGGATGCGGTCCCGTGTGACATGCGCCGGAGAAAACACACGTGTTATTGAAAAAAAAAAAACATTTACTCACCTTCTCCAGCCCTCCTGTCTCTGCCGCTGCTGCCACTTGCTGCCGACCGCCGCTCATTATTCTCATTTAATATTCACTTCACTGCCTGGCAGCAGCATCAGCGGGGAGACGGCAGGGCTGGAGAACCGAAGATCGGCACCACGGACAGCAGCGCGGACAGCAGGAAGGACCACGTGAGTATGTAAATTACCGGTTCTATGTGTGCTATCGCGGATAGCACACGTAGAACACACGTGGCCCGCACGTACCAGAGACACGTACTTACCTGCACACAACTCGCAGGGGAAATACGTGTCTCTCGGCACGTGCGTGATTTTCACGTGAGTGTGGCAGAGGCCTAAATGTGCATCTACACTTTGAACTTTTACCAAAATATGTCCGGCTCATTTTTTTGGTTTTGCTTTAAGTTTTGGTAGTGGCAAGGGTGTACGGAACTATATGTCATTAATGAAGGATGAGGTTAGGACTCTTTTTTTAAATCTGCATTACCCATAATTCCTTCATGCCCAAAGGTCCAGACAACTCACAGTTCACTGCATAGTAGACAAGCACACTTGCCACTTTTCAAGGGCATTGCACTGGTAAAAAAAATCATGTGAACTTCTATTTTTTGGATCTATTGTAATATACACTAACAATTTGGTTATTGACAGATTATTTACATATCCTTCAAAAATTAAACTGCTTTCAACAGTTGACCTTACACTTTATGCTATATGTTACACATATACTCTGCATACATTACCCCAATATTTAAAGGGAGTCTGTCAACCACTCAAAACTGTATATAAGGGAGGGCAGATACTTGAAATGTAAATCAATCAACACCTTTATATTTTCTATCTGCTGTTGCTTTAGTAATTAGCTTTTTTAATTCATGTTAAATGAAGCATTCAATGCTCTTTGTGTGAGAGTTTAAGAAGCCACTGTTACCTTAGGTTGTTTCTAAGCCCAGCACTAGCCAAACAGTGAGTTACTAATTAAGTAAAAGACACTTGTGTTGGGCAGAGAAATTAGTTCTGGAAGCAGAGGTTTTTTATCTGCTCTGTCAAAACCATATACAGTGGAACCTCGGTTTACGACTAACCCGGTTTGCAAGCATTTCACTATACGAGCAAAGATTGCTGTAAATTTGTAACTCAGTTTACGAGTAAGCTTTGCTGTACGAGCAAATACTCACCGCATATACTTCCGGTTCCATACTTTAACCACGCTCTGACTCACTTTTGAAGTCCGCACAAACACACACAAACACGCACAAACACACATAAACACACACAAACACGCACGCACACACACACACATATTATGCTCACTTTACCTTCTGTTCCATCGCCGGCTTCATATGGTTCTTGTAGTTCGCCGGTACAGGATGTGTATCGGGTAACTATCGAGACAATGGAGGAATTTCCGCTGTCAGCCGCTACTCAAAGGCCATGAACCATGAGGCCGGAGATGGAACGGAAGGTAAGGTGAGATGAATATGTGTGTGTGCATGTGTGTTTGTGTGTGTTTGTGCATGTGTGGACTGGCACAATATAGGACCAGGATGAGACATTGAACAAGTTCTGGAACGAATTGTGTGAGCTTGCATTTATTTTCCTATGAGAAATGTTGCTTTGCTAGATGAGTAACTTGGTTTACAAGCACACTTGTTGCGGACGAGGGCCAGACCGTAGCTAAGGGGATGCTCGGGGATGCTCGGATCTGGGGCTTTACTGTGGCTCGAGTGGGAACCGGACCCAGGCTCGAGCAGCGGTCCTCTGCCCACAAGTGAAAAGGGTATATTTACAAGGGAGATTGTCTGTGACGCCACCCACGGTGTGTGGTGAGGTATGGCACCACTGCTGCTGTTGTGGGACACCGAGGGGTGATGGGATGGCAGCTGGATGTTAACCCCTCCATGGGTAGGGATGGATGCCCCAGGGCCCAGTGTATTATGAAGGGTTGCAGGGAGCAGTCTTTAGGAGGCAGGAAATATTGAACTTACAGTTGGTAGTCGTAGTGCTGTATACGGCTGTACTGATGTGGAGGGTCAGTAACCACAGAGTCCTTTTGTAAACCAAACTGCCGGTGTCCGGGAGCCATGGGAAACTAGTGTCTGGGTTCCACACACGGTGCAATGAGCAGGGGTCCCTTCGTAGTCTGCTTAACTCCTCTGGTTGGAACGGAGAGTCCACTCCCTGCACTAGTCCGGGTTCCCGATCACAATGCCGGCGGGCCACTACCCTGCCCCGGTCCACTTCGGGTCCTTCCTAATGCCTGACTTGTTCCCGCAGTCCAGGCGCTCCAACCCCTGACCACTCTGCTTCTTTCTCTGCAGACTCCTTCGGCACACAGCTTGCTCTTTTTATTTCTCTCCAGCAGCCCAGGAGACACACACCTCACTGCTCTGCCTCTCTCAAACAACTGACCTCAATTCCTCCCCTCCTGTTCTCTTCAGTTCTTACCCTGGGGGGAGGGGGCGGCTGCTCATATGCAGCATATGGGGTGTGTGTGGAACTACCAAGGAGGATGCACTCTTCTCTGACTACCTGGCTAGGCCAGGGCATCACATTCCCCCTTGGTTAAACACAGCCCGTTCGCGGGCTGTCTGGGCACTGACTTTTTTTTTATTTTTAACTGCTTCTGCAAATTGGAAAAGATAACAAGTAAAACATATAAAACATTTTTTTTTTTTTTAATGTTGCAAAGAGTCCTTCCCGCCAGTCCATAAAACAACATTTTTACAACTGCTGCCGCTCCCAATACAGGGCATGGGTTCCGTGCTCCACGTCCTGCTCAGGAGCCAGGCCCACTCGGATGCCCTCGGCACCGGCTACAACCAGCTTCGCTAACTGCCGAGAGCCCAAATGGTCAGTGGCTTGCTCTGCTTCCCCACAGGTGCACTCCGGCTGCTCCTCAGCCGGGATGGGACACTTGGGAGCGGCTGGCGCTGCAGCTGGGGAAGACTTCAGGACAGGTGCTGCCTTCATTGCGGCCAGGCGGACTGCCGGAGCCGATGTCATCACCGTTGCGGCCGGCCGGACTGCCGGAGCCGACATCATCTCTGTTGCGGCCGGGCGGACTGCCGGAGCCGGATGGAATGTCCTCAGGTTTGCAGCCCGCTGTGACATCTTGCCGCTCTTTTGGGTCCAGGAATGAAATTTTGCAGAGTCCTGGTGTCCCTGCACTTTACAGTTCTGGTTACATGCCGCAGTCTCTCCACCCGCCCCCCTTGGTCTTTTGCGAGCACTCTCTTAGCTCCGCTCTCTAGTTTCGTTTTTGGCCTCAGGGTCTCCTTCCGGCCGTGTTCCCAGGGGGCGGGGCCTCGGTTTCACGACTCTTTTCAGGGAAGAGGACGCTGGGTTGTCCTTTTTCGTGCCTAAAAATGGTGGCAAAATGGCGGCGCTTCAGAATTTCTGCAGCGGCGCACCACCGACAGTCCAGAACAAGGCGCAAGTCCACCAGGTAGGTGAATGGGTTACAATCCTTTTCGTGACGCCAAATTGTTGCGGGTGAGGGCCAGACCGTAGATAAGGGGCTGCTCGGGGATGCTCGGATCCGGGGCTTTCATGTGGCTCGAGTGGGAACCGTACCCGGGTTCGAGCAACGGTCCTCTGCGAACAAGTGAAAAGGGGATATTTACTAGAGATGAGCCGTCCCCCTGGCGTTCGAGTTCGGTTCGGTTCGTCGAACGGAGGCCCCGTTCGACGAACAATCGATGAACCGTTCGACAAACCACTCGAACCCTATTGAAAACAATGGGAGGCAAACACAAACACATAAAAACACATTATACATGTACACATACAGTTAATAAAAATTGCCATAATACATACAGGTCCCCGCAACGCGTCATGCACTCTGTCTCCCGCCGCTTTGCCTTCCAATAATCGCTGCGTCCTCCCTATAATCAGCACTGATGATAGGACCTATCGTGACGTCAAAATAGCATGTGACCAGTCACGTGTCTATTATCTCATTGGTTATAGACTGGTCACATGGCTAGACGTCATGCTAGGTCCTGTCAGTGCGTCTCTCCGGTACGCAGTGATCGTTCCAGCATCTCCTTCCCCGTCCATGCATGTGGGCGCTCTTTACAGAGTCAGCCCACATGCAAGGACTAGATGCCACAGCCGGTGAATTTCGGCATCGGGAATCACGTGATCAAAGCACCGTTGCTATGGTAACCCGCCTGTCAGTGGTGACATCACCGCTGACAGCACGCAGCTTCTGCTCACTCACTGAGTAAATAGACTGCACGGGAGCAGCAGTGTTCTTCCTCCCATGCAGTGCTGTCTGATGTAGCAGAGCTGCATGGGTTGAAGGAGAAAGAAGACAGAAGAGCAGGATCGTGGAGGGATGACAGGGAGTAATAAACATGGAGTCTCTAAGTGTGTCTGTGTATTTATTTCTATTGAAGTATTTTTTCTCTCTGTGGTGTCTTTTTTTTAACCCTTTATTGGAGATTCTTAATGGCCGGGTCAAACTTGCCTGACATTAACAATCTCTGGCTTAATACTAGCTAGTAAAACAAAGCTAGTATTAACTCATTATTACCCAGCAAAGCCACCCGGCTTCAGGGCTGCTGGAAGAGTTGGCTACAGCGCCAGATGATGGCGCTTCTATGAAAGCGCCATTTTCTGGGGCGGCTGTAGACTGCAATTCGCAGCAGAGGTGCCCAAAAAGCTTGGGCCAACCTGTGCTGAGGATTCCAGTCCACAGCTGCCTAGTTGTACCTGACTGGACACAAAAATGGGACGAAGCCCAAGTCAATTTTTTTTTTAATTATTTCATGAAATAATTAAAAAAAAGGCTTCCCTATTTTTTTTACTTCCCAGCCGGGTACAAATAGGCAGCTGGGGGTTGGGGGCAGCCGTACCTGCCTGCTGTACCTGACTAGCATACAAAAATATGGCGAAGCCCACGTCATTTTTTGGGGGGGCAAAAAACTCCTGCATACAGTCCTGCATGGAGTATGCTGAGTCTTGTCGTTCTGCAGCTGCTGTCTGCTCACCTGCATACACTAGTGAATGGAGCATGCTGAGCCTTGTAGTTCTGCAGCTGCTGACTTCTCTCCTCCATACGGACAGACAACAGCTGCAGAACTACAAGCCTCAGCATACTCCATCCAGGACTATATGCAGAAGTTTTTTGCCCCCCCAAAAAATTATGTGGGCCTTGCCATGTTTTTGTATGCTAACCAGGTACAGCAGGCAGCTACGGACTGCCCCCAACCCTCAGCTGCCTATTTGTACCCGGCTGGGAACCAAAAATGAAATAATTAAAAAAAAAAAACTGACTTGGGCTTCGCCCAATTTTTGTGTTCAGCCAGACACAACTAGGCAACTGGGGATTGGAATCCGCAGCTCAGAGTGCCCAAGCTTTCTGGGCACCCCTGCTGCGAATTGCAGTCCGCAGCCGCCCCAGAAAATGGCGCTTTCATAGAAGCGCCATCTTCTGGCACTGTATTCAACTCTTATTGGTGACGGGTGGCTTGCTGGGTAATAATGGCGTTAGGGCTAGCTGTATATTATCAACTGGCCCTCAGCCCGAAATTCATGGTGTCACGCCAATATTAGGCATGGCCACCATGAATTTCTAGTACAGATAAAAAAAAACACAACACACAGAAAAATATTTTTATTAGAAATAAAACACGACACAATTAGTGACTCCATCTTTATTGAAATAAAGAACCCACCTCCGCAGTAATCCTGGGTCAAGGGTTCCGAGCCGTCCAATCCGGATCCAATATCATCTGTTCGGTTTGCTGGAAGGCAAAGCGATCAGATGATGTGTTAGGTTCAAGGGCCTGAATCACATGACACAGCAGCTGATTGTATAAACGGCTTTTATACAATCAGCTGATGCATCAGTGCAAAAAAAAAACAAATAAAAAACTACACACTTCTGTGCAGACTCCTGTCCGACAGCATCAGCTGATAGTTTAACTGGCCGGGCGGTAAAAAGCCGGCCTCACCGCTTGACTTATAGTGTCAGCTGATTCCGTCAGGTGACCACCTCAGCTGATCATCGCCAGGTCTGAGAGCAAGAGAGAGAGAGAGAAAAAGAGAAAAATAGAGACTAAGAAAAAGAGAGAGAGAGAAAGAGAGAGAGAAAAAGAGAGAGAGAAGAGAGAGAAGAGAGAGGAGAGAGAGAGAGGAGAGAGGGGACAGAGAGAGGGAAAAAGAGAAAGAGAGAGATTGAGAAAAAGAGAGAGAGAGAGAGAAGAAAGAGAATTGAGAGAAGAGAGAGAACCGAGAGAGGTGAGAGAGGAGAGAGAGAGATATAGAGGAGAGTGAGGAGAGAAAGAGAGGAGAGAGAGGAGAGAGAGAAGAGAGAGAGAAGAGAGAGGAGAGAGAAGAGAGAGAGGAGAGTGAGGAGAGAAAGAGAGGAGAGAGAGAAGAGAGAGAAGAGAGAGAGGAGAGAGAAGAGAGAGAGTAGAGAAGAGAGAGAGAGGAGAGAGAAGAGAGAGAAAAGAGGAGAGAAGAGAGAGAGGAGAGAGGAGAGAGGAGAGAGGGGAGAGAGATAAAAGAGAGAGAGGAGAGAGAGGAGAGAGAAAGGGGAGAGAGAGATAAGAGAGAGAGGTAAGAGAGAGAGGAGAGATTGGAGAGAAAAGAGAGAGAGAAGAGAGAGAAGAGAGAGGGGAGGGAGAGGAGGGAGAAGAGAGGAGAGAGGAGAGAGAGGGGAGAGAGGAGAGGAGAGAGAGGAGAGAGAGAGAGAAAGGAGAGGAGAGAGAGGAGAGATAGAGGAGAGAGAGAGAGGAGAGAGAGAGAGAGGAGAGGGAGAGAGAAGAGAGAGAAGAGAGAGGAGAGAGAGGAGAGGGAAGAGAGAGAGGAGAGAGAGAGATGCAGCCTCATTCCGTGAACTGCTCCGATTTTAGATGTGTGTCCCGCGGCTCACAGATGATGTCCGGCTCCTCCCCTCAGTGCATAATTAAATTATAATTATAAATATATAATAATTATAATTTAAAATTAGAAATAAATTAAATTCTTTACCAGGATGGCCAGTACTCGAAATCGTGAACTATTGCTTCTTATATGTGAGCTCTATCCATTGAGCCACTTGCTCTAATGAGAAACATAGGCAGATTTGGTAATCTTGATGTCTACATTGCAGAGTGAAGTCTGGTGACAGCGCGGCTCACTTCAGGTGCTACGTGGAGATGACACAGATCACTCCCTGTCATCTTCATGTAACAGAGCTGACAGCGTCGTGTGGATTACTTGGGACCTGGATTGTTGTTTGGGGATTTTAATAAAAAGGTAAATGAGGTGTTTTTTTTTGTCTTTTATTCCAAATAAAGGATTTTTCGCTGTGTGTGTTTCTTTACTTTCACTTACAGTTTAATCATGGAAGGTGTCTCGGGGAGATGCCTGGCATGATTAACTACTTATTACCCCGATTGCCACTGCACCAGGGCAATTCGGGATGAGCAGGGTAGAGTCCCGGGACTGTCAAATCTAATGGATGCGGCAATTCCGGGTGGCTGCTGGGTGATATTGTTAGGGTGGTGGGCTCCCCATAATGTGGCGCTCCCCATCCTGACAATACCAGCCTCCAGCCGTGTGGCTTTATCCTGGCTGGTATCAAATATGGGGGGAACCGCATTTTTTTATTTTTTTTTTATTTTACTGCATGATGTAGACCCGCCCGCCGGCGGCTGTGATTGATTGCAGTGAGACAGCTGTCACTCAGCGTGGAGATATGTCTGACTGCAACCAAACATGAGCGCCGGTGGGCGGGGAAAGCACGTAATAACTAATTGAATAATGAAGCGGCAGCCATTTTCAAAAGAGGAAATGCTGCTGGATATTTGTGACAGCCGTGCAGCGAGACGCCCGTGATTGGGGAGTTGGAAAGAGAGAGGGATTGTGCTGGGGATGCAGTACGCATGCAGATATGAAAGGTGCACATATACTTACTGGGAAAAGCCACGCTCGAACTCGAACCGTTCTCGAACGTAACTAGAACTGCCGAACTTTTACCAAATCGTTCGAGTTCGTTGAACGACTCGAACACCCCCCAAAATCACTCGAACATGAAATTGGCAAACCTCGAACCTCAAACATCGCTCATCTCTAATATTTACAAGGGAGATTGTCTGTGACGCCACCCACGGTGTGTGGTGAAGTATGGCACCACCGCTGCTGTTGTGGGACACTCAGGGGCGATGGGATGGCAGCTGGATGTTAACCCCTCCATGGGTAGGGATGGATGCCTCAGGGCCCAGTGTATTGTGAAGGGTTGCAGGGAGCAGTCTTTAGGAGGCAGGAAATAGGGAACTTACAGTTGGTAGTCGTGGTGCTGGATGAGGCTGTACTGATGTGGAGGGTACATCCAAACTGCCGGTGTCCGAGAGCCGTGGGCGAGTAGTGTCTGGGTTCCACACACGGTGTAATGAGCAGGGGTCCCTTCGTAGTCTGCTTAACTCCTCTGGTTGGAACAGGGAGTCCACTCTCCTGCACTAGTCCGGGTTCCCGTTCACGATACCAGCGGGGCACTACCCTGCCCCGGTCCACTTCGGGTCCTTCCTAATGCCTGACTTGTTCTCGCAGTCCAGGGGCTCCAACCCCTGACCGCTTTGCTTCTTTCTCTGCAGACTCCTTCGGCACACAGCTTGCTCTTTTTCTTTCTCTCCAGCAGCCCAGGAGACACACACCTCACTGCTCTGCCTCTCTACTACAACTGACCTCAACTCCTCCCCTCCTGCTCTCTTCAATTCCTATCCTGGGGGGAGGGGGCGGCTGCTCATATGCAGCATATGGGGGTGTGTGTGGAATTACCAAGGAGGATGCACTCTTCTGTGACTACCTGTCTAGGCCATGGCGTCACACACTCCCAGAGCGGATTGTTTTTGTAAACCAAGGTTCCACTGTATATAAATAAAAACACAAATTACATGGGAATGCAGCAACAGATAAAAGATAAAAAGGTGAAAAGTAGATAAAAAGATGTTGATAGATACAGCATTCCAAGACCTACATGCAAATAAATCATGTTAACGGACAAATTACCTTAACCGATATCTCTCTTAGATATTCACCTATTTTTATGATATCTATATCCTTTTTATTTTTGTTTCTCCAGGTACTTAGCCCTGATCTGTATAGCTGACATCATAGAAACTGTAACTGACACATCAGCAGGCCCCACACCAGGATCTGGGAAATTGCATGACCCTGGAATTGTTGACTCCGGTCTTTCCATACTCCACCCCTCCTTTCCCAATTCTTATCTAAAATGACTGCACAGACACCAATTTTTCTTTGGATAATTTTGGCCATAGCAGCCATTTTATTGAACAGAAATATATAACAAATAAAAACATTGCAATATGGTAGGGTCCTTGAAGCTACAAACCCTGGTGATTCCTACCAACCGAACCATAAACACCAACTTGCCCCCAGCCGTTACCCACACTGGCTCAGGAGCACCAAACGGTAAGGGTTAATCCTCTGTTAACCCAAACCACCCCCAGGGACCCCGACATACCCCGTCGGGAATCCCCACAAAATCACCAGGTGACCAGCCATTCTGCCAATGAGGGGATCCATACCCAGATGGATTCCCCAAACCAATTTTTCAACCAACTTCAAGGACCCACCAATAAAAACCGCCACCCAGCCACTACGACCCGTAAACAACCCCGCACCCCACCCCTTGAACATACCAAACATACCCCAACATATGAGGGAGGGTGGGTGGGACTTTCACTTCTGTCCCCACGAGCGGGAAATGTGCCGCTCCTCCCCCTGCTCATTGTTTTATTTTAAAAACGGGCTCGCTCTCTCCCCCTCCCCTCATGACACCTTGACCTCCCCACCAATCAAGTGTCATGAGGGCCTCCGCAAATGCCCCGGGGGGAGGGGGGGGGGCAATGCTCCGTCCCTTCTTGACCCTGGAATTGTTGACTCCGGTCTTTCCATACTCCACCCCTCCTTTCCCAATTCTTATCTAAAATGACTGCACAGACACCAATTTTTCTTTGGATAATTTTGGCCATAGCAGCCATTTTATTGAACAGAAATATATAACAAATAAAAACATTGCAATATGGTAGGGTCCTTGAAGCTACAAACCCTGGTGATTCCTACCAACCGAACCATAAACACCAACTTGCCCCCAGCCGTTACCCACACTGGCTCAGGAGCACCAAACGGTAAGGGTTAATCCTCTGTTAACCCAAACCACCCCCAGGGACCCCGACATACCCCGTCGGGAATCCCCACAAAATCACCAGGTGACCAGCCATTCTGCCAATGAGGGGATCCATACCCAGATGGATTCCCCAAACCAATTTTTCAACCAACTTCAAGGACCCACCAATAAAAACCGCCACAACGAGGGCACCTTGATAACCTTCAAGTGCCTGAGACCCCCCGCAACCGCAGTGCCCTCTCGATACCTCCTTGCAGGCCGAGGGCCCATAAATCAATCCCCACCGCATTTAAGTGCACCCCGTCTGCCAACCAGAATTCCTCTTCCGTCCTTTCCAACTCAACGTGCCTTATCGCAACTCCCCCATTCCGAGTAACAAACTTCGAAATCGCCCTATTCACTTTTGCCCGCGCCTTGTTCAACCTATCGACCGACCGCGCTTTTCGCCAACACCTTCTCGCCACGATCTCGGACCAAACTATAGTTAGCCGTGGAAATGACACCCATAACCGCAATAAATCATGCTTGATGTCTTTTATCAACATTCGAAAAGGACGCCCCCCCAGATCATTTCCCCCGACATGTAAGACCAAAACGTCGGGAGGCCTATCTAAACGGGCATACCTATTCACCTCTTGCAGTACCCTGCTCCACCCCAAACCCCTAACCCCCAACCAACGTACAAGAGCCCTATCCCTTTCAAAACCTAGTTGTCTCCCGTTTCTTCTTGCATCCGCTCGCTGGGCTCCCCAGTATACATAAGAATGGCCCAGGATCCAAACCAGATATGGGGGGGGGGGGTGGTTCTGTAATACAAAAATGTACAAACAGACAACCAATCAGTTTCCTTATTCCCCAACTTGAAAAAACACCCAGTCCACCCCCCCCCCCCTCGCAGCCGCAGAAACCCCCCGCTCAATTGCCAACGATCGCCTGTGGCCGGACATACAACTTAAAACGCTGCGACTTCCACCTACCAATCCGCTTCACAGTCTCTTCCGGCAAACCACACATAGCGGCCTCTGTCGCTGCCCCAATGCGAAAAGAATGTGACGCAAACGACCTCGGATCTAACCCCAAAGACTTCAAACATGCCCTGAAAACACTTACAAATTGGTATCTAGATAAAAAAGACCCGTCCTCATGACACAACAAGGGGCCATTGACCTGCGGGCGAATCCTTCCAAAGTTCCCGAAACACTTGAGTGGGCACATCTCCGATGCCATAACCACACCCAAGCGAACTCGCCTACCCACACCTCTTTGATCTGTCTTCGATCTCCGAATCCAGAATTCGATCCCGCCTTCCACGGCGACAATATCACCACGACCCAGGCCCCCGGGAGAAGTCTTACTGGGCGATACCAATTCCCCAATCCGCAACGCCCCAAAAAACGCCAAGGAAAACGCTAACCGGAACAAACTCACCTCAAACGGCGATATACAAACCCCCCACAATGCCCCACCCAACTGCTCCAATAAGCTAAATGATACAGGCCGTCTACCATCCAGCGGCTTGCATCGTTTCCGAAATCCCTTCAAGGCCTGAACCACCCAAAAACTCTTAGTCAAATCCTGTAAACCCCGCACCCGAAAACCAAATGCTAATCCCGCCATAAAGCGATTCACCTTCGCAACTGACCATCCTGCAACCGCTGCCTCCCCCAACCTTTCCAACAGTACTCCCAACTGATCTCCCTCAGCAGACCCACAACCCTGCAACCACTGCTTCCACAGACTCCATGCCGCCTGATACGCCGTCCATGTGGTACCCGACAGGGACGCCCGAATCAGTGGTCCTACTGCCTGCAGACCACGTTCCAAAGCTGTACCGGACACTCCAAGCCGCTGGCCTCTGCCTCTGGCGCGCAAACCCGGAACCGATCCCACTGAAAACGAGAGAGGGAATCGGCTATTAGGTTCTGAACACCTGGCACATGAGCAGCCGTAACGTACGCATTGATTTGCAAGCAAACCAGAACCAGCTCCCGTAACACCCGAATAACTGGAGGGGATGATGCTGAAAACTTGTTAATGGCCAGCACTACCCCCATATTGTCACAATTAAAGCGAATCTTCTTGTTCGCCAAATGTTCCCTCCACAGATGAAGCGCCACCAATATCGGAAAAATTTCCAAAAGCGCCACGTTCCTCGTCAAGCCTTCATCAACCCACCTATCAGGCCACCGTTCCGCACACCACTGACCCTGAAAGAAAGCCCCAAAACCTGAGCTGCCCGCCGCATCAGTAAACAGTTCCAAATCAAAATTGTCCTTTACGTCCTCCATCAGCAGCGAACGACCGTTGTAATGCTCCAAAAACTGACCCCAAACTGCTAAGTCCGCTCTGTGTTCCGCCGATAAACGAACGTAATGGTGCAGAGCAAGCACCCCCGCCGTGGCACCAGCCAATCGGCGCGAAAAAATTCGCCCCATTGGCATTACCCGACACGCAAAGTTAAGCTTTCCCAATAAAGACTGAACCTCCCTTAATTGCAATTTCTTCACACGCCGTGCCCTTGCCACTTCGTCTTTTAGCCCGTTGACCTTTTCCTCAGGAAGCCGAACTTCCCAAGCCACGGAATCAATCACAATACCAAGAAAACTTATGCAAGTCGTCGGCCCCGTCGTTTTCTCAGGTGCTAAAGGCACCCCAAAATAAGCCGAAACCCACTCCATTGCCGCTAAAATCCCGGCACACTGCGCCGAGTCAGCCGGACCTACACACAAAAAATCATCCAGGTAATGTACCACTGATGACCAACCCGAAACGTCCCGAACAACCCATTCCAAAAACGAACTAAAAGTCTCGAAAAATGCGCACGAAATCGAACACCCCATGGGCAAACAACGATCAACAAAATAGCCACCCTCCCAACAACAACCCAGCAGCCTAACACAATCCGGATGCACCGGCAATAGCCGAAAAGCCGATTCAATATCAGTCTTAGCCAACAGCGCCCCCCTCCCACATCTCTTTACCCACTTTGTAGCCTCATCAAACGACGTATATACCACTGAGCACAGCTCAGCGGGTATTCCATCATTCACCGACCTGCCTCTTGGATAAGACAAATGGTGAATAAGCCGGAATTTCCCTGGTTCCTTTTTCGGCACCACTCCCAACGGCGACACCACCAAGTCGGGAAAAGGAAGGGCCCGGAACGGGCCCGCCATTCTCCCCAACACCACCTCCTTCCTTAATTTTTCCGCCACAACTGCGGCATGCTGGTAAGCAGAAACGAGATTCCTGGTTGCCCCCGGAACCTCAAAAACGGGGGCAGGAATCCTGAAACCCTCCCCAAAACCCAACCGCAAAACCTCCGCCTTTCCGCGATCTGGGTACCTATTTAGGTACGGAAGCATCGCGACTAACTTCACCGGCGTCAGACCCTTGGGTATGAGAGCCGCCGGGCTTGGGCTTCCCCTTCTTGAAGCATTTAGACGCTCCGTGGGATGTCCCGTTACAATGGGTGCATAAGTGCTTAAATCGGCACGTGGCCCCAAACTTGCACTGCCCGTCGTTGAATTGCCAGCATAGACCTGGCTTCTGCGATCCCGCCTGACCCTGCTGACCACTGGTCCCTTGATTTCCCGACTGGCCGGAAGTCCCGGCCCCGCCTTGAAAGGGCTGGCCATACCTAGCCGGTGCCATGACCCGCAACCATAACCCTATATCTTTTTGATCCCAACGTATAGATGGGCGTACGGCCTTCCTCTGACGAAATTGTTCGTCATACCGAAGCCACGTCTGCCCCCCATACACCCTGTAGGCCTCACCTATCGAATCCATGTAACAAAAGAGATGAGAACAATTCTCCGGCGCCTTTTCGCCTATCACACTCGCCAAAATAGCGAAGGCTTGCAACCAATTGGTAAACGTCTGAGGGATCAAGCGCCACCGCCGCTTCTCCTCATCCTCTTTCTTACTATCCTCCTTTTTTCTTTTATCTAAGTTAAATTTTGCCAAAGGAAGGAGGGAGAAGATCTCGACATATTCGTCCTTCCAGATCTTTTCCCTCACCTCCTTCTTAAGGTGCGAACCTAAGGGGCCCTCAAAGCATACATAAACCTCCCCATGCGCCCTATCATCTAAATGAATCCTGTCCTTATCCTTTTCCGTCTGGACCGACACCGAAACCGGGGAAGAAATACCCGCAACCACGGACTCACTAACCCCCAGAATGGGCGGATTAACCCACGCCCCCACCGGCGCCGGGGGTTCCATTGGACCCCCAATTCGCTCCAGCAACGAACGCACGCAACCTAACAGCTCTCCCAGCTCCCTACCCCCCGACGCATACCCACCAACACCGAACGGTACCCCTGGACTTAACCCCGTCTGATCTACCCCTCCCCCTACGTTCTGATCTCGGTTAAACTGAGGAGACAAACACGACACAGAAGCATACTCACCGGGCTGCACTAGGGAAGAGGCCCCGCCAGCCGGACCGCCTGATTCCTGACGTCCATCCACACGATCCGCAGCTTCTTGGCTCCTCCCACCGGATTCCCCGCTGTTAGCCCTTGCCGCCGCAAGGCCGGGAGACACCTCCGACCCTGTAGTACGGGCCCGACGTCCGTCCTGCCAGCCGTCCGCCCCAGAGAGCTGCCTGCGTTCCTCCACACCTTGCCAGTGCAGCTCTCCAGTGCTCCTCCAGGGGGCCCCATCTTCAATCCGGGCCTCTGCTGCTGTAGGCCCTGCGCTCCAGGCCCGGTGCACCACAGATCCCAGCATCCGCGCTCCGCCCCCTCTGCTGGGGCCCGCATGCTCCTCCATTCTGTCCTGCTGATCCTGACAGGGCTCAGGGCGCAGGGCAGGCACATCGCCCACGCGCCCCGCCGCAGCGCCGAGATCCCTCGCTGACTGGGCGGTAGCAGACCCTGCCTCCAGCTCCAGCAGAGGCCTGCTAACCGCCGCTGGGCCCAGCCGCACATTAGAATTCCTCCCAGGCCGGGGCACATTGGACCTCTTTGCTCGCGGCGCCCGGCCTGGAGGGTCCCTGGAGGGGCTTCTGCAGCGACGCTGGGCCCGGGGAGGCAGGTCAGGAGAAAACCGCTGCGGCGGTTTGGACCTGCGGGGGCGCCGCTCCTGCAGGGGGGAAGCCCCTGCCGCCTCCAGCCTCCCGCCGATGATCCCTGCCACCGCATTCTGCAGCCAGCCAGGGGGATGACCGCCGGCCGCCGCTCTGAGCTGCTCCAGGAGCTGATCCACCGATGACATCGCAGGTGAGGTAGGGGTACAGGGACTTTCACTTCTGTCCCCACGAGCGGGAAATGTGCCGCTCCTCCCCCTGCTCATTGTTTTATTTTAAAAACGGGCTCGCTCTCTCCCCCTCCCCTCATGACACCTTGACCTCCCCACCAATCAAGTGTCATGAGGGCCTCCGCAAATGCCCCGGGGGGAGGGGGGGGGCAATGCTCCGTCCCTTCTGGAATCATATTTCATAAGACTGTGCAATTTAACTATGACTTTGCTGCTACAGACTCTACGGTTTCTTTTTTCTTGTTATACATTACTTTCACAGTTGGAGAGCAGCAAAACATGTTCCTTTCTAGAATAAAGGAAATGAATATGACCAAAAATTATTCTAAACTAAAAAGATATTACAGATTAAATGTGTACTCTTAACTAAGCATCTGGAATTTCCATTGGTTAACATTTTAATGATCAGGCCTGAATTTTTCAATTTTATCTCTCCACTTTACAGCACTTATAACTTTTTATTTTTCCACTGGTGTGCCTTTTTTTATTTACGAGGGACAAACTCTATATGACTTTCTATGTTTTTATGATGGAAGGATAAGGATATATATATATATATATATATATATATATCTAAAAGCTACTTTTTTTTGTTTTTATTTCTGGTTACTTTTTTACATTTCACACTAAATAACCTATTGAGTGAAAAAAAAAGAATATTTTCAAAACTATGTGTTGATCATTTATTTTTGTCAATTATCAAAACACAAGGAAAATAAACAAAATAGAAATCTAATCAATATTTAGTGTGATCACCATTTGCCTTTAAAACAACATCAATTCTTCTATGTACACTTGTACAAAATCTGAGATTTTGTAAAAATTTAATCTGGTTAATGAGTAATCAATTAGACAATATTTCACAAAAGTGACTATATCCCTCATATTTTTGCAAATATTTTATTATATCTTTTAATGGGACAACATTGAGGATACAACACTTTGGTACAATGTAAAGTAGTCCGTGTACAGCTTGCATGGGGGGAGAGAGGCTGAGGCTGGGGGGAGAGGCTGAGGCAGGGGGGAGGCTGGGGAGAGAGAGGCTGAGGCTGGGGGCAGAGAGGCTGAGGCTAGTGGGAGGCTGAGGGGAGGCAGGCTGAGGCTGGGGGAGGCTGGGGGAGACTTTGTGGAGAGGTTGAGGCTGGGGGAGGCTAAGTGGAGAGGTTGAGGCTGGGGAGACCCTTGGGGAAGGCTGGGAGGAGGTTGGGGGGAGAGGCTGAGGCTAGGGTGAGAGAGGCTGAGACTGGGGGGAGGCTGGGGGGAGAAAGGCTGTGGTTGGGGGAGGCTGGGGGGAGAAAGGCTGAGGCTGGGGGGAGAGAGGCTGAGGCTGGGGGGAGAGAGGTGAGGCTAGGGGGAGAGAGGCTGAGGCTGGGGGGAGAGAGGCTGATGCTGGGGGCAGATAGGGGGAAAGAGGCAGGGGCTGGGGGGAGGCAGGCTGAGGCTGTGGGGAGGCAGGCTGAGGCTGGGGGGAGGGAGGCCGAGGCTGGGGGGAGAGAGGCTGGGGCTTGGGGGAGGCTGGGGGGAGGGAGGCTGAGGCTGGGGCTTGGGGGAGGCTGGGGCTTGGGGGAGGCTGGGGGGAGGCTGGGGGGAGGCTGGGGGGAGGCTGGGGAGAGAGAGGCTGAGGCTCGGGGGAGAGAGGCTGAGAGGAGGCTGGGAGGAGAGAGGCTGAGGCTGGGGGAGAGAGGCTGAGGCTGGGGGGAGGCTGGCAGGAGAGAGGCTGAGGCTGGGGGGGGCTGGGGGAGAGAGGCTGAGGCTGGGGGAGGCTGGGGAGAGAGAGGCTGGGGGGAGAGAGGCTGAGGCTGGGGGAGGCTGGGGGGAGAGAGGCTGAGGCTGGGAGAGGCTGGGGAGAGAGGCTGGGGGGAGAGAGGCTGAGGCTGGGGGAGGCTGGGGGAGAGAGGCTGAGGCTGTGGGGGAGAGGCTGATGCTGGGGGAGGATGGGGTGAGAGAGGCTATGGCTTGGGGGAAAGAGGCTGATGCTAGGGGCAGATGGGGGGAGAGAGGCTGGGGGGAGGGAGGCTGGGGGGAGGGAGGCTGATGCTGGGGGTAGAGGGGCTCATGCTGGGGGAGGCTGGGGGCAGAGAGGCAGAATAAGAGGGCCTCTTACTCTAGAGGGGGGGTTTAGGGGGCCTATTGCTATAGAGGCAAAGTTAGGGGGCCTATTGCTGTAGAGGGGGTATAGGGTTTACAGAGTGAGAGTGCATGGGACAAAATCTCTGGGGAGAAGTAAGGACTCAGTATGGAGAGGGGGACAACATGGTGAGCTCATTATGGAGAAGGGACAGCCTGATGATTCAATATGAAGAGGGGCAGTGTGAAGACTCAGTATGGAAAGGGGGCAGCATGAGTGGGCTCAGTACGGAGTGGAGCAATGAAGGGTTTCAGCATTAGGCGTGAGGTAGCTTGGCGGTCTGAGTATCATGAGTAGGGCAGCGTGGAGGTCTCATTATGGAAAAGAGGCACGCAGCATTGGGAGCTCATTATGGAGAAGGGGCAGCATGGGAGTATGGAGAGGGGCAGTGTGAGAGCTCAGTACGGACAGGGGCAGCATGAATGGGACATTTTGAGGACAGTGTGCAGATCATGAATCATAATTGAGGAAGGTGTGGTGGGTATAATTTATAAGGGGGGACAATGTGCAATTTTTACTTATTAGTGGGCAGTGTGACATTCATAGTACACAAGGGCGGACAGTGTGGGGGGAATATTTTATAGGAAAGGATAGCGTGGAGGCCATGTACTGTAAGAGGCATAGTGTGGAGTAATTTTTTTTTGGTTTGCAGGGAGCACAGTGAGGAGCAATAATTTTTTCAGGGGCACAGCATGGGGCTTATTTAAAGGGAACCAATCACCAGGATTTTCCTATATAACCTAAAGCCAGTGCTATACTGGCACTATCAGGCTGATTCTATACATATCTATGGTGGTCAGCTCGGATGTTTAGGTTTTCAAATCCAAGAAAGTGAAGGTGAAAGGGAACCTGTCATCAGAAATTTACCTGTAAACCTAAAAGTTTCCCCCTCTGCAGCTCCTGGGCTGCATTCTAGCAATGTTCGTATAGTTTTTGTGGCCCCTTTTATACCAAAATAAATACTTTATAAACTTGTACCTTTTCGTATGCAAATTTTTAAAATTATCCATGGGGCGGGCTGCCTGGTGTCGGTTACTGTCCTCCTGCCGATTTACGCCGCCCCAGAATGCTGAATTTCAAACCTCAGGACGCCGCCCCTGGGCGCCCGTGGTCCCGCGCATGCGCTGTGCGACTGTAGCGGTGCCGTGCAGTGTGTGCACGTGTGACCGCTGGTGACGCTTTGTGCGGGCACGAGGTTATGGGCGGCGCTGTGAGTGTCATCAGCAAGTGCCGCCCATAACCTCGTGACCGCACTTTCCCCTTTGCCTCCTGCGTTCTGCGCAAGCGTCTCCTCGTAACCTGTGGTGGCCTGATCCGCTCCTCCCATCTATTTCCTGCTGCAGGGCAGGATGGGAAGAAGGTGACGTCAGATCATTTGGCCAGTGCTTGCGCAGAACGCAGGAGGCAAAGGGGAGAGCGCGGCCACGGTATTATGGGCGGGCACTTGTGATGCATTCACAGCGCCGCCCATAATATCGTGCCTGTGACCACGTCACCAGCAGTCCTCGCGTGCACAGGACCTCGGGTGCTGTGGGCGGCGTCCTGATCTATGAAATGAAGCAATGGGGGACGGCGTAAACCAGAAGGAGGGACAGTAACCGACACCACACGGCCCGCCCACATGGAGAATTTACAAGAATTGCAGACAAAAAGGTACAAGTTTATAAAGTGTTTAATTTGGTTTAAAAGGGGGCACAAAAAGTACAGGAACCTTGCTAGAATGCAGCCCAGGAGCTGCAGAGGGGGAATCTTTTAGGTTTAAAGCTAAATTTCTGATGACAGGTTCCCTTTAAAAATTCGTCAGCTTTTTGAGTGACAGTTGCACCGCAGCAGATAATAGCAGGGTGGATTATGCATAAGGATTCCCGCCCCCCCGCCTGTTCTTGCTCCCTCTCTCTGGCTCTATGCTAATTTTTCTATTCACTAAGATGGCGTCGGAGTTGGCACCTGCACATGACGCCATCTTTGTGAAGCCCGTGTTACCCAGTTACCAGGTGTCCGGGGGCGACAGGATGTCCTATTCGGCAGTTAATCGTGAAGATCAGCTGATCTCCACTGCTGTTGTGACCGCATGCGCCACTCTCTCAGCCACAAGAATATAATAACAGGGGGTAACACGGGTTAAAAGCACAGGCTGACAATGGAGGAGATTGGGGGATTAATCCCTCCCTCTCCTCTGCAGCGCCCGCACTCAGCTTCACAGCTGTGACCCGATCACAAGATCGGGTCACAGTCGCATGACACTCGGCTCACACTCGCAGCAGAGCCTGAGCCGGGGGTCATTAGCATATCGCATCCGATGCTCTTGCATCGGATGCCATACGCTCGTGTGATTCCAGCCTAAAAGTCATAGTCCTGTCTCCTAAGCTGTGCACTTCTAAGGGGTCTTTTGCACAATCTATGGGGGTCTCAGAACCCAGACCCGCAGTAATGTGCTCAGAATTAATGGACCTAAAACATAGAAGAGTTCTCCAAAAACTTAAGGTATTTTTTAAATGTTCAATAGTGCTACTGCCTGCACCATCAGTACTGTGGTTCCTGTATGGTCCGCAGTCTGATGATGGCTAATAACAACTCCTGGTATCTCCTTACCATTGTTACAGACATACTAGGAGCTGCAGTTTCATGTCAGACAATTATATGTTGGGCTGGTTTTGGTTCTGGTGATATAATCTTGAATTCAAATTGGTTTTGGTGATGTAATCAAGTACCAATAGTGGTTCTGGTGATGTAGCAGCGATATGAGGTTGATTCTGGTGATGTAGTTGTTTAGATGTAGCAATATTAAATTTATTAGACTTGATAGTAGATTATTATAGGGTCATTGTGCCAGACTAAATATATAGCTGTCTGAGTCCATAAGTCAGCTAAACGAGTATAAATTGACTAAAGCCTCCATACACTCTAGACGTCCCATCATTTGGCTGGCAGCTGTCTCCCTGACTCTCTCATCTATAGACGTCCCATCATTTGGCTGGCAGCTATCTCCCTGACTCTCCCATACACTATAGATGTCCCATCATTTGGCTGGCAGCTATCTCCCTGACTCCACCATACACTATAGACAGGTGTCCCATCACTCGGCTGGCAGCTATCTTCCTGACTCTCCCATACACAGGAGCACTTACTTTTAGTGCTCGTGTTCTCTATAAGACAGACACTACTACACATCTCTGGCGGTGACTCATCTCTTAGAGAAATAAAGGATCCACGGTAGGAAATTGGACCTGTTGGGTCCTCATCTCCCTGAGAATGAGACTGTCGGCCAATCCTGTCTATCTCCGGGTTCAGCCAACTGTAGTCTGTGTATGAGCACCTTAACTACTATATCTAAATGGTATGTGAACTGTAAGGCTATGTGCACACGTATTGCACTGCAGCGTAAATGCATGCGTCCTGCGTCCCCTGCACAATCTATGAAGATTGTGCATAATCCGTGCGCACAATGCTTTTTCGAACACAGCGATTTGAGAGTAAAATATTTGACAAAATCTCTGCATTAAAAAATCCAGTATGTCACTTATTGTGTGCGCTTTGGATGCTGCTCCCACTCGGTCTATGGAAGAGGCAGCATCCCGAGCGCATGAAATCGGCATCTATTCTGCAGACACACTGCATCCATTACGCAGTGTATCTGCAGCGATTTGAAGCACACATGCACTGCCAAATAGCTGCAGAATTTGCAGCATGGACACAACGCAACGTGTGCACATAGTCTTAGAGTATGTGCACACCATGGCCTTTACACATCCTTTGAGTTTTTCAGGCAGAGGACAGGTTAGCAAACACTACCATATTTTAAATTTTTTTAAATTGAAATTGTATTGTGCTAGTCAGCAAGTGCAGATCTTCGTTCTTTTAGCGTTTAGCACTTTTTCAAGTGTGTTACAGAGTAGATCAGCCTTACACAGATATCGTGTGTACAGACTCATAGTTTTACGCTGTCAGTAAGGGGCGCGACCACTTAAAGTGCCTAGCGCAGCACAAAGGCCAAATACAGCCCTGGGTGTCACCATGAAAAACTGACAATTAAAATGTCCATCAAGGCTAACTTAAGAATATTAGAGTGACACACACAAAAATTAGGGCAGCAAATGCACCAACATAACAAGCAAAAGGAGAAAAACGTGTCCTACCTAAACATGATAATTAAGAGCACATGGCAAGTAAAGGGGGAGCCTGCCCAATGCGTATCATGGCTTTTCAAGGGCTGAGTGTTTTTAATGTTTTTAAATTTGTGGTTTATCTTGTGGATTGAAAAAAAGATTTGTATATTCAATAGATACTATTTTGCGGTGATCCTCTTCTTGGGCACACTTTTTCTCTCAAATTAATAGACACATTTGCTTTTGTGCTATCTGCTACGTCCGGGTGGTGGAAGCACTGGACCGTACACCGATGTCCCCTGAGGAGGCAGCCAGGCCGATCACCCCGCCAGAGGGTCCTGATGCACGGCAGCCGAAGCACTATAGTTAGGGTTAGGGCCTCATTGTTCCACCCGAGTTCCGAAGCCAAGGTGCGAAAACGAATGGCATATTGGCCCACCGTCAGAGTCCCCTGACGTAGCCGGAAGAGAGATGAGGCAGACGCGGAGGCGCGTCCGGGCTCGTCAAAGGTGCCACGAAATGCCTGCAGGAATTCCTGGATGTTGGTGGTTACCGGATCCTCCTTCTCCCACAAGGGGTTCATCCCGGCCAGTGCCTCTCCCTCTAGATGGGACATCATGAACGCGACCTTGGCTTGGTCAGAGGCAAAAAGGTGCGGCAGCAGCTTGAAATGGAGAGAGCATTGGTTGATGAATCCCCTGCAGGTCTTGGGATCTCCAGCGTACCGGGGTGGTGAGGCCAAACGAAGTTTGGAAGTATCCGAGGAGGCTGCCACGGGAGCTGTGGCCGTGGATTGTACAGTGGAAACCTGAGATGCCAAGGATGTGGCCGTCGCTTGTAGCGTGTTCAGGCGGGTATCCACAGAAGACATGAAGTTCAGCATGCGGGTCTGGGTCTCGCGCTGGCGTGTGAGTTCCTGCTGCAAGGCCGCTAGTGCTTCGGCGGGATCCATGGCCTGTTCTAGCTGTTACGTCCGGGTGGTGGAAGCACTGGACCGTACACCGATGCGTACACCGAGGGTCCTGATGCACGGCAGCCGAAGCACTATAGGTAGCTGGACAGTCCGTAGAGGAGCAGGAAAGGTGGATGATGCTGAACCCACGGAGTTCTAGACGGTAGTCCGGGTGACGAGGCTCAGGGTCCGAGGCCGGGTTGTAGGGTCAGGCGGGATCCGGAACCTGCTGAGCGATGGAACGGGTCACCGAACGGAGCCAGGGACTGGAGACTGGTGGAGCTGCAGAGGTGGTGGGGCATCCGCCGAAGTCACCGTCAGGGTCCAGGGATGGACTTGGTTCGGAGCGACTGGCGTGGCAGGACAGGCTCTACGAGACAGGACAGGGTTAATGCAAGGCAAAGCACAAGGCAAATCAACACGGGGACCTGAACACTAGCTTGCTAAACACGTAGAACAGGCCCCGCCCACCAGGAAAGAGAAACCTTATATACCCTGTACCTGTCTATGCAATATTCTGTTTCTGGGTGCTGGCCCTTTAAGAAAGGGTCAATGACCGCGCGCGCGCCCTAATGCGCATGCTCGAGGCCCGTGTGCCAGAAGCCAGTCCAGGAAGCGGTGAGGAGGAAGCAGGAGCGCCCGGCTGGGAGTCCCATGTCGCAGAGGAGCGCCGGGAGCGGGGAGCTGGACGCATGGAGGCTGCAGGCGGGGACGAGGAGGCCGGGACCGGAGTGGTGAGCAGGGGACGCCGCCGGGGAGCGGGGAGCGGGCCACGGGGACTCGAGAACGGGACCAGGGGACCGGGAAGCGTGACACTATCAGAGATCACCTGTAGGTGGTTTCCTGTATTGTACACCTTTTAAATTATGAGAAATACAGACAGAAAATTATCAATAATGTAAAATGTATTCTGTAGCAGGAAAATGATCCTAAGTATACAGCTCATGTTATTAAGAACTATCTTCAGAGTAAAGATGAACAAGGAGTCAAGGAAATGATAATACAAACTCATCATTATTCATTCAGGTTGTGATTACATGAAGACTAGTGATGAGCAAATATATTGGCCACTGTACGTTACTCGCATAAATATTAACCTCTTACCGACATTGGACATACTGGGTACGTCATGGCTCATGTCGGTATAATCACCGCCGGCTACTGTGGTGAGCCGGAGGTGAGTCCCGCACATATCTTCTGATTTGTACAGCAAACATGGGCGGCTATCAGGCGCAGGTAGATCCGTGATCCACCCACACCTGTTAACTTCTTAGATCGCAGTGAAAAAATGTGACAGCACAATTTAACCCTAGAACACGCAACCATAGAAATATACCATAGAAAACAAGTGACCTAACAGGCCTGCGAGGCCCCAAGTATTCGTTCTAGGGTTAAAGTGCCACAGTGGTTAACACGCACTTACCCGCCGCCATCGGAGGCCCCGTGACATGATCATGGGGATCCGATGGTTGCCATGGTAGGACAAAGTCATGTGATAAACCTGTCACTATCATGACTCACTTCCTTTTACAGCTAGCAGAGCGCTGGCTGTAACAGAAGACGAGCATTTCTGCTAATTAGAGTTGTGCAGCTCTGATCAGGAGAAGTGAAAAAGGGATCAGACTGCTGATCCTTATAGCCCCCTAAAAGGACTAGTAAATAAAAAAAGTAAAAAAAAGTTGTAAAAAATTAAAAAAATAAAAAATCCTAAAAGTTCAAATCACTTCCCATTCGCCCCACTGAAAATTAAAGTTAAAAAATATACACATATTTGATATTGCCACATTGAAAAATGCCCAATCTATCAAAATAGAAAATTAATTTATCTGATCGGTAAATAAGTAGTGGTAAAAAATTCCAAACGCCAAAATTACGTTTTTTTGGTCATCGCAAATTTTGTGCAAAATGCAACAACAGGCGATCGAAAGGCAGCATCTGTGCAAACATCGTACCATTAAAAAAATCAGCTCAAAATAAGCCATCACTGAGCAACAGATCCTGAAAAATCAGAACGCTACAGGTCTCGGAAAATGACGCAAAATGTGCACCTTTTTTTTGGACAAACTTCTGAAATTTTATAAAGGCAGAAAAAAATCCAGTGATGCAGATTCTAAAATATCCAAGACTTTATTTTTTCTTATTAAAAAACATTCCACAGATCAACAAAATTAGAAAACATAAAACTGGAGACAATTTACCAACGCTATCTCATTCGCATCCAAACACAGAAATGTTTCGAGACTGACTGGCAAAACTCATGGCTTCACTTAAAGGTACAACTTGTCCTGCAAAAAACAAGCCCTTATATGGCAGGATTGACAGAAAAATAAAAAAGTTACGGCTCTTAGAAGAAGGGAAGCAAAAAGCATAAAAGGAAAATTGCCCGGGGGTGAAGGGGTTAAGGCATATGGGATATTGGTTACTCGTCAAGTATTTTGGTATTTGCGTTATCAGTTTCGAGTCCCCTCCCCACATGTTTGACACCTGATTACCAGTCACTAAACATGCGAGGATTGCTTGCCATTCACAGTAATGCTGTAGCTATTTTTGCTATTGGCATTACTGTGATTGGCAGGCACATTAAAAAAAAATGACATGCAGTCCCTCCCCCTATTAGTGATAACCAGCACAGGTAAAAGAAATAGCTGGGGACTGGCCTTCTTGGGATAGGAAGGTCCATGGTTATTTTGTCCTCCCCAGCCAAAATATAGTAGCCCACAGCCACACAACAATTGGGACATCTAATGGATGTGCTATTTTGGGACAGCTGCAGACTGCTATTTTTATGGTACTTTACCTGGTTCATCCTGATTACCCCTGGTGCAGTAGCAATTACGGTAATATACGGGGTTGATGTCCACTGTGATTTGTCAAAAATCACAGCTGTCATCAAGCTTTGGGTTGGTTATGGAGAGATGTGTATGAGATCTCCCCTTTACAAACACCGTACTTAAAAAGAAAGAAAATACAAACACACAAAAATCCTTTATTTTAAATAATAAATAAAACCCACCCTCTTATGCCAATTTATAAACCCCCAAAAACCCCCATAGATCTGACCAATCCACACGATGTCTCACGACGATACTGGCTCTGTTACATCCGGAAGCTGCAGTAATGGAAAATGCAACCTATCAATGCAGCTCCTGGGACATACTGAGGGCATCGGGAGACCTAGCTGTGAGAATTGGTGACATCAGTCAGGTCACCGGAGTTCACAGCCGGGTTCTTACGATACCAGGTGTGACTACTGGTCCCACAGTTGTTTAAACTACTGGATTTTGGGACATTTCAGGCAGTTCAGCAGTGGGTTCAACTGAGTTCACTGAGATCAGAGCAAATACCAGTGACCTGGCTGCCAGATTGCCAAGCTGTCGGATTGGGGACATGATGGCACACCTGTTGTGAATACATTTGAATTAGATTCCAGTTTGGGGCTCCCTCTTGTGGTCAGTGCTGGTAATGCAGTTGACTAGGATTTGCAATCAGGCCATTTGGTTTGGGCCTATATAACTATGTAGCTTCCTTTTGTTCTTTGCCGGTGCTCAATTGTATTTCCTGTGTTCTAAGGACTTCCTGAAATCAGCCCTGTTCTCTGTGTCTACCAGAACTCCTCTCAGATAAGTTGGTCTTGTACCTTTGCTTATGGTTTTTCACTTTTTTGTGATTTTGCCTGTGTGGAATTCCTGGTGGAATTGGATTATTCCCTGCTGGGAGTATCTGTGTACCTTGCTCCATGTTCTGTTATGTATTGTGTTTTGTCATGCTTGGTATAATATTCAGTCCCCACTCTATATCAATGTTTTTCTTGGATCCCAGTAACACCAGAGTACTGATATAGCGGGGGAGAGCCTGTTCAGGCTCAGTATTTTTCCATGTCAGGCATGCTGGTATTTATTAGGGTTTTTATGGCTGCAGTCAGTGCTCCTTTCGATTCTTTCCTATACAGATAGTTTTGGGCCTCATCTTTGCTGACTGTGTTCTTTAGCTACGTATTGCGTTTTCCTATATCACCGTAATCTTTACATGTGGGGGGCTATCTATATCTTTGCGGACTACTGTGAGGCAGATTAGCTTTTCTACATTTCTCTCTGTTAGAGTATTTAGTTCTTCAGCTGTGACGAGACGACTAGGTCATCGTAGGCTCATCCCACGGCTACTTCTAGTTGTGTGTCAGTATTAGGTCTGCAGTCCATTAAGGTTCCAGCCACTCTGGTTATTTTCTGGGTTCCCGAGTTATTGCTCTTTTTCTGATCCTCCTCGGTCACTGGATTACAACACACATCAGTCTAAAAGTCCGGTAGCTGTCTGGCCCAGAAACCTTAAAGGAGCCTTAAAGGAGATGTTAAGGGTCCTGGAGTCCTCAGCTGCTGGGACATCTGGAGGCTATGAACTCTAGTAAGAATTCACAGCGTCCAGGTGTCCCAACAGCTGGGAACTCCAGGAACCCTAAAGGCTTCCTTAAAGTTAACGGGTTGACAGCTGCCATGAGACCCGGTGGCTGTGAGCTCTGGCAACCTTAAAGGTTACCAAATCTCACAGCCAAAGGGTCTCCTGGCAGCTGTGAGACCCAAAAACCTTAAAAGGTGTGTTTAATTTTCCAGAAGTTCCCAGCTGTTGGGACACCTGGAAGCTGTGAACCTTTACTATAGTTCACAGCATCCAGATGTCACAGCAGCTTTGTAATCCAAGAACTTTAATGTCTCTCTTAAAGGCTACTTTAAAATTCCAGGGCCTCACAGCTACCGGACTGTTGGACTGGTGTTCATATCTTCAAGATGCTCCAGCAGCTGGGAACACCAGAAACCTTAAAAACTCCCTTAAAAGAGTTTTTAAGGGACACTTTAAGGTTCTTGGAGTTCCTAACTGCAGATCTATCTGGAGGCTTTACTTAGACTTCACAGCCTCTTGGTATCCCAGCAGCTAGGCACGCCAGGAACCTTAAAGTCTACAATAAAGGTTTCTTTAAGGTTTCCAAGCCTCACAGATACCGGACTGTAGGACTGCGCTGCCGCCATGATGTGCAGGCCGCAGTCCAGCACTAAGTTCACCTGAAGTCACTTCTGGTGGTTCTCATTGAACCTTATGAGTGGGTCACCATCTGTGACCTCAGGTGAACTCAGTGCTGGACTGTCAGACTGTGTTGCCTCCGTGACATGCAGTCTAACAGTCAGCACTGAGTTCACCTAAGGTAACAGCTGGTGGCTCACAGAGAAGGTACAATAAGAACAATCAGAAGTGACCTTAAGTGAACACAGTGCCGGACTGTCAGACTACGCAACCACCATGGCACAAATTCAGAAAGTGAGGCACATAATTCACTTGAGGTCAATTCTGACAGCTCCCACACTGCTCTCAGTGTGTCCTGGAGGCTGCGGTAAGCGGTCACATGTTTTAATGTCACCGCTCACCATGGTCTTAAGATGTAGTAGAGTTGAGATACTTGTAGAACATCGAGTGGATTACTTCAGACCTGCAAGGGTGTTTTGGGGGTTAATACATTGGTAAAAGAGGGTGTGGTTTTTTTTCATTTAAAATAAAGAATTTTGTGTGTTTGTGTTTTTTTTCTTTTTACTTACAGGGTTGGTAATGGGGATATATCCTGGTTTGGTAATGGATAGATGTCTCAGACATCTAACCATTACCAACCCAAGGCTTTCTTTTCTATAAATCACAGCTGACATCAATCCAATATATTACCCTGATTGCCACTGCAAACTGGGTAAAGCATCACAATTGATGAATTTAATGGATGTGCCAATTGTGGGACAGCTGCGGGATGCTATTTTTAGGCTGGGGAGGGCATAGTAACCATGGACCTACCCAGACTGAGAATATCCATCCCTAGCTGTCTGTTATATCTGCGCTGATTATCAAAAATGGGCAAGAGCCCATGTCACTTTTTTTATTTTTTATATAAAGAATTTAAAAAAATGTTTTGGGGGAGTCTCTATTTTTGATAACCAGCCAAGATAAAGGACACACTTGGGTGCTTCAGCCACAGCTATCCACTTTACCTGCGCTGGATATCACAAAAGGCGGGGATAACATGTCAAAGGGACATAATACTTTGACAATATTGTTCCCAGAAGAAGATTGTATTTCAGCATCTTTCCCATACTGTTCCCATTCAATCTCAGTACTTTTCCATCCATTTCAGCATTTTTACTGCCTCACCAGATATTCTGGGAGGGTCCACTGGAAAATTATTCGAGTTTCTCATTGACTTGCAATAGATTTGTTATTCCTGAAGAATAGACGAATAATCCGATTCTGCATATTTCCCTATTTCACTATTTGCCCATCACTAATTAAGACACAAAAGAATTTGAGCAAGTCTAAATGCATACATATGAGATTAGTTCTCCAAAATGTTTGTTAAAACCTCCGTGTAGACATCCTTCAAATATTTTATGCAAGTGTGCCTGTAAGAACTGATGCTGTTTCAAAGAAAAATGGTGATCACACAAAATATTGATTTGGATTTCTCTTTTGTTCATTGACTTTGCATTTTCTTAATTGATTAGAATCAGCTATTAACAATTTTATACATATTTTTTTGCACAATTTATATTCCAAGAGATCATAAGATATCTGTTACAAACATTTTGTTTTTACTTAATTGCCCACTGATTTTACGATAACTGGGGTACCATCAGTTAGAGGAGAAAATGGCTCACTATAGTGACACAAATCACTGTCAGAAGTTATTGAAATGACTATGACTGAGTATCTCTGCTATCCTGGCAGAATCCCAGTGATCAAGTGATTACAAGATCGTATAAAAGCACTGGCAGTTCTATGTAGCAACAAAAAGAGGACACATAAGAGGTAATCATTTTCTTCTGTTTTCTCATCGGCATCTCCGGCTTTGTCCATTAGCCAGAGACCTGTGATACTGCAGGGTAAGGAGCTTTAAACCTGCATCATGAATTTACAATGATGCAGGATTAAAGCCCAGCACTATGTCCCCTTTATGTTGCCTTTTTTCCACTGGTGTGGGCAACATCATGCTATGGAGATGCTTTTCTTCAGCAGGGACAGGGAAGCCGGTTTGAGTTGATGGAAGATGGGTGGAGCTAAATACAGGACAATCCTAGAGGAAAACCTGTTAGAGGCTGCAAAAAACTTGAGACAGGGATGTAGGTTCACCTTCCAGCAGAAAAATGGCTATAGACATACTGCAAGGACAACAATGGAATGGTTTATAATAAAGTATATTAATGTGTGTGAATGGCACAGTCACAGTCCAGACCTAAATCCCACTGAGAGTCTGTGACAAGACTTGAAAATTGATGTTCACAGAAACTTTCCATTCAATTTTCCCTGAGATAGAACTATTTTTCTCTAGAATTTCAGATTATAGATGTGCAAAAATGGTATAGCTATACCCCAAAAGACCTGCAGCACCAATTGTAAAGTAAGGTGGCCCTACAAAGTATTAACTCAGGGGGTAAATATAAATTCAAGTCCCATTTTTCAGATTTAGATTTGTAAAATATTTAGGAAGTCATGCATGATTTCCTTTACACTTTACATATACTTGCTACTTAGTCTTGATATGTCACATAAAATACCAATAAAATACATTTAAGTATTTTTAAATACTTAAAAACATTTAAATACATCCTCACTATCAATGGTGCCTGATAGCGTTGAAACCTCCTTTCCTACTGAGGACAAAGGCATGCTCATCCTTGAACTGAATACACAGGCAAATTGGAGATTAGGAACCATACAGTAGCAGTAGGATGAAAAGAACTTGACCGGCAGCTATATAATATGTATGGCTGTACAGAGTGATCAATGAACTGTAAAAGATGTAAGGAAATTAAAAAAGTTGTATTTAGAGATGAGAGAACCTGTGGAAGTTTGGTTCAGTTTGGGACTTGGACTTGACCTGAACCCTAATTGAAGCCAGAAATTGGACAGTTCTGGTTGCCGCCCACATGCAGCCAGTCATAAACAGAATACTTCAGGGGGTGGGTTGTTAGGTTTTATCTAATTTTTTTGGGGGGTGCATGCTACAAACGATGATGCTGTTATTACACCCAGTACGAGCCATTCAATCACTGCAGGTGGCTCCCACTAGGCTGAAGACCAAGCATACTTGAGCACAGCGATGCTTGTGTGAATGGTGTTCATAAGTAAAGGATCTAAACTGCGAATCCGAGCTCTGTTTTTTTTGTAAAGTCTGTGCTTGGTATGATCACCAAACACAGAAGCTCATGTTAGCTCATCTCTAGAATTAATAGCAAGTGATAGGATTCATAAAAGATCTAGATGCTTAACTCTGCTAGTATTGCATTGTATAAGTAATAAAAGGGTAAGAATGATGTTTAATCGTTCTTGGGAAACTTTTTCACAATTTTTTGATAATAATAATAATAATAATACAGCCTTGGGCGGTTTTCTTTCACTTTCTCTAAATGAAATTGTTGGGTCTAAGGAAGACTGAACATGATGGACTTATTTTCTTATATCCTTTGTAAGTAAGGGTATATACTACTGAACCTTTTCTTATCTCTGTACATTGTTTCCAGTTATGTATATATATATATATATATATATATATATACACTGTATATGTACCTATTCTCTTATATTAACACTAAGAAAATCTATTTGCTATATTTCTACTGGGAAAGTTGTTAACATTAAATGTTGTGCCCTTAAAATGTAAACATTCTCATTCAATTACAATGTGCAGCTGCCTACTCTCTATGTATAACCCATTACTTTTTTTATATCACAGTATATATCTTAGTGCATTATAAAAATTATCTACTATGCTGAAACAGACCCAATAGTTAAATAAATATATCAAATATTTTATATTCATGTGCATAGTTGCCGTTTACAATGTACAGTATATTATAATTTACATTCTTTAATTTCTATCCAAATAAAGGGAAATTCATGGATTATAGACCCTTATGCTATACAGCCAAGATTTACCCATTAAGATTAAATAGTATATCTTAGTACAACTGAGTATAATATATGTGGGGCCATTTGGTTTTATGACATACTCACATGGTAACTTTGAATGGTATTTTGCCACCCTTAATAAAATATGTGAAAAATGTTGCTGTAATGCCAGTACTCTGTAACAAATGAAACAAGAGTGTAGAATAACTATGCAAATCACCATGGGCCCCATTATGGTCATTTACCATAGCAGATTTGTTATTGGTGTGAATGACAAAGAACAGATGATACGCAGAAATTTTATAAACTTACTCTACACAGTTGTTCAAAAATGTTCTGCGGCTCTTCTTGCCTTGACATGAAATATTAAACACTGTTTTACAGCAATACGCTATTTAGCACAGATGTGTTCTATCATTCTTCCTATGAACAAGTAAACATAAGTGTATATATTTATGTACTTTACTACAGTACTATCTATATATATTTTTTTATTTTGTAAATGAACATTATCGCTATTTAGGAAGTTGGAAACTCAATATTTGTTGAATTATTTTTCTTTTTTTTTGTTTACACTTTTTATATTATTATTTTATATTTATCAGAATTTTCCTTGTCAGTTTTCACAACAATCACTTGCGCTTTTTTTCTTTATAATTTTTTTATATTTACTTTTATTATGAAATATCAGAATTTTCCTTGTCAATTTTTGCAACGATCACATGTAATTGTTTGTTTATTATTTTTATATTTACTTTTAAATGCAATATCAGAATTTTTCCTTGTAGATATTAACAATGATCACATGTACTTTTTTGTTATTTTTTTATTTTTACTTTTAGAATGCAATGTTAGAATTTTCCTTGTCAATTTTCACAACGATCATATGTACTTTTTTCTATATTATTTTTATATTTACGGTTAGCATGCAATATCAGAATTTTTCCTTGTCAATTTACACAACGATCACATCTACTTTTTTCTGTTATTATTTTTATATTTAATTTTAGAATGCAATATTAGAATATCTCCTTGTCAATTTTCACAATGATCACATGTACTTTTTTCTTTATTCTTCTTATATTTACATATGTGCTAAGTACACATCTCCTTAGAGTTTAAGAAATTGATGCTTTTTCGTTTTCCAATCTATCTCTTCACTTACTCCATCTCTCTTTGCCTTTTTCTTTCTCACTACTTGTGTGCTTGAAATTCCATTGTTGCAATGTTCTCACATTGCATTTAGATGCCAGGAGTGCCACCTTATGGTTCAATTGAAAACAGTAGACATTTCTAATTTTTTAATAATATTTTGCAGCTACTATAAAGTATGAAATCTAAAAAGATATATTTTTTTAATGCCGCAACATTTATGAAAATCTTATGTAAAATACTGCAGTAACCAGATATTACGCAGTAATGTTCAGATTTTAGTTCTCTTACTGCTGCAGAGATTTTTCTGCCTGTGTATTTAATATTAAAGTATGTGTAAGGGTTTATGATAAAACCCCACAGATTGCATGCACATGTTGGGTATGTCAGCAACAGATTTGTAATTGATAATTAAGCAAACGCAGTGCCAAGTGATTACGTACTTGTCACACTCTTTATGTGGTTCTGAAATGATTTGTTAGTTCACAACTTTCATTAAAGCACTCTAAGTGATAATAATAAATAATAAAACATTGTCTTTTTAGAAATGTGTAAAAATATTGTAATTTCTGAGGTTTCTATTGGAATACATTATTCTATGACTATCTTGGCTCTCCTTAAGTGTTCTTTTTACTGATTGATGTTTTCCATTGCCAAGTATAGGTTAATAATGTTTTGCACATAATTAATTATAATAGAGGAAATCAGATATTTAAAGTGCTGTAACTATACAGGTGCAACGTTTTCACCCACATCAATGCCCTAGTAATAGAATAGCAGCAAATGGCAAATACCAGTTGTGTAGTAAGTGGAGTAATGGCTAATACAGATTTTGCATCAGAACCTAAGAACTGAATTACTACATTTTCGGCTGGAGTTAAAGAAAGAGGAAAATCAACTGGTTACTCTCATCCCCTTGGTTTAATGTTGTTCATCTTGCACTATATTGAATATATATATATATATATATATATATATATATATATATTATATTATATTGTAGAAATGTTTTCCTGTATCTTACGAGTGATACATCAGCATCTTGGTCTTGGTGGTTACAACTTATCTCACATAACTTTGAATTCCCTTTCCATTAATTTCTCCTATTCGTCACCCAGTATAATATTATCTAATAATACTTATTTTGATGTTTCCCATTTTTTTTGTCAGATTATTCTTCTATGTTGGATTACTATATTGCACCTATAACTTAACAATATATTATAGTATATATTTTTCTACCACCATATTGGGTTTTCCTTGATTGTCATTAAATTGGAGTATACATTTACCACACTGATAAGAAAAGCAATGATTCACTATAAACCATGTAAAATAACATTAAATGAAGCTAAAACACAATGACTAACTGCTGTTAAACAATAAGCAAATATGGACATGTACTGTTAAACCCATGGTATTATTGATTACTATATTATTATTAGGGATGATCGAATACCTTAATTATTCGGCTTCGCAATATTTTCCAAACAGGTCACCGCTATGCGAATATTCGATGCGCAATGTAAGTCTATGGGAAGCCCAAATAGTTCCGAATAGTTGTTATTCGGGATTTCCCACATACTTCACGAATAGTCGAATAGCGGCGATTTATTCGGCAAATATTTGCGAAGCAGAATATGTGAGATATTCGATCATCCCTAATTATTATGCTATCTGTATGCTAGTAATACTATTTTTTTAACTATATGTTTTTTTTTATTGAATTAGTATTCCTTGTTTTTTATGATATAAATAAGATTGCATATATTTTTTTTTTAACTACTCAATGGCTAGTAGTGATATAGAAAGCTTTGTTAAAAAAAACATGACATAGTGTGTATGTATATATATATATATATATACATATGAAAGAGGTAAGATATATATATCTTCTGAGATCTGAACATCTGAATAATATATTAGATTTTATTTTTTTAATATATTTTTTATTTTATAAAATGTAAAAAAGTAATTTTTACTAACAATTGTCTAGTTTCAAACCTTATTCACCACATTGACATTAGGCAATCTTGGAATAACAAGTTTGCATTCTTCTCACTGGAGAAATAGCAAGTGTTAATGCATGGGACAATATGCAGGACCTCATGAGAGACTTAAAGATATTCTGTAAAAATATCTCCAAGTTGATAAACTACTGCTTGAGGCATTCAGGACCTTAAGTGACATTGTGAGATTAGATTCAGAAATTGCTGCAGACAAAACAAATAATTGTATTAAGTGGTGGAGGACTTTCTGTTAATTATAAGCCTATCAATAAAAGTACTGTTTTTATGCTGTGTAATTGTACTTTCTAAACACCTCAGTAAAACCCCATGTGTTTGTTAAATTATACTTGGCTTACATGTGTATTTTCACTTTGAAATAGCAATTCTCTTTTATGATAATGAAAGGACATATTGTCACAAGCCTGAACTAGCAATATATAGTAATACTTGCTATGTATAGCATGTGTTCTAGATTAAATCTATATAAATCAATATTTCAAAAATGAATTTTACACTGATACAGGTTACGTGTCCATCTCTATTTACAGTACTTCTGAAGCAAAGTAAAAAATGTTGTCTCTTGCTTCACAAAATATGCCCAGTGGTTTTGCTATTATCTGCAAACTGTCATGTAAAGACAATGAATTTCTGTATAAAAAGATGTTATTCAGTTTTCTTTTATACTTTATTTTCTAGTGCTTTATGATAAGAGATGAGCGGACCCGTGGAATATTCAGTTATGACCAGACTGTAAAAAATTGGTTTGGACTTGACCCCGGACTCCAAACCCTATACAAGTCAATTGTGACCCGAACGTCTGTGCGGTGAAATGGTCGTAGTAATTCTCTCTCTCTCTGCTCCATTCTTTAGCCTTTCAAACAACTTTGTTAGCTTATAGACTGCAACTTGGACGCAGTGTTTATTTAAAAGCCCATGTTCAGGTTCGAGTCCTGGACATCCAGCGTCCGGTACAATACACGAACTTAACCTTTCGGGTTCACTCATCTCTACTAACCATGTGTAAGATATAAAACTCATTCTAATCTCAGTATAGAAATGGGGGCAATTGTCTCCAGTGTGTATGCTATGTGACCTAAACAACTTGAATGCCAAATACTATAGATTGTAGCACAAACCTTTTTTTCAACTGCTGCTTATGGATTTGGCTAAGAAGAGAGTTCTAAACTTCTATAAAAATAGCAACAAAAAGAAGAATAAATATCCTCCAAAAATTAAGCATTAATTTCAGCAAAGCAGAAGTTGTGACTGTGCATCTGCATGTGTGAACAGCGCTCTATGGAAGCCATCAGTGTGCAATTTTATCATCCAGCAATTGCCCTCTCCATTCTTTGGAAGTGTGTGTGTGATTTGCTCTTCCTGCACCTGTGATGCCTCCACTTAGCGGAGACTTAGCTGTATGCTGCTAGAGTACTAGTTTTTGGTCCGGGCGATGTACAATTGAAGCCCATATTTGTTGTAAACTTCTGCTCTTCAAAAGAACAGTATTCCAGCGCCTCTTGGCTTCATGGTTGCTTGATGCATTCCCATCTGAATATTGAAAGTTAGGACCAGCGAAACTGCATCACTGGTGTGAATTGTGCACTTTCCTAGGCTGCATAAAGAGACAGCTTTGCCTTTGCAGCATTGGGCAAGTGCAGAGGGAATAAAGATGGCAGTTTTCAGCAATCAGCTTCAAAGGACTCTGGAGCCTGCAAATGGCACCTGCTCCTTGTCCAAGTAACTGGCCACCAGAGTAGGGTGGTTGGTAATCAAGGTATCAAAGCTGTAACTAAAGAATTAAATAATCCCCCCCCACCAACCTTCTTCAGAATGAAGAGACTTTTTAATTAAAGGTTAATTGCAAAATTTTATGTTTTTACAATCACTTTACAATTTTAATAATTTAAATAGCCTTTCCTTGTCTCCTTGCAGTTGTAGCCCCGTTTTAGCTAAGAGCAGGACTATCAGAGCTAGTTTTCCATTTTTAAATGTTAACAACAGTTTTCTCATTCACAAGCAGCAGGATAATAATTTGAAAATATTAGGATATTAGTATATAAAAATCATAATTTAAATTTAACTTTGGATGTTAATGAAATAGAAAGCTTAGAACAAAAGGAGACAGGGCAGCACTCACCGATATCCTGGGACTATTTTATTTTTCAATGCTGACAGGTGAGACGGACATGAGGGAATGCAGGGAGGGGAGCACGAAGACCGTGCTCCCCTCCCTGCATTCCCTCGTGTCCGTCTCACCTGTCAGCATTGAAAAATAAAATAGTCCCAGGATATCGGTGAGTGCTGCCCTGTCTCCTTTTGTTCTATGGATATACTTGTTTAAATTGGGCAATAGCACCTCGGTAAGGGACTTTGTTGGATCCATCAAGATTAGACAAAATGCTTTTCCGTGACATCTGAAAGCAAATGGATGTAATCAAGGAAACTTCACACTGAACTGTGTTTGGGACAGAAACATCACACTACCTCCACTATAGGTAAGCAGTGCGGTGCACAATCCTTTTTTATTTTTCGAAATAGAAAGCTTAGAATGGATGTTCATGATCAATAGAAATGGGCAAAAATTGGACGGGAGAATAAAAAGCATCCACTGCACTCAAGTGCTCCCCACCACTCTTTGTTTACTGTGCATTACTATTGACTTCATGGCAAAAGAAGATAAGATACAGCACTCATGTGTGAAACATGACGAAAAAGCTGCACTCAAGTAAAGACACATTAAAGAAGCGGTGGGGGAGACTTATTATATCAATGTTTATTTTAACAGCAATCTGTCAGCAAGTTTTTTCTACCTTATCTGAGAGCATCATGATGTAGATGAAAAGACTCTGTATCCAATGATGTATCACTTAGTTTGCTAGGTGCAAGCAGTTCTGATACAATCAGAGTTTTTAGATTTAGCAAGTAGCAGAGCTTAGAAAGCTGCCCTCACCCACACACGACCTTAATATGGTTTCCTCGGCTTCCTGCCTGTGCGCGCGCTGTCTCCCCGATGCTTTTCCTCCCTGTGCCTGGCGTCCAATCCGGTGTCTATGTGCTGCGGTTGCGGAATTTGACTTCCGGGACGCCAAAGTGCTGTGAAGGATGGGCATCGGCGCGCCGGCGCGCACCAACATTGGCCAGTGAGCAGTACATAGGAGGGATTTAAGCAGCCAAACACACGATTCCTACACCTACCGACGAAGCTGTTGCGAAACGTGCGTCAAGGTGTGGGGCGGTGTGTTTTGGTCCGGGCTACAATAGATTGGTATTTCTCCCATTGGAGCATCTGGTTGATCTGTGCATTCTGATGCTTTTTGCAGTTTCTAGGGACAGCGACCATTAAGGCAGTAATTACTACTAATTGCAAGCTTTCTGATTACACAATAGGTATGGATATCAGTAAACTGATATATTAGTTCAGTATTGGAGGCATTACATTTAACAATGATTATAATATAATTCTATGCTATTATTACTGTGTAATGCCATTTGATCCACTAATGTTTAGTTTAATTTGATACTATGTCATGCTGTATTAATATATTAATTTATTTTGCTGTTTATTTAAGTGCTGCGGGGTATCTCCCTTGGTAACTGTTTCTATACAGAAGGTGTAACTAATTAATTGCTAACAATATTAGGTTTTCCTATATATATTGTTCTTTCAGAGCTCCCATGTATGCTTATCTGCATTAAGCAATACAAAAAGCTTTGGATCCATCCACGCTGCCTGTCTGTTTTGTGTGTTCATTTTAAATTACCACTGTCTGTGTTATCCTGTTTGTGTTGCGCACAAAATAAAAAAACTTTATATATTCATAAATTTATGTTCTATTTAGCCTTTATCAATGTCTTATGAATGTCATGAACAGAGTCAGTTTTCTAAAAGTAACTCATGGTATGGTGACTTTGGTCAATTATAACAGCTAATATGTATATTATGGATCAAGGTATTCTTTTGTATCTAATATATTATGTCTTCTGGATGAATACAGGTCCTATTATATATTTTCGAGGTCGCGACGCAAATTGGCCCGCACAGATAAAGGATGTTTTTGGTACAGACACTGTCATTACCACTGCCCCTGAATCCCCCCTAAAGTGTTATGAACTACAAGTTAAACTTAAAAATTTTATGTATAAGAGATTAAAAACATGGTGGAACAAGGCATCATCTTAGTAGGGATATAGTCCCGATAGGACTTCGTGTTCAAATATTTCCAGCTTATGCGGTGGAGGATTTGGCATTTAAAAATAGAAGGGAGGAGACATGTAGAATTTGTTTTCGTACAATGATAGAGCTGCTATTGGCGCTGATAAGCGCAGAATTGAACAACTGGAAGCTGAAATAGAAAAAATAAATATTGAAATTAAACTAAATATTTCCAGGGAAAATCTTACAGCCTTTGAGGATGAGCTGATAAAAGATTTAGAAAATGGGAAGGCGATATCAAACAACTAAAGGCTCAAAAATTCCAGAGAGATGTCAGTGACTACCAGAATGGGTTAGTCTTCAAATGGCACCACAATAAAACCTCCCGATTAGGCTCAGTGGGTAGATCTGTGTCTCAAACTAACACTGAATCCATGTCCACTGGTGAGGGTTCATCAAGAGTACAAGGTCTGAAGAAAGGCCAAGGGAGATATGGTTATGCCTATAATAGAATTGAGACTAGAAACTCAACAAAGAAGAAACAACGTCTAGACAAAAGGAACAATCAAGATCAACCGAATTCCTTAAAGGTAATAAATTTAACTGATAGAGTTTTAACTAAAGAGCAGGTTGATGTATTACAACTGGAACTATCCTTCTCTACCGTTTCAAACTTTGACCTTTTCACGGCAATTAAGGATTTGAATTTATTTAGTCGTAAGGTCCTGCTTAAAAAATACTTTTCCAGAGGACATCAAGATTCAGATGTGGATCTTTCAAAGGATGAACGTGAGGCAATAAGAATTTTAGAATCATTACTAGCTGAGCAAGAAAGTGGAAGTTCTTCCACCTTCCCTGCATCTATAAAAAAAATGCTCAACCGCCTTCCCACCTTTCTCAGCCTGTCCACCTATAGATCTATTTATAAAGTTGGTATCTCTAGAGCTTAGAGAATTATCAGAGAAAAGAACACATGATAATCTAAGTGGTCAGCAGCGTAAGGGAACAGCCTTGAGGGAACTTCAAACAATGGAGAATTGGTCATTAAGCAGGCTGACAAAGGTGGGAACGTGGTTCTGTGGTCAAAAGACAAATATGAGGGTGAGGCCTTCAGGCAACTTGGTGATAGCTCATGCTATTCCAAACTGGATACTGACACCTCTGGCAGGTTTCAAAGTGAACTTTTTGAATTACTTTTTATGGCTTTTGATAAGGGTATCATTCCGAAATCAGTGTTAAAGGGTCTATTAGTCCAATTTCCGACTACTCCAACTATTTACTTCTTGCCGTAGGTGCACAAGAGCCTAACTTGTCCAACCGGAAGGCCAATTGTTTCCGGCAATAATAATCTTTGCGAGCCAGTATGTAAATTTCTGGATCACTATCGTCCTATATCCGTGATTCTACAGAACTCCTGAACAGATTAGATGGTGTGATATAAGAGACAAATATAATTATGGCAACAGCCGATGTTGAGTCACTGTGTACATCTATCAGTCATGACGATGGTATTGAAGTGGTTGAATTTTTTCTAAGAACAACTAAGCTTGACGATCAACTGGCGGACCTCCTTTTATTATTGCTTAAATTTATTCTCACACATCATTTTTTCTTATTTAAAGACCGTTTCTATCTCCAAGAGTTGCAATGGGGGTGAAGTGTGTGCCCTCATATGCAAAACTCTTTCTTGAATATTGGGAACGGTCCATTCTTTTTCCGGATTCTGAGTTTGGTGCAGTCCACTTGTGGTTGTGCTTTATTGATGATGTTTTTTTAATTTGGCAGGTTGAGGTCCACCAGTTGGATACATTTATACAGCGACTCAACATGAATACTAAACACATTAAACTTACTTTTACCACCAGCACTGAAAAGATTTCTATTTTTGGATGTCTCAATCACCGAGTGCAACAATGGCTCTCTGTGCACCGATATCTTCCGAACGAAAACAGCAGCGAACTCTCTTTTGAGTGCCAGGTTCTCCCACCCATTTCAAGTATTTAATTCCATTCCCACTGGACAATTTTCAAGGGCACATAGAATCTGTTCAAGGGATGCCTTGTTTGAACATCAGTCTAACAATTTGAGGAGACAATTTGGGGATAGACATTACTCCCATCAATCAATCCAAAAGGTATATGAGAGAGCTAAGAGAATGGCATGTGAAGATTTGTTGAGGACACAATCTAAAGCAACAGACAATTCAATTAGATTATTTACCCCTTATCATGCACAGTGGCGTGAAATGTCGAAAATAATTTCTAAATACTGGCCTGTACATATGGCAGATCGTGATCTGGCCTCTATTCTTACCCCCAGAACGGCTATTACCCCCAGGAGGTCCAGAACATTGAAGGACTTGATTGTGAGGAGCCTCTATGTACCAAAGAAAACTACTAGCTTCTTGAAAAAATAGAGTTCCCAGATGGGGATCCTTTTCTTGTGGTGACTATGGTGCATGTCTACAAATGGATCGTGCATCTGATTTCTGGGACTCATCACAATCAAGAACCTATAAAATCCTGCAATTTGTAAATTGTCGTTCCTCCACTGTTGTCTATTGGGCAACATGCCCTTGTGGGCTTATTTATGTAGGCCTCACTACTCGTGAGCTCAGGGTACGAATGTTAGAACATGTCCGCGACATTAAGAATGCTGCAAAAATTCAAAAACCTGAGGAAATAGCGTTGCTTAAAAATATACCCAAACATTTCAGAGAAAAACATGGCTGCAATTGGCGACAATTGATATTTTGGGGAATAAATAAAGAGAATCTGGGGGTGAGAGGAGGTGACACAAAAAAAAACCTACATAGGAAGGAAGCCAGATGGATTACAGTTCTGGACACTATAAAGCCAAAAGGATTAAATAACGCTGACAGCTTCAAGCCGTTTCTCTCATAACGCCTGGCCTCATCTAATATCCCAATATTCCTCTGAATACTCTACTGTGTTTTTTGTCGCTGCGGGGGGGAGAGAGATTTTTCATAAATTTTCTTTATTCTTCCATATTTCTCATCATTTTTAATATATATTTTTATATATATATATATATATATATATACAGTTAGGTCCAGAAATATTTGGACAGTGACACAATTTTTGCGAGTTGGGCTCTGCATGCCACCACATTGGATTTGAAATGAAACCTCTACAACAGAATTCAAGTGCAGATTGTAACGTTTAATTTGAAGGTTTGAACAAAAATGTCTGATAGAAATTGTAGGAATTGTACACATTTCTTTACAAACACTCCACATTTTAGGAGGTCAAAAGTAATTGGACAAATAAACCAAACCCAAACAAAATATTTTTATTTTCAATATTTTGTTGCGAATCCTTTGGAGGCAATCACTGCCTTAAATCTGGAACCCACGGACATCACCAAACGCTGGGTTTCCTCCTTCTTAATGCTTTGCCAGGCCTTTACAGCCGCAGCCTTCAGGTCTTGCTTGTTTGTGGGTCTTTCCGTCTTAAGTCTGGATTTGAGCAAGTGAAATGCATGCTCAATTGGGTTAAGATCTGGTGATTGACTTGGCCATTGCAGAATGTTCCACTTTTTTGCACTCATGAACTCCTGGGTAGCTTTGGCTGTATGCTTGGGGTCATTGTCCATCTGTACTATGAAGCGCCGTCCGATCAACTTTGCGGCATTTGGCTGAATCTGGGCTGAAAGTATATCCCGGTACACTTCAGAATTCATCCGGCTACTCTTGTCTGCTGTTATGTCATCAATAAACACAAGTGACCCAGTGCCATTGAAAGCCATGCATGCCCATGCCATCACGTTGCCTCCACCATGTTTTACAGAGGATGTGGCGTGCCTTGGATCATGTGCCGTTCCCTTTCTTCTCCAAACTTTTTTCTTCCCATCATTCTGGTACAGGTTGATCTTTGTCTCATCTGTCCATAGAATACTTTTCCAGAACTGAGCTGGCTTCATGAGGTGTTTTTCAGCAAATTTAACTCTGGCCTGTCTATTTTTGGAATTGATGAATGGTTTGCATCTAGATGTGAACCCTTTGTATTTACTTTCATGGAGTCTTCTCTTTACTGTTGACTTAGAGACAGATACACCTACTTCACTGAGAGTGTCCTGGACTTCAGTTGATGTTGTGAACGGGTTCTTCTTCACCAAAGAAAGTATGCGGCGATCATCCCCCACTGTTGTCATCCTTGGACGCCCAGGCCTTTTTGAGTTCCCAAGCTCACCAGTCAATTCCTTTTTTTTCAGAATGTACCCAACTGTTGATTTTGCTACTCCAAGCATGTCTGCTATCTCTCTGATGGATTTTTTCTTTTTTCTCAGCCTCAGGATGTTCTGCTTCACCTTAATTGAGAGTTCCTTAGACCGCATGTTGTCTGGTCACAGCAACAGCTTCCAAATGCAAAACCACACACCTGTAATCAACCCCAGACCTTTTAACTACTTCATTGATTACAGGTTAACGAGGGAGACGCCTTCAGAGTTAATTGCAGCCCTTAGAGTCCCTTGTCCAATTACTTTTGGTCCCTTGAAAAAGAGGAGGCTATGCATTACAGAGCTATGATTCCTAAACCCTTTCTCTAATTTGGATGTGAAAACTCTCATATTGCAGCTGGGAGTGTGCACTTTCAGCCCATATTATATATATAATTGTATTTCTGAACATGTTTTTGTAAACAGCTAAAATAACAAAACTTGTGTCACTGTCCAAATTTTTCTGGCCCTGACTGTATATATATATATATATATATATATATATATATATATAAAATTGTATATATATATATATATATATATATATATGTATTTTTTTATGTAAGGGGTAATGTGGTTTTTGTCATGTGTCTGTTACGGAGGGACTGGCAGATTAGGATAAGGTAGTGTATTCCCAATCGCCAGTCAGGGTCCACCGTGCTCCCAGATGGAAAAGGAGCTGCTGCCCACCCAAAGGTTAGGCAGAGAATACAGAGCTGATGACTCAAAGATAACCCAGGGGACTTGGGAACCGGTCACGTGTGTAGGGACACGTCAAACTGGACAACAACCCAGTTAGCGTTTCGGTGGAGCGGGCGCTACTCCGACCACGTGTGTAAGACACGTCTGGTCGAGCGGTCCTCCGATTAGCGTTTCTGGTCACCACTTGACTGGCCACGTGTGTGAAGGGCACGTCAGACCAGGTAGTCACACCAGTAGCATTTGACTGGGAAGCTAAGGAGGGAAATAGGGTTCACACACCCAATCCAGGAACAGCCTGTTAACTCCACAGGGGTTCTAGAACACGCTGTCCGTGTGCGTAGAGGGCATAACTGGACTGGTGGCACAGCAGGTACGCTGTTCATGTGCGTAGAGGGCACTCTCGGACAAGTGACGCATCAGGTATGCTCTCTGTGTGCGTAGCAGGCACAAACGGACAGGTGACGCAGCAGCCGCAGTCCAGTTAATGCCACTGGACTGCTATAGCACAACTGGAATGGAAGCAAGGAAGCACGGCGCCTGACCCTGATGTGCCGAGCCACGAATCGTGGCGTGACAGGCATCGTTCGCCTAGCTTTACCTACCACTTCCAACAAAGCTTATGCCACCATGAACTCTAAGTGAAGACTGCGCATCTCCATGTTGTCTCCAGCCCCTTTTATAACCTGGGTCCACCCCAAACCCAGGGTCCAATAGCAGAATGCCATGTCATCAGTGACGTCACCAGCGGCCTATCCGTAACCGCCACATCATTGATGACCTCATGGCAGCCACACCCCAAACACCTCACCAGTCATCATCTGATGACCAATGGTGAGGTGCCAGGTCATAGGGGTGGACCTCTGTGAGCCAGTCCAGATTGGCCACGTCATCAGGACACCTGACACCCTCTGCCCTATCAGGGTTTGCCACCTCACGGACATGCTCACTGAGGTCCTTACTGGACCTAGCCTCTAATGCACTAAGGGCCTGAGCATGCTCAGTAGCCTGAACAACAGTCTCGGAAATCAAACTATCTGCCTGAGCATGCTCAGTAGGCACAACACAGGACTTAGATATGGCACGATGTCCAAGTACTTGTGCAAAGAGGCTTTTCGCACTAAGAGGTGAATCTTTGTAAGTATACTTCCACGTAGTTTATGCTTGACCTTTGCTAGCACTAATGTCAGCCATACAGGCTGTTATTGAAGAAGTAGACCTTATAATATATGTGGTTATACACATCATGAATCTAAATTTATAGACAGATATAATTAATCACGCATTGTTATATATATATTTGGTGTATGCTCAAGTCAGGCATTCAATTATTGTGACTGTCACATTTCCGGTTGCTCCTGGTTGGTGTTTTAACCTTTACCTGTGTGTCCACCTCTAGCACTGCTCAATAAAAAAATCTTTTTTCACTCAATGGCCCTTGATCGTTTTTCTTCTCTCCTTTTACATGTACTACTATGCGATTTGTCCAGTATTTATATGTAGTCAATGGTTGCTTTATATAGGGGATTTCCATTACTATTATCGCATGTACTTTGATAAAAATGCAACCTCTTTTCCTGTGTGTTTTCCTTGTTTGTAAATCTGAACTGACAACGAATGACCATAGAACAATGACCGCCTGCTTTGGGCTTCAGGCAGAAACTGAGCAGCGCGATGAGCGGTGACGTCACGCAGGTTATTTTCGATCACAGCTGGAGGTTCCCACAGCCCTCCATCTTTGACCGCAGGTAACTTTACCTCAGGGGACCTCAATGAGCTCTCACTGAGTTCACAGACCTGCATCTCCTGGCAGAAAACTGTGGGTTTTTTTGCCAAGAGATGCCGATTTGGTGCTGAAATTTTTCCATTATATTCTTACACCCAATCTACACCTCTTGGCAAAAAAGCCACATCACTACCGCATGCTGTATGATGTAGTAGTGATGTAATTTTTTTTGCCAGGAGGTGTAGATTTGGTGCAGGAATATGGTGTAAAAATGTCAGCACCAAATCTGCATCTCTTGGCAAAGAAAGAAGAGCCAGCACAATCTGAGAGTAGCATGCATCATATAAAAGTGCAAATTTGCGGATTTATTCCAACTGTACTATAATACAAAATGAGATCTTTAGCAAATAATTGATCAATTCTTTGAGCCACCCCTGCCACGTCACGACAAATCTCTATAGGGGGTCCTACTCTATATTATGTATTTCATGTGCCATGTGGCCTCCTAGATAAAAGTAAAATTAAAAGCAGAAACATATTGAAGCACACATACCTGTAATCTATATATAACCACTTCCATGTCGCAGAAAGAAGCAACTGTGGATGAAAGGTCAACCCAGGTCCCAGCGTGAGTAGCAAACAGCACACACACAAGGACACTATCAGAACTGACCTTCACAGTGCCAGACCAGCAACTAAAAATAAGGTGGACCAGCCCCAGATATGGTGCCTAATTAGCATTGCCTGTGTTAAAGGGCGAGGCAGCTGAATGTGAACAGCTACAAACAGGAGGAATATATATTGCAAACCAAAGTCAGGCGTGCATGGCAATGGTGGTGGTCAGCCACCAGACCAATGTAGAAGAACTACAACCATAACAGAGAAAGAAGAGCCAGCACGATCTGAGAGTGGCATGCATCATATAAAAGGGCAAATTCACAGATTTATTCCAACTGTACTACAATACAAAATGAGAATTTTAGCAAATAATTGATAAATTCTTTGAGCCACCCCTGCCACGTCACGGCAAATCTCTATAGGGGGGGTGGTACTCTGTATTATGTATTTCATGTGCCATGCGGCCTCTTAGATAAAATTAAAAAAATAAAAGCAGAACCATATTGAAGCACACATGCCTGTAATCTACATATAAGCGCTTACATGTCGCAGAAAGAGGCAACTGCAGATAAAAGGTCAGCCCAGATCCCAGCGTGTGTAGCAAACACCACACAAACTAGGACAATATCAGAACTGACCTTCATAGTGCCAGACCAGCAACTAAAAATCTAATCTCTTGGCAAAAAAGATGAAATTAATTAGTTTGAGATTAAAACTAATCTCTTGGCAAAAAAAAGTACAAAAAAAACGGTTTTGAGTCTGTTTCAGTGCAGTTTGCTTCCAAAAAGTGAAAATGTGGTGTTGAAATTTGGTGCAAGCATTTCAGCACCAAATTTGCACCTCCAGCAAGAAAACTGCACCGAAACGGCATCAAAACCATTTTTGTGCATTTTTTTGGCTAGAGATGCAAACTCGATGCTGAAATTTCTCAGTGAGAGCTCATTGAGGTCTCCTGAGGTAAGGTTACCTGCAGTCAAAGGTGGAGGGCCATGGGAACCTCCAGCTGTGACCGCAAATAACCTAAGTGATGTCTCTGTGGGCCTCAAGCAGAGACTAACCTAAGCTTAGTCTCTGCTTGAGGCCCACAGCAATCATTGTTCTATGGTCGCTCACTGTCAGTTCAGATGTAACAGAACTGGAATCATCATGGCACCTCGTGTGTATTACGTCAGACCTGGGTCTTTTGGGGGTTAAAAAAGTGGTGAAAGAGGGTGGTTTCCGTATTTTATTTCAAATAAAGGATTTTTTTCGGTGTTTGTGTTTATTTCTTATCACTTACAGATTAGTAATAAGGGTCTCACAGATGCCTGGCATTACTAATTCAGGGCTTATTGACAGCTGTAGGCTTTTATTATCCCCTTATTACCCCAATTGCCATCACCCCAGGACAATCGTGAAGAGCCAGGTAAACTGCCAGGACTGTCACATATAATGGATGCGACAATACTGGGCCGATGCAGGCTGCTATTTTTAGGTTGACAGAGCCCAATAACCATGGATCTCCCAAGCCTGAGAATACCAGTCACCAGCATTCAGGGTATCAAAAAAGGAATATACTCTATCTTGGCTGGGTATCAAAATTGGGGGGACCGCAGGTCATTTTTTAAAAATATTTATTTAAATAATTTAAAAAAAAAAAAGTTGTTCCTCCTATTTTGTTACACATTGATACACAGCCAAAATAAGCACACGGCAGGGGGCTGCAGACTGTAGCTGTGTGCTTTATTTGTGCTGGTAGCACAATAGATGTAGGAACACCATTTTATTTATTTATATATTTATACCACAATATAGATGCACAGACATGTCTCTTTTTCCAACCAATCATAGACACTGTCTGGAGCGGGGTCTGACTACAGCCAATTAGAGATGCCGGTGAGTGGGGAAAGCAGTGAATACAGATGAGGGATAATCAGTAGCCCTGGAAGTATAGCCGCAGGAGCAGTTACAGCAGCAGGGATACTTGGTAGGTATGTCATGCTTTAACCCTTTTACTTCCTTGTTTATACAGTGATTTCCATTTCCAATCAAAGCCATGCCAATACTTGACATGGCAGTGATGGGGCCAGAAGTGGGTTTTCTGCAACAAACACTTACACATTGCCGACTTTTAAGCAAAGTGTTCGGTAAGCTGAGCCTGAACAAATCGGCCAAGGCTTGTATCGAATCTGAAATTGCTGAATGCTAACCAAACACATTCACTCATCTTTAATAAAGATATTGAAATACATTAAAAACATTCTCACAACTTCCTCATTAATTTAAACAAAGAGCAAATCATTAAGTGCATACTTCTATTACACAGACACATAAATTAAAATCTTCTAACTGGCTGTATTTTTTGACATACACTGTTGAACTCCTAAAAAATCCAATGTAAGACATTTTATTAGCAAAGTCAATATAAAATATAAGTGCCATATAAATGCCTTAGTCAACTAAAGGTGAATTCCCATAATAAATATTATAAATAAAAGGAAGGCAATTTTAGCCTAACAATGGTGTCAACCCACCAGGGGTACTGCAAAAAAAAGAAGCAAAATATACAAAAACAGCAAAAGTTTGGGTGCTCTTCATATGATAACCATTGATCGAGCATCGGGGTGCTCGGGTAAGATCTGTGCTCGGCTCAGAGAGAGCTGTTTGCAGTCCCTTAATGGCTCTAACTGAGAGGTAAAAACAAAGTTTTCAGATACTTTGTGTAAAAAAATAAATCCCGCCTTCTCTCCCCTGGAAATGCTCTGTTTACAGCTGGCAGAATGGGGGCGGTCAGCCAAACTGCCCAATCATTGATTTCCATAATACTCGGCACTCAAGTCAAGCCTGTTATCCGCATTGACGTATATTGTGTACGGGGTCTGGGAACAAATACAGGTCAAGATTGGGTCCCGTAAAAATTTTTTAACTAAAGTCCAGCTTTACCCGGCAAACCCGAACATAAATAGGTCCACTCTGCTAAATAAGAGTTGTATGCCTTTAAATAAATCAGGAGCCTCTTTTCTAACTGACCACTCATCTAACCATTCATCAAAAACAGAGTGAAATATCCAGGGCTTGATGAATCGGTGCCTATGAGTGTAAGTAGACGGGATTTCAAGTTGAAGCGTCCAAACGTTCTTCCAATGGTGGTTACATAGGATTGATTTTTATGAAGAGAATAAATATTTGGATGTTAGACTCAGACAACAAGACTAAAGGGCCTGTCACACACAGAGATAAATCTTTGGCAGATCTGTGGTTGCAGTGAAATTGTGGACAATCAGTGCCAGGTTTGTGGCTGTGTACAAATGGAACAATAGGTCCATAATTTCACTGCAACCACAGATCTGCCAAAGATTTATCTCTGTGTGTGACAGGGCCTTTTTTCTTCAATGTTAAATGTTTGCAAGAAAAATGCACAACATAGGAAGAAATTCACAATACAGATAACACTATGAAAATATTAACACAAAGTAACATACTGAGTGATAATTTAACTGGTTTCATGTCAAGAACATTGTATAATAGAGTATTTAACAGGAAAATAATCACTCAATAGAATAAAAAACATTATAAACTAAGAATAAAATAAACAATGTCAGAAACTAAAAATGTTTTCCATTGTACATGTTCATGAAAAACTCATCCCATTCTGCCACCTACATTATTTATGTGCTAAATTATGATGACAATCTGTTCCAGATTAATAGCGTCATAAACTACAGAGGGCCCATTCATTCTCTTTCTGAGGAACAGAAAGCCCTCTTGTCCGCAGTATTGAATGGTACTAAAAATCTTTCCTAGTATTGAAGGATATAGTGTAAACAAGTGTCCCATGTATCTCTGAAGAGATTATGACAAGTGCCTCTTTCTTACTAAATGTTATCATTTGTCATTGATAAGAAATATAACAAATTGTGTCCTTGATTCAGGATTGACTTTCCTGTCTTTTATGTCCATTTTGGTTTAGTATGAGTAAAAGCGTGTGCACACGTTTAGAATTTGCAGATTTGTCTGCTTCAAAAAATAGTGTTAGCAGTTAAATGCTGATTAAAATAAGCTCACAATCATTCAGCTGGAAAAACGCTGAAAGAATTGATATGTTGGATAAAAAAAGGATTTCAAGGATCAAATATGCAAGGAAACAATAAGCTGCAAGTGCATGAGTTTTCAGAAATGTAATTCACATTGTGTTCTTTGCCATAGGAAAAAAATATGTAATTTTATAACAGCAGCAATGTGTGGCGAAGACCTGAAGAGGAACATAAGCACTAAGAAGCTCACATTTATATGTATAGCAATAAGCATAGCAGTTTTGCAGTTATTAATGTATGTACAGTGGGGTCAATAAATGTTTGATACACTGTAGTTTTGCCACCTACAAAAACTGAGAGGTCTGTAATTTTTATTATAGGTACACTTCAACTGTGACAGACAGAATAAAAAAACCTAGAAAATCACATTTTATGATTTTTAAATAATTATTTAATTTGCACTTTATTTCATTAAATAAGTGTTTGATATAATAGATAAAGGTAAAATATATCTTTGTACCGTGTTAGCCAGTAGAGATAAAAAATTGTTTAAAAGAACTGAAGTCCTCAGTGGTTGATACCTTTTAATGGCTAACTGAAAAGATGGTAATAATTGCAAGCTTTCGAGACTACTCAGGTCTCTTCTAAAGCCTGAAGATGAGACCTGAGTAGTCTCGAAAGCTTGCTATTATTACCATCTTTTCAGTTAGCCATTAAAAGGTATCAACCACTGAGAACTTCAGTTCTTTTAAACAATTTTTTGATATAATAGAAAAACAGAACTCGATATTGTGTACAGAAACCTTTGTTTGCAATTACAGAATTCAGATGTTTCCTGAAGTTGTTGACCAAGTTTGCACACACTGCAGCAGGTATTTTGGGCCACTCCTCCATACATATCTTATTTTGGGGTTGTTGCTTGGCAACATTGAGTTTCAGCACCCTCCAAAGATTTTCTATTGGGTTCAGGTCTGGAGACTGGCTAGGACACTCCAGGACCTTGAAAAGCCAGTTATCCTGGCTGTGTGTTTTGGGTCATTGTCATGATGAAATACCCAGCCCAAACCCAACTTTAATGCTCTTATTGAGGGAAGGAAGTTGTTGGCCAAAATCTCGAGATGCATGACCCCATCCATCCTCTCTTTAATACGGTGCAGTTGTCCTGTCACCTTTACAGAAAAGCAGCCACAAAGTATGATGTTTCCGTCCCTATACTTCATGTTGGAATGGTGTTCCTGGGGTTGTACTCTGTTATGATTCAGGGACTGAGGAAGATCAAAAAATGCGGAATCCCAAAAAGGTAACAGAGTGGCTGGAAACTTAACGGACTGCAGACCTAATCCTGACACACAACTAACAGTAGCCGTGGGGTGTGCCTATGATGACCTGGATGCCTCGACAAAGCCAGAGAACTAAATAATCTCACAGATAGAAATATAAGGAAGATAATCTGCCATGGAGTAGTCCCCAAAGTTAGATAGATAGCCCCCCACATGTAAAAGCTACGGTGATATAGAAAAATTCAATACAAAGCCAGAAAAAAACAGATTCAGCAAAGGTGTGGCCCAAATTATTTTTATAGGAGAGGATAGGAAAGAGCAACTGTCTGCAGCTGTAAAAACCCTAATATATACCAGCACTTCTGATATGGAAAAATCCTGAGGTCACACAACATCTCCCCCACTGTACCAGCACTCAGATGTTACTGGGATAAAAAAACACTAATACAGATGAAGGACTGAATTAATACCAAACATGACAAACACAAACCTTGCAGAATCATGTAGCTAAGTATACAGACACTCCCATCAGGGAATGATCCCATTCCACCATGAACTCCACACAGACAAATTAGGAATCATGCATTAGTATCAAAGCAGAGAAAGCAACAAGAAAGTGGAAAACAAACAGCAGAAGTACAAAGACCACTTATCTGGGAGTAGTTCAGGAAGTGAGCAGAGCTGGTTACAGAATGTCCTTAGCACACAGGAGCAATTGACCACCGGCAAGTAACCAGAGAAAACTACTCAGTTAAATAGCCCAATCTGACCCTGATTGACAGTCCTCCAAAGGTTTGTAACTTTCGCTCCACACATAAACTACATCGCCAGCACTGACCACAAGAGGGAGCCCCAAACTGGAAACGTATTCACAACAGTACTCATTCTTCTTCCTCCAAATGCTCTGAGTGAAGTTGATGCCAAAAAGCTCTATTTTGGTCTCATCTGACCACACGACGTTCTACCATGCCTCCTCTGGATCATCCAGATGGTCATTGGTGAACTTCAAATGGGCATGGACATGTGTTGGCATGAGCAGGAGGAGGACCTTGCATGCTCTGAAGGATTTTAATCCATGACATCATAGTGTGTTGCTAACGATAATCTTTGAGACTGTGGTCCCAGCTGTCTTCAGGTCATTGACCAGGTCATCACAAGTAGAGATGAGCGAACCGGTCGCGGTTCGGCTCGAGGTCGGTTCGCCGAACGGAGCTCCCGTTTGAGTTCGGTTCGTCGAACGTTAGACGAACCGAACTCGAACCAATAGGCTATAATGGGAGGCAATCACAAACACATAAAAATGCATTATAAATGTACACATACAGTAAATAAACATTGCCATAACGCTTACCGGTCCCCGCGATCCCTCCTGCACTCTGTCTCCTCCGCTATTACATCCGATGTTCGCTGAATCCTCCCGGTGACCGGCACTGCCAGCAGAGAAGCAGGACCTATCGTGACGTCAAAATAGCCATGTGACCAGTCACGTGGCTATTATTTCATTGGCTACAGACTGGTCACATGACTATGACGCGTCATGTAGGACCTGCGAGTGCATCTCTCCGGTACACGGTGCACATTTGTGTATCGCTGTGTACCGGCGATATGCTCTAGCACACGGTCGACTCCCCGTTCCATTAGGGACCGGCTGACACAGCCGGTCATTAACGGAGATCACCGTTGCCATAGCAACGCAGTTAGCGGTGACATCACCGCTAACCGCGGCTCCGGGAGCACCGTTGCTATGGTAACGCGTCTGTCAGCGTTACCGCTGTTACCGCTAGCAGCACTGATCACTCACGGAGTGAAGGCTGCATGCTGCTTCCCGATTGTATTGAGGATTGTAGTGAGGATGAGGTGCCCCAGCCCATCAAGTGATGGGCTGGGGCACCTCATCCTCACTACAATCGTCACTACTACTACACTAGTGAGGATTGTAGTGAGGATGAGGTGCCCCAGCCCATCAAGTGATGGGCTGGGGCACCTCATCCTCACTACAATCGTCACTACTACTACACTAGTGAGGATTGTAGTGAGGATGAAGTGCCCCAGCTCATCAAGTGATGGGCTGGGGCACCTCATCCTCACTACAATCGTCACTACTACTACACTAGTGAGGATTGTAGTGAGGATGAGGTGCCCCAGCTCATCAAGTGATGGGCTGGGGCACCTCATCCTCACTACAATCAACACTACTACTACACTAGTGAGGATTGTAGTGAGGATGAGGTGCCCCAGCCCATCAAGTGATGGGCTGGGGCACCTCATCCTCGCTACAATCCTCACTACAATCCTGAAGTGCAGTTTCTTCAAATTCATTTAAAGGCACCTGGAACGGTGAAATTGCTGCTTATAATTTAAGCCTCTATTAAAAACCTCTCATCAGCGCAGGTTTATTGGGGATTTATTGGGCTGACAGGGGGTAATAAAGATGGAGTCTCTAATGTGTCTGTGTATTTATTTCTATTAAAGCATTTTTTCTCTGTGTGGTGTCTTTTTTTTACCCCTTTATTGGAGATTCTTAATGGCCGGGTCAAACGTGCCTGACATTAAGAATCTCTTAATACTGGCTAGTAAAACAAAGCCAGTATTAACTCATGATTACCCAACAAGCCACCCGGCTCCAGGGCTGTTGAAAGAGTTGGATACAGCGCCAGATGATGGCGCTTCTATGAGAGCGCCATGGCTGCGGACTGAAATTCGCAGCAGAGGTGCCCAGAAACCTCGGGCTAACCTGTGCTGCGGATTCCAATCCCCAGCTGCCTAGTTGTACCTGGCTGGACACAAAAATGGGGCGAAGCCCACGTCATTTGTTTTTTAATTATTTCATGAAATAAGTGAAATAATTAAAAAAAACGGGCTTCTCTATATTTTTGGTTCCCAGCCGGGTACAAATAGGCAACTGGGGGTTGGAGGCAGCCCGTGGCTGCCTGCTGTACCTGGCTAGCATACAAAAATATGGCGAAGCCCACGTCATTTTTTTGGTGGGCAAAAAACTTCTGCATACAGTCCTGGATGGAGTATGCTGAGCCTTGTAGTTCTGCAGCTGCTGTCTGCTCTTCTTCATACAGACAGACAGCAGCTGCAGAACTACAAGGCTCAGCATACTCCATCCAGGACTGTATGCAGAAGTTTTTTGCCCCCTGAAAAAATTATGTGGGCTTCGCCATATTTTTGTATGCTAGCCAGGTACAGCAGGCAGGTACGGCTGCCCCCAACCCCCAGTTGCCTATTTGTACCCGGCTGGGAACCAAAAATAAAGGGAAGCCCTTTTTTTATTATTTCATGAATTTCATGAAATAATTAGAAAACAAATGACGTAGGCTTCGCCCCATTTTTGTGTCCAGCCAGGTACAACTAGGCAGCTGGGGATTGGAATCCGCAGCACAGGTTGGCCTGAGCTTTCTGGGCCCCACTGCTGCGAATTGCAGTCTGCAGCCGCCTCAGAAAATGGCATTTTCATAGAAGCGCCATCTTCTGGCGCTGTATCCAACTCTTCCAGCACCTGCCTGCTAGACCTGGCTAGCATACAAAAATATGGCGAAGCTCACGTCCTTTTTTTGTAGTTTTTTGGCAAAAAAATAAAAAATGCTTCCCTGGATTTTCCATTGCCAGTGAAGGTAACACCAAGCAGTGGGGGTTAGCAGCCAGTAGCTGCTTGGATTACCCTTAGCTAGCAATACAAAAAATGCAGCGGGAACCCATATATATTTGTTTTAATTATTTATTTAAATAACTAAAAACAAAATGGGCTTCCCTGTATTTTGATTGCTGGACATCACAGTGCTGTAAAAATAAATCTTTAAAAAAAATGACGTAGCGCTCCGCGGTATTTTTGATTCTCAGCGCAGATAAAGCAGACAGCTATGGGTTGCCACCCCCATCTGCCTGCCGTTACCTTGGTTGGCAATCAAAATACAGGGAAGCCCATTAATTTTTTCTATTTAAAAACGACGTTGGGTCCCCCCATTTTTGATAGCCAGCTAGGGTAAAGCAGACGGCTGTAGCCTGAAAACCACAGCTGGCAGCTTTACCGTGGTTGGGGATCCAATGTGGAGGTCCCCCCAGGCTCTTTTTTTATAATTATTTTATAAATATTAATAATTACACAAAAAAAGTAGGGTCCCCCCCAAATTGGATCACCAGCCAAGGTAAAGCGGACAGCTGTGGTCTGGTATTCTCAGGGTGGGAAGGTCCATAGTTATTGGGCCTTCACAGCCTAAAAATAGCAGGCTGCAGGCACCCCAGACATGGCGCATCCACTAGATGTGCCAATCCTGGCACTTCACCCCAGCTCATCCCGTGCCCTGGTGCAGTGGCAAACGGGGTAATAAATCGGGTTGATACTAGCTGTAAAGTCACCTGAGATCAAGCCCAGCAGTTTGTGATGTCATGGCGTCTATTAGATACCCAACATCATAAACTTTCAGTACTAACAAAAAAAAAAAATCGACAAAAGAAATTTATTTGAAAAAACAGTCCCCAAAACATTTCCTCTTTCACCAATTTATTATAAGAAAAAAAATAAAGGGGTCCCACGACGACTCTGGACCGTCTAGAATATGGGGGGAGACACTCAGGGAACGTATCCCCCATTTTCTAGGAGTGCGGACCCTTCATGTGAGGAGTGTGGGTGCAATGAATCTGCACTCACTCTCCCCGGGTCCACAGCAGCAGAGTCCATGTCGTATTGGTTGCTACCAAAGCTGCAATGCCCTTCTCATGAGGTAAGGGCATGCCTAATCAGGAGAACTACTGTAGAGGAAGCTCTACTCACTGGTATATAGGTGCTCAGAGGTAATAATAGATAAAATTAGTGAGTAACCTCGGCACTCTAAATCTCCCAGACTAAAGGCCCCGTTACACACAGAGATAAATCTTTGACAGATCTGTGGTTGCAGTGAAATCATGGACATATTGTTCCATTTGTACACAGCCACAAACCTGGCACTGATTGTCCACAATTTCACTGCAACCACAGATCTGCCGCAGATTTATCTCTGTGTGTGACAGTGCCTTAAGTCAGTAAGTCACAACGGATAGTAATGCAAAATCACTCTTTATTGGTCCGTATTAAGAAATTAAAATTTTTCATAAGCATATATGTTTTTGTCCAAAACAAGTTACAAATGACGTTTCGGCCTGAGCCTTCGTCTGATTGGACTTATCTGCATGCAATCCTGAAAAATGACAATAATCAGTATCACATAAGAGTGAGAGAACAATAACATAAACTCGAACAATGTAGAGGTACAATTGGGATGCAGCAAAAAAATTGCAACACAGCAAGAAATGAAACACACGATACAAATGTCATAATACAGTACAAGGGCAATATAGTAATGACAAATATGGGGTCAGAGTAGGCTTAGACAGCTCTGATACGAAAGATTTGTCAATCATAAAGTAAAAGGTGTAGAGCTACACTATGCATGGCAGAGCTAATGGGTAGACCGACCATAGAAAAAGAACGGAGAAAAAGTGGAGAAAAAGTGGAGAAAAAATGGAGAAAGAGTGGAGAAAAAGTGGAGAAAAGGTGGAGAAAAAGTGGAAAAAAAGTGGAGAAAAAATGGAGAAAAAGTGGAGAAAAAGTGGAGAAAAGGTGGAGAAGAAGTGGAGAAGAAGTGGAGAAAAAATGGAGAAAAAGTGGAGAAAAAGTGGAGAAAAGGTGGAGAAGAAGTGGAGAAGAAGTGGAGAAAAAGTGGAGAAAAAGTGGAGAAAAAAAGGAGAAAAAATGGAGAAAAAGTGGAGAAAAAGTGGAGAAAAAGTGGAGAAAAAGTGGAGAAGAAATGGAGAAGAAGTAAAGAAAAAGTGGAGAAAAAGTGAAAAAAAAAATGGAGAAAAAGTGGAGAAAAAGTGGAGAAAAGATGGAGAAAAAGTGGAGAAAAAAATGGAGAAAAAGTGGGGAAAAAGTGGAGAAAAAGTGGAGAAAAGGTGAAGAAGAAGTGGAGAAGAAGTGGAGAAAAAGTGGAGAAAAAGTGGAGAAAAAATGGAGAAAAAGTGGAGAAAAAGTGGAGAAAAAGTGGAGAAAAAGTGGAGAAAATGTGGAGAAAAAGTGGAGAAAAAGTGGAGAAAATGTGGAGAAAAAGTGGAGAAAAGGTGGAGAAGAAGTGGAGAAGAAGTGGAGAAAAAGTGGAGAAAAAGTGGAGAAAAAGTGGAGAAAAAGTGGAGAAAAAATGGAGAAAAAGTGGAGAAAAAGTGGAGAAAAAGTGGAGAAAAAGTGGAGAAAATGTGGAGAAAAAGTGGAGAAAAAGTGGAGAAAATGTGGAGAAAAAGTGGAGAAAAGGTGGAGAAGAAGTGGAGAAGAAGTGGAGAAAAAGTGGAGAAAAAGTGGAGAAGAGGTGGAGAAAAAGTGGAGAAGTGGAGAAAAAATGGAGAAAAAGTGGAGAAAAAGTGGAGAAAAGGTGGAGAAGAAGTGGAGAAGAAGTGGAGAAGAAGTGGAGAAAAAGTGGAGAAAAAGTGGAGAAAAAGTGGAGAAAAAGTGGAGAAAAAGTGGAGAAAAAGTGGAGAAAAAGTGGAGAAAAAATGGAGAAAAAGTGGAGAAAAAGTGGAGAAAAAGTGGAGAAAAGGTGGAGAAGAAGTGGAGAACAAGTGGAGAACAAGTGGAGAAGAAGTGTTTGTTCATGCCAGATGGGAGATAAATAATTTTTTACCGGCGCTGTCATTTGCTGTAACGTGATCATCGGTGTACGGTGTATACCTGTGATCACGTGAGCGGAGACCGGAAAAACCATCCTGAATCATGATCTCCAGGGTCTCAGCTAGCCCTGAAACCCCGGAGATTTTCTGACGCCGGGGGGCGTTATTCACTTATTTCTGCCTGCTGTTTATAAACGGCAGATCAGAATAAGGCTACATTAACACGACCAATCCATTTTTGCGGTCTGCAAAAAACAGTCCGTTTTTTTTCACGGGTGCATCCGTGTGGCATCCGTTTCCGTTCCGTAGACGGTCCGTATGTCATCTGTTTGTCATCCGTGTGCCTTCCGTTTTTTTTGTGTACTGCAAAAAAACTGAAGGAGGGTAAATGCATAAATTTACCCAGGATCCATAGCTTCATCCTACATGAGGCGGACACATAATGTCCCACTCTCCTGCATTTTGTAATTTTGCACCCTTTGGTGCCTTTCATGTGGCACTAAGGGGTGCTTAGCTTTGTATTTAGCCAAAAAAATGAAAAAAAAAAAATGACGTAGGGTTCCCCCTAGTTTTGTAGCCAGCTAGGGTAAAGCAGACGGCTGCAGCCTGCAGACCACAGCTGGCAACCTCACCTTGGCTGGTAATCCAAAACTGAGGGCATCCCACGCTGTTATTTTAAATTAAATAAATAATTAAAAAAAAAAAAAAACACGTAGGGGTCCCCCCAAAATTGGATCACCAGCCAGGGTAAAGCAGACAGCTGGGGTCTGATATTCTCAGACTAGGGAGGTCCATGGTTATTGGACTTTCCCCAGCCTAAAAATAGCAGGCCGCAGCCGCCCCAGAAGTGGCGCATCCATTAGATGCGCCAATCCTGGTGCTTCGCCCCAGCTCATCCCGCGCCCTGGTGCGGTGGCAAACGGGGTAATATATGGGGTTAATACCAGATGTGTAATGTCACCTGGCATCAAGCCCTGGGGTTGGTGAGGTCAGGCGTCTATCAGATACCCGACATCACCAACCCAGTCAGTAATAAAAAAAAATAGACGACAAACACATTTTTATTTGAAAAAACACTCCCCAAAACATTCCCTCTTTAACCAATTTATTAGAAAGAAAAACAAATCCAGGTCTGGTGTAATCCAAGGGGTTGCCATGACGATCCACACTGTCCCAGTCAATGAAGAGCAGAATGTTCCCCATTGGCTGGGAGAGTAATGCAGTGACCTGAGCTAACATCAATGGGTCAGCCCAGGTCACTGCAGGGGATGACAAGTGCTGCTGTCAGCGAGGTACATTACCTGCGCTGATCTCCAGCACACTGATAGCACCTGTCACTGAGTTCAATGACCTTCACAGCCAAGTATCGCGAGAGGCCCGTGACGTCACCGCTAGTCAGTCTCGGGTCGGAAGCGAGAGGTGATGTGACAAGCGGCGGCCATGGAGGACAGTGACAGCGCTGAGGTCGGGATGGCGGGACTTCATCACCGCAGGTAAGCCGAGCGGGACCATGTGTGCAGAGTGTGTGTGTGTGTGTGTGTGTATGTATGTGTACATGCCGCAGGCAGGAGGGGGCGGAGCGAGCTGAGCGGGGAAGTGTGGGCTTCCTGCACGTAACTAGGATAAACATCGGGTTACTAACCAAAGCGCTTTGCTTGGATACCTGATGTTTATCTTGGTTACCAGCTTGTGGCAGGCTGCCAGCGATGGCTCCTGCACACTGTAGCTGTAAAAAGCCCTGCTTTTTTCTGCTAGAACCGTTCTCGAACGTATCTAAAACTATCGAGCTTTTGCAAAAAAGCTCGAGTTCTAGTTCGATCTAGAACAGCCCCCAAAATCACTCGAGCCGCGAACTGGAGAACCACGAACCTAGAACCGCGCTCAACTCTAATCACAAGTAGTTCTGGGATAATTCCTGACCTTTCTCATCCTTACCCTACGAGGCAAAATCTTGCATGGAGCCACAGACCGAGTAAGATTGACAGTAATCTTGTATTTCTACATTTTCTAATAATTGTGCCAACAGTTGTTGCCTTCTCACCAGGCTGCTTGCCTACAGTTATATAACTCATCCCAGCCTTGTGCACAGCTACAATTTTATCCATTTTGTCCTTAGACAGCTCTTTGGTATTGGCCATGGTAGAGAGCTTGGAGTGTGATTGATTCAGTGTGTGGATATGTGTCTTTAATTCAGGTAACGAGTTCAAACAGGTGTAATTAATACAGAATACAGGCAGATTAAAAGAGCCTGAAAGAAATAAGAACAGGTCTGTGAGAGCCAGAATTCTTGCTGGTTGGTAGGTAATCAAATAATTTTTTCATGCAATAAAATGCAAATTAATTATTTAAAAATCATACAATGTGATTTTTTTTTTATTATTCTGTCTGTCACAGTTGAAGTGTACCTGTGATAAAAATGTGATTTTCTTGATTTTTTTATTCTGTCTGTCACAGTTGAAGTGTACCTGTGATAAAAATTACAGACCTCTCCATTCTTTGTAGGCGGGAGAATGTGCAGAATCGTCGGTATGTCAAATACTTTCCCAACTGTATATTTCTAACAGTTATGTAATCATCAGTGCTTTTTTGCTATTGAATTGAAAAATGGATATCTGTTTGTGCAGGTAACTATTACTGTGCAGAATTATTAGGCAACTTAATAAAAACCAAATATATTCCCATCTCACTTGTTTATTTTCACCAGGTAAACCAATATAACTGCACAAAATTTAGAAATTTTTGCTGACATGCAAAAACAAAACCTAAATAAATTAGTGACCAATATGGCCACCTTTCTTTATGATGACCCTCAACAGCCTACCATCCATAGATTCTGTCAGTTGCTTGATCTGTTTACGATCAACATTGTGTGCAGCAGCCACCACAGACTCCCAGACACTTTTGCGAGAGGTGTACTGTACCTGTAGATCTTACATTTTATGAGGGACCACAGGTTCTCTATGGGGTTCAGATCAAGTGAACAAGTGGGCCATGTCATTATTTTTTCATCTTTTAGACCTTTACTGGCCAGCCACGCTGTGGAGTAGTTGGATGCAAGTGATGGAGCATTGTCCTGCATGAAAATCATGTTTTTCTTGAACGATACCGACTTCTTCCTGTACCACTGTTTGAAGAAGTCTTCCAGAAATTGGCAGTAAGTCTGGGAGTTGAGCTTCACTCCATCCTCAACACGAAAAGGTCCCACAAGTGCATCTTTGATGATACCAGCCCATACCAGTACCCCACCTCCACCTTGCTGGCGTCTGAGTCGGAGTGGAGCTCTCTGCTCTTTACTCTCTGGTCCATCCATATGGCCCATCAAGAGTCACTCTCATTTCATTAGTCCATAAAACCTTTGAAAAATCAGTCTTAAGATATTTCTTGGCCCAGTCTTGACATTTTATCTTTTGTTTCTTGTTCAAATGTGGTAATTTTTCAGCCTTCCTTACCTTGGCCATGTCCCTGAGTATGGCACACCTTGTGCTTTTTGATACTCCAGTAACATTGCAGCTCTGAAATATGGCGAAACTGGTGGCAAATGGCATCTTGGCAGCTTCACGCTTGATTTTCCTCAATTCATGGGCAGTTATTTTGCGCCTTTCTTGCCCAACACGCTTCTTGCGACCCTGTTGGCTAATTGCCATGAAACGCTTGATTGTTGATTGTTTGGTGATCACGCTTCAAAAGTTTGGCAATTTCAAGACTGCTGCATCCCTCTGCAAGACATCTCACAATTTTGGACTTTTCAGAGCCTGTCAAATCTCACTTTTGACCCCTTTTTTCCAAATGAAAGGAAGTTGCCTAATAATTAAGCACACCTTATATAGGGTGTTGATTTCATTACACCCCACCCATCTTCATTACAGAGATGCATATCACCTGATTTTCTTGGTATTTAATTGGTAGTTGGCTCTCAAGCCTATACAGTTAGAGTAGAACAACATGAATAAAAATTATCATGTGATCAAAATACTCATTTGCCTAATAATTCTGCACACAGTGTATATTAATTTCTGCCTTTGCCAAAAAGGGGTCAAACCATCTAAAAAATAGGATCATCTATATTAAAGTGATGGAAATGATTTGTTGATTCATTCTGATTGTCAACATAGAGATGTAGCAGTTACAGCTGGACCTTAGTTAAATGCTTGGTTCGGGAACCGAACTTGATCCTGGACCCTGAGCTCCATATAAGTTAATGGAGACCCAAACTTCTGTGCTGTAAAATGGTTTGTAAATTATTGCAGTAAGGCTAGGAGGCTACAGAAGGAAGCTGAGTCGGGCCAATTGCACTGCAAACATGTGGATATGGAATAAATGAAAGAAAAAAAAAGATGTGGGCTCCCACCTATTTTTGATAACCAATGCATGTAAAACAGACAGCTATGGGCTGCAACCCTCAGCTGTCAGCTTTACCTTGGCTGATTATCAAATAAAGATGGCATCCCATGCTGATTTTTTAAATTATTTATATACATAATTTAAAAAAATGGTGTAGGCTCAGCCTTATTTTTGATAACCAGCCAAGGTAAAGCAGACAGTTGGAGGCTAGTATTATCAGGGTGGGAAAGGCCATGGTCATGTGGCCCCTCACAGCCTAAAAATTGCAACCACCCCAAAAGAGACACATTCATTAGATGCACTAATTCTGGCGCTTTGCCCAGCTCTCCTTGATAGCACTGGTGCGGTGGCAATTGGGGCAATACATTTGGGGTTGATGTCATCTGTAATTGACAGCTGACATCAAGCCCAGGTGTTAGTAATGGATAGGCATTTATCAGAGACCCCCATACTAACCTGGCAAGTACAGAGTTAAAGAAGATACAGACACGGGGAAGAAAAGTTTATTTGAATAAACACTCCCCCACACACTCTCATTCACTAATTTATTAATTCAAAATATATCCTGGAAGTTCTGACCTAATCCAAAGAGTAATGTTCAACAAAGTACATCAATTTCTATGAATAATCATTCTGAGGATCATGCTCCATAGGAATCCATGGGTGATGTGGGACATTGCTCTTTGGATTATGTTTAAACTTCCAGGATTTATTTTGAAGTAATAAATTGTTGATTGAGGGAGTGATGGGGACTCTTTATTCAAATAAACTTTTTGGCTTGTGTCTGTTTTTTTTAACTGTATACTTGCTGGGTTAGTAATGGGGATGTCTGATAAACGCCTCTCCATTACTTACTACTGGGGTTGAAGTCAGCTGTCAATTCACAGCTGATGTCAACCCCAAATGTATTACCATAATTGCTCCTGGGAAATTGGGAAGAACTGGGTATCTTCTTGTTAAATTTGACCTCCATCCTGAAATACAAGTCTCCCTCTTGGTCCCCTTCCTGGTACATGTTCACCCCTCTGCCTCCAGTGCATGATATCACTTCCATATGACACCAATTTCTGGCCGGTGGCGTGTATTGTGGTGTATTGACCTGATGGGTATTTAACTGCAATCCATTTCAACTACATGTGCATCCTCACACTAAAGTTGGCAGTGAGGTTGGCAGGCATCCTCCACCCCCATGCTTAGTCGGAGTGAACACGATTACTACACCCCTGTCAGGCAGCTACCGCAGCCATCTCTCCCATGCACAGGAGCTCTGGCTGTGCTGTGCGCTTTTGTTCTCTGTGTGAGAGTTGCTGCTAGACATCTTTGGCAGTGATTTATCAAAGGGAGAACAAAAGGATCGTTAGTCCAAAATCGGACATGCTGGATCCTTAACTTCCCCAACAATCATCAATCCAGGCCCCCAAACACATTAAACTGACAGCCAAACCTGTAGATATCCATAGGTTTGGCAAGTTTTAATTTTGTCAAGTTACAATTATTTTTATCAGGGTGTCTTGCATCAATGTGACAAGTTTGTCATTTTAAGAAATGGTAAATCAGTATTCAGTCGATATATCGGTTACTACCTTAAAGTGGTTCTAGCTTCCTTTGGGTCAACATTGCAGCATAATAGGCAGAACTGAATGCATTAATTTATATTTTCGCCCTTTCAAACTAAGTCCCAATGTAATTAAATTCAATTTATGACTCTTGAAGAGCCAAGTAACTTACCTGATGAATCTGGGTGACAGAATGCCAAGGCGTTGTAAAGCTATCATAGGAGTAAAATGGAGGTATTAGAAGAAATCTAAGGTTTCACTCACATTTTGGTTTGACACTTTTTTTACTTCTTGTTTCTATATGTGTCCCTTGGTTTTGCTACCTTCTGTCTAAATCTACAATGTGCATGTGCACATTCTCAGAAAAACAAAGATAACCATTGCATGAAAACATCTGTATAATGTTTTGACTCGTACTGTATATGTATGTTGCAGTGCATGCCCCAAGGAACAATGATGTTTTCTATGGCCCACAGAGAAATGCCAAAATGTCATATTTATTAAAGTATATTTTCTGAAATTATTAAGAGTTTTTAAATAAATAAAGGGCTTCCAGGTAACACATACAGTGCAAAAGTAGGGGAGAGCAAATGTATGTTCGGTACTACTATTTTGAAGCATTTATTTTTCTAATATTTCTTATATTCAGAATTTGCTATGCTCAAGAATATACACAGGAATTGCTAAATATTTTGCCATATATATTTTCCTAAATTTTATGTTAATGATAGGTTTAGTGTAAATGTCAAGATTTTTAGATTTTTCAATATACTACGTTAAATTTTGTTTAATTGGTTATTTCATTTTGGCTAATCAAACCACTCTAGCTCATGGATACAACTATTTTCTTTACTCACCACGTTAAACAAATTTTAGTTTAAATTTTTGACTTGTGGTTTTAGCCAATATTTCTACTGTGTCTTGTTAAATGCCCTTATCAGTCATAGAATTAATAGATTTTCTCTGTTTCTTCAGATAGAATTGTTGGTTGGTACTTAGCCTGCATTAGATAAAGTCTTATGTGGGCTTTAGTGACTGATGAGTGAGCACTAAGGTGCTTGCTACTCAAATCTCTCTGTCTATCCCCCAGTCCTCCAGGCAGGGAGTCGAGCATGTTGAGCGCCCGCATTATAATCAATCGAGTTCCGAGCACCCTGATGCTCAATCGAGTCTTGAGCAGTGTTGAGTGTCTTCGGATGAAGAGAGTTGTTGTGGCATTTGTGAGCCTATGTGCTTGGCCCATCTTTGACAACTCAGACCCAACAAATCATGAGTGAGGGTCTACTTCTATATCCATCAGGGTATAAGTATTCAGTTAAATAATGTAAGAGCTAGATCAGTAATAACATAAATAATGCTATTAGAATATTGCCTCAAATTTGTGATCCCTATGGCTCTTTTAGTTTTCTACCATTTGCCACTTCGCTCAATAGTAATACAAGCCCATATGTTGCTAAATTGTGTGGCAAAACACGCTGGTCTCTCATAACATTTTAGCAGCCTGGGTGATGTCAGACAAAGTACATGATTCTTTACTAGAAAAATATAACTTAGCAATATTTGACAATTTAGAGCCATTTTTATTAGAGCTTTCTTCCCTTTTAATGTTTTCCTAGTAAATCTTTCAACAAATGTACACAGAGCGGCATGAGAAGGCACATGTTTTCTGTCTAAGGTATGTATTTCACACCTAGGCCAAGCAAACTACAGAAGCAGCTCTACAGGTCATATGAAATGAGGCAAAGTTACACACATCATATAAACACATTTGATAGAAATCCTCTGTGATCTAAAAGGTAAAAGTGGGTTTATGAAAAAAGATCACCACTATTAAACTTATTCAGGTCAAAATAATATATTAAATAGTAATTCAATATACTATTTGCAGCAGAAAAATATTGCCATAAATTAATATTACTAAACTATGGAAAACAATAAATAAAACATTTGCCTGGTAAATTCTTGTGGTGGAATTATTCCACCTTTGACAAACATACATGGAACAATTCTGAAATAATTATTTCAATTGCATTTTTGATCAAACTATATAAGGGATTAAATAAAGAGATAAGAATAAGAAACTTAGAGATCATATAAATAAATATATCCAACAACAAATAAACAGGAGCTGATAAAACTGGAGAAGGCTTTTCAAGTGATTTGATAATTCTGGCAATTTTTCAATTTACAGCAAGAATCAACCAGTATAAAATGTATGTTTTAGTATCAGCTTTTAGAGCCAATTAGGTAGTCTGTAGAAACATCTAGAAAATATGTTTGGTGGGGGGGTAAAAGCCAAGTGAATATGTTTCATAAATTAAGTAAGTCTATTTGTAATTACCAATGTAACTGCAGCCTGCTAGAGCAATAGTGTAGTGTATAGATAATATCTTAGAACGTAGAGGTCATGGAGTCACAATTTTTCTATACCCCAAGCTCTAGCTCTTCCTTATTATTCCACTCATGAACTAGTTTTTATAGACCTTCTGAAAACACTGTGACCACGTGGAAAGGTCTGTGACAATCATCCATTATGAAATGTTTGTGTTCAAACTCTAGAAAACGTTCCTCATGTTACTGCTGTGGTGCATAGGAAGGGAAATTATGTGTGTGAGACATGCTCCTGGATTGCATCTGCACTTTCTGTTGATCAATTAAATGATATTAATAAATAAATTAAACAAGTCTGTTTGGTATCAGAGAGAAATGGCGCACGGACTAAATTGGAAATACAAATATACTATAGTCAGAACATGCATTATGATTTTGATTGACCCTCTGCCTGAACTTGGAATTTTGAATTCCTGGAATATAGTATATTTGGATCCCCAATTGTGTCCATGTCCCATTTCTCTCTACTACCAACCAGACTTGTTTAAAAGGGTTATTACAAATTCTCAGAGCGAATAAATTGTGCGTTAAGCTAGAAAAATGTGTTCACCATTCAAGAACCTCCGTTTTTGGCTTACATTATCTCAGCTGAAGGTTTTCAGATGTATCCCACTAGATTACCGCTTACTTAAGGTTCTGGGGCTTCATCATGATTTGGTTCTGGCTGGTCCCCTTGGGGACAAAGGTACTCTTGGGCGGGCTTTGCATGTTGCGACATCGCAAGCCGATGCTGCGATGTCGCACGCGATAGTCCCCGCCCCCGTCGCAGGTATGATATCTTGTGATAGCTGGCGTAGCGAAAATTATCGCTACGCCAGCTTCACATGCACTCACCTGCCCTGCGACCGTCGCTCTGGCCGGCGACCCGCCTCCTTCCTAAGGGGGCGGGTCGTGCGACGTCATAGCGACGTCACACGGCAGGCGGCCAATAGCGGCAGAGGGGCGGGGATGAGCAGGATGTAAACATCCCGCCCACCTCCTTCCTTCCGCATTGTGGCCGGCGGCAGGTAAGGGGATGTTCTTCGCTCCTGCGGCTTCACACACATCGATGTGTGCTGCCGCAGGAACGAGGAACAACATCGTACCTGTCGCGGCACCGGCATTATGGAAATGTCGGAGCCTGCACCGATGATACGATAACGATGCTTTTGCGCTCGTTCATCGTATCATCTAGGATTTACACACTACGACATCGCAAGTGACGCCGGATGTGCGTCACTTTCGATTTGACCCCACCGACATCGCACCTGCAATGTCGTAGTGTGCAAAGCTGCCCTTGATCTCACATTGAGTTACTTTTGATAGCCCAGAATCTGGAGGGATGTGGTATTGCATGTGTCTGTGTGTGCAACTTGTGCACTCTCGAAGGCATCTTACTCTCGTCCTTTGGGAAGTTTGCGGCTTTTGAGTGTCCCTAGTCAACCTTGGATAGACATTTCCGTGGACTTTATTACAGATTTTCCTTTCTCTGCTGGTAATACGGTTATTGTGGTGGTGGTTGTGGTGGATAGGTTTTCAAAGAAGATGCATGTTATCACTTTACCATTGTTACCTAATGCCAAGACTTTAGCCTAGGTGTTTATTTGTGAGATTTTCAAACTCCACACAATCCCCTCTAATATTGTTTCTGATAGAGATACTCAGTTGATTGCCAACTTTTGGAGAGCTTTCTGCTCCCGGTTAGGGATGAAACTATTTCATTCTTCAGCATTCCACCCACAGTCTAATGGGCAAACAAAGCGTGTGAATCAGAATTTGGAGCAATATTTGTGTTATTTTGTTTCAGATAATCAGGAAGAGAGGTCCTTGTTTCTTCATCCCGACAAATTTGCCATCAATAATCACCACCATGAATCTTCTGGTATGTCTCCTTTTTTGTGTGTGTATGCTTGTCATTCCCAGTTCTGTACAGTTCAGGAGGGGCACTCATCAGGGGTATGGGGGAGGACCAATGAGTCTCAGCATTATTGATTATGTGGGAGCGGGTTCACCAGCATTTGCGTGATATGGTTTCCAAGTATAAATGTGTAGCTGACTGTACACGTGTGCCTTGTCCGAACCTGTGTGTGGGTGATATGCTGTATTTATCTACAAGAAACATTAAGCTTAAGATTAGAGTTGAGCGCGGTTCGCGGTTCTCCATTTCTAGGCTCGAGTGATTTTGGGGCCTGTTCTAGATCGAACTAGAACTCGAGCTTTTTGCAAAAGCTCGATAGTTCTAGAAACGTTCGAGAACGGTTCTAGCAGCAAAAAAACAGCTAATTCCTAGCTGGCTTTCCGCTGTAATAGTGTAAGTCACTCTGTGACTCACACTATTATGAAATTTCAGTGTATAGTGTGCGGGAACAGCGCCTTCAGATCACTGCTGTTTGTATAATGGCGATCGCCATTTTTTTTTTTTTTTCCTTGTCTTCCTTCCCTAAGCGCGCGCGTGTAGTGGGGAGGGCCATTATGTCAGCCAATCCCAGACACACACACAGCTAAGTGGACTTTTAGCCAGAGAAGCAACGGCATGTGTGATAGGATGTCCATGTCACATGTCCCTGCATTATAAAAACGGACATTTTCCTCCAGCACGCCATTATCTGCCTTCTGCATCCTTGGTGTCAGACATCACTGGCGCAGCTCCGTCCTGAGTCCTATCGCCGATACAGCTGTATGCGCTCCATACACAGCGCTGGACAGCTTAGGGAGAGCACTTTCTATAAGTCCTTTTAAGGGCTCGTACCGGCAGGGTCAGAGCCATAGGTGACAGGTCCTGAAGACAGAGACAGCGTCTGTGTAGCTAAGGTCAGGGATTTCCTCGCTGCTTTTCCCCATTAGGAGGGAATAGAAAGGCAGGCTTCCATTCCTCTACCCAGAGCCCCAAAATCCTGGCACTGTACCCTCCTGTCCTCTGCACACTCCAACTCATTATAACTAAGCCATTATACTAGAAAACACTGAGTGTACCTAGTGGCATCCTAAACGTGGCTATTGGACTTCTGTATAGTCCCAGTAGTGCACAGATATTTGCAGCACGTCTGCCTGCATTGCACACTCAAACTCATTATAACTAAGCCATTATACTAGCAAACACTGAGTGTACCTAGTGTCATCCTAAACGTGGCTGTTGGACTTCTGTATAGTCCCAGTAGTGCACAGATATTTGCAGCACGTCTGCCTGCATTGCACACTCAAACTCATTGTTACTAAGCCATTATACTAGCAAACATTCAGTGGACCTAGTGGCATCCTAAACGTGGCTGTTGGACTTCTGTATAGTCCCAGTAGTGCACAGATATTTGCAGCACGTCTGCCTGCATTGCACACTCAAACTCATTGTTACTAAGCCATTATACTAGCAAACACTCAGTGAACCTAGTGGCATCCTAAACGTGGCTGTTGGACTTCTGTATCGTCCCACTAGTGCAAAGATATTTACAGCACGTCTGCCTGCATTGCACACTCAAACTCATTGTTACTAAGCCATTATACTAGCAAACACTCAGTGAACCTAGTGGCATCCTAAACGTGGCTGTTGGACTTCTGTATCGTCCCACTAGTGCAAAGATATTTGTAGCACGTCTGCCTGCATTGCACACTCAAACTCATTTTTACTAAGCCATTATACTAGCAAACACTGAGGAAACTTAGTGGCATACAAGAAGTGGCTGTTGTACTCCATTAGTGCCCCACTGGTGCCAAGCTATGTGCAGCACCTCTGCATGACACCCTCCTGCTCTGTTTTTAATAAGCTATAATGATAGCAAAAAATACTGCAACTTAGTGGCATACAAAAAATGCCTGTAGGACACTTTTATTGTGCCACTTGTGCCAAGCAATCTCAAGCACCTCTGCATTCTACCCTCATGCACATTTTGCTATGCTAATTTTATAGCAAACTCAGGGAATTCCTTGCTGCATTTGATCATTAGGAGGGATAGAAAGTGAGGCTTCTTTTACTGTCCTGGTACCCACAGAACACGGCCACTGTACCCATCTGTCCACTTTTGCCCCGCTATTTAATTTGCCCAAAGAGCTGACTCTTTTTCTGCCATCCTAAAATTGTCTGGAATACTAAGTTAGTGTTCCTTTGCTGCCAAGCAAGGTACAACACATGTGCATTCTACACTCCTTTCCATTTCTGGAATGCAATTATTAACAGCAGGTAGTCCAGGCAATCTGTAACGAAGGTGCAGGCGTGGATATAATGTAGCCTGCATCCAATGATGGTTCTCTCGATGTCTGACAGCTCAACAATACCTTCTGTTTCCACTTCCAAAACAAGTGATGACCTGCCAATCACACTCCCTGTTGCGGGTAAAGGAGTGGAAGTTCAGTGTGAAAAACCATGTGTGACTGCTGTCCCCACAGTCACAGAGGATGAAGAGCACGCAGATGCACTTGATGGGGCAGGCGGTGGTTGCACAGGCACGCTAGGCCACATTGTAGCACAGTGAAATTCACATTGCGACTTATGCTTCATTTTAAGTCGTGTACAGGGTGGGCTCCCCAGTATGCAGCAAAACCAGGCAACAGGAAAAGGACTCACGGCAGTTGGGTTGATAAATGATTGTTTAACTTTACCAAAACAAACAATAAGAACCATGCATACAATTTAAATAATTGAACAATCTATTCTGTTGCCTACTACCTGCTAATCACTCTGTGTAGCAGTAATTGTGTGTTTGTGTGTGTGTGTGTGTGTGTGTGTGTGCGAACACGACTTACCAGTGGCGCATCACAAGAGCTTCCAAGTTATCTACCTAAACATAGACAAAACACATTACCCCCCCCTGAATACCCTTGTTAGCTGAAGCCTCACAGAAAATGCAGATGATAACAGTGTGAATGCAAACCACACAGCTCTGCAACACAGTCATGGAAATCTTGAAAAGCAACAGTCAATGCAAACATGTGTTGCTGTCCCTCTATGATTTAAACTGTATGTGACAATTTGACAGTGCAGAGGCAGCAAGTCTTATTGTCCAAATAGTCGGCCTACCCAGAACAGATATGTGTTTTGCTAATAAAACAAAGTGTTGCGTGCCCGCATTATTGTCTGGGCACAGCCTACCGTACCCGGGTACTGTGATGTCCAGTTGCCAGAAATACAGACTTTACGCTCCTCTCACGGTAAACAGTATAGACAGCACCGTAAGAATGTTGGTCTGTGGCACAGGATGCTGCTCACTGACGTTACAGTGCTCATCATCAAAGTACAACACAACTCCCCTCACAATTGAACGAAGTGTTTCTGCGGTGGCTACTTGCTGTAACACACACCTTTAGCTTTTCCTTCTGTTCATAGACAGCATCTCCAAGTCCACCCCCGAAGAGCAATTTTCTATTGCTATAGTGACCAAAGGCAGATCCAAAAAAACAGCAGCCCCTTGTGTGTAGTCTGCAACAATGCATGCAATGAACGGCAAATAAGCATATTGCGTTGACAGTTGCTAAAGCTGAGCAATACACCTTCACGCTGTCAATTCATATCCATGTGATACTTCATGGAGGAAGTAGTCAAAAGTGTGAGTTTTTGCCTTCTACTTACAGATTGTTGACAAATCTTACAGATTCCATGACTTGGGTGATCCTTTGTGATGTCCAAAAATTCACAGGCTAGGAAAGGCTTACAGCCCATTCGACCTGCATAGCCAACATGACTTCTGCTCAGAGTCAAAGTTGTGGTCCAGGATTCAGTTGTTGACGTGCTTCCAGTACTTTGTCTCTGGCCAGGAAGACGCAACGTAACCTCGTCGTCAGTAGCATCCTCCTCCACCTCCTCTGCTGACCTCATCGACTGGCTGACTTTGGTTTGACAGTAAGTGTGGTCTCCAACCTCATCAATAACCCTGTGTGTTTTCATTCCCCTCGTCCTGAGTCCTCCGAGACAACCTCTTCCTGCCCTGACCGAATAGTAAAGTTGTCATTCCAATCAGGTATCTGTGCTCCTCATCATGTTCCCCATTGTCTCCAACAGGAGGATTTACTATTTGGAAATGAGGGTGTAGATTAGGCTCAGCACCTTCTTCATCGGGGCCTGGATCCCAGTCACAAAGCTTCTGGCCATCTGCGCAGATCATTTCCCCTGTCTCATGGAACTCGCTACCTCAACACGTCAGATTATCTGCTACACCCGCAAGCTTCAAACTGAATCTGAAAACTCATCTGTTCAGACACCACCACCATACGTACTTGACGCTCAACCTAAACCACCCCTACTGTCTCTTCCCAAAAATCCTTTAGAATGTAATCCCGCAAGGGCAGGGCCCTCTTCCCTCTGTACCAGTCTGTCTATAGTTACTTGTATATGTATTCTGTATGTAACCCCCTTCTCATGTACAGCACCATGGAATCAATGGTGCTCTATAAATCAATAATAATAAAAATAATAATAACTTCCTTGTCTGTACTCATTGCAGCTTTGGAGCAGACCTCTGATTCCCAGGCTATAGTGCGACTGAACAGGTATGCAAACTCAACCATCTCTGTCACCCCATACTCAGCAGGGCTGGTGGAAACTTGAGAGCTGTTAGGAAGCAAGTGCGATTGGATTGACACCACAGAGGAATGGAGTATTTGGGATCTTGAAATTGGGGTGGAGGAGAGGCCACTTTATGGAGCACTTCAGATCCATTGAAGCAGCTGCTGTTTTGGCCTCATCTACATTTGTTAGCGATGGTCGTGTCCATGAAAAAAGGGATCATATCAGATTATCCATGGGAAGAAGTACACCTGTTCTTTTGGATGGTATTTGTTGTTACAAAACGGTGACGCCTTAAACGCAAGCAGCCTGCTGCGGTTTCAGTTGCGCCCAGGCATCAGCTGCCATTTAGGCCTGTGCCTCGGGTTGTCCAGCTGGCTGCTTTCTCCTCCACGTCTAAGTGTGGAGAGGCAGCTAGTGCGCATGCGTGTGCCGATTTACCCCAGCCGCAGCCTAACTCCAGTGTTTCGCCTAGTGAGTATGCTCAGCCTGACTGTGCCATTCCTGAGGCTAAGTCTTCATTTCGGGCTACAGCGCATGCTCCCACACTTAGTGCGAAAAGCCTTTTTGCACAGGTTCTTGCACTCCGTGCCGGGTCTAAGTCCTGTGTTGTGCCTAGACACCATAAAGCTGATAGTCTTTTTTCGGAGACTGTATTTCATGCTACTGAGCATGCTCAGGCACTTACTGCATCAGAAACTAGGTCTGGTAATGAACTCTTTGGCCCTGCCCCTGATGTGGGAGGCCCATTTAGACCACAGGGCATCAGGTGTCATGACGATGTGGCCAGGCCACTCCCAAATGGCTTGCAGAGGCCCGCCCCTATGACTTGTCACCTCCTTATTGATGGTCAGACGATGACTGGTGAGGTGTTTGGGTCATGACAGCCATGAAGTCATCATTGAAGTTGCGGTTCCAAATAGGACGCTAGTTATGCCATTCATGACGTATCACTCTGCTTTTGTCTCCAGGAGGTGCATTGTGGTCCACCCTGGTTTGGGGCGGACCCAGGTTATAAAAGGGGCTGGAGACAACAAGGAGGTGCGCAGTCTTCTATTATGCTCCGAAAGAGCACACCTCCATGTGTTGAACCCATTGCGGCTTTAGGCCAGAGGTAGGCAGGGATAGGGCGTCGATGCAGGTCGCCACCACAGTTGGTAACGCAGAACGGTTAAGACCAGCTCCTGTCCTACAAGTCCTGCTTGTGCAGCCCAGTGGCATTAACAGGCCTGCTGCTGCTGATGCGCCTGCTGTCCACAGGTGTGGCCCCAATGCACATGGTCAGCGTACTGAATGGCCCCTGTGATGTTAACAGGGAGTTCCTGGGCTGGGTGGGCGTGTGGACCCTGTGACGCTAACAGGGCTCCCAGTCTCAAGATCCGAGTGGCGTCTAACTTGGTTCAGGCTACTATTAGTTTCATAGCCACACAGCTCTGTATCCTCCACCGAACCTTCCAGTTGCCAACCTCTTCTTTTCCATCTGGGAGCACGGTGGACACTGACTGCTGATGATATATACCTTTCTCTTTCTTTTCTTATTAATTTTCGTTATATAGCGGTAACATAGTATATACCACCTTATCCAAATCTGCCAGTCCCACCGTAACAGATGGTGTTTCTTCATCAAATGTTACTTTTGCTTAACCACCAAACCCACGGACCAAAACTTTTTTCCCCTTTCCAACACACCTGTTCCCCTTTCCACCAGCATCTGTCCTTTTTCAACTCATTTTGTATATGACCAAAAGTGCAACTCTGCAGGGACACCGTACTCAATGCCATCTCAGCACAGCAGCCAGCCCTCGGTCCCTCAGATGTGGACAAGTAAAAGACCATTTCCTCCTATCCATGACAAAGCGTTGAGATTCACTCTGTGCAGCACTGGTGTTTAGTGGAAAAGCAGATCGAAGATTGCGTACCACCTTCTGAAGATACTCCTGTACATGTGCGTCCCTTTCTATGGCAGGAATTATTTCGCCAAATTTTGTCTTGTACCGGGGATCTAACAGTGTGGCAACCCAGTAGTTAGCATTACTTCGAATTCGTACAATCTGAGGGTCATGTTATAGGTAGTGCAGCAAGATGGCGCTCATGTGTCTTGTGCATCCAGGAGGACCAAGTCCTTGGTGTGTTGGTGGCAGAGAGGTGAGAATCGTGCCTCCTTCCTCTGCCCTCTCCCCCCAACCTCGCACAACCAAAATGTGAGCAAGCTCTCACTCATCTGCTGAGTCTTCCATGCCCATCGCAAGTTCGTCCTCCATTTCTTCATGGCTCCTGCACCTTCCTCAACAATTTTTCCTGATACTATGCGCCCTTGTTAATCCCTATCCCCCACCATAACTGCTGCCTAGGTGCCGCTTACCGTATGGACCTTGTAGATCTTATTATCCCTTCTGCATATGACTCCTCCTGTACTTCCTCACCTTCCTCTTGGACCAATACCTGACTCCGAATAATGCTTACAGTGTGCTCCATCATGTAGATGACCAGAATTGTCACGCTGAGAATGGCATTGCCAGTGCTAAACATCTTCGTCAACATTTGTAAACTGTGTAGAAGGGTGCATAGGTCCTTGATCTGACACCACTCCAGCAGCGTGATCTGCACCACCTCTTGATCAAGTTAGCCCAGGGTATACATCATACCGTATTTCAGCAGGGCTCTGCGGTGCTGCCACACACGCTGCAACATGTGCAGATTCCAATTCCTGCGTGTCGGAACATCGCATTTCCGGCGTTTAACTGCCAGACCCTAAGACTTCCGGAGCGATGAAAGTTGTTGAGCTGCTGGGTGTGAAGGATGAAAGTGAGCACATAGCATCGTGCCCGCTGCGCAAGGCCATGTAGGCCGGGATGGTATTTTAAAAATTGCTGGAGAATCAGATATAACACATGAGCCATTCAAGGCCCGTGTGTCACATTGCCCTGACGAAGGGCCGCAGACAGGTTTGCATCATAGCCGCACACGGCTGTTAAGTCACCAACGTAGTCCACTCAATCAATTTGTACTCTGGTCCCAATGGGAAGACACCACACCCTTTTTTAGGCCCCTCCTGTCTGCAGACCACTGCCAGACAAAGCTATGAACCTCTTGTTACTGTTACCCCCAGTTCAGTTTTATGAGTTTGTGTGCTTGTTACCTGACTACGTTTCCTGCTTGCTGTTTATGTACCTCGTTGGCCGATCCGCATTTCACCTCTGCTTGTTTTCTGATTAAGTCCTGGCCATCCCATTCTGTTCCTCTTCCTCAATTAATGTTTTTGACCCTGCATGACTACTATTCTCTGGAACTGCAGCCTTCCACAGGTATTGATCAACTTGGGCCCTGTGTAATTCCAAATCACTGTATAGAGGTTAAAGGGTTTCAGGGTTCTGGGTGTCCAGCTTGGTGAGTGGCTTGCCTCTAGCCTATCCTTTACAGCCCATCTGAGTGTGTCGATCCAGGCAGGCGTTACACCGTGCCCTCTGCAGAAGGCCATGTAGGCCGGGATAGTGTTTTAAAAATTGCTGGACAACCAGGTTCAACACGTGAGCCATACAAGGCACGTGTGTCACATTGCCCTGAAGAAGGGTCGCAGACTGGTTCGCATCATTGTCGCACCCGACCTCCCCTGACTGCTGGTTGAGTGTAGACAACCATTGATGAAACTCGGTCTCACTCTCCAGAGCTAACCGTCCACAATTAATCAGCGGTGTCTCACATTTCCCCTACATTTCAAAGTAAACATTTGACCGCCTGATGGCCTTGAGCTCTGCTGCCAGCATAGTAAGGAGGTGTGTGGGATTCCTTGGGCACAGTTACAAGGAAGGGTGGCCTGACCACACAGAGTTTGGGCCGAGGTGGAGGACCCACACGAGGTTGAGGAGGCAGAAGCAGTGGAGGAACTTGTACATACAGAGGAAGGATTGACACACAAGTTGTGGGGATGGCAAGACTTGTACAGCAAACCCTTCTCCATCTCTCACCATAGTTACCCAGTGCCCAGTCAGCAACATGTAACTCCCCTGTCCATGCTTACTGGTTCAAGTATCTGTGTTGAAATGCACCCTGTCACACACAGAGTTTCTCAAGGAATTGGTGAGGTTGTGTGCAACCTACTGTGGTAGCGCGGGCACGCCTTTCTTGGAGAAGGAGTGACGACTGGCCATCGGCTCTTGGGGCACTGCAATGGGCATAAGGTCTCAAAAATCCTCGGTCTCAAAAGGGTGTAAAGGCAGCCTTTCTGTTGCCAACAAGTTGCAGATGATGAAACTCAACCTCTTGTCATGCCCTTCAAAAATCATGTAAAACACAGCGAGGGGACTCCAACCACAGTCTCCCTCGTTGCCACTAATTGGGCCACACACACCCCACTTGACTGGCATCAGTTGACCCCCCTTTTGAAAAAGAAAAAGATGCTTTGCATGAAGCACTCTCAAAAATACGCGTGCTTTTCCCGTCCCCTGGCTGACCCAGGGGAAGAAAAGTCCTCTGAGAGCCATGACTTGTTCATCTTGGTTCTTTTAGAAACACAGCGAGGGGACTCCAACCACAGTCTCCCTCGTTGCCACTAATTGGGCCACACACACCCCACTTGACTGGCATCAGTTGACCCCCCTTTTGAAAAAGAAAAAGATGCTTTGCATGAAGCACTCTCAAAAATACGCGTGCCTTTCCCGTCCCCTGGCTGACCCAGGGGAAGAAAAGTCCTCTGAGAGCCATGACTTGTTCATCTTGGTTCTTTTAGAAACACAGCGAGGGGACTCCAACCACAGTCTCCCTCGTTGCCACTAATTGGGCCACACACACCCCACTTGACTGGCATCAGTTGACCCCCTTTTGAAAAAGAAAAAGATGCTTTGCATGAAGCACTCTCAAAAATACACGTGCCTTTCCCGTCCCCTGGCTGACCCACAGGAAGAAAAGTCCTCTGAGAGCCATGACTTGTTCATCTTGGTTCTTTTAGAAACACAGCGAGGGGACTCCAACCACAGTCTCCCTCATTGCCACTAATTGGGCCACACACACCCCACTTTACTGGCATCTGTTGACCCAATTTTCAAGATGAAAAAGATGCTTTGCATGAAGCACTCTCAAAAATACGCGTGCCTTTCGCCTCCCCTGGCTGACCCAGGGGAAGAAAAGTCCTCTGAGAGCCATGTCCACATTGTCAGTGGACAGACGCATGTGCTTATCTGCCAGCAGACCCCCAGCAGCACTGAAGACAGGTTCCGAGAGAACGCTGGCTGCAGGACTCGACAAGATCCCCAAGGCGTATGTGGCAATCTCAGGCAATTTATCCAGATTGGAAGCCTAAAATGAGCAGGGCTCAAGTTGCACAGTAATGGCATCGATGTTTCCTTGCATATACTCATATATCTGTGTGTCCTCCTCTTTTTCCTTGTCCAGCTCTTTCTTTTTTTTTGCATGAGTATATGTCCTTGTCACTTTCCCATGTGTTTGTGTTGTGTTGTGAGTTGTTTGTCACCTTTTGGACACCTTTGAGGGTGTTTTCTAGGTGTTTTTATGTGTTTGTGATTGCCTGCCATTGTTTCCTATGCAGTTCGAGTTCGGTTCGTCGAATGTTCGACGAGCCGAACTCGAACGGGACGTCCGTTCGGCGAACTGACCTCTAGCCGAACCGCGACCGGTTCGCTCATCTCTACTTAAGATACCTTCACTGATGTTAGAACCTCGGTTTATTAGTCTGTAAAGATCACATTAAACACCAAAAGAATGTAACGTTTAGAGGTATATGAAACTGACTGACCTGATTAGATCCTAAAAAAATTAATAAATTTTATTAATAATAGTTAAAATCCATCAATGTCAAACTGTACAGATAGGTCAGAACATAAGACATATAACATAACACAGAATAAAGGTGTTAGTGCAGAAGTGAGCACACTGGTACCTTAGAGGTGGAAAGCAGGGATAATAAAGGGCCTAATCCAGGTTCGTAAATAACACCCAGGGAGGAGCCTGAAATAATTGCACCCTAACTAAGCCCTACCTATCAGCAGAGAGCACAATAATGTTTTAGGTACTCCCCGCTCGACGATGGCTAACCCTAAATAATCCTACCCGCCACTAAATGAGGCACCCACCACCATCTGCAAAAATATGTGTTTAAAAAGTGGTCATAAATATAGACACGTGGGTTTAGATAAGGCACACAAGTTTAAAAAACTGTTCGTTAATTAAGACAAGGACTAGGAAATAGCATTATCAAACCGTAAATATCACAAGCCTTAACATTGGTGGATAAGTCCTAGAATCAGAAACTTAGATCCATATTGTAAGACATCTACAAAATTTGTACGTGTATACATACATCGTTTTATATCTGTCTGGATATCCTTGGAACAAATACATCTATGGATAAATGAATATTTGGCCAGTAATTCAGATTCAATTCTGATAAAGATTGTTGCTGTTCTTTTACATATATTATTCTTTATGTTTAAAATTGTCTTGTTTGATAGTCCTTGACTGTGATGAATTATGCTGTATATTACAATAGGGTATATATGTTTGGAGATATTAAATAATAAATAGACAAAAGATTATAATTATTTGTATCTGCTATCTCCCATATTTGTATATTTTATAGTCATGTACTATTGTATGATGATGGCTGCATTTTCATAATTCATGTGTCACATCTGGCCTGGTCTTTCGCCTTATATAGATTCCACATAGGATTTTCAGCATGGTGACCCCGGTGTGCATGTGCGCATGCGCGCCGTCAGCTCCAGGACGTCATCACGCCGCTGTATCTCTCGTCATCACATGGCGTCTGCTCACGTGACCACCATGTGATTTGATCACATGGTTGTCATGTGACCAGGACATCAGGTGGTGCATGACGCGGCAGGCGACTGGCGTCCTGGGTTGCCGGGTCAGCTCATGCGTCAACTTCCCGCCCACCGTGTGTGATTGGATGATGCCTCTTTTGGATGATGCACTTCCCCTCACCACACCACTCTCCCTGACGAAGGCTTTCCCAGCCAAAACGGCCGTCGGGTAGACGCTGGCACCAGGTAGCTTTTTGGATTTACCTCCCAGGTATGTCAACACCATGGCTATTTAGCCTTTATGGTTAATGGTTCCATATCTGTAATTATCAGTTAGGCATTCACATCCAGTGCAGTTATATTATTATCTATGACATTTTAGTCAATATTTAAGCACCTTAGGAATATATATGATTCACTGGTTTTCTGATTGATGTTATAGACTCAGTCATTATACTCTCATGCCTCTTTTTTTTGATGACTAGCCTCTATACTATGTATATGGTTTTTCTATTCATTTTTTCAATACTGCGTATATGGCTATTCTATAAATCTTTTGATTGATTGTAATCTCTCAATGATGGAATTATCTTTCACTTAGCCATTATCTCCTGGTGTTTTCGCCCTTCTTTGTACTTGTGCCTTCTAACTATCTACGAGTTACCATAGGCCTATGAGTAAGGTGGTTTCCCACTGAAACGCATTAGGCGTTGGGAATTTTTTTCCCTACATATTTTTAATTGTGTTTTAGCACATTAAAACATTGAACTTGGACTATGGGTGAGACTTTTTTCTTTGCTTTTTGTATACATTAGGAGGTAACTCGTGACAGATATCAGCAAACCTTCATAGAGGAAACAGGAAGGCATCTTTCTTATGGGCGCACACTCAATAGCCCTATATAAGTGGCTTTAATTTGTCTATCATTGGAAAAATCCCCTGATGAACCCCTGGAATGAGCTAGGAGGAGGTGAAATGGATGGGAGGGTTGAGAGTTTTTGAAAGAAAGCTAAGTAAACTCTCAGCTTGACCTATCTAACTTTCTTAGTATCTTGACATATTAAATTTTGTAGATGTCTTACAATGTGGATCTAAGTTTCTGATGATGGGACTTATCTGCCAATATTAAGGCTTGTGATAGTTTGATAATGTTATTTCCTAGGTCTTTGTCTTAATTAATTGACCTTGTGTGCCTTATCTAAACACGTGTCTATACTTGTGATCACTTTTTTAGCACATATTGTTGCAGTTGGTGGTGGGTGTCTCATTTAGTGGAGAGTAGGGTTATTTAGGGTCAGCTACCGTCGAGCGGGGAGCCCTAAAAATTTAAGGTGTTCTCCGCTGATAGTTAATCTCTGAGGGGCTGCTTGCTCCTTTAATCACATCTTGTGGGAAAACCTATCACATCTGCTCCCCCCTATTTATACTGTTAGAATCCCTCTTCCCATGCCAGATATAGTTTATACTGTGTTGGTCTGTGAGGTGTGGTGTCTCAGACTCTGTCTGGTAAAAGTTGTGTTTAGTAGTGCTTTTTGCCTCGTACTGTTGTGGAGTCTGTGTGACAGAAATTTGGTTTTTCCCTTTTCTGTGTTTTTCTGTAGTTTCAACACATTCTGTCTCATCCCTCCCTTGGAGGAGGGGGCTTTTAGATCAGGACAGGTTAGGAACAGGGTCAGGAAGGAGACTCAGGACTCTCCATGATTAGGAGTATCTCTGAGAATAGGGATAGCATAGGGCCCCCTAGCTTGAGGGACAGATTTGGAGCCCCGATTCCCCGTTATCCCAAAGTCATCTTGACACATGCTCTTTCTTTTAAAATTACAGCATTTTTCAATTTCAGTCAGGAAAAAAAAAGGAATCGTGTGTATGAGATTCCTCTTTTTTTCCAATTTGTGAGGAGTGGGACTCCAAGACTTTTCAAATCTATACACTAAGTGCAAGGCCTATCAAAAATTGAAAGGACAAATTGCAATATATCCTGGAATGCACATTCAGAAAACATTTTTTCCCCATTTGTAAGACATGGGACTCCTAGACTTGTAAAGTGTTTGCACTATGTGCAGGGGCTGCCAAAAATTATAAAGAGGATTTACAATACTCTCTAGAACACACAAAGTAGGGCCTCAGAAAACATTTACAAAATGTTACTACTCACAGGAGCATCAAGGAACTTCAGACATCTGCCTACAATTTTGTTCAAGCTAAGGTGGACAGCAGCTTCTCTTGTGCTGGCTTAGGGCATCAGGCAGCCCCAAGGTTTCATATAGATTGAAGCAGGGGCTTCCAAACTTTTCTTATCTTCTTGGAGACTTTTGCTATTGAAAATTCATGAACCATGTTGGGGGAACGTCTGCATCCCATTCCAGAGGAAAGAACATCACAAGTCATTAGTCCATTTATTCACACAAGAGGTGCACTTAGCTGAGCATACAGCCAAAAAATGTTCTTTTTTTTGCTGTATTTCCATTAACACCTTCCTACCTAATAAGGTTACATGGTTAAATGTCTTGTTTATTTTCTTCTACTCTTCCTCTTCATTCACCATATCCACAGAATCATTGTGCGGTACTTGCAGATAATTTTTAGAGGGCAAGCAGGTAGGCCTCAACCGAGTTTTTAGAGGGCAATAGCCAACCCTCACTCATAATTTTTAGAGGGCCAGAAGCCAGCGCTCATTCATTTTTTACAGGGCTAGTAGCTGGCCCTCACTCATAATTTTTAGAGTGGCAGCAGCATGCCCTCACTTGCAATTTTTAGAGGGCCAGCAGCTGGCCCTCACTCATATTTTTTTTGATGGCCAGTAGCAGGCCTTCATTCATAATTTTCCAATGGTCAGCAGTGGGCCCGTACTCAGAATATTTATAGGTCCAGCAGCTGGCCCATACTCATAATTCTTAGAGGGCCAGCAGCAGGCCCTCACATAATTTTTAGTGGGCCAGCAGCAAGCCTTCATTCACAATTTTTAGAGTGTCAGTAGCTTGCCCTTACTCATAATTTTTAAAGGGCCAGCAGCCGGCCCTCACTTATTTATTTTAGAGAGCCAGTAGCTGGCCCTCATTCATAACTTTTAGAGGGCCAGTAGCTGGCCCTCATTCATAACTTTTAGAGGGCCAGCAGCTGGCCCACACTCATAATTTTAGAGGGCCAGCAGCTGGCCCACACTCATAATTTTAGAGGGCCAGCAGCTGGCCCACACTCATATTTTAGAGGGCCAGCAGTTGGCTTTCATTCATAATATTTAGACAGCCAACAGCTGGCTCATACTTATAATTTTTTTATAGGGTCAGCAGCAGCCCTTCCTCAATTTTTGGAGGGCCAAAAGGCGTCCCTCACAAAAAAATATTTTTAGGATTACATAGTTTATTTTCAAAAATAAAACCATACAGTGTGCAAGTGGGAGATAAACAAACATGGTAATCCACGAGACCTAGCTTCCTGTTCCACTTTGCAGGGGACCCAGAGAACATTTTTGAAGCCTAGCAGAGATTAACTACACTCTACCTATCAGAATAGTGTGAATAGGTAGTCAGTTGGATGGCGGATAATTCTTCCGGTCTGTTTTCCAGCACCACACTGACATCCACACAGTCCAGTCTCAGTAGCCAAGAGTCTGGCCCAAATAATCGTCAACCTTATGCTCCTTCCTCCCACCATGGTGAGTCCCAGGAGACAAGTGATTATACACTCAGACATTGAGAGGAGTTGGTCTTTACTAGAAATGAGCAGTCCTTAAGTTCAGTGTTCATACCAAACATAAACGTTTGGGTGCTTTATATATGCAAACCACTTGCGCAAGCATCATTGTGCTTGGGTACGCTCAGTGCTCAGTCCTGTGCAACCTGCTTGCAGTGCTTGAATGTAAGAACAGCATGATTAGATGTAGTATGGACCAAGAAAAAATGTGGTCAAGGGTTCAAATCCATGCGCATGACAGGGATATGGCAGAAAACTATTACTCAGAGCACACACACAGGGCAAAGGTTCAGTTCTTTTCTTTTAATCCAATATACCACTTCCCATCCAAAAAAAGAGTATATGGGTCATCGTTCATTATTTTTTTTGTCCTTATCCTCATCGTTTTATATCTGTCTGGATATCCTTGGAACAAATACATCTATGGATAAATGAATATTTGGCCAGTAATTCAGATTCAATTCTGATAAAGATTGTTGCTGTTCTTTTACATATATTATTCTTTATGTTTAAAATTGTCTTGTTTGATAGTCCTTGACTGTGATGAATTATGCTGTATATTACAATAGGGTATATATGTTTGGAGATATTAAATAATAAATAGACAAAAGATTATAATTATTTGTATCTGCTATCTCCCATATTTGTATATTTTATAGTCATGTACTATTGTATGATGATGGCTGCATTTTCATAATTCATGTGTCACATCTGGCCTGGTCTTTCGCCTTATATAGATTCCACATAGGATTTTCAGCATGGTGACCCCGGTGTGCATGTGCGCATGCGCGCCGTCAGCTCCAGGACGTCATCACGCCGCTGTATCTCTCGTCATCACATGGCGTCTGCTCACGTGACCACCATGTGATTTGATCACATGGTTGTCATGTGACCAGGACATCAGGTGGTGCATGACGCGGCAGGCGACTGGCGTCCTGGGTTGCCGGGTCAGCTCATGCGTCAACTTCCCGCCCACCGTGTGTGATTGGATGATGCCTCTTTTGGATGATGCACTTCCCCTCACCACACCACTCTCCCTGACGAAGGCTTTCCCAGCCAAAACGGCCGTCGGGTAGACGCTGGCACCAGGTAGCTTTTTGGATTTACCTCCCAGGTATGTCAACACCATGGCTATTTAGCCTTTATGGTTAATGGTTCCATATCTGTAATTATCAGTTAGGCATTCACATCCAGTGCAGTTATATTATTATCTATGACATTTTAGTCAATATTTAAGCACCTTAGGAATATATATGATTCACTGGTTTTCTGATTGATGTTATAGACTCAGTCATTATACTCTCATGCCTCTTTTTTTTGATGACTAGCCTCTATACTATGTATATGGTTTTTCTATTCATTTTTTCAATACTGCGTATATGGCTATTCTATAAATCTTTTGATTGATTGTAATCTCTCAATGATGGAATTATCTTTCACTTAGCCATTATCTCCTGGTGTTTTCGCCCTTCTTTGTACTTGTGCCTTCTAACTATCTACGAGTTACCATAGGCCTATGAGTAAGGTGGTTTCCCACTGAAACGCATTAGGCGTTGGGAATTTTTTTCCCTACATATTTTTAATTGTGTTTTAGCACATTAAAACATTGAACTTGGACTATGGGTGAGACTTTTTTCTTTGCTTTTTGTATACATTAGGAGGTAACTCGTGACAGATATCAGCAAACCTTCATAGAGGAAACAGGAAGGCATCTTTCTTATGGGCGCACACTCAATAGCCCTATATAAGTGGCTTTAATTTGTCTATCATTGGAAAAATCCCCTGATGAACCCCTGGAATGAGCTAGGAGGAGGTGAAATGGATGGGAGGGTTGAGAGTTTTTGAAAGAAAGCTAAGTAAACTCTCAGCTTGACCTATCTAACTTTCTTAGTATCTTGACATATTAAATTTTGTAGATGTCTTACAATGTGGATCTAAGTTTCTGATGATGGGACTTATCTGCCAATATTAAGGCTTGTGATAGTTTGATAATGTTATTTCCTAGGTCTTTGTCTTAATTAATTGACCTTGTGTGCCTTATCTAAACACGTGTCTATACTTGTGATCACTTTTTTAGCACATATTGTTGCAGTTGGTGGTGGGTGTCTCATTTAGTGGAGAGTAGGGTTATTTAGGGTCAGCTACCGTCGAGCGGGGAGCCCTAAAAATTTAAGGTGTTCTCCGCTGATAGTTAATCTCTGAGGGGCTGCTTGCTCCTTTAATCACATCTTGTGGGAAAACCTATCACATCTGCTCCCCCCTATTTATACTGTTAGAATCCCTCTTCCCATGCCAGATATAGTTTATACTGTGTTGGTCTGTGAGGTGTGGTGTCTCAGACTCTGTCTGGTAAAAGTTGTGTTTAGTAGTGCTTTTTGCCTCGTACTGTTGTGGAGTCTGTGTGACAGAAATTTGGTTTTTCCCTTTTCTGTGTTTTTCTGTAGTTTCAACACATTCTGTCTCATCCCTCCCTTGGAGGAGGGGGCTTTTAGATCAGGACAGGTTAGGAACAGGGTCAGGAAGGAGACTCAGGACTCTCCATGATTAGGAGTATCTCTGAGAATAGGGATAGCATAGGGCCCCCTAGCTTGAGGGACAGATTTGGAGCCCCGATTCCCCGTTATCCCAAAGTCATCTTGACACATGCTCTTTCTTTTAAAATTACAGCATTTTTCAATTTCAGTCAGGAAAAAAAAAGGAATCGTGTGTATGAGATTCCTCTTTTTTTCCAATTTGTGAGGAGTGGGACTCCAAGACTTTTCAAATCTATACACTAAGTGCAAGGCCTATCAAAAATTGAAAGGACAAATTGCAATATATCCTGGAATGCACATTCAGAAAACATTTTTTCCCCATTTGTAAGACATGGGACTCCTAGACTTGTAAAGTGTTTGCACTATGTGCAGGGGCTGCCAAAAATTATAAAGAGGATTTACAATACTCTCTAGAACACACAAAGTAGGGCCTCAGAAAACATTTACAAAATGTTACTACTCACAGGAGCATCAAGGAACTTCAGACATCTGCCTACAATTTTGTTCAAGCTAAGGTGGACAGCAGCTTCTCTTGTGCTGGCTTAGGGCATCAGGCAGCCCCAAGGTTTCATATAGATTGAAGCAGGGGCTTCCAAACTTTTCTTATCTTCTTGGAGACTTTTGCTATTGAAAATTCATGAACCATGTTGGGGGAACGTCTGCATCCCATTCCAGAGGAAAGAACATCACAAGTCATTAGTCCATTTATTCACACAAGAGGTGCACTTAGCTGAGCATACAGCCAAAAAATGTTCTTTTTTTTGCTGTATTTCCATTAACACCTTCCTACCTAATAAGGTTACATGGTTAAATGTCTTGTTTATTTTCTTCTACTCTTCCTCTTCATTCACCATATCCACAGAATCATTGTGCGGTACTTGCAGATAATTTTTAGAGGGCAAGCAGGTAGGCCTCAACCGAGTTTTTAGAGGGCAATAGCCAACCCTCACTCATAATTTTTAGAGGGCCAGAAGCCAGCGCTCATTCATTTTTTACAGGGCTAGTAGCTGGCCCTCACTCATAATTTTTAGAGTGGCAGCAGCATGCCCTCACTTGCAATTTTTAGAGGGCCAGCAGCTGGCCCTCACTCATATTTTTTTTGATGGCCAGTAGCAGGCCTTCATTCATAATTTTCCAATGGTCAGCAGTGGGCCCGTACTCAGAATATTTATAGGTCCAGCAGCTGGCCCATACTCATAATTCTTAGAGGGCCAGCAGCAGGCCCTCACATAATTTTTAGTGGGCCAGCAGCAAGCCTTCATTCACAATTTTTAGAGTGTCAGTAGCTTGCCCTTACTCATAATTTTTAAAGGGCCAGCAGCCGGCCCTCACTTATTTATTTTAGAGAGCCAGTAGCTGGCCCTCATTCATAACTTTTAGAGGGCCAGTAGCTGGCCCTCATTCATAACTTTTAGAGGGCCAGCAGCTGGCCCACACTCATAATTTTAGAGGGCCAGCAGCTGGCCCACACTCATAATTTTAGAGGGCCAGCAGCTGGCCCACACTCATATTTTAGAGGGCCAGCAGTTGGCTTTCATTCATAATATTTAGACAGCCAACAGCTGGCTCATACTTATAATTTTTTTATAGGGTCAGCAGCAGCCCTTCCTCAATTTTTGGAGGGCCAAAAGGCGTCCCTCACAAAAAAATATTTTTAGGATTACATAGTTTATTTTCAAAAATAAAACCATACAGTGTGCAAGTGGGAGATAAACAAACATGGTAATCCACGAGACCTAGCTTCCTGTTCCACTTTGCAGGGGACCCAGAGAACATTTTTGAAGCCTAGCAGAGATTAACTACACTCTACCTATCAGAATAGTGTGAATAGGTAGTCAGTTGGATGGCGGATAATTCTTCCGGTCTGTTTTCCAGCACCACACTGACATCCACACAGTCCAGTCTCAGTAGCCAAGAGTCTGGCCCAAATAATCGTCAACCTTATGCTCCTTCCTCCCACCATGGTGAGTCCCAGGAGACAAGTGATTATACACTCAGACATTGAGAGGAGTTGGTCTTTACTAGAAATGAGCAGTCCTTAAGTTCAGTGTTCATACCAAACATAAACGTTTGGGTGCTTTATATATGCAAACCACTTGCGCAAGCATCATTGTGCTTGGGTACGCTCAGTGCTCAGTCCTGTGCAACCTGCTTGCAGTGCTTGAATGTAAGAACAGCATGATTAGATGTAGTATGGACCAAGAAAAAATGTGGTCAAGGGTTCAAATCCATGCACATGACAGGGATATGGCAGAAAACTATTACTCAGAGCACACACACAGGGCAAAGGTTCAGTTCTTTTCTTTTAATCCAATATACCACTTCCCATCCAAAAAAAGAGTATATGGGTCATCGTTCATTATTTTTTTTGTCCTTATCCTCCACCATATAAATAGGGTCATCATGCGGGCCTCGCTACAATCTTTTAGAGGGTTATCAGGCAGCCCTCACTCATACATTTTGGAGGGCCATCAGGCAGCCCTCACCTAACTGACAAATTTTGAGGAATCAACTAAGAAGATGAGCGATGGTGACACCATAATTCGTATAACCATCACTCTTCTGGGTCTATGCAAAAGCTTGTTGTTCACAATTTAAGAGGGACCTTTGCATCTGAACATTGTGGATATGTAGAACGTATACAGGGTGCTACATGATTGCATTTCCTGACTGCTTGCAATGAGAACGCTGATGTTTAGGCTTGTGGGTTTTCCACAACTTGATGGCGGCGGCTGTCCTGTGGTATTCGGTCCCCAGCAACCAAGATATTTCCCGCTGTGCTGGGCAGATTTTACACTTGCACGTCCCCCTTAACATTACCTGTACCCAGACCAACACAGTTAGGTTGCAGCAGAGATATACCTATAGAAGGAATGTAAAGCAATATAATATGACTATATGTCTCTAATCTAAAACGATCCCTTCTCCAGCACCTATCTCTACACTGAATGCAGCTAATAGTTGTATTAATAGGGAATAGAATAGATGTGGGTCTGAAAAAGACTTTTTGTTTTAGGTTGCAGCAGCACAGTCTGTAGGGCTAGAATCCCTGCCTACATTCCTTTAATACAGTATCCCTACCCCAGCAGCTTTCCCTACTAGTGATGAGCGAGTACTAAAAAGCTCGGGTGCTCGAAGCTCGGGCCGAGCCTCCCAAGATACTCGTGTACTCGGCCCGAGCACCGAGCCCAATGTTATCCTATGGGAGACCCGAGTATTTTTGTGAAATGACCCCCCGGCAGCATGGAGAAACCCTAAAAATGTCACAAAAGTCTCAGAAGAGTGCTCAAATGACATGGCATCAGCATGGGGAAGACCCCTTGAAGCATTTATCACTCAAAAGTCACAGATGTGAACAATTTTGTCCGAGTTTTACGCCATTTTTACGGACTCACCAGAAAACCTTCCAAAATGACACCAAAATGAATTTTCATGGCGGAAATGTTAAGGGCACATACTCAATAGTGAGATAGAGCTGGTGTATGTTACTTTTTGAGATTATTACATGAAAGATTTTACATGAAAACCTTGTGTGGCACTCCGATGTCCAAAACGCACGTTTTGTGCTTTTTACTAGCGATGTCGGTCATTTTTTTTTTTTTATTCTATCTCCCTCAGTCCGTCGGTCTGTCTCTCTCTGTCTTGTCTGTCCCCCTCTCACAGTCTGTCGGTCAGTTCCCCCCCCTCTCTCTTACTTACCGTTCCCCGATCACTGCCGCGGCGCTGCACAGCTGTTCAAACTCCGGTGGCTTTTCCTCTTTTGAAAAAGCCGGCCGCTCATTAATCAATCTCCTATTCCCTGCTGTCCTGCTTTTCGGCGCCTATGATTGGTTGCAGTGAGACACGCTCCCACACTGAGTGACAGCTGTCTCACTGCAACCAATCACAGCAGCCGGTGTGTGTATACTGTGCAGTGAAATAAATAATTAAATAATTAAAAAAAACGGCGTGCGGTCCCCCCAATTTTAATACCAGCCAGATAAAGCCATACGGCTGAAGGCTGGTATTCTCAGGATGGGGAGCTCCACGTTATGGGGAGCCCCCCACCCTAACAATATCAGTCAGCAGCCGCCCAGAATTGCCGCATACATTAGATGCGACAGTTCTGGGGCTGTACCCGGCTCTTCCCGATTTACCCTGGTGCGTTGGCAAATCGGGGTAATAAGGAGTTAATGGCAGCCCATAGCTGCCACTAAATCCTAGATTAATCATGTCAGGCGTCTCCCCGAGATTCCTTCCATGATTAATCTGTAAATTACAGTTAAAAAACACACACACCCGAAAAATCCTTTATTAGAAATAAAAAACACTAACAAAGTCCCTCATTACCAATTTATTAACCCCGACAAACCCTCCATGTCCGGCGTACTCCACAGTCCTCCAGCGTCGCGTCCAGCTCTGCTGCATGGAAGTGACAGGAGCTGCAGAAGACACCGCCGCTCCGGTCACCTCCACGCAGCTAATGAGATGAGTATAGCGATCAGCTGAGCTGTCACTGAGGTTACCTGGATCCAGCGGTGGATGCAGCGGTGGCCGCGGGTAACCTCAGTGACAGCTCAGCTGATCGCGCTACTCACCGCCGCTCCAGTCAGCTCCATGCACCAACTGAGGTGAGTAGAGCGATCAGCTGCTGTCACTGAGGTTAATCGCGGCACCGCTGGATCCAGCGGTGGCCGGGAGTTACCTGACTGACAGCAGCTGATCGCGCTATTCCCTTCATTAGCTGCGTGGAGGTGACCGGCGGCTTTTACTATTTTGAAAAAGCCGGCCGCTCATTAAACAATCTCCTATTCCCTGCTTTCCCCGCCCACCGGTGCCTATGATTGGTTGCAGTGAGACACGCCCCCACGCTGAGTGACAGGTGTCACACTGCACCCAATCACAGCAGCCGGTGGGCGTGTCTATACTGTGCAGTAAAATAAATTAATAAATAATTAAAAAAAAACGGCGTGCGGTCCCCCCCATTTTAATGCCAGCCAGATAAAGCCATACGGCTGAAGGCTGGTATTCTCAGGATGGGGAGCTCCACGTTATGGGGAGCCCCCCAGCCTAACAATATCAGTCAGCAGCCGCCCAGAATTGCCGCATACATTATATGCGACAGTTCTGGGGCTGTACCCGGCTCTTCCCGATTTGCCCTGGTGCTTTGGCAAATCGGGGTAATAAGGAGTTAATGGCAGCCCATAGCTGCCACTAAATCCTAGATTAATCATGTCAGGCGTCTATGAGACACCCTCCATGATTAATCTGTAAGTTACAGTAAATAAACACACACACCCGAAAAAATCCTTTATTAGAAATAAAAAACACACACACATTCCCTGGTTCACCACTTTAATCAGCCCCAAAAAGCCCTCCATGTCCGGCGTCATCCAGGATGTTCCAGCGTCGCCTCCTGCGCTGCTGCATAGAGGTGACCGGAGCTGCAGAAGACACCGCCGCTCCGGTCACTTCCACGCAGCAAATGAGGTGAGTAGCGCGATCAGCTGAGCTGTCACTGAGGTTACCCGCCGTCACTGGATCCAGTGACAGCGGGTAACCTCAGTGACAGCTCAGCTGATCGCACGGCTGTCTTCATTAGCTGCGTGGAGGTGACCGGAGCGGCGGTGTCTTCTGCAGCTCCTGTCACTTCCATGCAGCAGAGCTGGACGCGACGCCGGAGTCCGTGGAGTACGCCGGACATGGAGGGTTTGTCGGGGTTAATAAATTGGTAATGAGGGACTTTGTTAGTGTTTTTTATTTCTAATAAAGGATTTTTCGGGTGTGTGTGTTTTTTAACTGTAATTTACAGATTAATCATGGAAGGAATCTCGGGGAGACGCCTGACATGATTAATCTAGGATTTAGTGGCAGCTATGGGCTGCCATTAACTCCTTATTACCCCGATTTGCCAACGCACCAGGGTAAATCGGGAAGAGCCGGGTACAGTCCCAGAACTGTCGCATATAATGTATGCGGCAATTCTGGGCAGCTGTTGGCTGATATTGTTAGGGTGGGGGGCTCCCCATAACGTGGAGCTCCCCATCCTGAGAATACCAGCCTTCAGCCGTATGGCTTTATCTGGCTGGTTTTAAAAATGGGGGGAACCGCACGCCGTTTTTTTTAATTATTTAATAAATAATTAAAATTAATAATTAAAATTAATAAATAATTAAAAAAAACGGCGTGCGGTTCCCCCCATTTCTAAAACCAGCCAGATAAAGCCATACGGCTGAAGGCTGGTATTCTCAGGATGGGGAGCTCCACGTTATGGGGAGCCCCCCACCCTAACAATATCAGCCAACAGCCGCCCAGAATTGCCGCATACATTATATGCGACAGTTCTGGGACTGTACCCGGCTCTTCCCGATTTACCCTGGTGCGTTGGCAAATCGGGGTAATAAGGAGTTATTGGCAGCCCATAGCTGCCAATAAGTCCTAGATTAATCATGTCAGGCGTCTATGAGACACCCTCCATGATTAATCTGTAAGTTACAGTAAATAAACACACACACGCCCGAAAAAATCCTTTATTAGAAATAAAAACACACACATATACCCTGGTTCACCACTTTAATCAGCCCGAAAAAGCCCTCCATGTCCGGCGTAATCCAGGATGATCCAGCGTCGCATCCAGCGCTGCTGCATGGAGGTGACCGGAGCCGCAGCACACACAGCCGCTCCGGTCACCTCCACACAGCAAATGAACACAGCCGCGCGATCAGCTGCTGTCACTGAGGTTACCCGCGGCCACCGGTGGATGCAGCGGTGACAGCGGGTAACCTCAGTGACAGCAGCTGATCGCGCGGCTGTGTTCATTTGCTGTGTGGAGGTGACCGGAGCGGCGGTGTCTGCTGCGGCTCCGGTCACCTCCATGCAGCAGCGCTGGATGCGACGCTGGATCATCCTGGATTACGCCGGACAAGGAGGGCTTTTTCGGGCTGATTAAAGTGGTGAACCAGGGTATATGTGTGTGTTTTTTATTTCTAATAAAGGATTTTTTCGGGCGTGTGTGTGTTTATTTACTGTAACTTACAGATTAATCATGGAGGGTGTCTCATAGACGCATGACATGATTAATCTAGGACTTATTGGCAGCTATGGGCTTCCAATAACTCCTTATTACCCCGATTTGCCAACGCACCAGGGTAAATCGGGAAGAGCCGGGTACAGCCCCAGAATTGTCGCATATAATGTATGCGGCAATTCTGGCCAGCTGCTGACTGATATTGTTAGGGTGGGGGGCTCCCCATAACGTGGGGCTCCCCATCCTGAGAATACCAGCCTTCAGCTGTATGGCTTTATCTGGCTGGTATTAAAATTGGGGGGAACCGCACGCCGTTTTTTTAATTATTTATTTATTTATTTTACTGCACAGTATAGACACGCCCACCGGCTGCTGTGATTGGGTGCAGTGTGACACCTGTCACTCAGCGTGGGGGCGTGTCTCACTGCAACCAATCATAGGCGCCTGTGGGCGTGGAAAGCAGGGAATATGAGATGGCTGTGTACAGAGCAAAGCGCGCCGGCCGGTATAAAGGCTCGGTCACGCTGTGCAGGCCGGCCAATCACTGCAATTCCACAACTAACAGGGCTGTGGCATTGCAGTGGTCTGCCAGCCAATCTCTGCATGAGGGCTGGCTCTCAAAAGAGCGCCAACATGCAGGGATGAAGACCACGAGTAAAGCACGAGTATTGCAAAATTACTCGGTACCCCGCCGAGCAGCCCGAGTACAGTGATACTCGTGCGAGTACCGAGTAGTTACAAGCATGCTCGCTCATCACTATTCCCTACACTAAATGCAGCTAAGAACAGTATTATTAGAGAATAGCATAGATTTTATAGATTGCAGCAGCCCGGCCTGTAGGGCTATAATTCTTGCCTGCAGGCCTATAATACACTATCCCTACTCCAGCAGCTTGCCCTACACTAATTGTAGCTAAGAGCTGTATTACTAGAGAATAGAATTGATTTTTTAGCAGCATAGTCTGTATGCCTAGAATACACTATCCCTACTCCGCATGTTTAGTGGCTGAAAAAAAATCCTCAATACATTTGGGGCGAGGATTAGTTCATAGCGATTGAGTACCAGAATACCAGATCAAGTATCGAGTGTCTTGAGCATCCCAGTGCTCGATCGAGTACCGATCAGTGACGAGCATGCTCGCTCATCACTAGTTACCATTCAATTCCCCCTAGGTTGATAGATAGAAGTAATTTGGACAATAAAAAGGCTGAGTTTTCATTACAGAGCTAAAAATGTGTTTAATTTACTGTAACGGAAACTCACATTGTCCTACACATATTTTTCTGTCAATTAGAGGCTTTTTAATTATGCAATTCACAGAAATGTATTCATCACAAATCAGATTTCCTGGCAAAATTCAGCAATGTCAGTGAATTCAACTTTCAAATAATCCACTCATGTCTAATTCTTGCTAATGAAATTGAATTAAAAATGCACTTTCTTGTTTTTTGGGGATGCTTTCCATCATTTGGCGGAAAACACAGGAAAGAAAGCTCTATGTTCTTTTTGGTAACAAACCACATTAATTTACAAGTCGATTTGGAATGGTCTATACATTATGCATAGCAGCACATGGTTCTTATAAATCTGCAGACTTTTCTGTAACTCCCCCTCAGTGATACTTGATCCCAGCGGGTTGCATAACATGTCAGGTTACTTGGGTAGGTGTTTAATTATTTCTGATTTTAAAATATGTAACAAGCTTTACAATATTTGATTTTAAAAACTTGCAAGTGTTTAACCTTTCTACACATATAATTGTCAATCTAGTTATGCTAAGAATACTGGCAAGGCGGTCTTAAATGCTAATATCTGCATAATTGGAAACATTTAGGCCAATATTATTTGTCCTTGTTACTGAAAATATGTCTTGTAATAATTATGTGTTTTGCTTGAGGGTTCAAGTGGGATCAGATCAGGTCATATGCAAATGCTCATCTTACATATACTGTACAAAATCATTTTATGCTAGAGGAATTGGGAAAAAATTATCATCTGTCTGGTTCAGATTTGTAAATCATGTAATTTAATAATCCTTACCTTGTAGTTTCATGTAGAAAATATAAAGTCATTTATTACAAGGAGAAATATAGCATCTCAAACAGGCTGGAACTGACAGGGGAAACATGGATCAGTATGAACATGATTTAGCTCAGAGCTTCTAAGAACCTTCAATAACTATATTGGCAGCCATTCATACTAATGGTCTCCATTGCCTTGACTTTTTAGATCTGGACTCATGTGGCTGGATATGAAAGAAACAATCTGATGTTTAGAACTGCATTTAAAAGGACCCTGTCACCAGGTTATTTCTTTATAAGCTGAGGCCAGCACCAGTGAGCCCTTAATACTGTATATAAATGCTCAGGCCTCACTGTGGAACATATAAAAAGACCTTTATTATACTCCATAGGGAGTAGTCGAGTCTAAAGGGCGTCGCTGATCTTGGGTTCGGCATCTCCTCCATCTTGTGCAGTTGCCATCCTCTTTTCCAGCCCCGTGTGGATGACGCATCTTACATCATCCACACAGAGACAGTCATTGCACTCTGAAGGCAGATCAAAACATTATACTGCGTGGGTGATCTATAACCTTTCCCTGCATCTGCACATTGCGATACTTTGTTCTGCCCTCAAAATGGCAGATCAAAGTGCACATGCGCAGGAGCGCAATGGAGAACTCTGTGTGGATGACGTAGGGGCTGGGAACGAGGGCAATGATTGCACAAGATAGAGGAGGCGCCGGACCGAGAGCAGTGACACCCATCAGACCCGACTGCCCCCTAGGTGAGTATAATAAAGGTCTCTTTTACTTTTTACAAAGTGGACTGGGCTCTTACATACAGTATTCTAGAATGATGTATATAAGGGCAGCGTAAAGGGGAAAATTTTGGTGATAGTTTCCCTTTAACAGATATAGGATTAATTATGAAACATTGTATCTATATTAAATTTTTTGTTACCACCATGGGAAAACTTACAGTCCAAAGTAAAATAAAACATAAAAGGGTTATCTCTTTTTTTTTTTTTTCAAAAAACCATAATATGTAATAAGACAATAAAAGAACAAATATTCATCCTTTTAAACCACTCTGCTTAGGTACTTATTGATTATGTGAATATGTGATACATCTGAGTCCACTGGAAGATCACAACAACTATTTGCTTATAATTAACATTATTTGTCTTGAAGCAATCGGTGGCTTAAAAAATGATTATTGTTATACTTTTCTCATCTTATTCCCTGCCATTTCACAAAAATAAAAAATACTGAACCTTATTTTCATTGTTTCAGCCTCTATGCATTTTATTACCTGGATCTATACATGTTGATCAGTAGCTTTGGTATGCTGCAGCTTAAAGGATACATTGGAGATGATCAAATTGATCCATGGAGGACTGACATTTTATCACTTTTCCTGAAATTCGCAGCCTACCAGAAACACAAAAAAATTTGAGCAAATTGCCATAAATAAATGTCTCTTGGTACTGCATGCAAAACTGAAACATAGAATCATAGAATATTAGAGTTGGAATGGACCTCCTGGGTCATCTAGTCCAACCCCCTGCTCAAAGCAGGATTCACTAAATCATCCCAGACAGATGTCCGTCCAACCTCTTTTAAAAGACTTCCATTGAAGGAGAACTCGCAACTTCTCGTGGCTGCCTGTTCCACTCATTGATCACCCTCACTGTCAAAAAGTTTTTTCTAATATTTAATCTGTGTCTCCTCCCCATCAGTTTCATCCCATTTCTTCTAGTCTTTCCTTGTGAAAATGAAAATAAAACTGATCTCTCTACAGAGTGACAGCCTTTAAGATATTTGTAGACAGCTATTAGGTCTCCTCTTAGGGCTGCTTTACACGCTGCGACATCGCTAGCATTTGCTGGCGATGTCGAGCGCAGTAGCACACGCCCCCGTCATACGGCCGATATGTAGCGAACATTATTGCTACGGCAGCTTCACATGCGCATACCTTGTCAACGACGTCGCTATGACTGCCGAGCAATCCCTCCCTCAAAGGGGAGGTGCGTTCGGCATCACCGCAACGTCACTAAGCGGCTGGCCAATAGAAGCGGAGGGGCGGAGATGAGTAGGAAATAACATCCCGCCCACCTCCTTCCTTCTTCATTGCCGGCGGACGCAGGTAAGGAGATGTTCGTCGTTCCTGCGGTGTCACACATAGCGATGTATGCTGCCGCAGGAACGACGAACAACATTGTATCTGCAGCTGCAATGATAATTGGGAATGGACTCCCATGTCACTGATTAGCGATTTTGAACGTTTTTGCAACGATTGAAAATCGCTCATAGGTGTCACATGCAACGACATCGCTAATGCGGCCGGATGTGCGTCACAAATTCCGTGACCCCAACGACATCGCTTTAGCGATGTTGTAGCATATAAAGCGGCCCTTAGTCTTCTCTTTTGCAAGCTAAACAATCCTAAATTCTGTAACCGCTCCGTTGAAAGCAGAGACCAGGTAATGACGTCAGGTAATGCCAGTACTAATAGGCTTGGCTATAATCCCCTGCAGCTATCAATAGAGAAGAGCGATTCCATGGAGGTTTGGTTCGCCGGCAACAATGAAACACAGCCTCTACTGGCTCGAACTTGACACAAACCCCAGAGCAAGTAACTGATTGGCAATTTGAGTCTCCACCCACAAACAGCCAGTCATAAGCAGATCACTTCCAGGGGAGAGCGGCTTTTTTAAACAATTTTTTGGGTTGCAGATGTAATTGTGCTGATGTTACTCCCAGTGTGAGCCATTCAAACACTGCAAGCAGCTTGCACAGGGCTGAGCACCAAGCGTAGCTTCACACAGCTTTGCTTGCACTATTGAGCTTCGCACGTAATGTATCCAAACTCTGAACCCAAAGCTTGATTTTTTAAGTTGTTGTTCGGTTCAAAAATTAAACCGCAGGTTTGCTCAACTCTAGCTATCATATCACAGCCAGTATAAAAAATGAAGGGTGGCCAAGCAGACCTATTTTATGTCTTTACAGTCTAGGGATATGTATGTTGCAATCTAGCAAGGAGGAAAATCAATAAAAAAAATTAAACTACAGGAAAAAAAGGTTAAGGTTTTATAACTGGTGGTTTAATGTTCACGACACATGACGTGTAATCCCTGTAGGCTGCCGTGGGCAGTACGCAGCGATCCGTAGACATGTCAGCTGATTTCAACAGCTGACATATGTGCCTGCCAGGCGCGAGTGAAATCGCGTTCCACCCGCACCTATTAACCCCCTATATCTCGCTTTCAAATTCTGACAGCGAGATGTAACAGCGCACCGCCATAAGGATAACTTACCCACCCCCCATCGGAAGTCACGTGACGTGATCACACGACTTCCGGTGGTTGCCATGGTAGCACATGGGTCATGTGATGACTCCTGTAGCTATTATGAGTCACTTTCTCTCAGTGACGTCAGAGGGCAGTGTTTGAGAGTAAAGCAGCTTTTCTCCAGATCTCAACTGTGTAGCTGTGATCTGGAGAAATAAAAAAGCGTTCAGACTGCTGATCATTATAGTCCCCTAGGGGACCTAGTGAAATAAAAAAAAAGTTAAAAAAAGTTTTCAAAAATTTAAAAAATAAAAAAATAAAAAAAATTTAACAGTTCAAATCACCTCCCCATTCGGCCAATAAAAAACTAAAGGATTAAAAATACACAAATATTTGTTATCGCCGCGTTCAGAAATGATTGCTCTATCAAAATATAAAATCAATTAATCTGACTGGTAAACAGTGTAGCGGAAAAAAAAATTCCAAATGCCAAAATTACTTCTATTAGTTATTGCAAATTTTGCACAACATGCAATAACAGGCGATCAAAATGTAGCATCTGCGCAAAAATTGTACCGTTAAAAACGTCAGCTCGAGACACAAAAATAAGCCACCACTGAGCCATAAATCCCGAAAAATGAGACTGCTACAAGTTTTGGAAAATAGCGCAAAAAGTGCCCCACTTTTTTGGACAACCTTGTGAATTTTTTTTAATCCCTTAGATAAAAGTAAACCTATACATGTTTGGTGTCTACAAACTTGTACCAACATGAGAAATCACATCAACACATCAGTTTTATCATAAAGTGAACATGGTGAATAAAGTATCCAAAAACCTATTGTGTGATCGCACTTTTTTTGACGTTTCTCCACACTTGAAATTTTTGAGCTGTTTTCCAGTGCACTATATGGTAAAACTTATGGTTTATTTTAAAATTACAACTCATCACACAAAAAACAAGCCCTTACATGGCAAGATTGATGGGAAAATAAAAAGTTACAGCTCTCGGAAGAAGGGGAGCAAAAAAAAAAAACAAAAACGGAAAATCGCCCGGCGGTGAAGGGGTTAACAACCATACACACCACAACAATACTGCTGGCTTTTACTGTGAATGACTTTTCCTGTGTGTATGTACCTAGTAACATTATATATTAGTGTTACGTACATTGCATTTTTTAGCTTGGTGGAATAACATAAAAATATACAACCAGTTGCAGCAAATTACTTACTGTGAATGTCCCTAAAAAATAGCGTTGTATTCATTGATAGGTTTTTTGGTCAGGAGGGATTATAGTATTTTAATAAAATTAGAAACTTGAAGACTTTATATGCACCATTTAGTTTTTGAATACCTGTTTAACTATATCAATTCAGCAACCATGCACCTCATGCACCTAAGCCAGGGAGACACGAGGCACCTTGTGTCTGGCATAGGTTTTTCATGCCTTAACATAAGCTTCATCATCTTTACGAAAGAACTGCTGCCAATATTCTTTGCTCAACAGATGACATGTGCCCTTGATACCTGGATAACTTGCTGTGACCAAGTCATGACACTCTCTGAGTAAGTCCAACAATAACTGTATCGGGACAAATAATTTATTATGAGGTGTACTGGGTGAAGCCATCATCTGAGCCTTAACATCCTCCAAGCTAATTTGACAGAAAAGACTACAATGCCCATTGGACGAAAGAAAGAGATGCCTTCACTTCTCAAGAGCTAGTTTGATGGGGAGAAGTTCAGGATTGCTGAAGTCATAATTAAGCTCTGGAGGGGGAAATTTCTAAGAGAAAAAGGCGCATGGCCTCAAATTAATTAGAGTGGTGCATCCCTGGGAGACCATTGCTCCCAACACTACCTCAGAGGCTTTAACTTCCACCAAAAATGGTCTTTTGACATCTGTCTGGACCAAAATCGAGTAAAGGAGAAAGCCTTCTTAAATGTATGAAATGCCTTAATGTCCTCTGGTACCCAATTTGAGATGTCTACCCCTTTGTGTGTAATGTTGGTGAAGGGTTTCACCTGGAGAAATCCTTAATAAATCTTTAATAACTGGCAAATCCCAAAATTGCTGTAACACCTTAAGGTTAACAGGTTGCACCCATTCTTACACTGCCCTTACCTTCTAAGGATCCATTTGAAACCTCGTGGGGGAAAGGATGACTCCCAGGAACCGCAACTCATGCACTTCAAATACATATTTTTCTTTTTTGACTTAAAGATAATGACCCTATGTGTAGAAAAGATGAGGATATCATCGATGTAAAGTATAACACGAATACCTAACAGATCATGGAAAACGTCATTCACAAGCACCTGAAATATAGAAATATAACTAAGGCATTGCAGAGACCAAAGAGTATGACACAATACTCATAATGAACTTAGAAAGTATTGAAAGTCGACTTCCATTCATCACCATTCTTAATTCAAACTAGATTATAGGCTCCTCTGAGATCAAGCTTGGTAAACCAACTTGCCTCCACAAATTGGTAAAAGAGGTTGGGGAAAAATGAGAGAGGCTACAGGTTATGGATTGCTATACAACTGAATTTACCATAGTCCATATATGGTCTCTAACCTCAATTCTTCTTTGCCACAGAAAAGAACCCAGCTCCAACTCTGGAATTAGATGGGTATATAAAACCCTTGGCCAAATTTTCCTGAATATACACCCTCATGGCTTGCCTCAGGTTTCTACAGGTTTATAAAAATTATTAAAATTCTGCCCTTAGGAAACTTTGCCCCCTTAATGAGTTAGATGCAACAGTCATAAGTTCTATATGTTGGTAATTTCTGGGTGGCATCCTCAGAGAACACCAGCCAGAGCTATGTCACAAACTATGGGACCTAGGAGTTGGAACCTATCATCTCAGATGGTATGATAATACAGTGGGATTTGCAACTGGAGAACCACTTAACAACATCCTCCTTTTTCACAGCCAATAGTTGGGTTATAGTTGTGAAGTTAAGAGAGGCCTAAACCACTGAGGTTAGAAGATCCTTTAAAATAAAAGATTAGGCTCTTCCCGGTGTAGACAACCTGTGGGGAAAGACACTGGCTCAGCTGTGAGGTGCCCAATACTCTGGGCAGAGGCGTATCTAGGGGCGGCTGGCAGGACATGTGTCCTAGGCGCAGCTGTCAGGGGGGCGCTATCGGCCTGCCTGATGTGGCACTCTGAGTCTCCTCGGCAGATGTGTCTTCTCGCCCCTGTAGTGGGAGCCAGCTATACTGAGTCTTGGCTGTCAAGCTGACAGCTGAGACTCAGAGGAAGTGCAGTGTATGGCTCCCACTGATCAGTTGTCCTTATATCTTTCAGATGCATGGACAATTGGAACGGTGACCATTGGAACTTCCGGGTCAGAGTGACGGCTGTAGTGTGATCAAGTCAGCTTATCACACTGCTGACATCATTCTTCAGCGTGACAGCACATAGGTGGCAAACATCACTAGTGATAAGTGCTCCAGTGGAGCTGAAGACACAGAAACAGTATGGGGTAAGAGAGGAAGCACGTATGGACACAGTATGGACGGAGAGATGGTGGGGAGGAATACATATCTATGCACACAGTATAGGGGGATAGAGGATGTGGAGTGGGAAGTTTCTATGGCTATAGAGTGGTGAGATAGAGGATGGGGAAGGGGAAGTATCTATGGACAGTATGAGGAGAGAGGGTGAGGGGTGATGTATATAGACAATATGGGGATAGAGGATGAGGGGTAATGTATATAGACAGTATGGGAGAGAGGGTGAAGGGTGATGTATATAGAAGTATGGGGATAGAGGGTGAGGGGTGATGTATATAGACAGTATAGGGAGAGAGGGTGTGGGGTGATGTATGGGGAGAGAGGGTGAAAGGTGATGTATGTAGACAAAATGTTGAGAGAGGTTGAGGGTTGATATATGGGAAGAGAAGGTCAAGGGTGTTGTATGGAGAGGGAAGGTGAGGGGTGATGTATGTAGACAGTGTGGGGAGAGAGGTTTTTGGGGTGATGTATATAAAAAGCATGGGGAGAGAGGGTGAAGGATAATGTATATTGACAGTATGGGGAGAGAGGGTGAGGGGTGATGTATGGGGAGAGAGAGTGAAGAGTGATGTAGGAGGAGATAGAGTGAGGGGTGATGTATATAGACAATATGGGGATAGAGGATTAGGGGTAATGTATATAGACAGTATGGGGAGAGAGGGAGAAGGGTGATGTATATAGACAGTATGGGGAGAGAGGGTGAGGGGTGATGAATACGGACATAGTTTAAGACAAAATAAAGAGCGAGGGGGCAAATTTGAGGACACGGTATGAGGAGAAAGTGGACAGGATGGATGTGGGCACATTATGGGTAGTGAGGGGGAAATGTATACTGACACAGTATGGGGAGTGAGGGGGCTGAGTACAGAGGTAGTAAGGAGACAGTATGGGATGAGACGAATGTGAGAGGGCACAGAATAGAGATTTGGTAGTGGGGGCGGTATGGAGAGGCAGTAGCAATGGGGGACAGTGTGAGAGGACAGTGTGAAGAGGGGGCTTAGTATGGAAAGGAGAGGGCAGTGTGAAGGGCATGTACCATAAGAGAGACAGTGTGTGTGTCATGTTTTGTGCAAAGAACACAGTGAGGGGCCATTTTTTATTCAGGGGCACAGCGTATGGCAAATATTTTTCTATAGGAGTATTCTAATCATTCTGCTATTTTTAAGGGTATCGTGCCAGGATGTTCTGCAAGAGATCAAAGAGGATAGAAATCTGCAGAAAAGAGCTGTGGATGTAAAAACTCATCAAGGCATCAGAAGATGACGAAAAGAAAGAGATGATTGTGATCAGAGACAACGTTGTCTATAAGTTACCTGGATGTAAATATTTATCTGTGATTAGAGATGAGCGATGTTCGAGGTTCGCCAATTTCATGTTCGAGTGATTTTGGGGGGTGCTCGAGATCGAACTCGAACTCGAGCTTTTTGCTAAAAGCTCGACAGTTCGAGTTACGTTCGAGAATGGCTCGATCACCAAAAGCAGGGCTTTTTACAGCTACAGTGTGCAGGGAGCCATCGCTGGCAGCCTGCGTAAGCTGGTAACCAAGATAAATATCGGGTATCCAAGCAAGCGCTTTGCTTGGTAACCCGATATTTACCCTGGTTACGTGTGCAGGGAGCCGACACTTCCCCGCTGGGCTCCGCTCCCTCCTGCATGTGGCATGTACACACACACACACTCACACTCACCTGTCCCCAGCCACGCAGTCCCCGGCACTGACGTCCTCAGCGCCACATGGCTCCGCTAGGCTCCACCCACTTCACACTCCGCCGCCCGCACACATGGCCTCGCTAGGCTCCACCCACTTTGCACTCCGCCGCCCGCACACATCGCCCCGCTAGGCTCCACCCACCTCGCACTCCGCACACATGGCCCCGCTTGGCTCCACCCACCACGCACTCTGCACACATTACCCCGCTTAGCTCCACCCACCTCGCACTGCGCACACATTACCCTGCTTAGCTCCACCCACCTCACACTCCGCACACATTACCCTGCTAGGCTCCACCCACCTCGCACTCTGCACACATGGCCCTGCTCGGCTTACCTGCGAGCCATGCCCTCCCGACCTCAGCGCTGTCACTGTCCTCCATGGCTGCCGCTTCACATTTCCTCTCTCTGCCGACCAGAGACTGTGACTAGCGGTGACGTCACAGGCTCCCGCGATACTTGGCTGTGAAGGCGGCGGTCATTGAAGTCAGTGACAGCTCTGCTATCAGCAGTGCAGGAGATCATCCCCGCAGGTAATATACCTTGCTCCTGACAGCAGCACTTGTCATGCCCTGCAGTGACCTGGGCTGACCTATTGATGTTAGCTCAGGTCACTGCATTGCTCTCCTAGCCAATGTGGAACATTCTGTTCTTCATTGACTGGGACAGTGACTATGGTATGGATCGTCATGGGAACCCCTTGGATTACAGCAGACTTGGATTTGTTTTTCTTTCTAATAAATTGGTGAAAGAGGGAATGTGTTGGGGAGTGTTTTTTCAAATAAAAATGTTTGTCGTCTATTTTTTTTTATTACTGACTGGGTTGGTGATATCGGGTATCTGATAAACGCCTGACCTCACGAACCCCAGGGCTTGATGCCAAGTGACATTATACATCTGGTATTAACCCCATATATTACCCCGTTTGCCACCGCACCAGGGCAACGGGATGAGGTGGGGCTAAGCACCAGGATTGGCGCATCTAATGGATGCGCCACTTCTGGGGCGGCTCCGGCCTGCTATTTTTAGGCTGGGGAGAGTCCAATAACCATGGACCTCCCTAGTCTGAGAATATCAGACCCCAGCTGTCCGCTTTACCTTGGCTGGTGATCCAATTTTGGGGGGACCCCCACGTGTTTTTTTTTTTAATTATTTATTTAATTTAAAATAACAGCGTGGGGTGCCCTCAGTTTTGGATTACCAGCCAAGGTGAAGCTGCCAGCTGTGGTCTGCAGGCTGCAGCCGTCTGCTTTTCTCTAGCTGGCTATCAAAAATAGGGGGAACCCCACGTCATTTTTTTTTTAAAATTTATTTATTTTTTTGGCTAAATACTAGGCTTAGCACCCCTTAGTGCCACATGAAAGGCACCAAAGGGTGCAAAATTACAAAATGCAAGAGAGTGGGATATTATGTGTCTTTCTGCCATTATAATGACAGAAAAGACTCATATGAAGTGTACAAGCACAAGAAAATCACCAGATCGATCTACGCTGTGAAAAGCAGTAGAAAATGACACTGGGGTAAACATGTGACTGCCTCATGTAGGTTGAAGCTATGGATCCTGGGTAAATTTATGTATTTTCCCTCCTTCAGTTTTTTTGCAGTACGCAAAAAAAAAAACGGAAGGCAAACGGATGACAAACGGATGACATACGGACCGTATACGGAACGGAAACGAATGCCACATGGATACACCCGTGAAAAAAACGGACCGTTTTTTGCGGACCGCAAAAACTTGATCGGTCGTGTGAATGAAGCCTTATTCTGATCTGCCATTTATAAACAGCAGGCAGAAATAAGTGAATAGCGCCCCTCAGCGTCAGAAAATCTCTGGGGTTTTAGGGGGTAGCTGAGACCCTGGAGATCATGATTCTGCACGGTTTTCCGGTCCCCGCTCACGTGATCACCGGTATACACCGTATACCGATGATCACGTTACAGTAAATGACAGCGCCAGTAAAAAATTATTTATCTCCCATCTGGCATGAACAAACATGATAAATCTCCTACCCGGTCCCCTCTGATCCCCCGGTGTCGCCAAAGTGCCCCTCCCTGACCCCCTCCCGGAAATCAAAGATGGCCACGCGTACAGCAGCGCACCGGCCGCATTCACCCGACTCCTCTGATTTCTGTCGCATGTGCCATGACACATGCGACAGAAAACTCCTCCCCAGGCCCTGCCAGGTCACCCCCTATAACACCACCAGTGTTCTCCGGTGTCCCACGGTACCTGTGCAGCGTTGATCCCCCGCGGCCCCCTCCTTCACAATAGACGCTGCCGCATGCACAGAGCGGCTGTCAGCTCAGCTTCCTGTGTTCAGACACAGTGAGTGGCAGTAACCATGCATCTGTAAGCTACTGCAATGCCCTGCTCATGAGGTAAGGAACCTAGTTGATCAGGAGAGCTATACTACATTTACAAATGGAAGTATTTGATTTTATAGTTGCCCTGCTGAACGACTACCAAACATGAGAGTCCGTTATACGCCACAAGAAAACATGTCTAAATAGCGAGCTCTGTTGTTAAGTATTCATTCAGCTGGATAACTGGACTTAAAGGGGTATTCCATCTCCAAGATCCTATCCCCAATATATAGTAGGTGGAATAGCAATAATATCAGCAAATACCAATATTTGGAAATGTAGAATTGTTCTCCTGATTAGGCATGCCCTTACCTCATGAGCAGAGCATTGCAGCTTTGGTAGCAACACTTACGACATGGACTCTGCTGCTGCGGACCCGGGGAGAGTGGGTGTAGATTCATTGCACCCACACTCCTCACATGGAGGCTCTGCACTTCTAGAAAATGGGGAATACGTTCCCTGAGCGTTTCCCCCCCTATTCTAGATGGTCCAGAGTCATCGTGGGACCCCCTTATTTTTTTTTCCTTACAATAAATTCGTGAAAGAGGGACTGTTTTGGGGAGTGTTTTTTCAAATACATTTTGTTTTGTCTATTTGTTTTGTTAGTACTGACAGTTTGTGATGTCAGGTATGTGATAGACGCCATGACATCACAAACTGCTGGGCTTGATGTCAGGTGACCTTACAGCTAGTATCAACCCCATTTATTACCCTGTTTGCCACTGCACCAGGGCACGGAGATGAGCTGGGGTGAAGCGCCAGGATTGGCGCATCTAGTGGATGCGCCACTTCTGGGGCGCCTGCGGCCTGCTATTTTTAGGCTGTGAAGGTTCAATAACTATGGACCTTCCCACCCTGAGAATACCAGACCACAGCTGTCCGCTTTACCGTGGCTGGTGATCCAATTTGGGGGGGACCCTACTTTTTTTTTGTAATTTTTAATATTTATAAAATAATTATAAAAATAGAGCCTGGGGTGACCTCCACATTGGATCCCCAACCACGGTAAAGCTGCCAGCTGTGGTTTTCAGGCTACAGCCGTCTGCTTTACCCTAGCTGGCTATCAAAAATGGGGGGACCCAAAGTCATTTTTTTTAACTATTTTTTAAATAAAAAAAATTAATGGGGTTCCCAGTATTTTGATTGCCAGCCAAGGTAACGCCAGGCAGATGGGGGTGGCAACCTGTAGCTGTCTGCTTTATCTGCGCTGAGAATCAAAAATACCGCGGATGTCCAGCAATCAAAATACAGGGAAGCCCTTTTTTTTTTTTAGTTATTTAAATAAATAATTAAAAAAAATATATATTGGCTCCCGCTGCATTTTTTGTATTGCTAGCTAAGGGTAATCCAAGCAGCTACTGGCTGCCAACCCTCACTGCTTGGTGTTACCTTCACTGGCAATGGAAAATCCAGGGAAGCATTTTTTATTTTTTTTACAAAAATCTACAAAAAAAATGACATGTGCTTTGCCATATTTTTGTATGCTAACCAGGTACAGCAGGCAGGTACGGCTGCCCGCAACTCCCAGCTGCCTATTTGTACCCGGCTGGGAACTAAAAATATAGGGAAGCCCTTTTTTTAATTACCGGTATTTCATGAATTTCATGAAATGATTAAAAAAAAAAACATGTGGGCTTCACCCCATTTTTGTGTCCAGCCGGGTACAACTAGGCAGCTGGGGATTGGAATCTGTAGCACAGGTTATCCCGAGGTTTCTGGGCCCCTCTGCTGTGAATTGCAGTCCGCAGCCGCCCCAGGAAATGGCGCTCTCATAGAAGCGCCATCATCTGGCGCTGTATTCAACTCTTCCAGCAGCCCTGAAGCCGGGTGGCTTGCTGGGTAATAATGAGTTAATACTAGCTTTATTTAACTAGCTAGTATTAAGCCAGAGATTCTTAATGTCAGGCAAGTTTGACCCGGCCATTAAGAATCTCCAATAAAGAGTTAAAAAAGACACCACACAGAGAAAAAATACTTTAATAGAAATAAATACACAGACACACTTAGAGACGCCATGTTTATTACTCCCTCTTATCCCTCCACGATCCATGGTCTTCTGTCTTCTTTCTCCTTCAACACATGCAGCTCTGCTCCATCAGGAGCACTGCATGGGAGAAAGACGCTGCTGCTCCCCGTGCAGGCTTTTCACTCCGTGAGTGATCAGTGCTGCTGGCTGTTAGCGGTACCGTCACCGCTGACAGACAGGTTGCCATAGCAACGGTGCTCCAATCACGTGAATCCCGGTGCCGCTCCGGCTGTTAGCGGTGACGTCACCGCTAACAGGAGCGTTGCTATGGCAACGGTGAGCTCCGTTATTTACCGGCTGTGTCAGCCGGTCAATAATGGAATGGGGAAGCATGCCAGAGCATGTCGCCGGTACACAAACGTGCACCATGTACCGGAGAGTGCAATGACAGGACCTAGCATGACGTCAAAGCCATGTGACCAGTCTATAGCCAATGAGATAATAGACGTGACTGGTCACATGTTTTTTTTGACATCACGATAGGTCCTGCATCACTGCTGGTTACCGGGAGGACACAGCGATTACCGATGGAAAAGCGGCGGGAGACAGAGTGCAGGGCGCATCGCGGGCACCGGTAAGTGTTATGGCAATGTTTATTAACTGTATGTGTACACTTATAATATGTTTTTATGTGTTTGTGATTGCCTCTCATTGTTTTCAATGGGGTTCGGGAGGTTCGTCGAATGGCTCGTCGAACGGGACGAACCAAACCGAACTTGAACTCCAGGGCGGTGGCTCATCTCTATCTGTGATACTAATATTCTCATCATTAGGCCTCAGTCCCACAGAGTGTCATGAGCATTTGATACAATATGCTCCTGATCTTCGGCTCAGGCTCTGCTGAAAGTGTCAGCTGGGTGTCATTTGACTGTGATCCGATCTTACAATCGGATCACAGCAGCGGACAAGAGGGAGGGAGTACTTGCTCCCTCTTCTCTGCTGACTGTCTCTGCATACATCATACTGCGCTCTAATGACATCCAAGTGCAGTACGATGTTTCACACGCACCCATAGACTTGTATAGATGCATGAGAGCTGAAACGTGCTGACGCTCGCAGCATGCTGCGATTCATTTCTCATGCCAATATGTCATGAGAAATCAATCACAGATGGATATTGCTCTATAGTTTTACATTGATGTGAGTGCAGTATGATGTTTAATTGGATTACATTCATCCATGCAAAACACAAGTGGAACGCCTTACTGTGGTTCCATTATGGTATGCAGTCTAATGATGACTGATAACTCACAAGTATCTCCTTACCATTGTTAAAAGGAATCTGTCACCAGGTTTTTGCTCCCCCATTTGAGAGCAGCGTAATGTAGAGACAGAAACCCTGATTCCAGTGATGTGTACCTTAATGAGCTGTCTGTTGTCTTCTCTGCTGGAATCAGAGTCTTTGCCCCTACATTATGCTGCTCTCAAATTGTGTGTTTAAACAGATTTCCTTTAAGGATATTCTGGAGGTTGTAGGTTCATGCAATACAATTGTATAGGAGTCTAACCTGACATTACAATTAATGTATTGCTTGTGGTTTTTATTATGTATTTCTGTACTGATGAGGGTTTTGATGCTCTATTTCTGAACTGATGGGGTTGTATGGATAAATGTCTGTATTGCTCGTGGTTCTCATTATGAATTTATTTACTGCTAGTGGTTCTGATGATTCATTTATTTCCTACTAGTGGTTCTGGTGATGAATTTCTGTACTGCTGGTGGTTGTGATGCTGTGTTTCTGTACTAATAGTGGTTCTAATAATGTATTTCTGTACCTCTGCTAGTTCTGGTTCTGTTATTAGCTCTGAATGATCCTGTACACTAGTAACAATTCATAAATTGTAAAATTGGGCAACCTTTTTACTTAGAATTGGGCTATAGGGCTTAATTTTATAATTAAAGGGCTTGTCCAGGTTTGAGATGAAAGTCTGCAATGATTTTATGTGACTGCACACATGTAAATTCTCACAGCACGCACTGCACACTTTTAGGATTCTCTAATGCCAATGGGTAGAGAGTGGATGGTCATGTGAACACAAGTATGAGATATTTATATTTCTGGCCACATTCTGACTAGATGTGTCCAGCCTCACTCAATTCAGTTTCATTGAGCGAGGCCATGCATTTCTAGTTGGCAAGTGACCACATGTATGGAAATCTCATACTTGCAGTTTCGTGACCTCCCACTGCCGAGATTACTGACAGCGTACAGTGTGCACACTGTGAAAGCTGAAATGTAAGCAGTGCAGCCCAATCTTAGCAGCATGTAATATACTTACAGTCAGGATTCAGCTCTGCTCGCTGGTTCCAGCATTCATCAAATGGCTCATATGTGATTTTCATACTTACATGTGACAACTGGCTTCTCTTCCTACATTTCTCTTTGAACATCGATTAAGAGCAGCCCATCATCACATGACTGTAAGTGTGCAAATCACATATGAATGATTGGTCACATGAGTGGGGGTGCCAAACTGAATTCTTGCCCCGGGGGCTGGACAGCTTAGTGACACCTCTGCTCTGGGCAAGGGAAGAATTGTCCAGAGAGGATAGTTTTATAGATGCATCCAAAGAGTTAAGAGTAACCTTGGCCACAGCAGCATTAAAAAAAACATTTCTGCACCGTAATTCACAAACACATAGATACATAAAAAAAACACTTAAAAAGTCCAAAAATAAACAATGGACGAACACAATATCCCCCATTGAGATATAATGTGTATGACAGTACACATATCAAACATACATTTTTGAGAAACCAGGTAGTCATAGAAAACAAAAGACACTAGTAAGGAGAAATAACAAGCCATGTAGCAGTACCTGATAAATAGCAATAAAGCGAATGGCTACATACATGTGTCCTTTGTACCATATGCCACAGAAAAGGTTACAGACAGAAAATATAGATAATACAATATATAGTAATAAGAAAAATATATCTAAATACAGAACTGCGGTCCTTAGCTGTGGGAAAATGAAAATAAGGGGGAGAAAAGCGTTGGGCATCTCTGTCTGTAACCTATTCTGTGGCATATGGCACAAAAGACACATGTATATAGCCATTCGCTGATTTCTCAAAAATGTACGTTTAATATATGTATTATATCTCATTGTGGGAGATTGTGTTCTTCCATTGTTTATTTTTGGACTTTTTAAGTGTTTTTATACTTATCCATGCACCTTAGCTTTTTGAATAAATACAAGTTTTCACAATAATTTGTGTCTCATATACTCTTTTACATTACATTGCAGACCTTTTGGGTCTTTGTGGTACCTTTATATATACTATTTTTTCCCCAGTTTCTAATTTATGTTCCAGTATATGGCACAGGTCCCGTTAACCTTTTTATCTAGTGGTGCCATCCCCTCCCCCTCTTCTCTTTCTTAACTCCTGGGAGAGGCCTACTCTACCAAGCTGCAGGGGTTCTCCATCGGCCTCTGGATCGGCAGAAGGTTTGGCTAAACTCTGCCTCAAGGACAACTTTTACCGACACTTCCAATTTTCTCCAATCAAAGCTGAACACTAGAGTTATGGTGGTCTCTAGGGACCACAGTGGGAGAGTGGTGCATAAGCATATCTTTAATATCGTCTTGAGCAGAATCTTTCCACCCAGTCTCTGTAAACCACTTATGAAACTGGGAACAGTAGTCCTTTGCAGTTGGGTCTTTTTGACACAAAGCCCTGAAAGTGGACTCAGATTGTCAGCTCTTTATTCTGTTATGCTTATTAGGAGAGAGATACTGCAAAACCAGCACCAAACCAGCAAAAGCCCAGTCACAGACACACTTTGCAAAAGCTGTCCAAGCTAGCCTATCCTTTAAAGGTCAGGATATTCTTCACTCAGCTCCCAGTAAATGAAAGGGGGACTTTGACAGAGCCCTTCCTGGGCTGCTGTCGCTGGACAGCTGGTGTCTGCTGGAGCATAGTCATAGCTCTAGCAAATGCCTCTCAGAGAAACACAAGAAATGAGTAAGGCCATGTGCGCATGTTGCGCTCTGCCGAATGTGTCTCAGAACGCAGCTTTTTTGGCTCTAATCTGAGACGCACAGGCAGTGACTTACATGCTGCAGAATAGAATGCAATGCGCGCACATGGCCTAAAACTGTGGGGGAAAAAAAAAATAATCAGAATGATGAAATCAAAACACTTTGCATTACTCACCACCACTGCAATGTATGAACTGCAATAAACAGCATTTTCCTGGGCTGGGAAAAAGATTGAGATGGTCTGCCTGATGCTGGAGTAAATTTTCAATTGTTGGATACCTACTAACATGCACAGCAGAATGGACATAATCCCACTACTGCATAATAACAGACACCGGAGCATTCTGCGCTGCCTGGCAACTAGAGAGTGCAGCGTTATATGTTCCACGGGTAGTGAAACCTGTGGGAAACATGGCGTCCTTTGTCTAACACACCGCACCACTCCACTATGTGTAGCTCCCTCAAATTGGGACAGGCTACCTACACTTCTGGAAGGGCACTGATGGTGTACCCTTTCGGGACAAGCAGGATAATGGCGGAGCTTAAGACGAGAGCAGCACAGCACGGAACCAGAGATGCTCACTGAAAGCCATTCCTAATAAATCTGTTGTATTTGCTAATAATACTGCTGTTAGCTGCAATTAATTTACGGAGAGCTGATGGGGAAGGGATAGTGTATTAGAGAAATGTAGGCAGGGATTCTGGCCTTGCTGACCTTGCTGCTGCTATTCTAACCCAAAAGTCCTTTTCAGGGCTAATTCAAATATAGTCTATTCTCTAATAATACCACTCTTAGCTGCAATTAGAGTATTGATGATCAAATTTGTGGACCCTGAACAACAAACCCCGTGCCGGGCAATGGGGACGAGATGTTCGAGGCTGTAAAATGACTGTAGTAAGTAATAGAAGGCTGCAAATGGAAGTTAACTGGTAGTAGGAACAGATAGTTACACATATAGTGTTTTCCGGAGTTTCCTAGAGGATCGCGCAGCAGTCAGAGTCTTTTCTGAGGTTGGTAATTAAGGTTCATCAATATTTACTACTTCCATGTCCCCCACCCTGTGTCCACATCTGTGATTGGTTGTAGTCAATATGTTGTATAGTGGTTTTAAAAAGATATAGATAAATCATTTTAAAAAAATGATGTAGGCTTCTGCCATACTGCCATATTTTGATAGCCAGCACGGCTAAAACAACACCTACAGCACAGGCTGCAGCCCCCACCTGTGAGCTTTACCGTAGCTGGATATCAAAATAGAGGTGAAAAAAAGATGTAGGGTCCCCTCAGTTTGATATCCAGCCACGGTAAAACTGACAGGCAGGGGCTGGTATTATCAGGATGGGAGGAGCCATGGATATTGTCCCCCATCTTAAAAATACCAACCCACTACTGCCCAGAATTGTCGCATCCATTAAATGTGATTATGCCGGTGCTTTACTCTGTGCATCCTGATTGCTGTGGTGCTTTACTCTGTGCATCCTGATTGCTGTGGTGCGTTGGTAAGCGAGGTAAAATAAGTGGTTAATGACAGCTGTGATTTGTCATGAATGGCAGCTGCCATTAATTTCTAAATAAGTAATGGGAGGCATCTATGAGACCCCACGATTACTAATCCATTATTAAGAAAAAAAAAAAAAAAGCAATGATAAAATCTTTTACTTGAAATAAAATACACACACCCACTTTCACCCCTTTATTAACTCCCCAAAACACCCTTGTAGATCCAATATAATCCATATAAAGTCCCACGATGATCCTGGCTCTGCTATATACTGAATTTGCAGTGCGCAGACACATTAGAAAATGTGACTGACCACTGTGGCTTCAGGCAGACACTGATGGAGCCGCAGCTATGAGTGGTAATGGCACTGAGTTTACTAGCGGTCACAGCTAGTGACTGCAGGTAAACTCACCTCAGGTGACCTATTAAACCCAGTGACCTCACCCCAGGTAAACTAATTGATTTCAATTAGAACTGCATCTCCTTACAGAAAACCATGGAGTTTTTTTTCCAAGAGATGCACATTTGGTGCTGGGATTTATACACCAAATTCCTGTACAAAATCCTGCATCTTCCTGCAAAAAAATGCATCTGAATGCAATATGACATTGATGTGATATTCATGTAGATTTTTGTCAGGAGATGCTGATTTGGTGAAGGAATTTGGTGTATAAATTTCAGCAACAAAACTGCATCTCCTGACAAAAAACATAGTTTTGATGCTGATTTAGTTCAGTTTTCTGCCAGGAGATGCAAATTTGGTGCAGTAGTTTGGGGCAGACATTTCTGCTCCAAATCTGCATCTTCTGGCAGAAAACTACACCGAAACGACTGCGTTTTTTTTGTGTTATATTCTACCAGGAGATGCAGATTTTGTGCTGAAATTTATACACCAAATTCCTACACCAAATCTGCATCCTCTGACAAAATAATGCATCTTAACGAGATGTGGTTTTGATGCTATAATGATGCTTTATTTTTCAGGAGATGAAGATTTGGTGCAGAAATTTGGTGTATAAATTCCACCATCAAATCTGCATCTCCTGGCAGATAATTACACAAACACGTGTTTTTTCATAGACATCACCCATTACTTATCTAGGGCTTTATGGCATCTGTCATTTTTTGACAAAATACCAGCTGTCATTAACCCTTTATATTATCCTGACTGCAACCATACTTGGCATGGCTGCGATGACTCTGGAAGTGCACACTAGTCAGTGAGCTGGCACTTTCAAGCGCTGCTGCAGCACTGCCACACCGTTGGCAGCTGTAGCTGACTTGCAGAAATGTGCACACGTGATGTACCTTCACAAGTAGACCCATAAAATTTTAAGCAATATGGTAGAGAAGGAAGAAGAGAAGACAAAAAAAAGAAGAAACCATGAACCGTATACCCTTTTTGGGGTGGAAAGGTGTGCATGGGAATTCACCAGAAAAAAGGAAGATTTGATTTAGCTTTATGTTCTGCTGCTGGCATCCTGGTGGAGTTGAGAAGTCTAGGCCAATACAGGCATTTACAGTTTGTAAAGCAGATGCCCAGGCAGCAATAAAACCCCACGGAATCAACTTAAGCAAGGAGGTAGTAGTGACTGCGGCCTGCAAGCCTCAAAATTATCTGCACTCCATGGAAATTATGAGTGAGGGCAACCTTATGACCCTGTAAACATTTGTAGTGAGGGTCACATGATGACCATGTTGATATGATGGAGGAAGTGGAAAAGAAAAAAGAAGAAACTATTAACCGTATACCCTTTTTTGAGTGGTAAGGGGTGTATGGGAAGACACCAGAAAAAAGGAACATTTGGATTTACGTTCCATTTCTGTCATCTGGTTGTCAGGCTATTAAGGCTTTGTTCACATGTTGCATTTTTGCTGTGTTTATTTGCTACATTTTTAACAAGTTTTATGCAAATTAAAAGCTGATTTTTACTGTACCAGCTAAGATATGAGATTTCATAAGTCTAAGGCACACGATTGTTTTAATTTTCTGACTAAAATGGAAAACTGTTGCATGTTTGCGAAAACGCTACATTTGAACAAAGCCTAAGGGGAGGGGGAAGCATTTTGTTCTCTTTTTGTAATTTGCCTTATATAGTATGTATTTATCCAGGAAAGAAGGTTTCCTGACACTTTTTTTTCCCTGTAAAATCGATTTTATTTTTGTTTTTTTATGTTTTATTGGAACTCTGTAAAAGTGGCGTAATACTCTGAGAACATTATTCCCAGCAGTGATATCGGAGTTAGTGATGCATCCATGCATGTTCCCTATGCTATCCCTATTCCACGTGAGTGCTGTTTCCATCCATTTCAGCTATTTTCCTGCCCCCTCAGACCAGGGTCTTCAGAAAAAATGCTTACGTTTCCCCATTAACTTCCATTATATTCGTTGCTTGCATAGAGCACCCAAGCAGTCCGATGTGCTTGATGCGAGTAATGGGCACTCGAACATTTTAGTGCCCCCTCATCACTAATTTTTTTTCACCTTAAAACTTGCTGAGTGCAAATAACTTGCCTCTTCAACAATTGGATCAAAAGTAGAAGCAGTGTAAAAAAAAAAATTCTTTTTCATTTAGAAAAGAATAAACATTTTAATCTCCCCAAATAGATATTTTTTTGCAACACCTAAGCACTGGCTATCAGGAAGAATGGCATCTGCCCCCAAAATGGATAATTTTGTGACTTGATAATTCTGACACTGCAGTGAGTTGTTCAATTCCTTGCTAATCACCATGATTACAATTATGTTTCACTCAGTCAAATATGTTGAGGTCACTTTACCATTAGTAAGGCTATGTGCGCACTAGAAAGTGCCTTTTTCTTAAGAAAAAAACGAACCCTCTTAAAGAATTCCACACCCGTGGTAAAAAAACACACCAAAACTGCAACAAAATCCGCATGTGGTTTTACCGTGGTTTGCCGCGGATTTTCCACAAGTTGGTCTCTGCAAATTTGTACAACTATCTATGGCAAAAAACGCAGGTACCTGCGGAAAAGAAGTGACATGCTCATTAATTCCGCAGCAGTGTGCCCACAGCATTTTGTAAAACTCATAGGATTTGCTGGGGAATGACTGCAGCAATGTTAGACACATTTTCTACATTAATTCTGCTGCAAATCCGCGACAAAATCCCTGTGCACAAGGCCTAAGGCTGTGTTTGTATTTAAGACATCAAAAGCAGTTCAATATAGTCCTAATAACACTCCATGTGTTATGTATCTATTTTCAGGGTAAGGGCTCGCTTACATTAGAGTTTAAATATGATTTTCTTGCATTGAACTGGGAAGTACATTGGGGTTCAGGTCAAATCTGGGTCCTAAACCGAATTTTATCTAAAGTCCGGCTGAACTCGCCAAACCAAACTTCAACGGAACTGCTCATCTCTACTCTGAAGTAGCATGCAGAAACACAAATTTTATTCACAAACCAACAGACTCAGGATAAATTTTAACGCTTCAGTCCTATATTTCAACCTTCATCAGAATGGGCTGTACAAAAGGAATAATTGTATAAATATGGACGTAATAGGAAAAATAAACACACATTATAGAAGGAATATGACAAAAAAGTAAAAGTAAAATCACAATAGAATCACATAAACTGGGTTATCTAAAAACTGTATGTGGTAGAGTAGAGACAAGGATAAAAGGAAGAAGGAAGTACTGTATATACAATTGTGCAAACATCAAAAAATAGAGATCTACGACAGAGTAGGAAAATATGACAATAAAGGCCGCTTTACATGCAACAACATCGGTAACAAGATATCGCTGGGGTCACGGAATTCATGACGCACATCTGGCCTCGTTAGCGACGTCGTTGCATGTGACACGTACGAGCGACCGCTAATGATCAGAAATACTCCCAAATCGCTGATCATTGACACGTCGTTCATTTTCCAAATATCGTTGCTCATGCTGGATGCAGGTTGTTCGTCTTTCCCGAGGCAGCACACATGTCACACCCCAGGAACGACAAACAACAGCGTTCCTACGTCCTCTGGCAACGAGGTGGGAGTGACGTGAATGCGGCTGCTCTCCACCCCTCTGCGCTTCTATTGGTGGCCCACTGAATGACGTCACTGTAATGCCACATGAACTGCCCCCTTAAAAAAGGGGTTGTTCGCCGGCCACAGCAACGTCGCTAGGAAGGTAAGTACGTGTGACGCGCGCCTCCGATATTGTTCGCTACGGGCAGCGATTTGCCCGTGACACACAAACGACGCGGGCAGGTGCTATCGCTAGCGACATCGTTAGCAATGTCACAGCATGTAAAGCCCCCTTAATATTTGACTGATGATCACTAAGGACATAGTAACTAGACATAAACATCTTTTAGTTACCGCAACATTGCAGGAAAATGTAAAAAAAGGCAATCAAAACATCCTATCTACTGTAACCCTTAAATGGTATTTGTAAAAACATCAGCTCACGGTGCAAAAAATAAGCCTTCACAGAGCCCCATATCCTGAAAACTGAGAATGTTACGGGTCTCAGAAAATAGCACATTTTTATTAATACTTAAAAATAAACTATACATGTTTGGTATCTGCATACTCGTACTGACCAGGAAAATCATATTGCCTGATCAGTTTTATCATATATTGAACAAAACCAATGTGAAATTGCTCTTTTTTTTTTCAATTTCATCGCACTTGGAATTCTTTTCTTGTTTTCTAATACACTATTCAAAAGTACAACTCGTCCTGCAAAGAACAAGCCCTCATATGGCTGGAAAATTCAAAAAGGTTATAGCTCTTGGAATAAGAAGAGGAAAAAATGCAAAATCACCAGGGGGTGAAGGGGTTACGCCCTTTTCAAGGAACTAGTTAACATTCATAGTATTCTTAGTATTCATATCTAGCTATGGAACAACACTTGCATATTGAGCATCTGTAAACATATTCTCTTGTTTATTGTGTAAGAAATGTCTACTTCATTTTTTAATCACAGTTTTTGCTATTTTCTTCTTTGAGTTGCTGCAGCAATTCCACCAATTTCCTTTGCCTACTGCACTCCTATCTAGAAGAATTACTAGTAATATATGATGAAGGCTTTTCAGTAATCTATTTCTTCCTTCCACCATCTGTGCAAATCTTTGAACACGCTTCCAAAGTGTTCGTAAATAAAAGACAAAAGGTCATTATCTTCTCATTTAAAACTTGTCCGGCAATTGCTTACTACTTTAATCTCATTTCCCAGCGTTCTTATACCCATTTCCATATGTCTACAATTCCAGCACTCTTTTTTCATCCTCCTTAACTCCTTAGAGTTTCATATATTCTACGATAGTCCAAGAATAACTTGTACAGATATAGTAATGTAAAGTCAAAGAATATATTTCCTTTGGTGAACGTATTACCACCTAGGTGGCATTTACTTGATGGAAACCTCTAGAACTATTCTTCATCTTTCAGTCCCGCTGGGCACTGTGTATTTTGGAATACTATGCATTAATGCATTATAGGCCACCCACGGTAAGAACCAGAGTAAATACATTTTCTCCAGTTCCATGACATCTCATGTAATAAGACACATTTTAACTTACTCAAAACTTGATGGAGGTAATCAAAATCATCTCACACATGAAACTGCCATCAATCTCCCAAGATCAACCCTCACGTTCATGATTTGAGAAGTTTTGATGCATCTTAATGTGTGCAGAAAATATTCTGGAAATGTGCTGAAGTAACATCTGAAATGAACAACAGATGGTTTGGGATGTCATCAGATATCCTTTCAATCCTTAACAAATGTGGAATATAGCAGAGGAGACAGGTACAGATTTTCAAAGCATCTTGCAGGATAAAAATGGTAAGTGATGCGATCTCATTTCATCTGCTTGATATGCAATCAATTGGGAGGTGGAGGTTGATTGGAAAAGTTTGACATTTGTATTTGATTATGAAGTCACTTGAATCAAGTTAATTTGCTTTTTACGCATAGAAATTTTTGAATGTTATTCTATCTCTATAGGCAGAACAACGACAATAGGGTAAATGAGTAAAATGATTGATTGCATTTCAAGCCTAGATGAATTGTATATTACCAATTCATAGATTAGATGCAAGGCACAGTTCACATCAAATTAAAAGACCCTGATGTATTACTGCAATGGTAATACAGTCATATGAAAAAGTTTGGGCACCCCTATTAATGTTAACCTTTTTTCTTTATAACAATTTGGGTTTTTGCAACAGCTATTTCAGTTTCATATATCTAATAACTGATGGACTGAGTAATATTTCTTGATTGAAATGAGGTTTATTGTACTAACAGAAAATGTGCAATTCACATTTAAACAAAATTTGACCGGTGCAAAAGAATGGGCACCCTTATTAATTTCTTGATTTGAACACTCCTAACTACTTTTTACTGACTTACTAAAGCACTAAATTTGTTTTGTAACCTCATTGAGCTTTAAACTTCATAGGCAGGTGTATCCAATCATGAGAAAAGGTATTTAAGGTGGCCACTTGCAAGTTGTTCTCCTATTTGAATCTCCTATGAAGAGTGGCATCATGGGCTCCTCAAAACAACTCTCAAATTATCTGAAAACAAAGATTATTCAACATAGTTGTTCAGGAGAAGGATACAAAAAAATTGTCTCAGAGATTTAAACTGTCAGTTTCCACTGTGAGGAACATAGTAAGGAAATGGAAGAACACAGGTACAGTTCTTGTTAAGCCCAGAAGTGGCAGGCAAAGAAAAATATCAGAAAGGCAGAGAAGAAGAATGGTGAGAACAGTCAAGGACAATCCACAGACCACCTCCAAAGACCTGCAGCTTCATCTTGCTGCAGATGGTGTCAATGTGCATCGGTCAACAATACAGCGCACGTTGCACAAGGAGAAGCTGTATGGAAGAGTGATGCAAAAGAAGCCGTTTCTGCAAGCATGCCACAAACAGAATCACCGAAGTTATGCAAAAGCACATTTTGACAAGCCAGTTACATTTTGGAAAAAGGTCCCGTGGACTTATGAAACAAAGATTGAGTTGTTTGGTCATACAAAAAGGTGTTATGCATGGAGGCAAAAAAACACGGCATTCCAAGAAAAGCACTTGCTACCCACAGTAAAATTTGGTGGAGGTTCCATCATGCTTTGGGGCTGTGTGGCCAATGCTGGCACCGGGCATCTTGTTAAAGTTGAGGGTCACATGGATTCAACTCAGTATCAGCAGATTCTTTACAATAATGTGCAAGAATCAGTGACAAAGTTGAAGTTACGAAGGGGATGGATATTTCAGCAAGACAATGATCCAAAACACTGCTCCAAATCTACTCAGGCATTCATGCAGAGGAACAATTACAATGTTCTGGAATGGCCATCCCAGTCTCCAGACCTGAATATCATTGAAAATCTGTTGGATGATTTGAAGCGTGGTGTCCATGCTCGGCGATCATCAAACTTAACTGAACTGGAATTGTTTTGTAAACAGGAATGGTCAAATATACCTTCATCCAGGATCCAGGAACTCATTAAAAGCTACAGAAAGTGACTAGAGGCTGTTATTTTTGCAAAAGGAGGATTTACAAAATATTAATGTCACTTTTATGTTGAGGTGACCATACTTTTGCACCGGTCAAATTTTGTTTAAATGCGGATTGCACATTTTCTATTAGTACAATAAACCTCATTTCAATCCAGAAATATTACTCAGCCCATCAGTTATTAGATATATGAAATTGAAATAGCTGTTGCAAAAACCCAAATTGTTATAAAGAAAAAAGGTTAACATTAATAGGGGTGCCCAAAATTTTTCATCTGACTGTACATATACTTTGGAACCTTGGATTACGAGCATAATTGGTTCTGGGAGTGTGCTTTTAAACCAAGTTACTCTTATATCAAAGCAAATTTTCCCATAGGAAATAATTGAAACGCAGACAATTCGTTCCACAACCCAAAAATATTTGCTGTACTAATACAAACTTATTACAGTAATACAAAATAATGTACTGTATTCATATATTATTACAGTACACTAATACAAAATACTGTACAGTACAGTAAAAACATATAAAACAAATTAAACTGCACATTAGCTTACAATAGCATTATTGGTGTGTGTGAGAGGTACAATATAAGCAATGTGCTGTACTGGTTATCAATAAGAAAGTACAATACTGTATTCACAAATGCAAATTGATATTCATGCTATATAGTATGTACTGTACTGTACAATGCTATACTGTATAGAGTGTACAGGAAATATGTACAGAAAGTTACCTCCAGAGGTCATATTGATGTGAAAGAATAGAACCAGACGTGTACACGGTGAGTATTTGCTCTTCTTACCAAGCATTGCTCTTAAACCAAGTTACAAACTTGTAAAACGCTTTGCTTGTCTTGCAAAACGCACTCAAACCAAGTTACTCATATATATAAAAAATATATATATATATATATATATATAAAAGAACATCTTTGCTGCCAATTGTGTGGGGCTGTAAAAACAATATAAACTGGCATAAGTTTCAAAATTTATAAACTGCAAAACTTAAAACATTCAGTGTTCTTGTATTTTACCTACCTATGTCATTAAGCAATTACATGTTGCTCAGTTTGTGTCAAGTTGACACATTACATAATTGCCACAGGTTTGTTGCAGAAATTTTGCAATTGTACAACTGATTTGAATCAACTAGTGATGCAAGCGCACTCACCACTGCTCAATACTCGATCAGCATCTGGTGGTCAGGTACGCCCAAGTCCCCACCTCGCATGTTTCGTGGTTTGCCTACCATACATGGTAATGCCATAGTCATGTTGGCTACCGGCATTACTGTGATTGACTGGCCACATCAGGTCTTATATACAACTCAGCGACACAATGCTCGGCACACTATCCTCTGGAAACAGTACAGGGAGAGTTGATGTAAGAGGGAGTGTTTAGATTATAAGTTGAGTAATGTCCCATCGCCCTACATATTAAACACGTGCACCCTTTAGTGCCCTTCATGTGTTACTAAAAGGCATTTAGCATGGTTTAAATAATAATAAAAATTATGTGGAATCTCCCTTATTTTTGATAACCAGCCAAGGCAAAGCAGACAGCTGTGGACTGATATTATCAGTCAGTATTTAGCCCTTACCAACCTAAAAACACAAGTCTACAGCCACCCTTGAAGTGGCAGATCACATTAGAGGCTCCATTGCAGGCAATCTGCTTCAGGTCTTCCCATTTGCCCTGATTTGGTGGCAATCAGCGTAATAGTAGTTGAGGTTGATGTCAGCTGGTATCAAGCCCTGGTGTTAGTAATGGAGAGGTGTCTATCGGACACCCCCATTATTAACTCAGTAAGTTAAAAGAAGAAACAACATACACAAAAAATATTTTATTTAAAAGATAACCCTGACTTTAGCTCTGGTTCACTAATTTATTATGAAAAAAAAAAAGCCATGCAGATCTGAAGAAGTCTACCAAATCTGATGTAGTCCACAAATGTAAATCTGAAAGACATTAAATGAGAGAAAAAAAGCGAGATACTGTCCGTTGTTCACCAATTTATTATTTTAAAATAATGTCTGCAGCTTGGACGTAGTCCATCGAGTTCCCGTGATGACCATCGATTCTGTAGAATAACCTTTGGAGCCTCATCCTGAGAATGACACTTCATAGGTCATAGTCTGTGCTCTGCGATACCTGGCAATTTGATGAGTGGTGATGACATCAGTAACATTATCGTTATTCCAGGGGCCGCGCTGCCCTCTATGTGACGAAGCGAGAGCAGTGATGAGTGGTAACATTGGTGACATAATCCCTACTTGTCACAGTTACTGGGTATTGTAGAGCACAGCCTGATTGGGAGTGAACTATGAAGCATCATTCTCGGAACGAGGCTCCATAAGGTGTACTACAGAATCGGTGCACATCATGGGAATTCCACGGACTACGTTTGAGTTACTAAGATTATTTTCTTTAATAATAAATTGGTGAATGACCAGCAATATCTTGTCTTTCTCTCATTTTATGTCTTGCACGTTTCCATTTGTGGACTACGTTGGATTTGATGGACTACTTCGGATCTGCATGGCTTTTTTTTAATAAATTGGTGACCCAGGGATAGAGTTGAGGTGTGTTTTTAAAATAAAACATTTTTGTGTGTTTTTTTATTTTAACTTACCGGGTTAATAATGAAGGTGTCTTACGCCAGAGCTTGAAGTCAGCTGACACTACACAGCTGACATCATCCCCAACTACCATTACCCTGATTGCCAACACACCAGGGCATTTGGGATAAGCCAAAGCAAAGCGCCAGAATTGGTACATCCAATGTGATGTGCCACTTTGTGGGCAGCTGTGGGCTGCTATTTTTAAGCTGGGAACACCCCAATAATCAAAGACGTAATTTTTTTCATTTGTGCAATTATATTTCTATTTATATGGCTGTATCTATCTATCTATCTATCTATCTATCTTCCAAAGCAAAAATTTCTGCAGTAAAATCTGCAATATAGGAATTTATCCCAAGATTATGTTCACATGACAGCGTAAAAAATCTTCCGAGTATCATCCAGAAAGCTCTAACGATTTTTTTTTTTTTTACACTTGTCCTCATACAAATTGATTTTTTTTAAAGCATCAGTTAGTGATATTTTACAACATCAGTTGTGGTTTCATATGGCATCTGATTTTTAATTTTTATTTTTTCGCACCCATATGAGGCATTTCATATTATTATGGAAATATGATTTGTGTCATAAAGACTTAATGTTTTGTTTTTCAAATAAACTCATGGATGGTATTGTCTCTCAGGCTATTTGGATGACTGATATCAATATAAAAAAATCTGTGATATTTAGCTTGCCAGATGAGCCCAATTAAAGGAAAACAACTTAAGGATTCTTTCCCCTCTCAGTGATTCTGGTATATATGTGACAGTTTTTGCAGTACCAGATTCATTAAAATCAATGGGTGTGTGCACACATCAGTGATTTTTGCACTGACCGTGTTTCCATGCGGCATACACGCATGTCCGTGATTTCTGCATGGAGACATGTTCATTTTTCTCTAGTATCATTGATGTCACATGGAACACACTATGGTGTGTTCTATGAAACACGTACGAGAAAAACATGTACATTTAAAATAAAAAGCTTTTTAAACTCACCCGTCTCCAGCGACGCTGTCTTCAGCCGCTTCTGTCTCTACTTCTAGCCCGGCTAATTATTGTCATGAATATGCAGTTATGCACTGCACAGCTGACCCGGAAGTAGCTGCAGCGGCCGGACACAGAAAAGCCACAAGTTCAGCACCACGGACAGCAGGAGCCGGGACAGGTGAGTTTGGAATATCTGATCTCCATGTGCTATCATGGATAGCACATGAAGAACACACGTGTGCGGTGAAATCACGGCACATGGAGGGACATATGCGTTTTTAACACGTCAGTGGAAAACATCTGTGTTTTTTTACTGACGTATGAAACAGGCCTAAGAAGGTTGTTTCCCATTATTAAGATGCCACTGGTTTTAAGCAATATGGAGAAAAAAAGATCTTTTTGCTTTCAGAAACCAAAAGCATTGCCATGGACAAGGTATAAAAACATTAGATATTTTACGAAACATAAGCATGATCATCGTACTGTGAAACGTTCGTGGCTAATAAATAGCCCAGTCAGTTTCATGCAAATAAAAGCATAACGAGGAAAATTTCAACCAGACAACTTCATTGGATTAAGGAAGCAGCTGTTGGAATACCATTACGCAGCAGCAAATAGGTATTACAAGCTGCTGGTGCTTCTGGAGTCTACAAATTTCAAGGTGTAGAATCTTCCAGGGCCTTGTAGTTGTGCATAAATCTACTGTTCACCCACCCCTAAATAGTGTTTACAAACAGAAATGATGGATTGTGCCCAGACATACATGAAGACCAATTTTAAATCAGTTTTCTATACTGAAAATATCATGCAACTATGGATAATTAAGAAAAAAAGGTATGTACAAACTGAGAAGGTTTTTTTCGGAGCCAAAGAAAAGTTTTCAAGTAGAAACCACTTCAGGAATCAATTCTTCTTTTGTCGAGTTTTTGGAGAAGGTTTTCATTTGGAGAAGCATATCCTAAAGTGCTTTTTAAAGGGTTTTTTAAGTGTTTTGGGAACGTTTTTCTGAGCATTTTGCAGCCCAGTTTGATCCAGATTCTATCAGGAGCGGTTTCCAAGTAATGACATGCACAGGGGCGTAACTACCGCGGTTGCAGCGGTCGCCATTGCGACCGGGCCCGAGAGGTTAGTGGCCCAACGGCCGCCAGGAAGATCAGCAGCCAGCTCCTTTCAATGAGAGAGGAGCTGCGCTGATCTGTCACAGACCACGCGGCCGCTATATGACCCGGTGCTGCTGCTGACACCGGGCCACCCTGCCTGGTGTCAGCAGCGGCATCGGCGCCCCCTGTCTGGTGTCAGCGGCTGCGGCGGCTCCCCCGTCACCGCGCACAGTAATGATGAAGCATAGTGCGGCCGGTGCCGAGCTATGCATCATCATTCTCCCCCCTGTGCCTGCACGGTGACGTCACTCCCTTGCGACTGCTGTGCTGAGTGCACAGAGTGCAGAATGGGAGGACGCCTACCAGACCACCGGGAGAATGAGGAGAGAGGAGAACTTGCAGCGGTGGAAGAGAAAATCGGTAAGGACAGAGCAGCGGCTGGGGAACGAAGAGAGAGGTGAGGACAGCAGCGGTGGAAGGAAAAGAGAGGGTGAGTACTTGTTTTTGTTTTTTTTTAATATAAATTAGTGAGAATACGGTGTCCAGAGGCTTGGGAAGGCTGCATTATACATGGAGGCCTGGAGAGGCTGCATTATACATGGAGCCCTGGAGAGGCTGCATTATACATGGAGGTCTGGGGAGGCTGCATTATACATGGAGGCCTGGAGAGGCTGCATTATATATGGAGGTATGGGGAGGCTGCATTATACATGGAGGCCTGGAGAGGCTGCATCATACATGGAGGTCTGGGAAGGCTGCATTATACATGGAGGCCTGGAGAGGCTGCATTATACATGGAGGCCTGGAGAGGCTGCATTATACATGGAGGCCTGGAGAGGCTGCATTATACATGGAGGCCTGGATAGGCTGCATTATTCATAGAGGTCTGGGGAGGCTGCATTATTATACATGGAGGCCTGGAGAGGCTGCATTATACATGGAGGTCTGGGGAGGCTGCATTATACATGGAGGCTTGGAGAGGCTGCATTATACATGGAGGCCTGGAGAGGTTGCATTTTACATGGAGGTCTGGGGAGGCTGCATTATTATACATGGAGGCCTGGAGAGGCTGCAATATACATGGAGGTCTGGGGAGGCTGCATTATTATACACGGAGGCCTGGAGAGGTTGCATTATATATGGAGGTCTGGGGAGGCTGCATTATTATACATGGAGTCCTGGAGAGGCTGCATTATACATGGAGGTCTGGAGAGGCTGCATTATACATGGAGGCCTGGAGCTACTGCATTATATATGGAGGCCTGGGGAGGCTGCATTATACATGGAGGCCTGGTGAGGCTGCATTATACATAGAGGCCTGGGGAGGCTGGCTGCTATATTCTACTTGGAGGCCTGGAGAGGCTGTCTGCTATATTAAACATGGAGGCCTGGAGAGGCTTCATTATACATGGAGGCCTAGGGAGGCTGCCTGCTATATTATACATGGAGTCCTGGAGAGGCTGGCTGTATTATACATGGAGGCCTGGGGAGGCTGCATTATACATGGAGGTCTGGGGAGGCTGGCTGCTATATTATACATGGAAGCCTGGAGAGGCTGGCTGCTATATTAAACATGTCAGCCTGGGGAAGCTGGCTGCATTATTATACATGGAGGGCTGGGGAGGCTGGCTGCATTATTATACATGGAGGGCTGGCTGCATTATTATACATGGAGGCCTGGGGAGGCTAGCTGCATTATTATACATGGAGGCCTGGGGAGGCTGGCTGCATTATTATACATGGACACCTGGGGAGGCTAGCTGTATTAATATTCATGGAGGACTGGGGAGGCTGACTTCATTATTATAGATGGAGGTCTGGAGAGGCTGGCTGCTATATTATACATGGAGGCCTGGGGAGGCTGGGTGCATTGTTATACATGGAGGTCTGGAGAGGCTGGCTGCTACATTATACATGGAGGCCTGGAGAGGCTGGCTGTATTATTATAGATGGAGGCCTAGGGAGGCTGGCTGCATTATTATATATGGAGGTCTGGGGGGGCTGCATAATACAAAATGAAGGACACCTTATACATGGAATATAGGGGTGCATTATGCATGGAGAGGTATGGGGCTGCATATACAATATGAAGTTTTATGGGGTTGCATTATTATTATTATTATTTATTATTATAGCGCCATTTATTCCATGGCGCTTATAAGGGAAAGAGGGTATACGTACAACAATCATTAACAGTACAAAACAGACTGGTATAGGAGGAGAGAGGCCCTGCCCGCGAGGGCTCACAGTCTACAGGGAATGGGTGATGGTACAATAGGTGAGGACAGAGCTGGTTGCGCAGTGGTCTAATGGACTGAGGGCTATTGTAGGTTGTAGGCTTGTTAGAAGAGGTGGGACTTGAGGTTCCTCTTGAAGCTTTCCACGGTAGGTGAGAGTCTGATGTGCTGAGGTAGAGCATTCCAGAGTATGGGGGATGCACGGGAGAAATCATGTACACAATTGTGGGAAGAGGAGATAAGAGAGGAGCAGAGAAGGAGATCTTGTGAGGATCTGAGGTTGCATGCAGGTAGGTACCAGGAGTCTAGGTCACAGATGTAGGGAGGAGACAGGTTGTGCATGGCTTTGTATGTCATGGTTAATGTTTTGAACTGGAGTCATTGGGTGATGGGAAGCCAGGGAAGGGATTGGCAGAGTGGCGAGGCTGGGGAATAGCGAGGGGAGAGGTGGATTAGGCGGGCCGCAGAGTTTAGGATAGATTGGAGGGGTGCAAGAGTGTTGGAAGGGAGACCAGAAAGCAGGAGGTTGCAGTAGTCAAGGTGGGAGATGATGAGGGCATGCACTAATGTTTTTGCTGATTCATGGTTAAGGAAAGCACGGATCCGGGAGATATTTTTGAGTTGTAATCGGCATGAGTTGAAGAGGGCTTGGATGTGTGGCTTGAAGGATAAAGCAGAGTCGAGGGTTACTCTAAGGCAACGAGCTTGTGAGACTGGGGAGAGTGAGCAACCATCAAGTTTGATGGAAAGGCTTGTTGGAGGAGATGAGTGAGGAGGAGGAGGAAAGACAATGAACTCTGTTTTGTCCATGTTAAGTTTTAGGAATCGCGCAGAGAAGAAGGATGAAATAGCAGACAGACATTGTGGGATTTTGGTTAGTAGGGAGGTAATGTCAGGTCCAGAGAGGTAGATCTGTGTGTCATCAGCATAGAGATGATACTGAAAGCCGTGGGACTCTATGAGTTGTCCCAGGCCGAAGGTGTAATACATGTTATAATATATATAAGACTATGGGGGCTACATTATAATATATGGAGGACAATGGAGCCTACCTTATACATGGACTATGGGGGTGCATTCTAAAACATTGGGGACTATGTGGTGCAGTATAATATAGGGAGTACTATGGGGTGAATTATAATATATGGAGAACGATAAGAAATTCATTATAATAATTGGAGGGCTATGAGTGCTACTTTATACATGGAGGACTATAAGGCTGTATTATAGTATATGGAGGACTACGTGGTGCAGTATAATATATGGAGAACTATGGGGTGAATTATAATAAATGGAGAACTATGGGGTGAACTATAATATATGGAGAACTATGAGAAATTCATGATAATAATTGAAGGGCTACTTTATACATGAAGGATTATGGGGGGGCATTATAATATATGGAGGACTATGTGGTGCAGTATTATGTATTGAGTACTATGGGGTGAATAATGCATGGTTATAATGCATGGAGAACTATGGGAAATGCATTATAATACATGGAGGACTATGGAAGTGCATTCTAATATATTAAGGGTTATGTGGGACCCTTTATACTATTTGGAAGGCTATGTGGGGCCATTATTGTATTTGGAGAACTATATACAAGGGGGGATAAAGTTACAATAAGGGGATGGGAACGTTTTGTGCTGAGGGTAAAAGGCTCTTTCCCTCAGCACCCAGCTTTCCCATGCTATACATCTTCTCTCAGCACCCAGTTTTCCCATGCTCTGATATAGGAAAAGCTGAGTGCTGAGGGAAAGATGTATAGCAGAGCATAGGGAAGCTGGGTGCCGAGGACAAGATGGATATCAGAACATAGGAAAGCAGGGTGCTGATAGAGGGATTTCAGATCAAAGGAAATCTGGGTGCTGTGGGTAAGAGCCAAGCGTCAGCATCATTATCCTGTACCCCGAGTGTCAGTGTCATTATCCCGTACCCCAAGTGTCGATGTACGTGGAGGGGGGGCCCAGGTCTGAACTTTGCAACGGGGACCATCAAACTCTAGTTACGCCACTGGACATGCACTTTCCTTTATTCCACCAAGGGATTTTCAAAAGTGGAAAAAATCCTCAAAACAAATGTGAACAGCAAAGTATTCTTACAGTTGAAATGAGTAAAGAAGTCTTTGAAGCATTTCTGAGTGGCTATTCAAGCGTTTTATTGGAAACGGACGCCATAAAAAAATCCTTAGAAATCTGCATATGCAGATATGCTCGTCAGTCAAATTGAATAATTTGTCTTATCTGATGTCAGGGGTTAAAATTAAAATAGCAGCATGCTATATGAAGTATTTGTTGTTTATTCTATATCTTTTTTATTTTTGATTTGTAACAAGGGTTTTTAATGTGTTACATTTGTAAAAACAGTTTAATATGCATAAATTCCAGGGTTCTGATGTCACCTGCACCTTAGTGTTATAAAAATGATGTCATATTATACCTACTTTATAGTATTTAGGACTATTATTGTAAGCTCATACAGTGCACGATTGCCTGCAGTGCAATAACACAAAGGGAAATTAATTCCTTCCTTAAGAATGTATTAGCAATTATTTTCATTTGCTAATACCATCAATCTAGATGTTATTAATAGCAATAGTATATTTTTCTGAATTTACTGATATCAGAAATGGATGTTTTTAGCTTAACGTTTTCTTAAAGGAGCTGTCTCATGTTTGTTCTTTAAGGATTCATCTCACCCCAGCTTCCTGCTACCTGATGTGGGTGTGCACCTCAATGGAAGTCAGTAATTGGGTAGTAAGTGTCTCTGCCCACATGCAGCCAGCCATAAGCAGAACACTTCCGGAGGAGGGTGTGCGCGATTTTTCAAATTTTTTTATTTCTCTATTTGTTTGTGTGTGCACACTACATCTGATCACGCTGATTTTAACCCCAGTGTGAGCCGTTCAAACACTGCACGCGGCTCGCACAGGGCTCATCATCACTCATACCCAAGCACAGCGCTGCTCCCTTGATTGTTTTGCACTCGTAACTTAAGGCCCTGTTACACACAACAACATTGCTAACGAGATATCGTTGGGGTCACCGAATTTGTGACATACATCCAGCCTTGTTAGCGATGTCGTTGCGTGTGACACCTAGGAGCGACCGTTAACGATCAAAAATACTCACCTAATCGTTGATCGTTGACACGTCGTTCATTTCCCAAATATCGTTGCTGTTTCTGGCAGCAGGTTGTTCGCCGTTCCTGAGGCAGCACACATCGCTACGTGTAACACCCCGGGAACAACGACCAACAACGTACCTGCATCCTGCCGACAACGAGGTGGGTGTGTCATTAATGCGGCTGGTCTCCGCCCCTCTGCTTCTATTAGCAGGCCGCTGTGTGATGTCACTGTGACGGCGCATGAACCTCCCCCTTAAAAAAGAGGTTGTTCACCGCCCACAGCGACATCGCTAGGAAGGTAAGTATGTGTGACGCGTCCTAGCGATATTGTGTGCCATGGCCAGCGATTTGCCCGTGACGCACAAACGATGGGGGCGTGTGCTTTCACGAGCGACATCACTAGCAATGTTGCTGCATGTAAAGCAGCCTTTACTTATACTTCGAACCCAAATCTTATTTATTTTTGAAGTCGGTTTTCGAACCACTAACTTTGAACCTCAGACTCATCTCTATTCACAAGTATTGAGAATTTTGTCCAAACATTGCTGGTCCAAACTGCATGCTCTCCGATCCATTGATGCAGTGAGATTCAGAGCAGCGCTTGTATGCCTTCCAAACATACTCCTGGTGGAGAACACCAGAAATTGTGTAGGCTGCTGGTAACTTCGATAACAAGATCTAGACTATAAAATAAAAAATCCTATCATTCATGACAATGGAAGAATAATAATTTGCAATGTTAACCACTTGCAAACATTAAACAACTACTTTAAGGCTATGGTCTCATGACACTGTAAAATCTAGGTCCCATATTCATCCAGAAAAGTGGGACGATTTTTTTTTCCTCACTTATCATTCCTGTGCAATCCATGTGTTGTTATAAACCATTACAGGAGCATTTATAGTTTCCTATGTTACAGAATTGTATTATATCCATAAAAACCGTATGCAATACTGTGCCTCCATAAAGCATCCCATTTTTTTTCTCGCATGCATAGACTTGAATGAGTGATTCTCATTCGATTTTTTTGAGTGAAATTGTAGAATGCTGTAATTTTTTTCTCAAACTAAATCAGTATTAGAAAAAAAAAATAATAAACACTTGCCTCATTGAATAATATTGGTATGAGTGCAATACCTTTATCAGTTGGCACTTGTCCGATTTATAAGGTGGTGTGAGCGAGCCTAAGGCTATGTGCGCACTTTGCGTTGAGTTTGTTGCAGTTCTAAACGCATCCTCTGGCAGAAATTGTCTTTGTCAAATTTGGGTTTGACCACAAAAATGCTATAAGTACGCTTGTGCTTTTACCGCGTTTTAGCCCCGTTTTTACTGCGTTTTACATGCTTTTCATTGCTTTAAGTCAGATGCGTTTTGAATACAAATACACTACTAAATAAAAAATACACTACTAAATAAAGTTTAAACAGTCAAACACTTTGAAAAAAATGGAAAAAAAGATAACAAATATCATGAATAAAATCATGCACAAAATAACTAATTTTATTAAAATTATAACTGTGTATTAATATTTATGCATAAAATGACGTTAAATTATGGATTTTCATTAATTTATTTGTCGGACTATGTGTGTGTGTAAAGGGACATATCATGCCCTAATTATAAATTTAAAACCGCATGTGTTAATTTGGCAAAAAAGCATGCTTTCTGCATCAAAAAAAGCATGTAAAACGCTAGGATTTTGGTTCAGGATGTGTTTTGAAAGTTCTCATTGACTCTAATGTTAGCAAAACGGCAAAAACAATTGACATGTGGCTTCTTTAAACGCTGAGTTTTTGCCAAATTTTCTGCAACTGAAATGCTGCGTTTTTAACAGCATAGTGCGCACAAGAAATCCCAATTTCCCATAGACTTTGCTTAAAAAACAAAATGCATGCATTTTGGCAATAAAACGCTGCAGTTCAAAACGCTGCGGAAACGCATGAAAAAAACGCAAAATACGCACATAGCCTAAAGGTAAAAATTATCTAACACAGTCTTTTGCAAATGATTTTTGCTTTTGTTTTTTAATTTATTTTAAGTTGAGAGCATCAAATCTAAATAAGATATGGTCTCCATCGCTGTGTTTCGAGACTCATTGATATGTATGTCTATAATACAGTATTTAAATTAAGGAGAATTCTAGTGAGTGCAGACAGCAATGTACACTGGAGTAAGGTTAATAGAGTGGTATTATTATTAATGAAGAGAATATTTTTTTTACATTGCAGCAGGAAGGTTTGTACAGCTACATGCCTACAGGCCTCCAATACACTATCCCTCCAGAAGCTAATTGTACACCAATTTCAGAATAAGATTGGTATCAGTATAAAATAGAATCTATATCAATTATCCCTGAAAACGACTGTTTGTTTAATGTTGCAATAGCGGGTATTGTCACGCTATACCATAATGTCCCTTCTCCAGCAAAAATGTACCTCCCCGTGCCAGCAGCCGAGCGCTCGGATCTAGAGTCGCGGTGGCTCGAGGGGTCTCCGGACCTGGGGGTTCGCGTGCACACTCGAATTCAAAAGAGAGGGGATAGGTATGTACAGGGGATGTGTAAGTTCGTGACACTACCCATGTGGCGTCCTGGACTAGCCAGGTCATCACAGGTACTGCAGAACACACACCCCACCCCGAGACAGGCACATCAGCCAGACACAAAATCCTTGTTACTTCTCTCCAGGGCTGATGTCCACACCAGGTGGGGTGGAGCCAGGCGGTTGGCCCCACCCACTGAGGAGTTCACAGTCCTGGAGGCGGGAAAAGGAAGTCAGATCAGCTAGGGAAGTGCAAGTGTGAGGAGTGAAGAGTAGTGGAGGAGCAAACTGACCGTGTCCGGGTGTGTAGCCAGGGCACTAAGAGCAAGGTTGGCAGACGGTAGTGGCCGTCTGCAGGAGAGGCGAATCAACGCGGAACCGTAGGACCGGGGTCGGGCGGTGGCCCGCCGGTACCGAACCGGGGAGCGAAGTGAAGCCAGCACACACAGGCAGGGCCTGCGGACCCCGACCAGGCTTGGAGTCGCCGTTAAAGGTCAAATCCGTCAGTGACCGGAAGCCCAGGGGTTTCCTAGCAGCCAAGACCCGATAGAAGGCAACCGTCCGACCAGTAGAAGGAAAGATAGCTACCGCCACAGCTAGAGTTCCGAGGGCCAGAGCCTGCAGGCAAAAGGGCTCCTCCGGCACATATATACACTGGGGAGCGGGTTACCAGTGGGAAGCCATCAGAGCCGAACATACACAAAGGTGCAGGGAAAGGCAGCCACCACCAACCGTCCGGGAGAAGCCACAGCAGCCGGCTGCGGGACCTGTCCATCCAGCCGTTTGGTTTACCAGAGACTTTGCGTACATTTGTGGCTGAGTGAGTACAACCGTGCCATCTGGCACCACGCTGCGCAGTCCAGGCAACCCTGCACCTTGCCAACCCTGCCTCCCCGTCACCATACCCGGGCCCCGGGACCACCAACCCCTACCCCCTTAGGGGGGAAAAGAACATCCCAGCTGCTCCCTACCATCGCTCCCGGGATCCCCGTCACCAGCAGCGGTGGTGCCCAACCTCACCACAACCCGTGGGTGGCGTTATGGACCAAATCCCCAAACCAAACGACCCCAACCACCCCTTTCACTCACAGGCGAGGAGCGCCGCTCGAGTCCCCGGATCCGGCCCACCGCTCGAGCCACCGAGCAGCTATCGCAGCAGCGCTGGACCTGAGCGTTAGCGAGCGCAGCGCAGTGGCGTCCTCCCCACCCGCGACACCCACGATGCGTGGTAATGTAGGAGACCACCGCTGCTTCACGTGGGATTTCAATATCACGGGCTTGCACCGCCACCGCCAGGCTCCTCATCTCTTCCCTCCAGTGATTCAGAATGAACAGGAACTGCGTCCGCATTCTCCTGCACAGCTGCTCTGTTTCCTCCTCTATCCATGTCGAAGTCCCAGGGACATCACGTTCTGTGGACCAGTCTCACTCCGCCATCTTGCCACTGCGTCTTCCAGGAACGTTGTCACAGAGTCCTGGCGTCCCTGCTCCACTTCCGCTAGTAACACATTCTGGCCTACCCCCTCGGTCTTTCGCAGCACTCCCTCGGTGACCGTGGCTCTCTAGAAACTTCTGATTCCGGCCTCACAAGGAAGACGAAGGGCGGGGCTTAGCCTTTGCGCGCTTTCTCGTTGAAGACAGCATTTTGGCGCTAAAAGATGGCAGACAATGGTGGAATTGGCGGGAAAAGGACTCTGGACCTGCAGTCTTCTGCTTTCAAGGCGCACGTCACCCAGGTAAGTGAGTCCTGCTCGTATCCTGTTCGTGACGCTAGGCTTTTCGAGATGCACCGCCCCCATGCCAGCGGCCGAGCCACTCGGATCTGGAGCCGCGGTGGCTCGAGGGGTCTCCGGACCCAGGGGTTCGCGCGGACACTCGAATTAAAAAAAGAGGGGATAGGTATTACAGGGGATATGTAAGTTTGTGATGCTACCCACGGTGTGTGGTAATGTAGGAGACCACCGCTGCTGTTGGGGAGCTCGGTGGCGATGGTGTAGCAGCCAGATGTTTAACCCCTCCGTGGGTAGGGGGTTTGTGCCCCGGGGCCCATTGGGTGTTGGTGACTGGGGTGCCGTTGGGTAGAGGAAAAGGGGGCTTTTCAGCGTACTCACTCAGTCCAAGAATATCAACTCCGACAGCTTTTAAACCAGAATTCTGAGCACCACTGAAGCATGGAGGGAGGACATGTGGATAGGTGCCCTTGGTGTTGCTGTTAGCCTGTAGCCTTTTCCGTGGCACCTTCTCACTAGTTGGACCCTCAAGCTTGAAACTTTTCAGGTCCCGCTCACCCGTATGGCTAACAGAGTGAGCTTGCTCTCAGGGTTCATGCGTAGGATTTCTTTGGACTGTATTTGGGAAAGTCCTATCCCATCGGTACACTAGTACCCCGATTTTGGAGCGGGTTGGGGATGAATATTGAAGTCTTCACCCCCGTCGGGAAAATTACCGGGACGCGTTAAGCTACTTCCTGGCCAAGGGCCCACATACCCTGCTGTGCCCTGGCCCCTGCCCGGTGATGGCTCAAGGCCACCGGCTGCCCTCCTCGGCAGTCCGTGCCCCTTGACGCGATCCCCTGCGACTGGGATTCCAGCTCCTACCAGGCCCAGACCAACATCTGCCACCTAGTAAACTTCAGGAGCCCTGGTCCGGACTGGTGACCTCTCCCTCTTGGAGAGTCACCTTCCGCCTCCTACTCCTTTCTACTCCTTTCACCCCTTTTTCACTTCTCTGTCACTTTCTCACTTTTCCCTACCAACCCCCATGTGGGCGGCCCTATTCCCTTAGGGCCACCACAATGGTGTGTCTGATGGGTTCAGTGCAAAGTGTTCCTAGGATTTTGACTGGCTAAGCTGTTAGCAACATCAATGGACTAGGATCCGTAACCAAGTCGGAGTAGATACTGTGCAGAAGGGCAGATTGCACCATATCCTGTGACAACCTGATAGGCCAGGGCATCACAAAAACACTCCCAACAGCATTTCTGGGCTGAGCATGTCCCCTCGGCTCTTATCTAGATCCGATGATGCTTAAAATAAGCCACGATACATGTGGAGCAGGACTATATCATGGCGTGCGAGTATCCGGATACTCGAGTATCAAGCGTCTCAAGCCTCCCAATGCTTGATCGAATAACAAGCAGTTTCTAAACATTAGAATGAAGAGACATATAAAAATAATATGTCATAAATATTTGACAGGTGTCAGTCATAAAATGCATTATTAGTATTTACCGTATCCTTCCCTGCTTCAACCACCCTTTTCTCTTTGGCATAGAAAATACACATGAACTGTCACAGGCACACACAAGTATGACAGGTGTGGAGCAAAATGAAACAAAAAGTTGCATGTGTCCTGTAAGCAACAGGTATTGTTCTATAGAAGCATTGGACAGATTTACTAATCCGTTGCTATAGTTAGGCTGTGCAAATATAGACTAAAAAGTTTTAAAGGGAACCTGTCAGGTCAACAATATATAACATACAAGCAGCAGCACGTGTGAGCTAGTAACCCCTTCCTACCCATCCCTGTGTTGTAATATTGTGTAATATGAAAGTAATAAAATAAGTTCTATTACTTACATATTTCCTATGTAAATGAGCAGGTCTCTAGCCCCATGGGCGTCGCATCACCCCGTGGACGTTTGCATTCTTTCCATGGTATCACGCCCCTGTGGGCGTCATACCATGGATTTACATGAGCGACGGTAACATCTGTTCCTTCACTAATCCTGCACATGTGCGCTTACCATTCTCACTGCCTTCTCATCCTGGTTGCTTGTCAGGTTCAGACGTGCACTGCGCATGCTCAGAAGACTCCAGCGTGCGTCTGACCCGGCAAGTAAACACCAAGATGAGAAGGCGGCGAGAATGGTAAGTGCGCATGCGCGGGATTCTGAAGGAGCTGACGGGGCGTGATTCCATGGAAAGCATGCATACACCCACGGGGTGATGCGACGCCCATATGGCTAGAGACCTGCTTATTTATATAGGGAATATGTAAGTAATAAAATGTATTTTATTACTTTCATATTACACAATATTACAACACAGGGATGGGTAGAGAGGAGTTAGTAGCTCACACATGCTCCTGCTTGTAGGTTGTAAAGCTTTTTTGACCTGACAAGTAGAGTTGAGCGCGGTTCGTGGTTCGTGGTTCTCCAGTTCTAGGCTCGAGTGATTTTGGGGCATGTTCTAGATCGAACTAGAACTCGAGCTTTTTGCAAAAGCTCGATAGTTCTAGAAACGTTCGAGAACGAATCTAGCAGCCAAAAAACAGCTAAATCTTAGCTTGGTTTCTGCTGTAATAGTGTAAGTCACTCTGTGAATCAAACTATTATCACATTTCAGTGTATAGTGTGCGTGAACAGCGCCTTCAGATCACTGCTGTTTCTATAATGGCGATCGCCATTTTTTTTTTTTTTTTTCTTGTCTTCCTTCCCTAAGCGCGCGCGTCTTGTGGGGCTGGCCAGCATGTCAGCCAATCACAGACACACACACACCTAAGTGGACTTTGAGGCAGAGAAGCAACGGCATGTGTGATAGGATCTGCATGTCACATGTCCCTGCATTATAAAACCGGACATTTTCTTCACGATCGCCATTATCTGCCTTCTGCGTCTTTGGTGTCAGACATCACTGTCGCAGTTCCGTCCTTTGTCCTATCGCCGATACAGCTGTATGCGCTGCATACACAGCGTTAGACAGCTTAGGGAGAGCACATTCTAGCAGTCCTTTTAAGGGCTCGTACCGGCAGGGTCAGAGAGCCATAGGTGACAGGTCCTGCAAACAGCAACAGCGTCTGTGTAGCCCAGGTCAGGGATTTCCTCCCTGCATTTCACCATTAGGAGGGAATAGAAAGGCAGGCTTCCATTCCTCTACCCAGAGCACCACAATCCTGCCACTGTAATCTCTTGTCCTCTGCACACTCCAACTCATTCTAACTAAGCCATTATACTAGCAAACACTCAGTGTACCTAGTGGCATCCTATCTGTGGCTATTGGACTTTGCTATAGTCCCACTAGTGCAAAGACATTTGCAGAGCACATCTGCCTGCATTGCACACTCCAAGTTTTTTAAACTAAGCAATTTTACTAGCAAACACTCAGTGTACCTAGTGGCATCCTATACGTGGCTATTGGACTTTGCTATAGTCCCACTAGTGCAAAGACATTAGCAGAGCACATCTGCCTGCATTGCACACTCCAAGTTTTTTAAACTCAGCCATTATACTAGCAAACACTCTGTACCTAGTGGCATCCTATACGTGGCTATTGGACTTTGCTATAGTCCCACTAGGGCCAAGACATTTGCAGAGCGCATCTGCCTGCGTTGCACACTCCAACAAATTATAACGAAGCCATTATACTAGCAAACACTCAGTGTACCTAGTGGCATCCTATACGTGGCTATTGGACTTTGCTATAGTCCCACTAGTGCCAAGACATTTGCAGAGCACATCTGCCTGCATTGCACACTCCAAGTTTTTTAAACTAAGCAATTTTACTAGCAAACACTCAGTGTACCTAGTGGCATCCTATACGTGGCTATTGGACTTTGCTATAGTCCCACTAGTGCAAAGACATTAGCAGAGCACATCTGCCTGCATTGCACACTCCAAGTTTTTTAAACTCAGCCATTATACTAGCAAACACACAGTGTACCTAGTGGCATCCTATACGTGGCTATTGGACTTTGCTATAGTCCCACTAGTGCCAAGACATTTGCAGAGCGCATCTGCCTGCGTTGCACACTCCAACTAATTATAACGAAGCCATTATACTAGCAAACACTCAGTGTACCTAGTGGCATCCTATACGTGGCTATTGGACTTTGCTATAGTCCCACTAGTGCCAAGACATTTGCAGAGCGCATCTGCCTGCGTTGCACACTACAACAAATTATAACGAAGCCATTATACTAGCAAACACTCAGTGTACCTAGTGGCATCCTATACGTGGCTATTGGACTTTGCTATAGTCCCACTAGTGCCAAGACATTTGCAGAGCGCATCTGCCTGCGTTGCACACTCCAACTAATTATAACGAAGCCATTATACTAGCACACACTCAGTGTACCTAGTGGCATCCTATACGTGGCTATTGGACTTTGCTATAGTCCCACTAGGGCCAAGACATTTGCAGAGCACATCTGCCTGCATTGCACACTCCAAGTTTTTTAAACTAAGCAATTTTACTAGCAAACACTCAGTGTACCTAGTGGCATCCTATACGTGGCTATTGGACTTTGCTATAGTCCCACTAGTGCAAAGACATTAGCAGAGCACATCTGCCTGCATTGCACACTCCAAGTTTTTTAAACTCAGCCATTATACTAGCAAACACACAGTGTACCTAGTGGCATCCTATACGTGGCTATTGGACTTTGCTATAGTCCCACTAGTGCCAAGACATTTGCAGAGCGCATCTGCCTGCGTTGCACACTCCAACTAATTATAACGAAGCCATTATACTAGCAAACACTCAGTGTACCTAGTGGCATCCTATACGTGGCTATTGGACTTTGCTATAGTCCCACTAGTGCCAAGACATTTGCAGAGCGCATCTGCCTGCGTTGCACACTACAACAAATTATAACGAAGCCATTATACTAGCAAACACTCAGTGTACCTAGTGGCATCCTATACGTGGCTATTGGACTTTGCTATAGTCCCACTAGTGCCAAGACATTTGCAGAGCGCATCTGCCTGCGTTGCACACTCCAACTAATTATAACGAAGCCATTATACTAGCACACACTCAGTGTACCTAGTGGCATCCTATACGTGGCTATTGGACTTTGCTATAGTCCCACTAGGGCCAAGACATTTGCAGAGCACATCTGCCTGCATTGCACACTCCAAGTTTTTTAAACTAAGCGATTTTACTAGCAAACACTCAGTGTACCTAGTGGCATCCTATACGTGGCTATTGGACTTTGCTATAGTCCCACTAGTGCAAAGACATTAGCAGAGCACATCTGCCTGCATTGCACACTCCAAGTTTTTTAAACTCAGCCATTATACTAGCAAACACACAGTGTACCTAGTGGCATCCTATACGTGGCTATTGGACTTTGCTATAGTCCCACTAGTGCCAAGACATTTGCAGAGCGCATCTGCCTGCGTTGCACACTCCAACTAATTATAACGAAGCCATTATACTAGCACACACTCAGTGTACCTAGTGGCATCCTATACGTGGCTATTGGACTTTGCTATAGTCCCACTAGTGCCAAGACATTTGCAGAGCGCATCTGCCTGCGTTGCACACTACAACAAATTATAACGAAGCCATTATACTAGCAAACACTCAGTGTACCTAGTGGCATCCTATACGTGGCTATTGGACTTTGCTATAGTCCCACTAGTGCCAAGACATTTGCAGAGCGCATCTGCCTGCGTTGCACACTCCAACTAATTATAACGAAGCCATTATACTAGCACACACTCAGTGTACCTAGTGGCATCCTATACGTGGCTATTGGACTTTGCTATAGTCCCACTAGGGCCAAGACATTTGCAGAGCACATCTGCCTGCATTGCACACTCCAAGTTTTTTAAACTAAGCAATTTTACTAGCAAACACTCAGTGTACCTAGTGGCATCCTATACGTGGCTATTGGACTTTGCTATAGTCCCACTAGTGCAAAGACATTAGCAGAGCACATCTGCCTGCATTGCACACTCCAAGTTTTTTAAACTCAGCCATTATACTAGCAAACACTTAGTGTACCTAGTGGCATCCTATACGTGGCTATTGGACTTTGCTATAGTCCCACTAGTGCAAAGACATTAGCAGAGCACATCTGCCTGCATTGCACACTCCAAGTTTTTTAAACTCAGCCATTATACTAGCAAACACTCAGTGTACCTAGTGGCATCCTATACGTGGCTATTGGACTTTGCTATAGTCCCACTAGTGCAAAGACATTAGCAGAGCACATCTGCCTGCATTGCACACTCCAAGTTTTTTAAACTCAGCCATTATACTAGCAAACACTCAGTGTACCTAGTGGCATCCTATACGTGGCTATTGGACTTTGCTATAGTCCCACTAGTGCCAAGACATTTGCAGAGCGCATCTGCCTGCGTTGCACACTCCAACTAATTATAACGAAGCCATTATACTAGCAAACACTCAGTGTACCTAGTGGCATCCTATACGTGGCTATTGGACTTTGCTATAGTCCCACTAGTGCCAAGACATTTGCAGAGCGCATCTGCCTGCGTTGCACACTCCAACTAATTATAACGAAGCCATTATACTAGCACACACTCAGTGTACCTAGTGGCATCCTATACGTGGCTATTGGACTTTGCTATAGTCCCTCTAGTGCCAAGACATTTGCAGAGCGCATCTGCCTGCGTTGCACACTCCAACTAATTATAACGAAGCCATTATACTAGCACACACTCAGTGTACCTAGTGGCATCCTATACGTGGCTATTGGACTTTGCTATAGTCCCTCTAGTGCCAAGACATTTGCAGAGCGCATCTGCCTGCGTTGCACACTCCAACTAATTATAACGAAGCCATTATACTAGCAAACACTCAGTGTACCTAGTGGCATCCTATACGTGGCTATTGGACTTTGCTATAGTCCCACTAGTGCAAAGACATTAGCAGAGCACATCTGCCTGCATTGCACACTCCAAGTTTTTTAAACTCAGCCATTATACTAGCAAACACACAGTGTACCTAGTGACATCCTATACGTGGCTATTGGACTTTGCTATAGTCCCACTAGTGCCAAGACATTTGCAGAGCGCATCTGCCTGCGTTGCACACTCCAACTAATTATAACGAAGCCATTATACTAGCACACACTCAGTGTACCTAGTGGCATCCTATACGTGGCTATTGGACTTTGCTATAGTCCCACTAGTGCCAAGACATTTGCAGAGCGCATCTGCCTGCGTTGCACACTCCAACTAATTATAACGAAGCCATTATACTAGCACACACTCAGTGTACCTAGTGGCATCCTATACGTGGCTATTGGACTTTGCTATAGTCCCACTAGTGCCAAGACATTTGCAGAGCGCATCTGCCTGCGTTGCACACTCCAACTAATTATAACGAAGCCATTATACTAGCAAACACTCAGTGTACCTAGTGGCATCCTATACGTGGCTATTGGACTTTGCTATAGTCCCACTAGTGCCAAGACATTTGCAGAGCGCATCTGCCTGCGTTGCACACTACAACAAATTATAACTAAGCCATTATACTGGCAAACACTCAGCGTACCTAGTGGCATCCTATACGTGGCTATTGGACTTTGCTATAGTCCCACTAGTGCCAAGACATTTGCAGAGCGCATCTGCCTGCGTTGCACACTACAACAAATTATAACGAAGCCATTATACTAGCAAACACTCAGTGTACCTAGTGGCATCCTATACGTGGCTATTGGACTTTGCTATAGTCCCACTAGTGCCAAGACATTTGCAGAGCGCATCTGCCTGCGTTGCACACTCCAACTAATTATAACGAAGCCATTATACTAGCACACACTCAGTGTACCTAGTGGCATCCTATACGTGGCTATTGGACTTTGCTATAGTCCCACTAGGGCCAAGACATTTGCAGAGCACATCTGCCTGCATTGCACACTCCAAGTTTTTTAAACTAAGCAATTTTACTAGCAAACACTCAGTGTACCTAGTGGCATCCTATACGTGGCTATTGGACTTTGCTATAGTCCCACTAGTGCAAAGACATTAGCAGAGCACATCTGCCTGCATTGCACACTCCAAGTTTTTTAAACTCAGCCATTATACTAGCAAACACACAGTGTACCTAGTGGCATCCTATACGTGGCTATTGGACTTTGCTATAGTCCCACTAGTGCCAAGACATTTGCAGAGCGCATCTGCCTGCGTTGCACACTCCAACTAATTATAACGAAGCCATTATACTAGCAAACACTCAGTGTACCTAGTGGCATCCTATACGTGGCTATTGGACTTTGCTATAGTCCCACTAGGGCCAAGACATTTGCAGAGCACATCTGCCTGCATTGCACACTCCAAGTTTTTTAAACTAAGCAATTTTACTAGCAAACACTCAGTGTACCTAGTGGCATCCTATACGTGGCTATTGGACTTTGCTATAGTCCCACTAGTGCAAAGACATTAGCAGAGCACATCTGCCTGCATTGCACACTCCAAGTTTTTTAAACTCAGCCATTATACTAGCAAACACACAGTGTACCTAGTGGCATCCTATATGTGGCTATTGGACTTTGCTATAGTCCCACTAGTGCCAAGACATTTGCAGAGCGCAACTGCCTGCGTTGCACACTCCAACTAATTATAACGAAGCCATTATACTAGCAAACACTCAGTGTACCTAGTGGCATCCTATACGTGGCTATTGGACTTTGCTATAGTCCCACTAGTGCCAAGACATTTGCAGAGCGCATCTGCCTGCGTTGCACACTCCAACTAATTATAACGAAGCCATTATACTAGCACACACTCAGTGTACCTAGTGGCATCCTATACGTGGCTATTGGACTTTGCTATAGTCCCACTAGGGCCAAGACATTTGCAGAGCACATCTGCCTGCATTGCACACTCCAAGTTTTTTAAACTAAGCAATTTTACTAGCAAACACTCAGTGTACCTAGTGGCATCCTATACGTGGCTATTGGACTTTGCTATAGTCCCACTAGTGCAAAGACATTAGCAGAGCACATCTGCCTGCATTGCACACTCCAAGTTTTTTAAACTCAGCCATTATACTAGCAAACACACAGTGTACCTAGTGGCATCCTATACGTGGCTATTGGACTTTGCTATAGTCCCACTAGTGCCAAGACATTTGCAGAGCGCAACTGCCTGCGTTGCACACTCCAACTAATTATAACGAAGCCATTATACTAGCAAACACTCAGTGTACCTAGTGGCATCCTATACGTGGCTATTGGACTTTGCTATAGTCCCACTAGTGCCAAGACATTTGCAGAGCGCATCTGCCTGCGTTGCACACTCCAACTAATTATAACGAAGCCATTATACTAGCACACACTCAGTGTACCTAGTGGCATCCTATACGTGGCTATTGGACTTTGCTATAGTCCCACTAGGGCCAAGACATTTGCAGAGCACATCTGCCTGCATTGCACACTCCAAGTTTTTTAAACTAAGCAATTTTACTAGCAAACACTCAGTGTACCTAGTGGCATCCTATACGTGGCTATTGGACTTTGCTATAGTCCCACTAGTGCCAAGACATTTGCAGAGCGCATCTGCCTGCGTTGCACACTCCAACGAATTATAACTAAGTTACATTGTCAGGGATATTTATTCTTTATTATTCTGCTGTTAATAAAGCTAGACCACCACTGCAATCTTCACCACCTCTCAATTTTTACTACCACATTTTCAGTCCACAATCTTGTCGCAATCAACATGAGTGGCAAAATGACAGATGCTGGTGGAAAGGGGAAGAGGCGTGGTGGAAAAGGCAAAAAATGTTTTGTCAGTGGGGAAGGTGGCAAAGCTCCATTATCATCTGCTGAAGATAGACCATCTACTAGCAAAAGTAAGATGTCTACTACTTATTGTGGACAATCCGATGTGCTCCCTTTTTTACGGACACGAACAAGAGGAACAAAGGTAGATGATGGGCAAAAAAGGAAAATGCTTGAATGGATCTCAAGTGGTCCAACAAGTGCCCTCTCAGCCACTTCAAGTACCGCATCCAAAAAACACCATTCCTCTGAGTTGTCATCCCAATCACACTTGATTTCTCCCAGCTCTGAAGTCTCCATCAGCCCTGCACAGTATGGTGGAACTGAGATGGCTGAGTCTGCAGAGCTGTTCAGTCACACTATAGCCTGGGAATCAGAGGTCTGCTCCCAAGCTACAGTGAGTACAGAACAGGAAATGGTCTGCAGTGATGCCCAGAACCTTTGTGACTCAGATTCAGGCCGTGAGGACCAAGTTTCTGAGCATAATGTTGACCCTTTGTCACAAACTGTAACACCTGTGGTTATAGACAATGAGGAACATACTGATGAAGATGAGACGCAGATACCCGATTGGGATGACAACTTAAATATTCGGTCAGGGCAAGAAGAGGCTCGGTCTGAGGGGGAGGGGAGTGCAAACACAACAATTGATGATGACGTTCTAGATCCCACCTACTGTCAACCCCCAGTCAGGCACTCGAGGAGGTCAACAGAGGCGGTGGAGGAGGATGCAACCGACGACGAAGCTACCTTGCGCCTTCCTGGACAGAGTCGGAGCACTGGTAGCACGTCTACAACTGCATCCTCAGCCACCACTCTGCCTATGAGCATTATTCGGGGTGGATCAACAGGTCGCATGGCCTCTAAGCCTTGCCTAGCCTGGGCCTTTTTTCACATCGAAAAAGATCGCCCAACTCATGTGATATGTAACATTTGTCATGATTCTGTTAGTAGAGGTCAAAACCTCAGCAGTTTGACAACTTCTTCCATGAATCGTCACATGAATAAATATCATAAGTCCCGGTGGGAAGCTCACCGTGCTGCAATGCCGGCTAGCGGAGCGAACCATCCACCGCCCGCCCCTTCCAGTGCATCCGCGCGCTCTTCATCTTCTAGGACTGTGGGGACAGCTGTCACACCTGTTTTTCCACGCAAAACTTCCACCACTGTAACCGCAACAGGCAGTTTGCTTGTAAGGTCGTCAGTTGGTTTGGAAGGGGAAACAAGTGAGTGTGTACAGCTCTCTCAGACATCGATAGCACCAACGTTGGATGAAGGCAACATCATGTCTCCGCCTGCACTTTCCTCACAAACCTGCATTTTTCCAGGGACACCCTACTCAACACCGTCTACACACAGCAGCCAGATCTCTGTCCCTCAGATGTGGTCAAATAAAAGGCCACTTCCTCCGACCCATGACAAAGCTAAGAGGTTGACTCTATCCCTCTGTAAGCTGTTGGCTACCGAAATGCTGCCTTTCCGCCTAGTGGACACACAGGATTTTAGAGACCTTATGTCTGTCGCTGTGCCCCAGTACCAGATGCCTAGTCGCCACTACTTCTCTAAGAAAGGTGTGCCCGCGCTACACCAGCATGTCGCACACAACATCACCGCTTCCTTGAGAAACTCTGTGTGTGAACGGGTGCATTTCACCACCGATACTTGGACCAGTAAGCATGGACAGGGACGTTACATGTCGCTGACTGGGCACTGGGTAACTATGGTGATAGATGGTGAAGGGTCTGCTGCACAAGTCTTGCCGTCCCCACGACTTGTGTGTCAATCCTCTGTCTGTCCAAGTTCCGCCACAGCTTCTGCATCCTCCACCTCATCTGGGTCCTCCACCTCCGCCCCAAGCCTGCCTGGTCAGGCCACCAGCGTTCTCACTGCGCAGAAGGAATCACGCACGCCTCATTACTATGCTGGCAGCCGAGCGCAACGGCATCAGGCGGTCTTTAGCTTGACATGTCTTGGTAATAAGAGTCACACAGCTGAGGAGTTGTGGTCAGCTCTGCGGTCCGAGTTTAATAAATGGTTGTCTCCACTCAACCTGCAGCCTGGTAAGGCCGTGTGCGACAATGCTGCAAACCTGGGTGCGGCCCTTCGCCTGGGCAAGGTGACACACGTACCTTGTATGGCTCACGTGTTGAACCTTGTCGTGCAGCAATTTTTAACACACTATCCCGGCCTAGATGGCCTTCTGAACAGGGCACGAAAACTGTCTGCTCACTTCCGGCGTTCAAGCGCCGCAGCTGAGCGACTTGCATCGCTCCAGAAGTCTTTCGGCCTGCCGGTTCATCGCCTGAAATGCGATGTGGCGACACGCTGGAATTCAACTCTACACATGTTACAGCGACTGTGGCAGCACCGCAGAGCCCTGGTGCAATACGTCATGACGTATAGCCTGGGCCAACGAGATGCAGAGGTGGGGCAGATCACCCTGATGGAGTGGTCTCAGATCAAGGACCTATGCACCCTTCTGCACAGTTTCGACATGGCGACGAATATGTTTAGCTCTGACAATGCCATTATCAGCATGACGATTCCAGTCATTTACATGCTGGAGCACACGCTAAACACTATTCGGAGTCAGGGGGTGGGACAACATGAAGGGGAGGAACTACAGGAGGATTCATATGTGCAAGGGACAACAACATCACCAAGATCCAGACGTTCATCATCACCAACGCAGCAGGCATGGGACCATGGGGAACAGGGATCGACAAGGGCGCATAGTAGCAGGCGAAATGTTGAGCAAGGTGCAGGAGAACATGAAGAAATGGAGGACGAACTGTCCATGGACATGGAAGACTCAGCGGATGAGGGAGACCTTGGTCAAATTTCAGTTGAAAGAGGTTGGGGGGAGATGTCAGAGGAAGAAAGAACGGTTAGCACCTCTATGCCACAAACACAGCGTGGACTTGGTCCGCATGGCTGCGCAAGACACATGAGTGCCTTCTTGTTGCACTACCTCCAACATGACAGTCGTATTGTCAAAATTAGAAGTGATGATGACTACTGGATTGCCACACTATTAGATCCCCGGTACAAGTCCAAATTTTGTGACATAATTCCAGCCATAGAAAGGGACGCACGTATGCAGGAGTATCAGCAGAAGCTGTTACTCGATCTTAGCTCGGCTTTTCCACCAAACAACCGTGCAGGTGCAGGGAGGGAATCTCCCAGTTGTAACTTGACAAACATGGGACGGTCTCGTCATCTTCACCAGTCTACCCGTACCAGTAGGACCGTATCTGGTGCCGGTAACAGCAATTTTATGGAATCTTTTCATAATTTTTTTAGACCCTCTTTTGCAAGGCCACCAGAGACAACAAGTCTGACACATACTCAACGGCTGGAGAGGATGATACAGGAGTATCTCCAAATGAACATCGATGCCATGACTGTGCAACTGGAGCCTTGCTCCTTTTGGGCTTCAAACATAGAAAAATGGCCAGAGCTCTCCAGTTACGCCTTGGAGATTTTGTCGTGTCCAGCTGCCAGCGTTGTCTCTGAACGTGTATTCAGTGCTGCTGGGTGTGTGCTGACAGATAAGCGCACGCGTCTGTCCAGTGACAATGTGGACAGACTGACGTTCATCAAAATGAACAAGTCATGGATCCAGAAGGAATTTACTACCCCTGTGTCATCCTGGGGAGAGTAAATGCTTGTGGATTTGGAATGTGCTTGATGCAAATCAAAACATCCTGTTTGCAACTAGGGCCCAAGTGCTGCCACTGATGGGGTGGGTGTCTGTGTGGCCCAATTTTTGGAAAAAAAAGGGAGACTCCGCTTGGAGTAACCCTTGCTTGCTGTGTTTTTAAAAGAAGCCAAGATGAACAGAGCTGGGATCAGGAAAGACTTTGCTACCTACCCCGGTGTCATCCTGGGGACGGATAAGAATGGCGTATTTTTGAATGTGCTTGATGCAAATCTAGCTGTGAAGTGTACAACTGGGGCACAACTGCTGCCACTGAAGGGGTGGGTGTGTGTGGGCCCAATTTTTGGAAAAAAGGGAGACTCCGCTTGGAGTAACCCTTGCTTGCTGTGTTTTTAAAAGAAGCCAAGATGAACAGAGCTGGGATCAGGAAAGACTTTGCTACCTACCCCGGTGTCATCCTGGGGACGGATAAGAATGGCGTATTTTTGAATGTGCTTGATGCAAATCAAAACATCCTGTTTGCAACTAGGGCCCAAGTGCTGCCACTGATGGGGTGGGTGTCTGTGTGGCCCAATTTTTGGAAAAAAAGGGAGACTCCGCTTGGAGTAACCCTTGCTTGCTGTGTTTTTAAAAGAAGCCAAGATGAACAGAGCTGGGATCAGGAAAGACTTTGCTACCTACCCCGGTGTCATCCTGGGGACGGATAAGAATGGCGTATTTTTGAATGTGCTTGATGCAAATCAAAACATCCTGTTTGCAACTAGGGCCCAAGTGCTGCCACTGATGGGGTGGGTGTCTGTGTGGCCCAATTTTTGGAAAAAAAGGGAGACTCCGCTTGGAGTAACCCTTGCTTACATTGTTTTTAAAAGAAGCCAAGATGAACAAGTCATGGATCAGCAAAGACTTTATCTACGTACCCCGGTGTCATCCTGGGGACGGATAAGAATGGCGTATTTTTGAATGTGCTTGATGCAAATCAAAACATCCTGTTTGCAACTAGGGCCCAAGTGCTGCCACTGATGGGGTGGGTGTCTGTGTGGCCCAATTTTTGGAAAAAAGGGAGACTCCGCTTGGAGTAACCCTTGCTTGCTGTGTTTTTAAAAGAAGCCAAGATGAACAGAGCTGGGATCAGGAAAGACTTTGCTACCTACCCCGGTGTCATCCTGGGGACGGATAAGAATGGCGTATTTTTGAATGTGCTTGATGCAAATGTAGCTGTGAAGTGTACAACTGGGGCACAAGTGCTGCCACTGAAGGGGTGGGTGTGTGTGTGGCCCAATTTTTGGAAAAAAGGGAGACTCCGCTTGGAGTCACCTTGCGGTGTTTTACATGATTTTAGAAGGGCGTGCCATGCCTATATCTGTGTGTCCTCCTCTTTTTCCTTGTCCAGCTGTTTTGTTTTCGCATGAGTATATGTCCTTGTCACTTTCCAATGTGTTTGAGTTGTTTGTCACCTTTAGGACACCTTTGAGGGTGTTTTCTAGGTGTTTTTCTGTGTTTGTGATTGCCTGCCATTGTTTCCTATGCAGTTCGAGTTCGGTTCGTCGAACGTTCGACGAACCGAACTCGAACGGGAGGTCCGTTCGGCGAACCAACCTCGAGCCGAACCGCGACCGGTTCGCTCATCTCTACTGACAAGTTCCCTTTAAAGTACCCAATGCTCTCAAAATGGTTCATGTTACTGTATATAATATATTTTTTTGTCTAACTTTACACCACCTCTATGTTACAAAAAAAACAACAAAAAACTGACCAGCACCTCCAAATATAATAAAACAAGTATAAAAAGGTGCAAGCTCCTATGACTACATGATACACAAACAAAAGAATACAGCAGCACTCTTTAAGCACAAAGATATATGCAAACATTGAATATATGAAACTTGAACTACATTATTGCTATTTGGAATATACTTAGACAAACGAAGGTACTTAGTGCTTAATTTGGCCATTCTCTGAAGGGAACCCAAATTAATATTATACCTCTCGCAGGCTAAAAGCCTACAAATTTATGGGCAGGAAGGATCCATTACTAATTAAAACTTTTATTTTTCTAAGTATTTTCCATATAGCATTAATGCAGTTCAATTCTCATTTATTCCATGTTTGTTTATCAGCTTGCACCTGCTCACACATGCTTTATTCTATTTACAGATACTAGTCAGTTTTTTGTTTTTGTACTATATTATTGGAGGTGTTGACTGCCTCTTTTTCTTATGTTCTCTCCTCCCATCAGCCCTAGAGTGTTTTTAATTAGGGCTGGATCCTACCTGCCTATACATTTGTAGGCTTTTAGCTTGGTAGAGGCATGGTGACAGGTTAGAGTCCCATCAAAGGTTACCTTGCCATGGGTTATGGGCTCACATGAATTGGCCTATTTATGCAGTAAGTTCCTTCATTGTTCTAAGTATATTCCATATAGCATTAATGCAAATAAATGTATGTCTTTTTACATCAATTAAGAAATGTGCTCCTCAGAGTATCTGGGGGCATCACAGTTCTGGACCAAACGCCAATCAGAGGACAATAAAACTTTCACACTCCTTATCTATGAACCGCTGCAATATTTATGGCCACAACAGTTTGTCCTCTTGCCATATTGATCGTTCTGCTTCACATAACTTGTCTTATTTACTGCTGCATTCTATGTCCTGTTGTGTATAAATATGTGATTCTTCGGATTTTGTGTTTTACTGAGCCTAATGAAAAGACCTGAGTAGTCTCGAAAGCTTGCTATTATTACCATCTTTTCAGTTAGCCATTAAAAGGTATCAACCACTGAGAACTCTCAGTTGATTTCACCATTTTTTTAGTCTTCTTCAGGTATTCAGTCATAGGAATTATCAGGGACTGAGCACTTAAGGGGACTAAGCACTTAATAGCAGGTAGTTGTTACCTGCCTGTGCTGCCCTGCAATGATCTGTATTGGCTCAAAGCGGTCACAGAAAGCTCCTCCCAGTGATTCTTCTGCTTCCTGTGACATCACTTACAGTAGTGTAGATGAAAAGGATGTAATTAATGTATCAGAGGCATGTCGGCAGGAATTAAGGCCTTACAGACCTTGCTGCTGCTACATAAAAAAATCTCTTCTATAATAATAACACTCTTATCTGCATTGTCACAAGGAGGTTTTTACAAACATCACCAATTTTCATGGCGGCATCAGGATTTGTGGAGACTATAGATTCTGGCACTCTGCCTGCTAACTTCTCTGATGACTGTGATCAGCGCAGGCAGACTCGCCATTGACCCACAGACTTGTAGTTCATAGTCAGAATAGCAAGAGTTAATCTGTGCTGGGCTGCTTGTTAGTCTTTTTGATCACATGCTATGGAGGAGCAAGTCCCATTCGCTCCCCTCCTACATATGCTGGCAGGATGCTTCCTATAATGCCACCTATAGCTTTTCTATACTGGTCTGTAAAGGTTTTGTGATCCAGAATTACCGGTGGTTGCGGTACTTAATTGCTGACAGCAGTTATGGTGTTAACCTTTTTGTAATTTTGTTGCTGCCTTACTTCTCTTCCTTTTCTTTAGTTTCTTACTGTTTGTAAGTGTGAATTTGAAGTTTGTCTGTTTTGTTTTTTCCAAATCTTTATCTGTGTTGCCATAACACTCCTGCCCCTTCCTTTTCTGTGAAAAGGGGAACAGTGTAGCTTTGGTCAGGAGAAAAGTAAGGCTTGTTTCTCTAGCATTTCCACCATCAGGAGTAATCCGGATGTTAGAATAGCCTACGGTCCCCTAGTGTGACAATATAGGAGCCCCTTGTCCATCATATTCCTACAGTAACATTGTGCTATGCATTTTGTGTAGAGCAAGCTGATGGAGAAGGGTTAATGTATTATAGGCAAGTAGGCAGGGATTCTAACCTTACAGACCTTGCTGCTGCTACATTAAAAAAAATATATTCTATAATAATACCACTCTTATCACATTCAGTGTGGGGCAGAGTTGTCAAACTCATTTTTGCCGAGGCCATATTAGCATTATAGTTGCCTGAAAAGGGTCACTGGTAATCCTAAGAGCTCATGCAGATCTCAATACAACATGTGCAAGCATGGACTGCAATTTGGCCAGGGGCTACATGAAAGCTGTCCCTGGCTAGTAGGGCTATATGAGCTATTCCTTTGTTGTAGGGCTTTATGAGAACTGTCCCTGTGTAGAAGAGAAATATGAGAGCTGTCCCTAGCTAATAAGACTGTACAACAGCTGTCCCTGGGTACTAGGTTTATACAAAAGCTGTCCCAGGGTAATAGGACTACACAGCAGCTGTCCTTGATTAGTAGGCTTTTAAGAGAGCTGTCCTTGGGTAGTATGCCTATAAGAAAGCTGTCCCTGAGTAGTATGTTCCTGGGAGTAGGGCTAAACACTTTGTCACATAACTTAGAGTCTAAGATATCGGGAAGAGCCAGTTAAAGTTTCAGGGCTGTCGCATCTAATGGATGTAACAATTCTCGGTGGCTGCAGGCATCTATTTTTAGGCTGGGGGGCCCAATAACTATGGGTCTCCCCAGCCTATGAATACCAGGCACCAGCTGTCGGGCTTTATCATGGCTGAGTATCAAAATTGGAGGGCACCACACTCCGTTTTTAAACAATTATTTGTTTAAATATTTTTTTTAAAAAAAGCCTCTTGCAGTTCCTCTTATTTGATACACAGCCACGATAAGCGCAAGGCTGGGGCTGCAGCCTGTAGCCATATGCTTTATCTGTGCTGGTATCAATATATAGGGGAACCGCATGGCATTTTCTTTGTTTATTAATTTATTTTACACCAGCAGTATTACACTGTCAGAGAGAGTAAGAGTGTGGTCTGACTGCAGTCAATCAGAGATGCTGGTGGGCAGGGAAAGCAGTGAATATGTATGAGGGATAATTATTGACTCTGGAACTGGTGCTGCAGCTGCGGGGAGACTTGTAAATATGTACTGCTTTAACCTTTCTGATTTTTTTTTTCTTTTTTTCACAGTGGCCAGTCACAGCTATGCCAATACTTGACATGGCTATGAAGAGGATGATTTTTTCCATCCAAACATTTACAGATCCTTGGCAAGATCGACGACTCTTGTGGTAAATGTTCAGATGTCTGATCTCGACCCGATCCATCCAAAGATCATATAATTTTAACATTTTCCGTTCGTTGTTGATCAGGATCGCTCATCTCTACCCGCAATACTCTGGCAACATTATTCCCAGAAATCAAGTGTAAGTCAGAAGTGCATCCAGGCATCTTCCCCATGCTGTTTCTATTTAGTTTCAGCACTTTTCCATTCTTTGCAGTGTTTTTACAGCCCTCCTAGAGATACTTCAGAGGTCCTTCAAAAAATTATTTGCGTTTCCCATTGACTTGCATTCGGTTTGTTATTTGGTACAAACACACAAATAATATAAAATATTTGGCAAAAAGAATCCAAACCAAAATATTTGACTATTCACCCTTATCTACTGGCTATCTCTGTGCTGATTTAAAGGTTCAAAAATGGAAACTGCTTCCTGTGCTTACAACACCATCTTTGTTAAGTGCCTGCTGACTACTACCTCTTGATTTCAATGATGTCACCCGCTTTTTGTATTGGTGCCGCCTCCTATACTAAGCAGTGTCTGCTTCAGCTCATTCATATTTCAAGATAACACCATCTTCTTTTTGGTGACTCCACCCTTCTGTTAATTGTTGGCTATATCAATGTAAAATGCAGCCAGTATGTAGTAGAGGTGTGGCGCGGGCATGGGGGCTGGTGCTATCTTTTATTTTGAATTTCGGTGCACACCTCAAAACTGCTCTTTAAAGAGAACCTGTGCGAAGCATTTTACTAAGTAAGGTACAGACAGGGTCATATTGGCAAGTCATACTGATTAAAATCATGCCTAAGTTGAATAAATCAGTTTTATCTATTTTCTTTAATCTATGTTTGAAGTTTTCTTCTATTCATATCCTTGTGCAGGACTGGTGGAAGGGTCTTCAGCTCTGTTATGGCTCCTCCGCTGCCACTGTGTTATGGCTCCTTCTACATTTCATTAATAGCTGGATTTTATCTAAAAGCCAGAAGCTGGATCATTCATCCTTTCATCTATGTTTGTGAGCTTGCCAAGCTTCAGAGCCACCACCTGATTATGACTATTATAACACAGAACCATGCCTAGATGTAGGTTCTGCAGTGAGAGCCACAGATCTCTCTGGTCTGTTATACCATTCCACAACTCGGTGGCAGGGTGCTGTTTGTCACCTAAACAAATTAGTTTCAGCAGAGCCAGGTGCCGCTTCATCAAGGCAGCGCTGCAGTGCTTACAACTTGTGACTGATATGGACAACGTGATCCGTAATGACAATTTGGAGATGGAGTAAGGGTAAGTGCAGGAACTGGTCTAAGAGATGAAGGAAACCCTGATGTAGCTAGGGCTTGCAATCCTCAGCGTCGGTAGCATGTGTGCCATCCCATTGTCTGACATTTTTGCAGTCTCCACAGGGTTCAGCCAGTGTTTTGTCTGGGAAATATAGGGTCTCTTGCCAGAAGCACTTGTCCACATGTCAGTTGTTAAATGAACCTTCCAAATAACTGCGTTGCTTAGGACATGGGTGATGTTCTTGGACACGTGCTGGTGTCAGGTGGGGATGGCACACTGGAAAAAATTATTTTGGCTGGGGAATGAGTACCCAGGGACAGCAACCGCCACGAGGTTGCAAAGAACATCAGTGTTCACAAGCCTAAATGCTAAATTTCCAGGTGATGCAGTATGGAAATGTGCCCGTTTACTATTTTGCTGTGGATGGGTGGGTAGCAGGGTATTTACATTTACGTTCCAAGACCTGTGCTAAAAACAGCTCAATGCTGGACTGGGTAAAAGAAGCTGAGAACGTTGCTGATGGTGTTTTCAAATGTGTAACAACAGATGCAGAGTGGAAGGCATCCCTGACTGCATCCAGGACAAGGGAATGGCAATACATAGCACAGGGGAAAAGGAAGTGGTACCAACCAAAAACACTGTTTGTGGACCCAGGCATCCAGCCCACCTAATCGGTTGCTTTGATGGCATGTGCCTGATCATGCTGGTTGGGGTCAGGTTGATAGTGAACAGGTCACTGCTGATCGTGGTATGACACAGGTTGCAAATGACCATTTATTTATCGTTCCCACTTTCTATAAAAAGTGCCAGACTGGAGAACACCTAACCCTTGGCCTCAAAACTTGCACATGCGGATGCTCTGGTGAACAGTTGCCTGCCTTCTCCCTCTGGCCACCCCTATGGCTCCTATGGCTATCTCAAAATTCAGTGAGTGCCACCTAATGGCCCTCTAAAATTTAATTAAGGGCCACCTGCTGGCCCCCTAAAAATTATGACTATGGGATTTCTGATGGCCCTCTAAAATTTGAATGATAGCCTCCCGATGGCCCTCTAAAAATTATGAGTGAGTGCCGCCTTCTGGCCCCCTAAAAATTATGATTGAGGGCCCCCTAATAACGCTAGAAAAATAATGAGGTAGTGTCATCTGATGACTCTGTGGATAGGGTGGACAAGGTCAATAAAAGAAAAAAACATGAACTGTACATCTTTTTTTGGGTGACAAAGGGTGCATGGAAATACACCAGAAAAAAAGGAACAATTCAATTGGCTTTATGTTCCGCCGTTTCCATTTGGTGGGGTTGAGAAAGCTGAGCTTGGATTGGCCAATCCAAGCCTTGTTCATTTTGAGAACAGTCAGCCTGTTAGCATATTCAGATTGCAGGCATATCAGATATCAAGCCCCCGGCAATGCTAAAAACCCATGGAATCAAGTTAAGCATGGAGGGAGCTGTAAATTTGGCCTGCGAGACTCTGTTTTGACTCAAGTCTGTGGCTATTAAAATTATGAGTATAGGTCACCTGATGGCCCTGAAAAAAATTGGAGGGAGCAGTGACTGCGGCCTGTGAGCCTCAAATTTGCCTCAACTCTGTGTAATAAAATAAATAAAGATGCATTTATAAATTCATAGATGCATTGGGCATAAGGTCCAAATTTACCTCGTGTGAATAAATGGACAACTAACTTATTGTGTTCTTTTCCAAGGATGGGTTGGAAAAGTTTTCCCTACAAGGTTCAATCTATTTTAAGCCCCAGGGCTGCCTGATGCCCTGAGTTGACACAGAAGGAACTGCCACCCACTTTAACTGGAGCAAAATCAGTGTATCATGCATAAAGGACCATGTTGTGCCAATTGTACCCTGAGTAATGGCCTCGCATCCAGGACTCCTTGTTGATGGTCACAGAAGTTCCACTCCTTCTAAATGTAAATGTTTTCTGAGGCTCTACATGTGTTCCAGGGTGAATTGGAGTGCCTCCTTATAATTTTTGGAAATCTTTGCACATAGTGCATACACTTTACCAGTTTAGGAATCCTTCTCCTTCCAAATGGGGAAAAAATGTTTTCTGAGGCCATCCACTATGTGTATTCCAGGGTGTATTGCAATCCCTCTTTTCAATTTTTGTTAGGCTTTGCACTTAGTATATACGATTTACCAATCTAGGATTCCCACTCCTTCCAAAATGGAAATAAATTTGAGAAATCTCATGCACACAATTTCTTTTTTTTCTTCTGCCTGAAATTGAAAATTGCTGCAATTTTGAAAGAAGCGGCATAACAATTATTTCAGCTTTTTTGCAACGTCTTTTTACCACTGAAAGCAATGAAAGTGCAAAAATGCAGCAAAAAAATGCTATATGTGAACATAGCCTAAAGCGGGCTTTACACGCTACAACATATCTAACGATGTGTCCGCGGGGTCACGTCGTAAGTGACACACATCCGGTATCGTTAGTGGTGTTGTAGCGTGTGACAGCTATGTGCGATTGCGATTGAACGTAAAACCGTTCATCACATACACGTCGATCATTTGGTAAAAATTGCACGTCGGGTTGTTCAATGTTCCTGAGGTAGCAGACATCGCAGTGTGTGACACCCCGGAAACGATTAACAGATCTTACCTGCGTCACGCGGCCCCCGCCGGTAATGCGGAAGGAAGGAGGTGGGCGGGATGTTTACGTCCCGCTCATCTTCGCCCCTCCGCTTCAATTGACCGGCCGCATTGTGACGTCGCTGTGACGCCGAACGTCCCTCCCACTCCAGGAAGTGGATGTTCGCCGCCCACATCGAGGTCGTATGGAAGGGTAAGTACGTGTGATGGCAATTAATTGTTTGTGCGACACGGTCAACAAATTGAACGTCTCGCACATACGATGGGGGGCATGTCAAATCGCATAGATATCATATGCTTAATTGTAAGGTGTAAAGCAGGCTTTAGTGTTGGAGGAAGAGGTTTTTCCCTCTTTTAACATTTGCCTAATATACAAGTCATTATATAGGAGAGAATGTGTTTCTTTGGTTTGGTATATTTTGTCAGTCTGCAAAAGTGGCGTAGTACTCTGACAACATTATTCCCAGCAGCAACCTGGGAGCCAGATATGTGTCCAGGCATGTTCCTTCTGCTGGTCCCATTCTATTTGAACACTTTTCATCCACTTTAGCGATTTTACTGCCCTCCAGACCTCCTGTCAGGGTGTGCCAGAAAAATGCTCAAATTTAACATTGTTTTTCATTATACTCATTACTCCAGATGAGCATCCTAGCAGTCTGATTTGCTCAATTAGAGAACCAAGCACCTGAACCTTTTAGTACTTGCTCATCACTATTACCTACCCTTGGGATAAGTCATAACTTGCTCATTAGGAATTAGACTACTCGGACCGATCCCAAGAAAGGGATTCCACAGAATCCTGTTTAAATGCATTGGTAACAAGACATACACAACACAGAGTGCCATATCACCAATGGCAGCATACACGTGGCCGCTATGAGAAATGTGAATTGGATGGCCTGGTGCCGGTGCCGTCACTGGGCCTCCCTGCCACCTGGGCAATGATTTTGCGAAGCTACGGCTAACAGTGCAGATAGGGATTTACCAGATAAATGAAAGTGAAATAATCAAAGAGGATGAACTCACCTATTAGGGTTGTGCCAGACAAAACCCCTAAGTGCACTTCAGAAATGGTAGCTGCCACAGCCTCGCGTGTGCTGAAATCAGTACCAGCTTGATTTTTCTTGTTGTCCTGATGAAGGAGACTGAGTTCTCTGAAACACATACAGTAGACCTGAATAAAAGAAGTTATTAATCCAATCAGCATTTGGTCATTCTGGCGACAGGGCGGCATGCACACTGGGCCTGGGCAATGATGGAAGAGGGAACCATTAGCTCCCTCCTCCATTAGTCTCCCTTTGCATCTGGGCTCTGATGTCACAGTACAGTGGGCACAATGATGTCATTATATCGCTGTGGCTGTGCGAAGATTTGCAGCACTTCAGAACACAGGCTGTAGAGACCTTAGCAGTGGAGGAACGAGGAAGGGCAATTATTTATTTATTTAGTTATTTATCATCTAACCACTGTGTCAAATTAAAGACACTAGTAGCTAGCGCATGGGATAATAGATTTATGCATGCACACAACATTTTCTATTTGCATGTGCCCAATAAAAACTAATTCAGTTGGGGTATTAAGTCCAGGGATTCAGTGTAATTTTCTATGTCTGATCTTTATGCCTGTGTTCGCTGTGTGAGTTCCTAGCAATTAAGAAATAGAAAGCGTGTCACAGTTTCATAAAGTCCAAATACTTCAATGCAATTTTCCACTATTAACAGCTATAGAATATTGTGGAAACTCTTGGCTGCCTCATAAAGAAAAACTGGTCAGAAGAATAATCTGCTCCATAACAATAAGAAGCATAGCACTAACAAAACTTATTTGCTAAATAATCAGCAACAATCACATGTCTGGAATAAAATGAACACAATAAATCTACTGCTACGATGCAGATATTAATCACTGTATGTGCCGCTAAACTGCTGGACGGGTGCGCTCACCAAACATTTGGTGACAATCTTGATTCCCTTTTAAATGTTGACATACAGTATTTAACATACCATATGTGGAAAGCAACAAAACGGAGAGCAGAGGATGTATACAGCTACGAATTCAATTTGTTTTAGTAGGTACTCTGCAGAGAGGGAGAAGCGAGCAACTCTTATTGAATAAAGCCTTTGTCTGCTGAAGTCCAAGCCTGGTGGGATTTCACTTTGATTACATTTACTTTAGAATTACTCCACTGTTTTATTTTGTTTTGTTCAGTCAATTTGTGTCTGACTGTCAAGGGCAAGCTGCAATTTTCTTGTCACACATAAAACCAAACAAAAAAAAGCAAAAGAAATCATAGAATCAAGTCAGGTAAGATCAACTAAAACAACAGCACAAACCACGAGAGGCCACAAGCGAGTATAAAGAGATTTTACTACGGATGGAATAAACTTTCATGGTTCTTTAAGCAGAGACTTTTGTGTATATTGAATTGTGTCCTTTGTGATGTAGTGGAAACATTGTATCCTGGAGATATCCACAGAAGACATTAGTAACCGAGTCCATTACAGCCTATCGACATGGAATAGGGGCTATACTTTGTCACATCATAAAATGCCATGAAAATAAGACAAAGCATCAGAGATATTCAATGTATAACGTTTACTTATGACCCTTTTATTCCAGGACTGCGTTAAATTGCCAGGAGAATTAAGCCCTTTAGTGGTTTGGGGGGCTGCAAATTAATATACTAGCTGCAACACATGGCTGATTCGAGAACATTTTCTGACTCTAAAGACAATTGCTTTCATTATGCAAGAAAAAAAATGCAGTTATCGATATGTGGGCACAATTTGATATGTTGGACCATGTGCACATGGTGACAATTTGGGGACTTTTTACCTCCTCATTGGTAAGCCAAAACAAGGAATGGGTAAAAAATACCTGTATTTCTATTATAGTATTATTATTATTATTATTAATAATATTTATTTATAGTCACCATTGATTCCATGGTCCTCTGTTTGTTTGACTCCTTTTTTGTAAGGTTAAAAAAAAACTAATAATGAACAAATATTCAACGTGTGCACATGGATTATGTTGCTCAATAATCTGTTTAGTTCTGTACTTCATTTTTGGATTGGTCATAGATTGATATTACAGGAAAAAGGCATTTCACCACTTCTATTGGTAAATAAAACATCACATTTTTATTCAGTTCATTAAAACCATGAGATAGGAAAGTTTAAAAACTGAAGCGTTTCAAGTGCGACATGCACTCTTAACCCCGAGCGATTTTCCATTTTTCGGTTTTTCTGCTCCCCTTCTTCCAAGAGCCTTAACTTATTTATTTTTCTATCAACCTTGCCATATAAAGACTTGTTTTTTGCGGGACGAGTTGTAATTTTAAATGAAACCATGTAATGTACTGAAAAACGGCAAAAAAATTCCAAGTGCGTAAAAATTGCAAAAAAAAGTGTGATTGCATGATGGTTTTTGGGATATTTTATTCACTGTGTTCACTATATAGTAAAGCTAATGTGTCAGTGTGATGCCTCAGGTCGGTATGAGTTTGAAGACACTAAATGTGTATAGGTTTTCTTTTATCTAAAAGGTTAAAAAAAATCTGAAGTTTGTCCCAATAAAATGGCACACTTTTTGCACCATTTTCTGTGACACGTAGCGTTTTTTGGGATATCGGGCTCAGTGATGGCTTATTTATCTATAGGGATACCATTTTATTCCACTTGGGACTGCATTCCCCTTTTTTGCTGGCTGCATCGTGATTTCTTTGCACTGACATTGCACTTCAGCACTTTAGGTAAGAGAATCCCTTTACGCTGCATACTTTGGTCGTACCACCTTTTGGTGCTATCCTGATTGGATTAGTACTAATATTTGTTCCCCCACGGTGCTTCCAGCATAATCACCATGATTTCCTACCAATACATGGTGGGGAATCATGGTTTGATTTGTGTACTATCACTGCAAGGCAGTTCCTTTTTGTATTACTCATATTGTCATTATTAGACCCTTTCATTTGTTAGCCCTTATTTAACATAGACTTCTATATTTAATATTCCACATGGAATTGGATGGGCTACTATGAATTTTCTTGGGTCTTATATGTATGTATCCCTAAGATTCTTTGGTAGTGTACCATTTTAACTTCTATTTTTCTTGTTGTGTATTCAATAAAAATTATTTATAATTGCACTTTACTCTCGTTCTCTTGTGTATTACATGCATCTCAAGCTGATGTTTTTAATGATACAATTTTTGCACAGATGCTACGTTTTAATCGTCTGTTATTGTATTTTGCGCAAAATTTGTGACAACCAAAAAACGTAATTTATGCGTTTGGAATTTTTTTGCCGCTACGCTGTTTACCAAACAGGTTAATTGATTTTATATTTTGATGGATTGGGGATTTCTGAAAGGTGATATCAGATGTGTGTATATTTTTAATTTTTTTAACCCTTTAATTTTCAGTGGAGTGAATGGGGGGTGATTTGAACTTTTAGGTATTTGTTTTTTTTTAATTTTTTAAAACTTTTTATTTTTTTTTTATTTTGCTTGTTCCCCTAGGGGGCTATAAGGCCCCGCAGTCTGATCGCTGATTAATTTCTGTAGATCAGAGCTTCAGAACTGTGACCACCAGAAATGCTTGTTTTCTGTAACAGCCAGTGCTCTGCCGGCAGTTACAAGAAGTGAGCCATTATAGCACAGGAGTCATCACATGACCCTGTGCTACCAAGGCAACCATCGATTCCATGTCATCACGTTACGTTGTCTCCGATGGTGGCAGGTAAATCCGCGTTACCCGCTCCGGGGTTTTAAATTGTGCTGTCACATTTTGACTGCGCAATTTAAGGGGTTAACAGGTGCGGGTGGATCATGGATCCACCTGCACCTGCGAGGCATGCATGTCAGCTGTTCAAATCAGCTGACATGTGTGGAGATCACTGCAGGCTCACCACAGCAGCTAGCAGTGATCACCCCTTCATGATTTAGGACGTACCATTACGTCCTCAGTCATGAAGGGGTTATATGTGATATTGCACTTGAAACGTGTCAGTTTTTAAACTTTCCTATCACATGGTTTTAATGGACTAAACAAAAATGTGATGCTTTATTTACCGGATGGAAGTGCTGATATGTCTACTTATATTACTGTTGTGCTTCACCAGTTGATTCATGCACCCATCGGCTTACAATCTCCCAGGCTACTACCGATTTTCAGGTTTGTGAGCTAATTTTTTCCTTTTTTTTCTAGACTGATATTAGTATACATTTATGTACAGTTATATTTATACACACAGTGTACTGCAAACATATTCAATCCCCTAAAAATTTAACAGACTTTTCTTAAATAACAAGTGACACATTTTGTTCCAGCCAGTAGACTTATTGCAAACTAGACATTTTCAAGCTCATGTTTAATTATTTGTCATTGGTTTTTTTTTTTAGTAAAATTAATAAATGAAATAGGTTATGTACACTGTGTGGAAAAAGTTATTGAGACACCAACACATTGTATGGACCGGAGGTTATATGACGTCCCATTCTAAATCTATAGACATTTGTATGGATTTGTTCTATCCTTTGCATCTAGAACAGCTTCAAGGACTTTGGTTTCTGAACTGGGAAACAGTCATGCTGGATCAGAAAAGGGACTTCACCAAATTATAACCATAATGTTGAAAGTATCGAATTTTTCAAACTTTCTTAGTAAGTTGAAGCACTCATTGGAACTAAGAGGCCTACGACAACCTATGGAAAACAATCTGTATCATTTTGCCATTCCTAGCACATTTATAGTTACTACAATGCAGTAAGGCAATTAATGCTATTCTGGCATCCAGTAAAGCAAGACTTCTCCATCAAACTGTCAGAGAGGGAAGAATGGTTTAACAGTCCACAGAAATTGTTTCCACTGCTCCAGAATACAGTTGTGCCATGCATTAAACCACTCCAACCATTGCCTGGCATTATGCATAAACATGTAAGGTGTCATCACACGAAGCAGGGAAAAAGGAGAGTAATCGCAAGAAGAGAGGATGCACCGGATCCAGATCAGCGATGCCCATCTGACTGAACTGCCTCGCAGGAGGTCTTTTTTATGTTATACAGATTGGCTTGGGCACGTAAATAAAGTATTCTAAAATGCTGTAGATAAGGGCTTCCTGTTGGTGTCAGCTAGAGACGAGTGAACCTGTTCGGTAAAGGTTCACCAATGTCAAATTTGGTACAAGCCTTAAGCTCGGTAACCCCAAGCACTTTCCTCAAAAGTCGGCAAATTTCTATTTTGCTCAGTTTCTGTCCCCAAACACTGACCATGTTTCCAAAAATGCTTTTGTAATAGCATTTTCTGATTTTGTATAGGAATGTGATGCTGTTGGATGTGGGGATGTGGAAAATCAGTGGAGAAGGCAAGCACTATGTACCGGGAAAAGACTTTTGGTGCAAGGCGCCTTTTTTTTTTAACTTTATTTCTGGAAATTGCTGCAGCCAATCACAGTGCAGCAAACATCCACAAAAGTTCAGACGAAGGGCTTTTGTGATTGGCTGCCTAAGTCACATGTCTGTGTGCATATAAATTGTGAACATGTTGCGTCAGCACCATTTTGTGAATGTGAAACGCTAGGGAAGGTGCTGTCACAGGTGTTCCCTTTGGTGCTGCTAGACAGTTAGCTTAGCTAGTGGTTTAATGCTTAGATAGTTGAGATAAATAGGAGAGTGATAGCTTAGAATAGGGACATGCAGTGTAGGTTAGCTTAGTTAGGGGTTTAATGCTAGCTAGTTGAGATAGAGAGGAAAGCGATAGTTTAGAATAGGGACTTGCAGTGTAAGGAAAGGTATGCGCCACAATTCATGATAGAAATAGGGATTAGTACTTCTAGTGCCTGCTAACGATTTGCCAGTGAAGCATACAAATAGGTATTGGTACATATTGCTGCCTGCTCCAAATTAAGCAGTCCAACACATTTATATGTATTGTTAGTGTTACTTGCCTGGCCTAAAAAGCTGCTCGGGAAGTATGTAAAAAGTGTCTGTTAGCAATTTTAAGTACCTGCTCAAAATTCTGCAAACATCGTTATAGGTATCTTTACTTGTTAGTGCCTGGCCTAAAAAAGTTGCAAGGAAAATATGTAAAAAGTATTTCTTGTCAATTTTAATTGCCTGCTCAAAATTCTGCAAACACAGGTATACGTATTGTTACTTATTAGTGCCTGGCCTAAAAATGTTGATAGGGAAGTATCTGAAAAGTGGTTCTTGGCAATTTTAATTATGTGCTCAAAATTCTGCAAACACAGTTATAGATATTGTTATTTATTAGTGCCTGACCTAAAAAAATTGCTAGGCAAGTATGTGAAAAGTGTTTCTTGGCAACTTTAATTGCCTACTCAAAAATCTGCAAACACAGTTTTAGGCCCCCTTCACACGTCCGTGAAACACGTGCGTGTTTGTTCCGTTTCCGTATATACCGGAGACACGGCCAAACGTGCACCAATGTTAATCTATGATTATGGTCACACGTGCGTTATTTCATTATGTCCGTGTGTGCGTGTCCGTGATCCGGATGTGTTTGCGTTTTGCACGGATGCATGTCCGTTATCTGCACGGAGCACGCACACGTGGACACAATGAAAGTCTATGGGTATTTGCACACACGTTAGTAAACACGTATGCATCTACCTATAGTCCGTGTCCGTTTGGTGTTTTTATTTCTAGTGATGTCGGCCATTCTTTCTATTTCTGTGTATGTCGGTCAATCTCCCTGAGTCCGTCGGTCGGTCTCTCTGTCTCTCTGTCGGTCTCTCTGTCTGTCTGTCCCTCTCTCACAGTCTGTTGGTCAGTTTCCCCCCCTCTCTCATACTTACCGTTCCCCGATCACCGGCGCGGCGGTGCACGGCATTCACACTGCTGCGGCGGCTTTTACTATTTTGAAAAAGCCGGCCGCTCATTAAACAATCTCGTATTCCCTGCTTTCCCCACCCACCGGCGCCTATGATTGGTTGCAGTGAGACACGCCCCCACGCTGAGTGACAGCTGTCTCACTGCACCCAATCACAGCAGCCGGTGGGCGTGTCTATACTGTGCAGTAAAATAAATAAATAAATAATTTAAAAAAATGGCGTGCGTTCCCCCCCCCCCAATTTCAATACCAGACAGATAAAGCCATACGGCTGAAGGCTGGTATTCTCAGGATGGGGAGCTCCACGTTATGGGGATGCCCCCCACCCTAACAATATCAGTCAGCAGCCGCCCATAATTGCCGCATACATTAGATGCGACAGTTCTGGGACTGTACCCTGCTCTTCCCGATTTGCCCTGGTGCTTAGGCAAATCAGGGTACTAAGGAGATAATGGCAGCCCATAGCTGCCACTAAATCCTAGATTAATCATGTCAGGCGTCTCCCCGAGATTCCTTTCATGATTAATCTGTAAATTACAGTAAATAAACACACACACCTGAAAAAATCCTTTATTAGAAATAAAAAACACAAACATATACCCTGGTTCAACAATTTAATCAGCCCGAAAAAGCCCTCCATGTCCGGCGGAATCCAGGATGGTCCAGCGTCGCATCCAGCACTGCTGCATGGAGGTGACAGGAGCTGCAACACACACCGCCGCTCCTGTCAGCTTCATGCAGCAAATGAAGAGTGCCGCGCGATCAGCTGAGCTGTCACTGAGGTTACCCGCTGTCACTGGATCCAGTGTTGACAGCGGGTAACCTCAGTGACAGCTCAGCTGATCGCGCGGCACTCTTCATTTGCTGCGTGGAGCTGACAGGAGCGGTGGTGTGTGTTGCAGCTCCTGTCACCTCCATGCAGCAGTGCTGGATGCGACGCTGGACCATCCTGGATTCCGCCGGACATGGAGGGCTTTTTCGGGCTGATTAAATTGTTGAACCAGGGTATATGTTTGTGTTTTTTATTTCTAATAAAGGATTTTTTCGGGTGTGTGTGTTTATTTACTGTAATTTACAGATTAATCATGAAAGGAATCTCGGGGAGACGCCTGACATGATTAATCTAGGATTTAGTGGCAGCTATGGGCTGCCATTAACTCCTTATTACACCGATTTGCCAAAGCACCAGGGCAAATTGGGAAGAGCCAAATACAGTCCCAGAACTGTCGCATCTAATGTATGCGGCAATTCTGGGCGGCTGCTGACTGATATTGTTAGGGTGGGGGGCTCCCCATAACGTGGGGCTCCCCATCCTGAGAATACCAGCCTTCAGCCGTATGGCTTTATCTGGCTGGTATTGAAATTGGAGGGGACCGCACGCCGTTTTTTTTAATTATTTATTTTACTGCACAGTATAGACACGCCCACCGGCTGCTGTGATTGGGTGCAGTGAGACAGCTGTCACTCAGCGTGGGGGCGTGTCTCACTGCAACCAATCATAGGCGCCGGTGGGCGGGGAAAGCAGGGAATACGAGATTGTTTAATGAGCTGCCGGCTTTTTCAAAATAGTAAAAGCCGCCGCCGCAGTGTGAATACCGTGCAGCGCCGCGCCCGTGATCGGGGATCGGTGAGTATGAGAGAGGGGGGGAAACTTCAGTCACTCGGGGGTGAATCCTTCACAGGTGACCGCTAATCAGTACTCGACACAGACAGAGCCGCGGTATGAGGATGAAGTCGGGTGAAGTTCACCCGAGTTCATTCTCATCGCGCAACTCTGTCGGCTGTCAGCCGACATTTATAAACGACATTGTGCATCACACACACGGACATTCCACGTACACATACACGTTAATTCCACACGCACACACGAACGTTCTACACACAAACACGGCTAGCATACGCAATTCACACAGATGCCACACGGACCATAAAAACGGACACAAAATCGGGATACGGACCCGAAAAATGGCCCGTAACACACGTGCGTGTTTTTCACGGAAGTGTGAAGGGGGCCTAAGGTATTGTTACTTGTTAGTGCCGGATCTAAAAAAGTTGCTAGGGAACTATATAAAAAGTATTTCTTGGCAATTTTAATTGCCTACTCAGAATTCTGCAAACACAGTTAGGCCTGTTTCACACGTCAGTGAAAAACACAGACGTTTTTCACTGGCGTGTAAAACACGCACATGTCCCTGCGTGTGCCGTGAATCACGGCACACGTAGATTTTCTAAGTGCAGTCCGGGCTCCGTTCTCCGTGGCCCGTGATTGCACTTAGAAATCAACTCACCTGTGCCCGCTCCCGCTCTCCATGGTGCTGATCGCTCCCGCGATGCAGCATCCGGCCGGCGCTGACCCCTGCAGCAGCTGCTTCCGGGTCGGCTGTGTTGTGCATCATTAATATGCGCGACAGTAATCAGCCGTCTTAGAAGCAGCAGGCTGCACGGGCTGCAGAGAGCGCGGCTGAAGCCGGGTGAGTAAAAATGTTTATTATTTTAAATGCACGTTTTTTTCTGGCACGTGTTTCACGGACCACACCACCACGTGGTCCGTGGGACATCAGTGATGCCAGAAAAAAATGGACGTCTCCGTGCGGCAATCACGCACACGCGGGTACGCCGCACGGAGACACGTGCAGTGAAAAATCACTGACGTGTGAGCAGACCCATTCATTATAATGGGTCTGCGTATGTCAGTGATTCTGGTACGTTTAAAAAAAAGCACAAACGTACCAGAATCACTGACATGTGAAAGGGGCCTTATAGATAGCAGTACAAAAAGAAAGAACCCTGCACCACAATAAATAATGATTTATATATATACACAGGGGTGTGACAAGACCATCACTATAATGACCATCGGAACCACCGGGGAAATAAACTTCACAAAAATCAGACAGAGGTCATAATAATATTCAATTTATAATTTATTGATATATACTAGATCAAACCAAGAATTCATTCAAAAACATAATCACCGAGCATATAAAATTACATAAAAACAACAAAACACGACGGCGGTTGTGCTAAATGTAATAGAATTAGCATATATAGCCAGAGTTATTGTAAATACATCTCCCAAAAACAATAGAATTATATATATCTTAATGCTGACATAAAAAAGTAGAACATCCCTGAAGGCAACTATATATTAAATTAATCCATAAATATTACAAGGTATGAAAAAAGTGTAACTTTTTTAAAAATAAATATAAAAAAACTAATAATTTATGCGTTTATATGTATATATATAAAAAAAAAGTTTAAAGATTAAATTAGTGATACCCAAATATAACAAAAGAAGTGTGTGTGTAAATATAAATTACGTACAAGATAAATAACTGGATTATAGTATAATTTGTTAAAAATATATATAGTGACCCTGTGAACAATGTAACAGTATACAGTATATCTCAAACAAATTAATTAATTAAATATGAGCACAAAATAAACTAGGGAATATAATTATACATATAATTATAAAGTGCAAGTGCAGTTTACACAACAATTGATTCACTAATAAATTATAAAGTGACTGTGTGCACGTGTGCAACCTTAAGTGAAACAAATGTGTAACCTAGTACAATGGATACAATAGATAATTTACCCTTGTGCACAATGAACATCCCACCAAGGGATAGTAATCAGGGAATCTACTCAATCAACATAGTACCCACAAGTGCCTCCACCGAGATAAACCATATGATAGGGCACACAGTGTATATATCTCAGTCACATACAACAATCACTATCTATCAGACTTTTGTATCCCTAATTGGGCTAATGAATGCAGGGAGACACAAGGAGATGAACATGGTTGGTACTGTTACCTGGTCACGAGGTACGCTGCTCGCACACTCGACGTACGTTTTGGAGCCTTTCCTCAGTCAGGGCTTATAGGTTTTGCTACTTGTAAGCAGGGGCGGATTAAGGGTAACCAGGGCCCCGGGCTGTTCAAGACCTGTGGGCCCCCCCATCCATACACATGGACCCGTCACATGACCCATCATCATACACCTGAAACAGATAATTTCTGAAAAATAGTTGCCGAAACTATAAAACATCCACTAATCTAGTAAATATACCCTTCAGTTTATAAAAAAAACCTACACAATAAGGCAGAGTATTGAATAGTACAACTGTAAACAAGACTACTGCCCTAAAAAATAAAAAAAACAAAAACTGAGCAAAAACATCCTGTGTCAACATAGTTTAACAAATACTGAAGTAAAATACTCACCAAATACTCGTGTGCACGAGGACTTACATATACTGAGGTAAAAACTCACCAAATACTGAACATGTGCACAAGGCCTTAGAGCTCACACGCACGTAACTGCTGAATATTTTGCAGCGATTTGACAGCACATGTGCGCATCAAATCGCTGCAGAAAGACTGCATAATGAATGCAGATTTTTTTGTTAAAAAAAGCCGAGTTCATGCGCTATGGCTGCTGCCTCTCCCATAGACCGAGTGGGAGCTGCATCCAGAACGCACAAATAATTGACATGCTGCTTTTATGAACACACGGATTTGGGTCAAAATTTTAGCACCCAGATCGCTGCGTTCAAAAAAGCAACGTGCGCATGTGTCATGCACAATCTACATAGATTGTGCAGGGGACGCAGGACGCATGCATTTACGCTGCAGTGCAATACGCAGCGTACATGCATGCTATTACGCGACGTGCGCACGAGCCCTTACAAATACTGAGGTAAAAACTCACCAATACTGAACACAGGGTGTTTTTTTTTCTGCAGCAAAATCTGAGGAACAGCTACAGCTTGTTATTAGCATGTATTTACATTAAATCAATGGAAAAAAAAACTGCAAAACCGCCCTATGTGAACATAGCTCAACAAATACAGTAACAAAAACTCTAATACTGAACATGTGCATGAGGCCTCGGGGCATGTGCACACACTGAGTATTTGGTGAGTTTATTACCTCATTATTTGTAAGGCAGTGTGTGCACGTTCAGCATTTAGTGACCTCCACAGAACAGGTCACCAGTCCGTCTCCACTCTTCTGTGTGTATATACTGTATATGTGTGTGTGTGTGTATTTGTGTATATATAGTGTGTGTGTCCGCACCATCACATTAACAATCACGATATTTTGCACAGACACCCCGTGCTTTGGTCATTTGCCAAAAAACCTGCTTACATTTAAGTCAATGGAGCTGTGATTGGTTGCTATAGGCAACGAAAGACATTCTTAGTATAAGACGCTTATATGTGAGGTAATATGCTTTCTGTGGAGAAACAGATTGAGACTGACAGAGAGACAAAGAGAATGAGACAGAGAAAGAGACAGCCAGCCAGGGAGAGAAAGAGACAGCCAGCCAGTGAGAGAAAGAGAAAGACAGCCAGGGAGAGAAAGAGAAAGAGCCAGCCAGCCAGCCAGGGAGAGAAAGAGACAGCCAGCCAGGGAGAGAAAGACAGCCAGGCAGAGAAAGAGACAGCCAGGGAGAGAAAGAGACAGCCAGGGAGAGAAAGAGACAGCCAGCCAGAGAGAGAGAGAGAGAGAGAGAGGAGAGAGACAGACAGCCAGGAAGAGAAAGAGACAGCCAGACAGGGAGAAAAAAAGACAGCCAGGAAGAGAAAAAGACAGCCAGGGAGAGAAAGAGACAGCCAGCCAGGGAGAGAAAGAGACAGCCAGCCAATGAGAGAAAGAGACAGCCAGCCAAGGAGAGAAAGAGACAGCCAGCCAGGGAGAGAAAGAGACAGCCAGCCAGAGAGAGAAAGAGAAAGCCAGGGAGAGAAAGAAACAGCCAGGGAGAGAAAGAGACAGCCAGGGAGAGAAAGAGACAGCCAGGGAGAGAAAGAGAAAGAGATAGCCAGGGAGAGAAAGACAGCCAGCCAGGGAGAGAAAGAGACAGCCAGCGAGAGAAAGAGACAGACAGCCAGGGAGAGAAAGACAGCCAGCCAGGGAGAGAAAGAGACAGCCAGCCAGTGAGAGAAAGAGACAGCCAGCCAGTGAGAGAAAGAGACAGCCAGCCAGGGAGAGAAAAAGACAGAAAGCCAGGGAGAGAAAGAGACAGCCAGCCAGGAAGAGAAAGAGACAGCCAGCCAGGGAGAGAAAGAGAAAGAGACAGCCAGGGAGAGAAAGACAGCCAGCCAGGGAGAGAAAGAGACAGCCAGCCAGGGTGAGAAAGAGACAGCCAGCCAGGGTGAGAAAGAGACAGCTAGCCAGGGAAAGAAAGAGACAGTCAGCCAGGGAGAAAAAGAGACAGCCAGCCAGGGAGAGAAAGTGACAGCCAGCCAGGGAGAGAAAGAGACAGCCAGCCAGGGAAAGAAAGAGATAGTCAGCCAGGGAGAAAAAGAGATAGCCAGCCAGGGAGAGAAAGAGCCAGCCAGGGAGAGAAAGAGACAGCCAGCCAATGAGAGAAAGAGAGCCAGCCAAGGAGAGAAAGAGACAGCCAGCCAGGGAGAGAAAGAGACAGCCAGCCAGAGAGAGAAAGAGAAAGCCAGGGAGAGAAAGAAACAGCCAGGGAGAGAAAGAGACAGCCAGGGAGAGAAAGAGACAGCCAGGGAGAGAAAGAGAAAGAGATAGCCAGGGAGAGAAAGACAGCCAGCCAGGGAGAGAAAGAGACAGCCAGCGAGAGAAAGAGACAGACAGCCAGGGAGAGAAAGAGACAGCCAGTGAGAGAAAGAGACAGCCAGCCAGTGAGAGAAAGAGACAGCCAGCCAGTGAGAGAAAGAGACAGCCAGCCAGGGAGAGAAAAAGACAGCCAGCCAGGGAGAGAAAGAGACAGCCAGCCAGGAAGAGAAAGAGACAGCCAGCCAGGGAGAGAAAGAGAAAGAGACAGCCAGGGAGAGAAAGACAGCCAGCCAGGGAGAGAAAGAGACAGCCAGCCAGGGTGAGAAAGAGACAGCCAGCCAGGGTGAGAAAGAGACAGCTAGCCAGGGAAAGAAAGAGACAGTCAGCCAGGGAGAAAAAGAGACAGCCAGCCAGGGAGAGAAAGTGACAGCCAGCCAGGGAGAGAAAGAGACAGCCAGCCAGGGAAAGAAAGAGATAGTCAGCCAGGGAGAAAAAGAGATAGCCAGCCAGGGAGAGAAAGAGCCAGCCAGGGAGAGAAAGAGACAGCCAGTAAGGGAGAGAAAGAGACAGCCAGCCAGGGAGAGAAAGAGACAGCCAGCCAGGAGAGAAAGAGACATCCAGCCAGGGAGAGAAAGAGAAAGAGACAGCCATGGAGAGAAAGAGAAAGAGACAGCCAGCCAGGGAGAGAAAGAGACAGCCAGCCAGGGAGAGAAAGAGACAGCCAGCCAGGGAGAGAAAGAGACAGCCAGCCAGGGAGAGAAAGATACAGCCAGCCAGGGAGAGAAAGAGACAGCCAGCCAGGGAGAGAAAGATACAGCCAGCCAGGGAGAGAAAGAGACAGCCAGCCAGCGAGAGAAAGAGATAGCCAGTCAGCCAGGGAGAGAAAGAGACAGACAGACTACCTGCACATATACACACACAGCTCTACAACAAGCACATCTCCTTACACACTATACATTACCTCATCTTGCAGCTCCTGATCGGTATAGAGCAGGGGAGAAGACACTAGGAGCTGCATGGAGGCTGCAGCAGCTACAGGACCTGCCACATCACCAGTCATGTGATCAGGTCCTTCACCTTCTCAGCCTCCGTTCTGCTCCAGTACGTTTCCTCCCCTGCTCTGCCCCGATCACATACATCAGTGCAGAGCAGAAAGAGAGGGCAGCTCTCTATGAGCGCCCCCGTCCTGCTGATGTGCTGCAGGGCGGGCGGATGACTCGGCATCTTTTAAATGTTTCATGCGGATTATAATGGGAGCAATTTACTTTTTGGAGCATGGGCCCCCTGGAGCCTTGGGTCCCGGGCGGTAGCCCAGATTGCCCTCAATATAATCCGTCTATGCTTGTAAGTGCCTGGCCTAAAAAAGTTGACAGGGAAGTATCTAAAAAGTGGGTCCTGGCAATTTTAATTGTCTGCTCAAAATTCTGCAAACACAGTTATAGGTATTGTTACATATTAGTGTCTGGCCTAAAAAGGGTGCTAGGGAAGGATGTAAAAAGTATTTCTTGGCAATTTTAATTACCTGCTCAAAATTCTACAAGCCTAGTTATAGGTGTGTGTTATGATCCGGAACCATGGAAGATCACAATAGATCATTGACAAAAAGGTGACGAGCATTGGCAATTAATCTGGCCGCCATCCCCTTACTAACCATTCACACTAGAAGTAGCTGAGGGCTGAATTAACATCCTATGCACCGCGACCCCAGCCAGAGAACTAGCTACCCTAAAGGAAGGAAGGATGAATAACTCTCTGCCTCAGAAAAAGACAGCAAAAGGTATAGCAAGCCCCCCACATTCAAGAGTACGGTGATATAGGAAAACACAATACACAGATGGATGATAGGATCAGCAAAGGTGAGGCCCCACTGACTAAATAGGAAAGAATAAGAAAGGGGCTGATAGTGGTCAGAGAAAAACTCTACAAAAACCCAAATACCTGATAGTACAAAAAGGTCCTCAGATCGCATGATCTCCACTCCATCCTATATCAGGTGCTTTTGTCAAACCAATAAACAGAAAACAGGAACAATTACAAATGTGCAAGAAGCAACAAACACATGGCCTTATAGGAGCAAAACTCCAAACACAGCTGCAGGGAGCTTCCCAGCAAAGCAACAGAGAGGGAAGATTCCTGCATGCAAATAAACTGAAAACAACCACAATAACTGACAACCCAGATAAGAACAAAAGAACAAAAACAACATAAGAAAGAACCAAGCACTTATCTGGGGTAGATGTGGTCTGGAGCAAGATGAAAAGGCTGTTGAGCTACAGGACAATGATAACCGGCTCAGCCTGCTAGGAGGCCAGGGTTTAAATAGGCAGAGAGTTAGCAATGGAAACACCCATTGCTCCAGCACACCTGGTCTCTGTCCAAACCATTTCTGGTCACAAGAGGGAGCCTCACAGCAGCAAAAGCATAACTGACATTCACAACAGGTGTGCTTACTTTTTAGTGCCTGGCCTAAAAAAGTTGACAGGAAAGTATTGTAAAAGTGTTTCTTGGCAATTTTAATTGCCTGCTCAAAATTATGCAAATACCATTATAGGTATGGTTACTTATTAGTGCCTTAAGTAAAAACGTTGCTAGAGAAGTATGTGAAAAGTGTTACTTGGTAATTTTAATTGCCTGCTCAAAATTCTGCAAACACAGTTATAGATGTGGTATTTATTAGTGCCTGGCCTAAAAGAGTTGCTAGGGAAGTATCTAAAAAATGTTTCTTGGCAATTTTAATTACCTGCTCAAAATTTTGAAAACACAGTTATAGTATTGTTACTTATTAGTGCCTGGCCTTAAAAAGTTGCTAGGGAGGTATTTAAAAAGTGGTTCTTATAAACTTTAATTGCCTGCTGAAAACTCTGCAGTGAAATACATTTATAGGTACTGTTAGTGGTGGCTAACAAAGGGGAAAGGTACATCAACCATGAGTGGTAAACGAGGACAAGGTTTTCATGGAAGGGGGACTTGTCGGGGTGATGGAGGTGTATGTGTGGGAACTTCTGTTAGTCAAAAATCTAATGAGCAAACACCAGCTCATCCTATCCCAAGAGAAATGAGAACAACTTCCTTTACTGAGCAGCGTACTCCCCTAGATTTCCTTGGCAGCCGCACATCACTTCAACTTTGAAATGAGGCTGATAAACAGGAGGTGCTAAAATGGAGGGCAAGCACTGTATCAAGTGGTCTCTCCTCCTCTTCCTGCACCTCAACATCACACACAGTTCATCTCTCAGAGATGCTACCCCAATTACACTTGTTTGCGCCTGTGTCACAAATTGCCAACCGGGGAACTACACATGGGCGAGTCTCAAGAACTGTTCACACCTTCTATCCCATGGGCATCACAGGTCCGCTCCAAAGATTCCCAGGCTGAAGAGGAGAAATGCATATGTACTGATGCGCAAAATCTTTGTGAGTTGGCTCCTGACCTGGACAAAGTAGGGTCCAAGCAGGATGCTGACCCTCGTCAACTGATAACCCCAAGAAGTGGAGGTGATGATGATGAAACTCAGATACCCGAGGTGCACACATACTGTCCTATGATGTTAGGTCAAGAAGAGGGGGAACAGGACAACATAGAGCTTGATTATGAAGTTGTAGATCCCACTTGGTGTAAACTAAGAGGCATGCATCTGTGTAGCTCAGCAGATAAGGAGGAGGAGGAGGAAGCTGAGAAGGTTACGTTGGCAATTCCCAAATGGAGTCTTCATTCATCTGTGTTTTCAAGGACAGCAATGCTGCAAAACTAGGGTGAAAATGAGTCACTCTAAGGGGTATTTTGCACGTTGCGACATCGCAGGTGCGATGTCGGTGGGGTCAAATCGAAAGTGACGCACATCCGGCGTCGCTGTCGACATCGCAGTATGTAAATCCTTTTACATATGATTAATGAGCGCAAAAGTTTCGTTATCGTATGATTGGTGTAGGGTTCGACATTTCCATAATTTTGCAGCAGCGACGGCACGATGTTGTTCCTCGGTCCAGCAGGCAGCACACATTGCTGTGTATGAAGCCGCAGGAGCGAGGAACATCACCTTACCTGCTGTGAGACTGTGACCGGGGTTATCTATGACGGCCGGTATGTCTCGCCCCGGTTGTGCTCCCTCCATGATAGAAAGTAACTCCACTACAGGGTTAATGCTGTTTCCCTACAGGCTTAAGGAAGGGTTAAAAGGAAACAGGAACGAGGGCAGGTGTGCCGGGTGTGAGGGAGTGAACAGAACTCCCTGAGCTCTCTGCTGGAGAGGCACATGTATATTGTTGTGGACTTTTGTTTTGGACATTAAACCGTGTGCTGTGAACCTTAATGCCTGGATCCCGTGTCTTCTGCTGCGCAGCCGACCACGCTACCTCACATATGGTGGAGAATCGGCGGGCATGCCAGCCGGTGAGGTGTAGCATCCTTCCCTGGTGACCCGGTAGCACATGTCCTGGATTCGAGCGGCTATACTACAGCCAAAACCCGGTGACGCAATGGAGGACATACTAAAGCAGCTGGCTCAGGCTAATGCACAGCAACAACAGGCTAATGCACAGCTACAAGAGGCTAATGCACAGCAGCAACAGACCAATGCACACCTGCTCCGGGCGTTGGAATGTCAGCAGCAATCCTTGCAAGGGCAGGACAAAAGGCACCAAGAACAGCTGGTTCAGGCCAATGCACGTCAGCAGCAAGCCTTGCAATTGCAGGAACAAAGACATCAAGAACAGATGGTTCTCCTGGCCAAGTCGATCCGTGCCGGACCGGCAGCAACAACCCCGGGACCGGGTGACGACGGCAGCGTCCGGAAAGCGGTGAGACAAGCGTTGCAAAAGATGACCCCGGGGATGATGTGGAAGCGTTCCTGGCGGTGTTTGAGCGGGTGGCCGAGCGGGAAAAGCTGCCGACCCCCCAGTGGGCTGAGGTATTGTCGCCCTATCTGACGGGGGAACCCCAAAAAGCGTACCTGGACCTCTGTACCGAGGACGCCATTGACTATGCGACCCTGAAAGCCGAAATACTGGCTCGGTTGGGGGTGAATACCTATGTACGGGCTCAGCGGGTAAATCAGTGGTTCTATGAGGAAGCCAAACCCGTACGCTCCCAGGCCTATGACTTGTTGCATCTTGTAAAAAAGTGGTTGCAGTCTGACACTCTGAGCCCGGCGCAAATGGTGGAAAGGGTAGTAGTGGATCGTTTTGTGCGCACTTTACCCGTCACCGTTCAACGGTGGGTAGGACAGGGTGACCCGAGTACCCTGGACCAATTAGTGTCCCTGGTAGAGCGGCATGTGGCTACGCAGGACTTGATACGGGACACTGAGACTTTGCGTACCGCCCGTCGGTCCGGCCCCTCCAAGGCTAGGGCCAAGGACCCACTGCTGACAACGGTGCAGGAGTCCCCTACCGTCCCGTCTGAGGCCGCGGCCGCCATTCCTGAGGTCCGGAAGGTTCTGTACCCTAATTGACAACCCGTCAAGGGGGTTTCCGTCCCCATTAGATGTTGGCGGTGCCAGCGGGTGGGACATATGGAAGCCCAGTGTCCACTCACCACGGAGCCCATGGATTGTGGGGTTACCCGGCGGGGTTCAATGTATGCTCAGGTGGTGTGTACCGCTGACCTGGTCTCCCCAGAGACGGAGCCCCACTTGTGCCAAATACAGGTGAATGGATGTCCGGTTACAGGATTGTTGGATTCCGGAAGCTTAGTGACCCTTGTGCGATCCACCTTGAGGTTAGCCACAGGACGTACCGTGGGGGTGGTTTGCATACATGGGGACCGCCGAGACTATTCCACAGGGATTGTCACCATCACAGCACCTTGCAGTCAGGTGCAACATGAGGTGGGACTTCTTAACACTCTTCCCTATGACGTGATCCTAGGAAGGGATCTGCCCTATTTTTGGACTTTATGGAAGGGACCCCCTAAGTCTCCTCAGATATTGGTCAGTCCGGGACCTGAGCCCTACAATCCTGAATCCGGGACACCTGCCGTAGGGGTCCCCATGTTAGGGACAGAATGTGAACCCGATAGGTCGCCCCTAGAGGTATTGGCAGGAGAGGCTGAGACGGTTGAACCCATCGCGGAGTTGGAGGTGTCCCCGGATACGTTTGGGACTGCCCAACTCCAGGACCCTACATTAATACATGCCCGGAGTCGGGTGACAGTAATTGACGGGGTGGCACAGCTGCCTGGTGCCCAGGTAAGGTACCCCCATTTCGCTCTTAAGCAGGATTTACTCTACCGGGTAGATGAAATACGGGGCGTGGGGGTAGAGCAGTTGGTGGTGCCCCAGCCGCATCGCCGGCGGGTCCTCGACTTGGCTCATAAACACCTGATGAGTGGCCACCTAGGGGTCAAGAAAATGCAGGAGCGAATATTGCAAAGGTTCTATTGGCCCGGAGTCTTTGGGGAGGTAAAACGGTTCTGCGAAACCTGCCCGAGTGTCAGCTTATCGCACCCCTGACCCATTTTCGCAGTCCGTTGGTACCGTTACCCATTATAGAAGTCCCTTTTGAACGGATAGGGATGGATCTGGTGGGGCCCCTCGTAAAGTCCGCTCGAGGGCACCAACACATCCTAGTGATCGTTTACTATGCCACCCGGTATCCCGAGGCGATACCTCTCAGACATACTGCAGCAAAGCTTATAGCTCGGGAGTTGTTTGCTGTGTTCTGCCGGGTGGGGTTGCCCAAGGAGATCCTTACGGATCAGGGGACCCCATTCATGTCTAAAGTGACCAAAGAGCTATGCCGGCTACTCCAGATCAAGCAGTTGCGTACGTCTGTGTATCATCCTCAAACGGACGGTTTAGTCGAGCGTTTCAATAAAACCCTGAAAACCATGCTCAAAAGGGTGATTTCAAAAGACGGGAAAGACTGGGATATGATGCTTCCCTATATGATGTTTGCCATCCGTGAGGTGCCACAGGCATCCACGGGGTTTTCGCCTTTTGAATTGTTATACGGGCGACATCCCCGGGGATTGTTGGACCTGGCAAAGGAAACATGGGAGCAAGAGCCCACCCCCCATAAAAGTGTGATTGAACACATTTTGGGTATGCAGAACCGCATAAGCGCGGTCATGCCAATTGTGAAGGAGCATTTACAGGAGGCTCAGGCCGCGCAAAGCGGCCGCTACAATAGACAAGCCACCGTGCGGACCTTTAAACCCGGGGATCGGGTGTTGGTATTAATCTCCACGGCAGAGAGTAAATTCCTGGCTCAGTGGCAAGGCCCCTACGAGATAAAGGAAAGAGTCGGGGTGGTTAACTATAAAGTATTGCAGCCCGGTAGGCGGAAACCTGAACAAATATACCATGTCAACCTATTAAAACCTTGGCAGGAACGGGAAAGCCTGATGGCTGTTTTTTCCCCATCTCCCTCCTCTTCGGGTCGTTCACATCCGGCTCCAGCGACCTCCGGAGAGGACGAACCGGAAGTAAGGATTGGAGAAGCCCTCACCAAGACTCAGAGGCGAGAGGCCAGACGATTGGTTCAGCAGAACCCCGATGTCTTCTCCGAGCTGCCCGGTAGGACCAGTCTGATACGACATGATATTGTCACCGAGCCCCACCTGAAGGTACGCCTGAAGTCATACCGGGTACCGGAGGCTCGACGACAAGCCATATCGGAGGAAGTAAAGACAATGTTACGCCTGGGGGTCATCGAAAAATCCCGGAGTGAATGGGCTAGTCCGATTGTCCTAATACCAAAACCCGATGGCTCCTTAAGGTTCTGCAATGACTTTAGGAGATTGAACGAAATATCCAAGTTCGATCTCTACCCCATGCCCCGGGTGGATGAGCTGATTGATAGGCTGGGACAGGCGCGATATTTTACCACGCTCGACCTGACCAAGGGGTACTGGCAGGTGCCACTGACGGAGTCCGCCAAGGAGAAAACCGCTTTTGTTACGCCAGGGGGTCTCTTCCACTATGTTGTCTTGCCTTTTGGGTTACATGGCGCTCCGGCCACGTTCCAGAGGTTGATGGACTTAGTGCTGGAACCCCACCAGGCGTATGCATCAGCGTACCTTGATGACATCATTATTTACAGCTCCGAGTGGCAGACCCACTTGGAACAGGTACAAGCGGTGGTGGACGCGCTTCGAACAGCCGGATTGACAGCCATTCCCAAGAAATGTGCGTTGGGACTCACGGAAGCCCGCTACTTGGGCTACGTGATAGGCCAAGGAGTGATTAAGCCCCAAGTTAACAAGGTTGAGGCGATCCAGAAGTGGCCTAGACCCCTGACCACGAAGCAGGTTAGGGCCTTCCTGGGTATCGTGGGATACTACAGGAGGTTTGTAAAGGATTTTGCGGGACTATCAGCCCCCTTGACGGACCTTCTCAAAGGCAAGAAGTCCGTCATGGTGCACTGGACTCCGCAGGCCGAGGACTCCTTCCGGGCCCTGAAGGGGGTCCTGTGCGGACAGCCCGTTCTTGTACACCCTGATTTCCGGAAGGAGTTCATAGTGCAGACTGACGCCTCAGAGGTCGGCCTGGGGGCAGTGCTGTCTCAGGTGGTTCAGGGGGAGGAACACCCCGTTACCTTCTTAAGTAGGAAGCTCACCCCTCCCGAGCGGAATTATAGCGTAGTGGAGAAGGAGTGCCTGGCGATCAAGTGGGCCTTGGAGTCCCTATGCTATTACCTGCTGGGATGGCAGTTTCGCTTGGTGACAGATCACTCTCCACTGGTCTGGATGAGGTCCGCCAAGGAACGAAATGCCCAGGTTACCCGGTGGTTCCTTTCTCTGCAGAACTTCCGGTTTACGGTTGAACATAGGGCCGGTAGGTTGCAGGGCAACGCCGATGCCTTGTCCCGCGGCCCGTGTTTGATGGCGGGAGTTAAACCCCGCACGCTTGAACTGAGGGGGGGGGTATGTGAGACTGTGACCGGGGTTATCTATGACGGACGGTATGTCTCGCCCCGGTTGTGCTCCCTCCATGATAGAAAGTAACTCCACTACAGGGTTAATGCTGTTTCCCTACAGGCTTAAGGAAGGGTTAAAAGGAAACAGGAACGAGGGCAGGTGTGCCGGGTGTGAGGGAGTGAACAGAACTCCCTGAGCTCTCTGCTGGAGAGGCACATGTATATTGTTGTGGACTTTTGTTTTGGACATTAAACCGTGTGCTGTGAACCTTAATGCCTGGATCCCGTGTCTTCTGCTGCGCAGCCGACCACGCTACCTCACACTGCGTCCCAGCTGCAATCAGGAAGGAAGAAGGTGGGCGGGATGTTTACGTTCCGCTCATCTCCGCCCCTCCGCTTCTATTGGCTGCCTGCCATGTGACATTGCTGTGATGCCGCATGACCCGCCCCCTTAGGAAGGAGGCGAGTTGCCGGCCAGAGCGACGTCGCAGGACAGGTAAGTGCATGTGAAGCTGCCGTAGCGATAATGTTCGCTATGGCAGCAATCACAAGATATTGCTGCTGCTGCGACGGGGGCGGGGACTATTGCACTCCACATCACTGCATCGGCTTGCGATGTCGCAGCATGCAAAGTACCTCTAAGTGTTATATTGTCATTACAGTGTACATGAAAAAGATAACCTTTCTTTCCACCTCACAAGCAAAGAAATGTTCAACTGTGAAGTGCCACCATAAGGCAGGTTGTTTTCACAGAGGTCTACCCTGCAGGTGCCCTTGGTGCCACTTCCCTGCTAAATGAGTATTGCTTATTGGGGATGATGCAACTCTATCTGGTAGAACTTCGAAAGCAGACACCTTTTCATCTTTGTTAAGCTCAAGGCCATACACACAATCAAATCCATCATATTTTATAAGATAAAGAGAAGAGTTGACTGATACTTGATCCAAAACAGTTCCTTTCCATTGAGTTATTGGACCATTTGCCTCTTTCCAGCAATGTTACATCCTGCAACCTACAATATTTCTTCTTGGATGAGAAATTGGTTTACTTGGTCCCATATTGCTTTCATATTTCTTGTGCGAGGTCCTTTTCTTCATCATATTTGTAGAAACACCTGCATGTGCTGCATCAGCTCTTGATCGCTGAGTTGTGGCCTTTTGCCAAAAAGTCTTCATACTTCTTTGCATGCCAGGACAGCAACGCTGCCAAACAAGGGTGAAAATGAGTCACTCCAAGTCTGATTATGTTGTTGCAGTCTACATGAAAAATATACCCTTTCTTTCCACCTCACATGCAAAGAGATTTTCGTCTGTACTACCAGTCTTCTGGGAGTAAGAGGCCTACATCTGTCTGTCATGCATCTCTTGATTTTTAACATCTGAATGCCAAGCAACATCCTGTGTGTTGCATGGAGCACACCTCCCTGCTGTGCAAAGACACTATGGTTAAATGGGGGTGGGTCAATTGATGTCAATGTCCTGCTGTCTGCCTGAAAGGTTTTTAAACATTTCTGTTGAGTTTTAAATTCCAGGCGATGTCTTGTGTGTAAGTCAACGCAATTTGGCAGTGTTTAAAGGGAACCTGTCACCAGTTTTTTCACTATTAAATTAAAAGTATCACCTTCTGCACCTCCTGGTCTGCATTCTATGAAGGTGCACCTTGTTCCTGACTAAACTTGTAGACCCCTGAAATAACTTTATAAAATCTGACCTGCAGGTATGCTAATTACCTTATCTACTCAGATGGCGTGATAATTTTCTATTACCTTTTCCTCCCTGGACATGTTCGCCATCCTCCTTTCCTGGTTGACAAAGCGCTGCCGTCGTCATCCATGTTGCTCGGCCAAATCTCTGCCACATCGCGGGCTGAGCAGGAAACAGGAAGGTAATGGCTATGGCAAAACTGTGGTACTGCACTGGAAAACGTATTTCTGCTGCTTTGGAAGGATTTCATCCCACTAAAGGTGTTTTTTGTGCCTTTCATTTGGCCTCCCATTGAATCCAATGGGTTTCGGAAAGGTTCAATAAAGGTTCGGAGTTTGGTTCATTGCATGATTCGACAAATACACCGTATGCTCAGTTAGGCTCGGCGAACTGAATCTTGAGAGGCTCGCTCATCTCTAGTGGCAGCAGTTAATATGGGGAAATCACACTGAGTACAGCTTTTGCTTATGCCTCATCACACAAATGCACATATATGTGCATTTGCCAGAACAATTAGAACAATTACATAACCATACCATACAGTATGTGTATGATAATATGTTCGGAAGGGGTTAAATATTTGCATTTTTGATTACTTGTTATTGTTTTTACTTAAAGGTTTTGTCCAGTCTAAAAAAAAGTCTAAAGCCACTGTTTGTGAGGCAGGAAACAGTCTAGTCAAATTCTGGCCTGTACTATGCACATTGCATACTTGAGTTCACATGCCCACCATTTCAGGTGCTGACACCAGAGAATCTTCACATTATTTAGAGGACGTGATGAGAGGATTCACAAGTCAGTAGTCACATATAGTGACTCCAGACTTGTCTTTATAGATGTGACAACTAGTGATGGGCGAACCCCTCCAATGTTCGAGATCGGGAGCCTCGCCCGAACATTTTGTAAAGTTTAGGGTTGCGTCTGAACCCCAAATTTGGACTTTAAAGTTATGTGATGAGGCGGGGGGCAGTAAAATAAAGAATATAGCTAATAATAAACTTTGTCATTATACTTACAGGTCTCGCTATGCATCCTGCAGACTCTGTCTCCTGGCCACTTCTGCTTCCGGGCCCGATCATTGCTGTGCCCCCGAGTAAGCAACACTGACTACAGGACCTTCCATGACGTCATAGCCATGTGACCAGTCTGGTGTGAATGTCATATTACCTCGTGGGTTACAGACTGGTTACATAGTTATGATGTCATGGAAGGTCCTTTAGTCAGTGAAGGTTACCCGGGGGCACAGCTGACCGGCCTCAGCTATTCACTAGGGTGAAGTCTCAGTTGAGTCTATGTGAGCAGACCTGTGTTTGTCTTCTTGCACAGATGTAGCAGAGCTGAAGATGCTTGCCCACCTTTAGACTATGTTGGAGGGTTTTTTGGGGTGATAAAGATGGAGTACTAAATAGCTTCTGTTTTATTTCTAATAAAATAGTTTTTTCTGTGTTGTTGTTTTATTTTACTGTTAAAATAAAAGACAATCACAGATGCTGTCACAGAGTGGGCATCTGTAATTGGATGCTGGAGTAACCTGAATGTATGTACGTCTAGAATGTATGGGCAGATTCAATGTTATATCAACAACCAATCAAAGATGCCCATTCTGCGTGACAGCGTCTGATTGGTTGTTTGGTCCCTCACACATATAGTAGTGTAAAAAAAATAAATAATTTTAAAAAATGACAAAACGCTCCACAGTATTTTTGATTCTCAGCGCAGTTAAAGTGGAAGGCTATTGGCTGCCATCCCCATCTGCCTGGCTTTACCTTGGCTGACAATCAAAATACAAGAAGCCCATTAATTTTATTTTTAATTATTTAAAAAAAATAATTTAAAAAAATGTGTGGGCTCCCGCCGTATTATGATCACCAGTCAGGTAAAACCAGGCAGCTGGGGGCTGGGATTCTCAGCGTGGTAAGGCCCAAGCATTATGGCCCCCCTGCTAAAAACCGCATCCCGCACCCACCCCTGGAAATGGCACATTGTGTCTTAGCACCATTTCCAGGTGCTTTACCCGGCTCGTCCAGCGGCCCTAATGGTGGTGGCACACTGGGTAATAAAGGGGCTAATACCAGCTTTGTATTTTCCACTGGCACCAAGCCTGAAATTCATGGTGTCATGTCAAATTAGACATTGCCAGCATGAATTTCTAGTAAAAAGTTAAAAAGAACACAAAACATAGAAACATTTTTTTATTAGAAATAAAACAAAAAAAGATTTAGAGACTATATCTTTATTATTAAAAAAATCCTTAATCTGACATAGTCCACAGGTAGAGCAATGTCAGATCTGCTTAATCGCTCTGTACAGACAAGTGTATATACAGAGCGAGCAGCAGGGAGAGCAATGTCAGCTCTGCTTCATCACTCTGTTCAGACAAGTGTCTCTACAGAGTGAGAAGCAGGCTCACACTGAGGCTATGATTCCATTTGCATATGACTTGTGCGGGTCTCGCATTGCATCATCCCGCATGGTGCACACTCTCCTGACAGGAGCGCCACAGCTGCATGGAAATACATGCAGCCGACCCAGTCCTGTCAGGAGAGTGTGTGCTGTGTCGGGTGATACTGATGCGAGACTTGCACAGTGACAACTAAAGTTTAATCGAGTCCATGAGTCCTAGACTCGGGTGAACCCTGACAACTCTGCGAACATGGCCGAAAACAGCCGAAGACTGCCGAGTGACAGCAGTGCAGTGAATACCCCCAGAAGTTAATGATCGGATTGGAAGCAGAAGCGGCCGGGAGACAGCGGCTGAGCGGGTCTGCAGGATACGTCACAGGTCCTGTAAGTATAATCATAATATTTTTTAATAATGTGCTTGTTTTTAAAGCCCCTGGACCCGAACTGTAACACAAGCTTTCCAGGAAAACTTGTGTTCGGGATTGTGTGCACAAACACTATAGGGGGCTTTACATGCAACAACATTGCTAACGACCACGGAATTCGTGACGCATATACGGCGTCAGCCTTGTTGTTGCGTGTGAAATGCACGAACGACCGTTAACTATCAAAATTACTCACTTAATCGTTGATCGTTGACACGTCGTTCTAATCCCAAATGTCGTTGCTGTTGCAGGACGCAGGCTGTTCATCGTTCCTGCGGCAGCACATATCGCTATGTGTGACACCACAGAAACGAGGAACATCACCGTACCTGCGGTCGCCCGCAATGAGGAAGGAAGGGGTTGGGTGGGATGTTCAGCCCGCTCATCTCTGCCCCTTAGCTTCTATTGGACAGCCGCTTAGTGACACCGCTGTAATGCCGAACGAACCGCCCTCTTAGAAAGGAGGTGGTTCGCCGGTTACAGCGACGTTGCTAGGCAGGTAAGTACATGTGACGGGTCCTAGCGATGTTGTGCGCCACGGGCAGTGATTTGCGCGTGACACAGAACTGACGGGGGCGGGTGCTTTCACCAGCGACATCGCTAGCGAGTGTGTAAAGCAGCCTTATGTGTTCGGTACGGACTCCGGACTTTACAATTCGGGTTCGCCCATCACTAGTGACAACCCCCAGGAGACTTGCTACTGTAATAATTTTTGTTTTGTTTTATAGTTTTTTTTTATTTTTACTTTTAGATTTTTTTTCAATATTTTCACTTCTTTTAATTCTAATTATTCTAGGTGTCATTTCCCTTTAATATCCAGAAGCTGGCAGTATTTTAGAACTACTCATGTGAGATGCTGTTTTGTATTCCATATTCATACTATATTATGCTATGTAAATGAGTCACTTTGTCATAGTTTGTTTACTCTGGCAATCATACGGGTCTGTGGAATGATACACACGTCTTCTTGTTTTCTCCAAAGGTTTTAGTATGTTTCACTGCTATTTTCCACTATTCAGTTATTCAGTATTTCTCATTTAAAAAGCTCAATGACTTTATGACACTTAACAAACCACAGCGCATTGTATTTCTAAATTGATGTTTTTGGTTTTTTTTTTCAATTGTGCATCTCCATATATTTTCATTTATAATAGGGTGGACTAAGTGTGTTGGAAAGTCTAGGGATAAGACCTCAATAAGTTATGCACCATTATCAATTGTTTGCAACAGGAATAATTACGTTAGATACATATTCTGTATTTAGATATTTTCTCTTTGTACAAGTGTGCTGATGAAAATTGTTGCTAGATATGCAGTTGTCAACACATTAGACATTCTATATATTGTGCACAAATTTGTCTAAATCTGCGTTAGAATTAATCATCAAAAATATAAGTTGCCCAATATTTGTGTGCACAATGTACATGTGTGTGTGCTTGTGATTGAGTGAGCACATACTGTTATCACTTCTAGCACTATTGCATATCTATGGCTTTACTATATACTCTCTCTCTCTGTATGTACAGTACATACTATATATATATATATATATATATATACAGTATATATACAGAGAGAGAGAGATACAGTATATATATATACATATATAAATATATATATATATATATATATATATATATGTATATATATATATGTGCGCCTTATGGTGCAATTTTTAATATACATATTACTGTGGCATTTCCTGTTGTATTGTACTCATAAGGGTGGGATAAAGCAGTTTGTTGGTTTTTAAAACAAATTGCAGCAGGGGGACAGGTTTTCCGAAACCTCCTTTAAAGGGTTTTCCACTGAAAGCATCTGCATCTATTTGGGTCTATTTGCATCTGTGTGGCTCTGTTAATATATACAAGAATTCTGAAAATTATGTTCTAAATCTGAATTGTTTAAAGCCCTCATTGAAGAAAATTTGGACCTCATACCTCCAAAATAATTCTTACCCCAGGTTGAGATCCTCAAACTTAATTAACAACCCAGACCCCAAGATTTAGGCTGGTGTTAGGCTAGGGACCCACTTTGCGTTCACCTACTTGCAGTTTAGAACGCACGTTTTGGGCTTAATTGATTTGACCAAAGTTGCCTTTTTCAGAAATTTAGCTCTGAAAACGCATGCGTTTTTGTCGCATATTTGATGCGTTTTCAGCGCTTTTTACCTGCGTTTTCACCTGCGTTCTGATTTGCTTTCTGATTTCTGAGTTGCTTTTTGAACATAAAGACACTGCTTAATAAAGTTTAAATAGTCAAATTCTTTGAAAAAATGGGAAGAAAAGAATCAAATCTATTTTCATAGAATAAATCATTAAATTAAATTTTGTTCATTAAATTATTGCGGTAATATGATATTTTATGTAAAAATAGCAATAAAGTATTAATTTACTTAATTTAAATTGTCGGACTATGTGTGTGTGTAAAGGGACATATGAATTCATTTTGATGTCCAAAAAACATGCGTTTTGGAAGTCCAAAACGCATGTTTTCTGCACTGAAAAAGCAGGTAAAATGCAGAAATTTGAAGAAATCTTAGTTTTTGCCATTTCTCATTGACTCCAATGTTAGCAAAACGCAATGAAAATGGCAAAAACAACTGACATGTTGCTTCTTTGAACGCATGGTTTTTGCCACAAAATATGCAAATTAAAAGCAGCGTTTAGAAACGCAAAGTGGGGTCGGAAAATCCACTTTTTCCATAGACTTTGCTGGTAAATCACAATGCATGCCTTTTGGCATGAAAAAGGTGATTCCCAAAACGGACCTAAAAAGCACCTAAAACGCAGGTAAAAATGCAAAGTGGGTCCCTAGCCTTAAACTTGCGAGTGAAACGCAAGAATTGATTCGCATCACCCAGCATAGCCTGCCACTCTCTGGACAGCCTAATTTAGAGCCAACAAAAGATCCCACAATTAAATTAGATTCAAGATTCTCATCCCCAAATTAATTCAGAAACCAGGCCAGACCCAAAATTGTATTTAAACCCTAGATTCCAAAACAAATTTGGTTGCAAGCATCAGACTAATTTAAAGCCAAATTTTAAAGTCCAAGATGTAATTCAGAAGTCAACTCACAATATAAAATTAATCCAAACCCGAGCACCAGAGCTGGAAAATTAATTAAAGCTCACACTCAAAAGTGCAAGATTAATTTGGACCCTGGAATCAGACATTCAAAATTCAACTAGGAAACAACACACATCCCACTAAATCCCATCCCAGAGTGAGAACCCCAAAATTAATTCACACCTCAAACTAGACTTTGACTATACAAACTGAACATATATTTAACAAGATTGTGTAGACCTGATGAGACCAGTGCATTTATTTTGAAAATACTTGTCAAGATGGCTGTATAAATAAATTAAGATGAGAATGTTATTAGTACAGTTATAGAATGAAATAGCTAACAGATTCAAATGTATTTAATCTCCACCCACCACCCAGCCCGACAGACACCTGCAGCTCACATTACACAATGTGAGAGTTTAGAAGCAGCAAGGAGAGGAAATAATGGAGAGACTTGTATATATTTTTTTTATCAAATAAGTATTCTAGCTTCATCTGGTCTGAAATCTTTATAATAATGTATTCAGTCTGTATTGTAAGAAAAATACTGATGGATTTTCTTTAACATATAATCGATATATTATGTAATAATTGTTCATCCGCCTGGTGGAAGTATATGGAATAGGCTTAATAGCTAACCTTGCACCATACCTGGCACTTGCTGGCTGTGTTAAACACCCAACATCTGCATATAACAACAGCAATTGGTATAGACTTCATGTATTGCTTTTATCCCCTTAATGGACTAGCAATGAGGGTCCCTGTTAGACCCCTCCCATTACTAATCTAGGGCTTAATAATAGCTCTGATTTTTAACAAATCACAGCTGTCATTAACCTGTTATATCACCCCAATTGCCACTGCACAAGGGCAATCGAGATGAGTCAGTTAAAGTGCTGGGATTGACGCATCTAATGGATGCAACAATTCTGAGCGACTGCAGGCTGATATTTTTAGGCTTGGGGGCCAAATAACCATGGGCCTCCCAAGCCTGAGAATACCGGCCCCAGCTGTCAGCTTTGTGTTGGCAAGGTAACAGAATTGACTGCATGCCGTTTTTAAAAATTTTTTATTTAAATACTTTTAAAAAAAGTCACATGGAATCCCTCTTATTTTGATATTGCGCATAGCTTGGAGCTGCAGCCTGTAGGCGTATGCTTTATCTTTGCTCGGTATCTACATACGGGGCACCCTATGTAATTTTTTTCATTCATTTATTTATTTATTCATTTATTATTTATTTATTTTTACACTTTATTTGGGTAGACAGTCACCCTCTGTGAGGGCAACCAATCAGACATGATGTCACAGACATTGGCATGGGAAGCAGTGAATATGCATGAAAGCTAATTAGATGACCACCTGGTAGCAGTGTTATAGCAGCGCAGCGGAGATAAGCAACTTCGTCTTACTTTAACCATTTTGCTTCCTTTTGTACAGTGATCTCCCTGGCCAATCACAGCCATGCCAATACTTAGCATGGTTGCGATGGCTCCGGAGATGATGACAACCTAAAAGCTTGCTGATTGGCTTCGCTGCAGCCTTTCAACAAGCTTTATTCAGGTGACAAACCCACACAGGTAACAGACATACAGATAAAAGTCTGTGTTCGGTGTTCAGCACCGATCACAAGGTGTTCGGTACAGACATGAAACTTAATTGTTCGGGTTTGCTCATCCCTATTTGTAAATCTTTTATATGTTTTTTTTCTTTGTTGGATGAGGTGTAGTTTTGAATTACGCAATTCATTTTACCATTCAATGTAGTAAAAAATGGAAAAAAAATCCAATTGCGGTGAAATTTGGAAACTTGGAAAAAAATATGCAATTCTAATACGGCTTTTTGTGTTTTATCTTTAAGGCATGTGTGGCACCCCAGGGTTCAGTTGCCACAAATATACCTGTACCTGGGCAGGGAAGGATCTCCACATTAGGTAATCCCACATACAACATTTCCACTCCAAGCCTGGAGGGGGAGCTCTACAAGTCGAGTTCAGGTAAGGTCCCCTTTAAATCCAGGTTTGGAGGCGGAGTCAGAGAGACAGTTGACAGTTGGAGAAAAGGAGACTGTGCGAGCAGAGAGTAAGGGAAGACATCAAAATGGAGAGGGCAGTGCTTAGCCCGCACAAGTAACTTTGTGACCACCTGAGGGATTAAGAGTGAGGTAAAAGAGGAGTGACCGGGGAGCTGGAGCCAGACCGGTTCATCCCCAAGGAACAGCGCTGATTATCAGACACCGGCATCCGAGATTGTGAGGGATCTAATCTGCCCAGCAATAAAGACCGGGGGCCAGGGAGACTGCAGATCTCCTGGCCGCAGCAGCACCTGAAGGCAAAGCCGCTACACAGAGCTTAGGGACCGCAGTGAGTACAGCAGTGCCCCTTAGAGAAGCTCCCGCCGCCTGCCATACAGGTGAAGACAGTGAGAGAGGGACAAGGTATAGCTACAGGCAGCCTAGTACCAAGGAGAAACAGCGCAGCAGGGAGGCCACACAACTGACCTGGTGCAGAGATCCTGAACTGTTCCCAGATTAACCAAAAACTGTATCATCAGAAACTGAACCCATTTTTAATAACACCTGCAAGTAAAACCTGGTCAGAGTTAATGAATTGGTGTGACGCACTTTATTTCTTTCATCTGAGAAGCCATAGGCTGCTGCACTAAAGTGACAGTTGAAAAGGCTGTGAAGAAAAACCACCATATCTGTGTACTACTAAAACTGCCCTGGGGACCCCGCTTCACCTACAGGAAGCGTAAACAACTGGCTGCCTAACCATCACCCCAGAGGTCTGACCTGCAGCCCCAGTAACCATACTGGAACCGTAGGTGGCGTCACGAAATACTTTTATTTATTTTTTTTTTTTCTTTATTATTTTTTATTTAATTTATTTATTTTTTTTATTATTTATTGACTTTCAGCGACCACCAGGGCCACGGAACCGGGCACAGGCCCACGTGACATAATCCCATTAACCAACACCCGGAACCGAGTACCCCACGGCCCTGGGGCGGGTCAGCTTTTGGCGTCACGAACAGGATCTGGACAAGGCCCAGTAATCCTGGGTAACGTGTACCTTGAAAACTGTTTAATAATATCTGAACTTTGCCGCCATTTTGAGCATTTGAAAAACTAACTGCGCTACAGTGAGGATGGAGATGCAAGGCACTGCTGATGCCGCTGGAGCAGCTGCAGCACCTGAAGCTGTAGCCCCGATCATGCCGCTTGCTCTGCCGTATGTCCCAGGGGTGGCATGGTTACCACAATATGCTGGGGAGCCCAATACCCTAGCTGAATTTAGAGAAAAGATGTGCAATTTCCTGGATATATACTCTATGACTGACAAGCAAAAAGTGTCTGTTTTGCTGGGGCAACTGACAGGTGCAGCAGAGCGAGAGGTTAAATCCTGGCTGAATACAGATAAAAGGACAATAACCCAGATATTTGCTAATTTAAAAGCTGCTTTTGAAACTCGTACTGTAGCTGAGCTAAGAATGAGGTTTTACAACTGCAAACAAAGACCGCAGGACGGGATTATGCATTGAACCTTCAGGAGGCGCTGCAGGCTGTAAAGCAGGTAGACCCTGAAAGTGCACGAGAGGAAGATAAAATGTTAATTGAACAATTTCTTGAGGGGCTACAGTCACCAATTCATCAAACACAGCTGCGTCTATGGGTCATGGAGCATCCGAGTCTAGACTTTGTAACTCTGAAGACCCGGGCCATTAGAGCACTGCGAGTCCCTGTGACTACAGACCCCGCACCTCAACCGCGGCAAGTCATCACCTCTCCCTCAGAGGTGGCGTCCCTTTCCTTAACTCCAGCAGAAATCAATGGACAGGCTGTAATACCTGGTGCCTCTGATGACTTGCGTTCCCAGGTACAGCAGCTGACAAAAGATGTGGCCATGCTCCTAAATGCCATGCAACTCCAGCAGAAACCACTGTCGTCGGAGAGGATCCAGTTGGCTGACAGCCCTGAGGACATCCCGTGGATGCGAGGAAGGAGGAACCCACTGCCCAGAGGAAGACCCAACGACCGCTACGACTCGTCAGGACAACCTATCTGCCGCCGTTGTAACGAGGCGGGCCACTTTGCCAGGTCATGTCCTTTAAACTAGCGACTCCTGGGGCAGCGGGCCGGCCACCAGGAATAAAACAACCAGGCCCATCGAACTGGCGCGATAGATATGTGGGAGGACGACCATTCCTATCTATCGTGCTAGATGGCATTCCCACACTTGCTCTATTGGACACTGGCTCACAGGTGACGACGATCCCGCATATCCTTTACAAAAGATTTTGGGCTGATTCTGAGCTCACTCGCCCAGACCCAGACCTTACTATATATGCTGCTAATGGACAGCCGGTATCACAAGTAGGGTACAAGGAGGTGACGATAAAGGTGGGGAGGGAGGAGCTAAAGGCCCAAGGACTTATTGTGGTGGATACTGATTGTCGTGAAAGAAATTCAACAATGATATTAGGTACTAATGTTGTTGAAAATTGTCTAGGAGAAGTTCTTTTCTTGCTCCAGCAGGTTGCAGAAACTGCCAGCATCGGGCAGCAGAGGGTCCTACAGAAAAAAATCAAAGCCCTTCTGCAGAGACAACAGGTAGAGTTGTCTGGTGGAGAAATCGGCAGTGTACGGGTAAGCGACCCATTCCCCATTGTGTTACCCCCAAGAAGTGAAGTGATGATTTGGTGTCGGGCAGCTATAGGCCTCAGAGGGCAGGATTACCAGGCAATGGTAGAGCCCATGTACTCAGATAGTAGGCCCACAGTCCTGACAGCCAGGAGGATAGTTGATGTACGCAAAGGGAGGGTACCTGTACGAGTTTTAAACTGTGGAGAGGAAGAGGTCAAGCTACCCAGATATGCTACTGTTGCCAAGTTGTTCACTGTCAACAACAACGCAATTCAGGCAGTGGAACCCTTGACACCGTCCGACCAGGCGGAGGACAACAGCTCCAAGGGACAGCTGGAAGACTGGTGTCAGAAGCTGCATGTCGGCACTGATTCCACCCCTTCTTACCAAAGGCACGGAGTTTATCGGGTGGTGAAGGAATACGAATGGGTCTTTAGTAAGCATCCATTAGACTTTGGGCGGATAAAAGCGGTACACCATCGCATACCCACGGGAGACCATCCACCTATAAAAGAGAGATACAGGCCTATACCACCAGCTCACTATCAGTGTGCTAAAGATATGTTACGGGAAATGAAGGAATCGGGGGTTATTAGAGATAGTTGTAGCCCCTGGTCAGCCCCACTTGTCCTGGTAAGAAAGAAAGATGGCACAATGAGGATGTGCGTTGACTATAGGCAGATAAACCGCATAACACACAAGGAAGCTTATCTGTTGCCCCGCATTAAGGAATCACTTGCTGCACTGAAAGCTGCTAATTTCTTTTCCACCTTAGATCTTACCAGTGGGTATTGGCAGGTTTCCATGGCAGAAGAAGATCGAGAGACCGCATTCACGATGCCGATGGGTCTGTGTGAGTTCAACAGCATGCCGTTTGGACTCTGCAATGCACCCGGCACGTTCCAAAGGCTAATGGAGTGTTGCGTGGGGCACCGAAACTTCGAGACTGTACTGATATATCTTGATGACGTCATTGTGTATTCCAAGACGTATGAGGAACATCTGGAGCACCTGGCCGAGGTGTTTGAAGCATTGTCAAAGTTTGGTATGAAACTAAAGCCTTCAAAATGCCATTTGCTGAAGCCGAAGGTCCAGTATCTTGGGCATGTGGTCAGTGCGGATGGTGTGGCACCAGACCCTGAAAAGGTCACTGCTATCAGAGACTGGCCAAAGCCAACAACCGTCAAAGAAGTGCGTCAGTTCTTGGGGCTGGTAGGATACTACAAGAGGTTCATAAAGGACTTCACGAAAATAGCGGCGCCTTTGCAAGATCTCCTGGTAGGCCAGACCAAAAAGGGCAAGACTTCCAGCCCTCCGTTTGAATGGGGTGTGAAAGAAGAAGACTCCTTCAAGCACATGAAGTGGGCCCTGACCGGTGAGGAAATCCTGGCCTACCCTGATTATAATCTGCCATTCGTGCTGTACACAGATGCCAGTAATGTGGGATTGGGAGCTGTGCTGTCGCAGGTGCAGAATGACAAAGAACGTGTAATTGCCTTTGCAAGCAGGAAGCTCCATCCTACTGAGAGAAACCCAGAAAACTACAGTTCGTTCAAGCTGGATTTCCTGGCCTTAGTCTGGGCCGTCACTCAACTATTCAAGCACTACCTGGAATCTGCGACGTTTACCATATTTACGGATAACAACCCGCTTACTCACTTGGACTCCGCAAAGCTAGGTGCACTAGAGCAGCGATGGATGGCCTGGTTGTCAAACTATGACTTCACCATGAAATATCGGGCAGGCCGCAAAAACGCTAACGCTGATGCATTGTCGAGAATGCCCCATTTGCCAGATGCAGGAGAAGACTCGGATGAGCTAGAAGAGATAGAGCTGCCGGCTTTTCACCGCAACAGTGCATCCCAGTGTAACCAAGGTGTTAAAGGCAAACGCCAAGAGGCCACGCTGAACCCGTTACCTTACCACGGGTGGGAGGAAATGCAAGACAGCGATCCGGCTGTTCGCCAAGTTAAAGAGCTAATAATCCAACCAGACTCAAGTCTTAGCCCAGATGCCCCACCGGAAGCGCAGCACCTGTGGAAGGAAAAGAGCAGATTGTTCATCTACAGGGGTAGGCTATGCAGACATTACATCAACCCCCAAACCTATGAGAGGGTGTGGCAAATAGTGGTACCAAAGAGAGATGTTCAGATGGTGCTGGAGGCGTACCATGACGGAGCAGGACACTTCGGGTGGAAGAAGCTTGAGGTACTGTTACGCAACAGATTCTATTGGGTTGGCATGAGAACTACCATTGAGAACTGGTGCCGAAACTGTGGACCATGCAACCTGAGACGAAAGGATCGTGACAGTCAAAGAGCTCCACTACAACCAATTGTCACCAAGCAGCCGCTGGAACTTGTAGCCTTGTACCATGTGAAATTGACACCCAGTAGATCCGGTTATATGTATGCCCTCACTATGGTGGACCACTATTCCCGGTTTCTGGTGGTAGTACCTGTAAAGGACTTGACAGCAAGAACCGCAGCGAGAACCTTTCGAGCCTACTTCTGCAGACCACATGGCTACCCGGAACAGGTGTTGACGGATCAAGGTTCTGCGTTAGAAGCTGAAGTGTTCCAGGAGTTTTGCAACCTGTATGGATGTAAGAAAATCCGAACCACACCAAATCACCCACAGACAAACGGCATGTGTGAGAAAATGAACCAGGTTGTTATAGACCTGTTGAAAACCTTGCCCTTGGAAGAAAGAAGCATGTGGCCAGAGAAGTTGCCTGATTTAGTGGACATGTACAACAACATCCCTGTGAGTTCCACCAATTGCACGCCAGCATACTTGATGAGAGCAAGACCCGGGAAGTTACCAGTTGACTTAGAAATGAGATTTGTTGTTCTTGAAACCAGTTCACCTGAAGCTGATTGGGACACTAAGCGCCAAGAGCAGTACAAAAAGGTACAGGAGTGCGTAGAAAGAAGCCTAGACCAAGTTAGAGAAAGGCAAGAGAAAGATTATAACAAGAATGCACCAGCTGCTCCTTTAATACCTGGAGAGATGGTTCTACAAAGAAAGACCCATAAGCTTGATGATCAGTGGGAAGCAGAACCATACACAGTATTGCCCTCTAAATTTGACAACAAGAAAATCTGCTTAATCAGCAAGGATAAGGGAAAAACGTCAGCGGCAGTTTCTAGAGACCACCTTAAAAAATGTCCTGAACAGTTGAAGCAAAAAGAAGTAATCCCCTGTATACCTCAACCTAAAGAGGAAAAGAAAGAGAAGATAAGAACAGTACTTGGTGATTTTCCTGAAAGTTGGCCTCAGTACAATGGAGCCATAATTATACCATTATTGACTGGCGCTCAACCAGTAGAAGTCCCAGAAAGACTGGAAGAACCGGTCAACGTTTCAGAAGAACTACCTGTCGCAGTAGAACCAGAGAACCCTGCTATTGGGGATCCTGCCAGTCCTATGGTAAGACTAAGACAACATTCACGCATACCAATATTGCGTAGATCCTCATGCAGACTAGTAGATAGTGCACGCATAGCGCCAACACTAGATACCAGTACAATGCACCGACCAGTTGAGACACAGGCATTACGTAGGTCTAGCCCTAGCAATTTTGGTCACCCCCCGTCCCGTTATATAGAAGAATATTAAATAGAAAGCGTAGTAGTTAGTAAAATGTAAAAAGATTTTATTTATTTGTTAATTGCAGCTAAATAAATCCGTAACCATCAAGCGTGTTGAGCCTGTAGGACGTTTTGCATGAACTTTTGCATTTTCTTGAACTTTTATGGACCAATGGACCACAGAACTGGTAGTGGTCAAAAAACTTTTTATATATACCATACTCACATTTTGCAGCGGAAGGACTGCATTTTTCTGTTTTATTGGTTTTTGTAATTTTTATTTTTTAAGACTTTGTACTACTCTTTATTGTTGCTAATGTTTTATAAGTTTGTGTTTCCAGTCCAGGAGTACTACATTTAACTAAGGGGGAATGTGGCACCCCAGGGTTCAGTTGCCACAAATATACCTGTACCTGGGCAGGGAAGGATCTCCACATTAGGTAATCCCACATACAACATTTCCACTCCAAGCCTGGAAGGGGAGCTCTACAAGTCGAGTTCAGGTAAGGTCCCCTTTAAATCCAGGTTTGGAGGCGGAGTCAGAGAGACAGTTGACAGTTGGAGAAAAGGAGACTGTGCGAGCAGAGAGTGAGGGAAGACATCAAAATGGAGAGGGCAGTGCTTAGCCTGCACAAGTAACTGTGTGACCACCTGAGGGATTAAGAGTGAGGCAAAAGAGGAGTGACCGTGAGGTGAAGCCAGACCGGTTCATCCCCAAGGAACAGCGCTGATTATCAGACACCGGCATCCGAGATTGTGAGGGATCTAATCTGCCCAGCAATAAAGACCGGGGGCCAGGGAGACTGCACATCTCCTGGCCGCAGCAGCACCTGAAGGCAAAGCCGCTACACAGAGCTTAGGGACCGCAGTGAGTACAGCAGTGCCCCTTAGAGAAGGTCCCGCCGCCTGCCATACAGGTGAAGACAGTGAGAGAGGGACAAGGTATAGCTACAGGCAGCCTAGTACCAAGGAGAAACAGCGCAGCAGGGAGGCCACACAACTGACCTGGTGCAGAGATCCTGAACTGTTCCCAGATTAACCAAAAACTGTATCATCAGAAACTGAACCCATTTTTAATAACACCTGCAAGTAAAACCTGGTCAGAGTTAATGAATTGGTGTGACGCACTTTATTTCTTTCATCTGAGAAGCCATAGGCTGCTGCACTAAAGTGACAGTTGAAAAGGCTGTGAAGAAAAACCGCCATATCTGTGTACTACTAAAACTGCCCTGGGGACCCCGCTTCACCTACGGGAAGCGTAAACAACTGGCTGCCTAACCATCACCCCAGAGGTCTGACCTGCAGCCCCAGTAACCATACTGGAACCGTAGGTGGCGTCACAAAATACTTTTATTTATTTATTTATTTATTTTTATTTTTATTATTTATTGACTTTCAGCGACCACCAGGGCCACGGAACCGGGCAAAGGCCCCCGTGACATAATCCCATTAACCAACACCCGGAACCGAGTACCCCACGGCCCTGGGGCGGGTCACATGCATTCATGGTAAATTTGAATAACAATTCTTCAGGTCAGTATAATTACAATGATTCCAAACTTGTATAGATTTTTTTTATTTAAATGGGGAAAAAAATCAGGAATCTGTAAAAAATATTGTAGTTTGTGTCGCCTCAGTCCCACCCCAGCTCTGTCCACTCTGTCGCAACAGGGTGAAAATGGCCTTAAACACCAAAAGTCGAATAATTTTACTGCAGCTTTCAGTTGCATCAAAATTATATTGCCTTTAGATATAAGCAAATAGTCAAATCTCTTGGTTCAGATTCTTCTTGCTGAATAATTTCTATTATTCGTGTATTCGTACTGAATAACGAACCTAATGCAAGTCAATGGGAAGGGTCTGGGAGGGCTGTAAAAATGATGCAGTGAATTGAAAAATGCTGAAACTGAATGGGAACTGCATGGGGAAGTTGTCTGGATGCTTTTCTGACTCACATTTGGTTTCTGGGAATAATATAGTCAGAGTATTACGGGGATTAAAGCAGGAGAATTATACTTTCCCTCAGTATATTGCTCCCTGGTCTGATCATTAAAGTTCATGAATTTGCACTGCTAGCTGTCTGAGTCCCCATACTGGAGTGTAAAAATAAATAAATAATTTAAAAAAAAAAAAATGGTGTCCCCACCACCGATAATGCAGACAGCTACAGCCTGCAGCCCCCCTCCCCCCATGTGCCATTATCTTGGCTCTGTATCAAAATATGAGTGACCCCATGTGTTTTTTTTTAATTATTTAAAAAATACCAGCTGGGGCTGGTATTCTCAGGCAGCAGAGTCCCATGGTTATTGGCCCCCTCAGCCTAATAATATCAGCCTTCAGCCGCCCAGAGTTGTTGCATTCATTAGATGCAACAATTATGGTACTTTACCCAGATCATCGCAATTACCCTGTTGCTCTTTTGAAACAGCAAAAAAAGTGCAATTCCACAGTTTTTTTGTTTTTTTTATTTGCCATGTTGGTATATGGTAAAACTGACTTTGCAAGATGATTATCTAGGTCAGTATGAGTCTGCAAATACCAAACATGTATAGTATTTTTTATTTAATTGGTGAAAAAAAATTCAGAAAATTGTACAAAAATATTTACTTAATCGTAGGAACGTATACCTTACCATCATATAAAAATAAACACCAGACAATAGACAATGATTGAAAAATATCAAAAGGATAAAAATCAAAGTAAAAAAATTAAAAGTTGCTGATGTCACCATTTTCCGAGACCCTCAATGTTTTTCATTTTTTGAGATATTGGGCTATGTGAAGTTTGCGCCCTGAGCTAACATTTTTGCTGATACCATTGTGGAGCAGATCTAATGTTTTAATCTCCTCTTATTGCATTTTATTGCAATATTGCAATGTAATTCTGATGTTTTTATGTTTTTTCTTATTGCGCCATTTACTTATCGGATTAATTTACTTTATATTTTGATAAACCAGACTTTTTTGAATGCAGCAATACCAAATATGTTTAAATTATATTTTTAGTGTAGGTCCTGCTGTAGACTCTGGAAGACCACAAGGGAATGAGGGTCCTGAGGAGTTGCCCAGTTTGCCTACCCGCCATGCCAGACCAGCATATTTCACTATTATATAACTGTATATTAAATTGTTCAGTACTTTATTCCAATCATGGCATCTTCCCCTCCTTTTTATAACATTTTTTAGCATATCTTTAGAGTTTCATGTTTCGTTTTAAGTAATTTGTTTTCCGCAAATGTATGAAATAAAGTGATTTGCATTTAATTATTGCCTGCTTTTGGAATACAGTTTTATTGGTTCTAAGCTCTATAATCCCCCTGAAAAAGCACCAAATTAATGATAAAAAATTATGTTTTCTTTTGAGCTTCTTTAACCATGTCAGGTTTAGAAAGATGCCAATGAATTTAAAAAAGTGACCTGACTATTCTTCATCCAATATTTGCTTGAAGATTTTTTTTTTTAAGAAACTGGCAGGCAAAGTCATTAGGGATGATCGAATACCTCAAATATTCGGCTTCGCGAATATCCAATGAATAGGTCGCTGCTATGTGAATATTCGATGCGCAATGTAAGTCTATGGGAAGTCCGAATAGTTCCGAATAGTTGTTATTTGGGTTTCCAATAGACTTACATTGTGCATCGAATATTCGCGAATAGTCGAATAGCGGCGACCTATTCGGATAATATTCGCGAAGCCGAATATTTGAGGTATTCTATCATCTCTAAAAGCCATCACAAGAAAACATCAAAAAATGTCAAAAAAGATGCTGGTATGTCCGGAAGAACCTTTTTCCAGAAAAAAATACTTGCTTTACACATTTCCCTATATATTATCTCAAATAATTGGAGCAATGGAAAGACAAAAAAGATTATTACTTATTTTCCGCTTATCTAAATTAAATTAAATATTGACCAAAATTATAAAATACCCTGTCAAATGCTGCCACCATAGCACAATTGGTATTTTTTTTTTAGATAATATATAATCAAACTATTTATTAATACTATATAACTTACTTTACAAGTTTTGTAACAATTTCACCCTGCCATTTCGGGCACTGAATTTTTCATATTCCTTTAACCTTTATCCCTAGCACTGAAGTCTGTTTCCATGCATTACGTACTTCACAAAGGATTACTCACGTCTGGAAAGTGAGAGAGTGTCAAGATATTTGACATAAAAGTGCAAAATTAGCCAATATCCCTCTAAGCTTTGGACCTGCATCATCTCATAAGTTCTCATGTAGATGAGTCTACAGATTTATATTTCTTCATAGTTTGCAGTTGTAAGGTTGCGGTATTTTTTTAAACTGCAATGGTCAAACATTCTATTAAATGAAACAGAAACATAGAAGTAGAAAAAAAATCCATTAACGCAGTGTAGCACAGGATAACATGGTTTTCACACCCATGAAAGGAATGTGATGTTTGTGCCGAATATTTTCACTTGTGAATTCATTAGGTAAAGATGCAAAAATGCATGCCAAGAATGTAAGAAATAGTGTCTAAAATTGAAAGGCCTGTGTCTTGTTTCAAACTATGTAACTATGTAATCAGTCATATTCCGTATCACTATGTATTAGCCTTAAAGGGAAGCTTTCATCACAAAATGACCTATTGATTAAATCAGGTTTATATGTTAAGTATATATTTTTTAGCACCTGAGCTAATTTAGCGGCTGTAAGGGTGGATGCACACAATCAGGACTAGAGATGAGCGATGTTCGAATCGAACTGTTCGTCAATTTCAAATTCGAGTTGTTTTTGGCGATGTTCGAGTCGTTCGACGAACTCGAACGATTTGCTTCACATTCGAGAGTTCGAGGATATGTTTGATAACTGTTCGATCACCAAAAGCGTAACTGTAGCTTTTTACAGCTACGTGTGCAGGGAACCAGCACTGGCAGCCTGCGGTAAGCTGGTAACTAGGGTACATATCGGGTATCCAAGTAAAGCGCTTTGCTTAGTAACCCAATGTGTACCCTGGTTACCAAGCACAGCGTCGTGACACAGGTCGCTGGTGGCTGGTCGCTATGGTGATCTTCCTGATTGACAGCTCACCAGCATAACCTAAACAACCTTTCCTATGACCGGAAGAGGTCCACAAGAAATATAAAACCTAGAATAATGTAGCCCCAATTTACCAAAAATAAATATAAAGGTGGGGATACAAAAGAGAGAGGACCACGGATAATCAAAGTGAAATACAAGATTTATTAATTGTACATAAGGTGATACAGGACACACAGTGGAGGCAGGCTAGATGGAAACAGCCTGCTAGGAAACAACTTACAGCAATACCAGGACACACCACCAGATGGCAAACCTGCTGACAGGCAGCAATATAATGGAGGATTGTACAAGTTGTAAAATAGCCCGTGAAGAGTCAAAAGGGACAGTGTGAAGAAAACAGTTATTAGTAGGAGATCTGTAGAATCCCCTAGAGAGTCCCAATGGCAAGGGGGCATAAGTAATTAATCAATATTACCTTGAGTCATGTCAGGGCAGAGATGGTGGATGTGTCCGGGCGTGGGGGCGGGGCCTCGACGTGCGTTTCACCAAAGGCTTCGTCAGGAGGCGTAGCTTTTTACAGCTACGTGTGCAGGGAGCCAGCACTGGCAGCCTGCGGTAAGCTGGTAACTAGGGTACATATCGGGTATCCAAGTAAAGAGCTTTGCTTAGTAACCCAATGTGTACCCTGGTTACCAAGCACAGCGTCGTTACACAGGTCGCTGGTGGCTGGTCGCTATGGTGATCTTCCTGATTGACAGCTCACCAGCGACCATGTAGCGACACACCAACGATCCCTAGTCGGATCGCTGGTCGGATCGTTGGTGCGTCGCTATGTGTGACAGGACCCTAAGCGTTTCTATGACTATAAACACAGCTATAAACGCAAGGGGTGGGTAGTACAGGGACATGTACAGTAAGAGGATTCCTTCTGTTGGTAAACACAAAAGCGTGAATCCTCTCGGTACTGCCACCGCTGCTTCCACCTCCCATCCAGCGCCATGTCCGGATGGGAGGTAGAAGCAGCTGCGAAATCAAAAGTGAACAATAGAAAAAAAAAATATCATATTCACCTGTCTGCAGACTCTCAACATGTCCGCTCCCAGCTCCTCTTCCCAGTACCGCCACCCCGGCTCCGGCTGCGTGCAGACTCCCTGGACACGTCCAATGGCTGCAGGACCTGGCGATGATTAGCTGATGCGGTCACCTCACAGGATCAGCTGACAGTATAAGTCTCACGGTGAGGACAGATTTTTACCGCCCGGCCGGCTAAACTATCAGCTGATGCTGTCAGCGGACTTCATCAGCTGATTACCACCGGGTCCTGCAGCGATCAAATGGCAGTCTGCATGGAGGTGTGTAGTTTTTTTTTTTTTTGCACTGATGCATCAGCTGATTGTATAAAAACCGTTTATACAATCAGCTGACGTGTAATGTGATTCACATGCTTGAACCTGACACATTATCTGATCGGTATGCCTTCCAGCAAATTGATCAGATGATATTGGATTGTATGCCTTCCAGCAAACCGGAATGCCTTCCAGAAAACCGATCAGATGATATTGGACGGCACGGGACCCTTGACCCAGGATTACTGGGGAGGGGGGTTCTTTATTTCAATAAAGATGGAGTCAATAATTGTGTTGTGTTTTATTTCCAATAAAAATATTTTTCTGTGTGGAGTGTTTTTTTTTATCTGTACTAGAAATTCATAGTGGCCATGTCTAATATTGGCATGACACCATGAATTTCGGGCTTAGGGCCAGTTGATAATATACATCTAGCCCTAACCCCATTATTACCCAGCTGGGCCACCCGTCACCAGGGCAGCTGAAAGAGTTGGATACAGCTCCATAAGATGGTGCTTCTATGAAAGCGCCATTTTCTGGGGTGGCTGCGGACTGCAATTCGCAGCGGGGGTGCCCAGAAAGCTTGGGCACCCTGAGCTGCGGATTCTAATCCCCAGCTGCCTAGTTGTACCTGGCTGGACACAAAAATTGGGCGAAGCCCACGTCATTTTTTTTTAATTATTATTTTATGAAATTCGAGAAATAATTAAAAAAAAAAAGGGCTTACCTATATTTTTTGTTCCCAGCCGGGTACAAATAGGCAGTTGGGGGCAGCCCGTAGCTGCCTTCTGTACCTGGCTAGCATAAAAAAATATGGCAAAGCCCACATCATTTTTATTGGGGGGCAAAAAACTCCTGCATACAGTCCTGGATGTAGTATGCTGAGCCTTGTAGTTCTGCAGCTGCTGTCTGCTCTCCTGCATACACTAGTGGATGAAGTATGCTGAGCCTTGCAGTTCTGCTCCCCCTGCCTCTCCCTCCAGCATACAGTCCTGGATGGAGCATGCTGAGCCTTGTAGTTCTGCAGCTGTCTGCTCTCCTGCATACACTAGTGGAGAATGAAGAACATATTTTTTTTATCAACAATCTTTAAAAATGCACAAAAACGCAATGAGCAAAAACGTAGTAAAATGCAGCCAAAAACGAAAAAAAAAAACGCAGTTTTTGATGCGTTTTTTAGGATGCTTCGTTTTTGTGCGTTTTTTGTGGGAAAAAAACGCAACATCAAAAAACCGCAGTGTGTGAACTCACCCTAAGCGTTTCTATGACTATAAACGCAGCTATAAACGCAAGGGGTTGGTAGTACAATCACGTGTACAGGAAGAGGATTCCTTGGGTTGGTAAACACAGAAGAGTGAATCCTCCCGGTACCGCCACCCCTTCTTCCACCTCCCGTCCGGCGCCATGTCCAGACAGGAGGTGGAAGCAGCTGCCAAATCAAAAGTGTACAGTGGAAAAAAATATATCATATTCACCTGTCTGCAGACACCTGGGAAACATCCGATGGCTTCAGGACCTGGCGGTGATCAGCTGATGCGGTCACCTGATGGCAGCAGCTGATCGTATAAGTCCAGTGGTGAGGCCGGCTTTTAACCGCTCGGCTGGCTTAAACTATCAGCTGATGCTGTCAGGTGACTGCATCAGCTGATTACCACCAGGTCCTGCAGCGATCGGATGGGAGTCTGCACAGAAGTGTGTAGTTTTTTTTTTTTTTTCTACTGATGCATCAGCTGATTGCATAAACAGCTTTTATACAATCAGCTGATGTGTCATGTGATTCATGTTCTTGAACACCTGACACATCATCTGATCGCTTTGCCTTTCAGCAAACCGATCAGATGATATTGGATCCAGATTGGACATCACAGGACCCTTGACCCAGGAGGGGGTCTTTAGTTCAATAAAGATGGAGTCACTAATTGTGTTGTGTTTTATTTCTAATAAATATATTTTTCTGTGTGTTTTTTTTTTATCTTTACTAGAAATTCATGGTGGCCATGTCTATTTTGGCATGACACCATGAATTTCGGGCTTAGTACCATCTGAGAATACAAAGCTGGTGTTAACTCCTTTATTACCCAGCGAGCCACCACCTTCACGGCCGCTGGACGAGCCGGATAAAGTGCCTGGAAATGGCGGAAAGAAACAATGTGCCATTTCCAGGGGTGGCTGTGGGCTGCCGAGAATCCCAGCCTTCAGCTGCCTGGCTATACCTGACTGGCAATCAAAATACGGCGGGAGCCCACGCATTTTTTTTAACTATTTTTTTAAATATAAAAAATAAATGGGCTTTCCTGTATTTTGATTGCCAGCCAAGGTAATGCCAGGCAGGTGGGGGTGTCAACCCGTAGCCATCTGCTTTATCTGCACTGAGAATCAAAAATACCACGGACGCTACGTCATTTTTTTTAATGATTTATTTTTACTGTACTGTGATGTCAGGCAATCAAAATACAGGGAAGCCCATTTTTTTTTTTAGTTATTTAAATAAATAATTAAAGAAAAATATGTGGGCTCCCGCTGCATTTTTTGCATTGGTAGCTAAGGGTGATCCAAGCAGCTACTGGCTGCTAACCCCAACTGCTTGGTGTTACCTTCACTGGCAATGGAAAATCCAGCGAAGTATTTTTTATTTTTTTGTTTTTTTTCCAAAAAAACTAAAAAAAAAATAAAAAATGACGTGGGCTTCGCCATATTTTTGTATGCTAGCCAGGTATAGCAGGCAGGTTCGTCTTCCCCCAACTTCCAGCTGCCTATTTGTACCCGGCTGGGAACTAAAAATATAGGGAAGCCCCTTTTTTGAATTTCATGAAATAATAAAAAAAAAAAAAAAGAAGACATGGGCTTCTCCCCATTTTTGTGTCCAGCCAGGTACAACTAAGCAGCTGGGGATTGGAATCCGCAGCAAAGGTTGGCCCAAGCTTTCTGGGCCCCTCCACTGAAAATTGCAGCCACCCCAGAAAATGGCGCTTTCATAGAAGCGCCATCTTCTGGCGCTGCATCCAACTCTTCCAGCGGCCCTGATGCCGGGTGGCTCGCTGGGTAATAATGGGTTAATACTAGCTTTGTTTTACTAGCTAGTATTAAGCCAGAGATTCTTAATGTCAGGCAAGTTTGACCCGGCCATTAAGAATATCCAATAATGGGTTAAAAAAAAGACACCACATAGAGAAAAAAATACTTTAATAGAAATAAATACACAGACACACTTAAAGACTCCATATTTATTACTCTCTCTCACCCCTCCACGATCCTGGTCTTCTAAGTCTTCTTTCTCCTTCAACCCATACAGTTCTGCCACATCAGACAGCACTGCATGGGAGGAAGACGCTCCTCCTCTCCCGTGCAGTCTAATCACCCAGTGAGTGAGCAAAGGCTGCGGGTTGGTAAGTGGTGATGTCACCGCTGCTACTGTTGACAGGCAAGTTACTATAGCAACGGTGATCTCCGATCACCTGATTCCCGGCGCCGCTATTCACCGGCTGTGGCATCCAGTCCCTGCATGTGGGCTGACTCTGTAAAGAGTGCCGACATGCAGGAACGGGGAGCCAAGCATGTGCCCAAGTATCTCGCCGGTACTCGCCGAGTATATTGAGATGCTCGGGCTAGCACCGCATACTGACGACGTGCACTGACAGGACCTTACATGACGTCATAGCTATGTGACCAGTTTGTAGCCAATGAGATAAAACACACGTGACTGGTCACATGCTATGACATCACGGAAAGGTCTTATCATCAGTGCTGGTTACTGGGAGGACACAGCGATGATCGGAAGGAGAAGCAGTGGGAGACAGAGTCTGCAGGACGCAGGATAATGGCAATGTTTATTATTAACTGTACAGTGGAACCTCGCTTAACGAGTAACTCTCTTAACGAGAATTTCGCTTAACAAGCAAAGCTTTCTGTAAATTTGTAGCCCACTTTACGAGAAAGCTTTGATGTACGAGCGAAATTCTCACCTCACACACTTCTGGTTCCGTCCATCCACCGCGCTCTGACCCGCACTTGCACTGTCCACACAAACACACATGTACGCACAAACACACACAAACACACACAAACACACACACACACACGCACGCACACACACACACACACACACACACACACACACACACACATACAGTACTGTATTATGCTCACCTTACCTTCCGTTCCACCGCCGGCCTCATGGTTCTTGTTGTTCCCGGGTACATCGCGGCGAACTACAAGTACCATGAGGCCGGCGGTGGAACGGAAGGTAAGGTGAGCATACCTATATCTGTACCTTCCGTTTCATCACCGGCCTCCTGGGTCCTGTAGTGCGCCGCGCCGCTCTGCTCCGCTCCAGGCATCGGCATCCATAGCAACAAAGCAGGAACTTCCTGGTTTCTGTCACCGCTTTCAAAGGCAGCGCGCTGGCCAATCAGAGGCAAGCGGCTCTGCCTTTGACGTCAGCGCTCTGGCAGGATGTTCCGCCCTCGTTGTTATGGTCACCTGATACACGGCCCGTACCGGAGAACAGCAAGTCCCAGGAGACCAGCGATGGAACGGAAGGTAAGGTGAGCATATATGTGCGTGTGCATGTGTGTTTGTGTGAGTTTGTACATGTTTGTGTGCAATGATAGAATAGGGGACCAGGATGGGACATTTAACACATTGTGGAACGGATCGTCAGCATTGCAATGATTTCCTATGGGAAACCTTGCTCTGCTGAACGAGTACCTTGATTAACAAGCACAGTTCCAGAACGAATTGTTCTCGTTAAGCAAGGTTCCTCTGTATGTGTATATGTATAATGTGTTTGTATGTGTTTTTGTTTCCCTGCCATTGTTTTCAATGGGGTACGAAGGTGTTTGTCGAACGTTTGTCGAATGTTTGACGAACACACCCGCCGTTCGATGAACCGAACCGAACTCGAACACTAGGGTGGTGGCTCATCTCTAATCAGGACACACCGAGTCCTGCACGCAGCATGTCTTCTTTAGGGCCGCGAGTTCTGTCCGCAGCAGACCTTAGCAGTCTGTGCCCACTATCAGGCTGTGTGCGCACGTTGCGTTTTTTCATGCGTTTCCGCAGCATTTTGAACTGCAGCGTTTTAATGCCAAAATGCATGCGTTTTGTTTTACAAGTCTATGGGAAATAGGCATATTTTGTGTGCACTATGCGTCCTAAAAGCTATGTTTTTTGTGACAAAAATTTTTCAAAATGTCTGCGTTTGAAAAAACATGTCAATTCTTTTGAGCATTTTGGCAGCGTTTTGCTAACATTGAAGTCTATGAGAATTATCAAAACGTATCCTAAATTCAAATCATTGCATTTTACTTGCATTTTTAATGAGATCTGCAAAAACGCATCCATTTTTGGCTGGAAGTGAGCTCAACAGCTTCCCTGATTACATCACATCCTCAAATAACGTAGAGTTCCATTTTGCAAAGACATTTTCTAAGAGATTCTACCTATTCAACAGAATGTAATGAATGATAGGTAGCATGAAATGAAATCAGTAGATGTCTTTTTTTTTCCAATTCTGGAAGCTTTATTCTATCATGACAATGTATTGGAAACGCAACTACCAAAAAGCAAGTAAAATGTGAAAAGCAATCAAAACGCACCTAAAACGCAATGAAAACTTACTCAAAACGCATGCGTTTGTCAAGCATTTTTGTGGTCAAAACCAAATTTGACATTGCAAGGTACAGAACTTAACATGCGCACATAGCCTTAGGATTCGGGCAAAAACTTTATCCTCCCTGCTGAGAACACTTGTGTCTCCACAGCAAAATTGACATGCTGTGGCTTGGAAAGCCATGCTGCTTGTCAGTTTACGCTGCAGAGAAAAAAAGCATGGTGGGCATGGGATTTGTATTATGCCCATTCACTGTGCTTCTACTGGACAATGTAGCGTTTTGGATGGAGTGAAAACAAGCTGCATCTAAAACTCTGCGAAACCTGATTGTAGGCACATACCCTAAAGGCTGCTTTACACGTATCAATTTATTTTGCGTTCGCATGTGCGATCACACCCGCCCCCATCATTTGTGCGATACGGGCAATTTGTTGCCCGTGTCGCACAAACTCGGTAACCCCCGTCACTCGTATTTACCTCCCGAACGACTTTGCTGTGGGAGGTGAACATCCTCTTCCTGAAGGAGGAGGGACGTTCGGCGTCACAGCGACATCACACAGCGGCCAGCTAATAGAAGCGGAGGGGCGGAGATGAGCGGAACGTAAACATCCCGCCCACCTCCTTCCTTCCGCATAGCCGGCGGCCACAGGTAAGCTGCAGTTCTTCGTTCCCAGGGTGTCACACGGAGCGACGTGTGCTGCCTCGGGAACGATGAACAACCGGAGCACAGAAGGGCGTTGGATTTTTTGAAAATGAGCGACGTGTCAACGAGCAACGATAAGGTGAGTATTTTTGCTCGTTCACAGTCGCTCATTTGTGTTACACGCTACGATATGTCAAACGAGGCCGGATGTGTGTCACTAACGACGTGACCCCGACGACATATAGTTAGATATATCGTAGCGTGTAAAGCGGCCTTAACTCTGTAAAACCATGAAATCATTGTTGGGTCTGCTGTCTCTCATCTTCCTCTTGACAATACCCCATAGACTCTCTCTGGGGTTTAGGTCAGGCGAGTTTGCTGGCCAATCAGTCACAGTGATACTGTGGTTATTAAACCAGGTATTGTACTTTTGGCAATGTGGACAAAAGTCCTGCTGGAGGAAGAAATTTCCATCTCCAAAAAGCTTGTCGGCAGAGTGAGGCATGAAATGTTCTAAAATTTCCTGGTAGACGTTTGCGCTGACTTTAGTTTTGATAAAACACAGTGGTCCTACACCAGCAGATGACATGGCTCCCCAAACCATCACTGACTGTGGAAATGTCACACTAGACCTCAAGCAGCTTGGATTGTGGCCTCCCCACTCTTCCTCCAGACTCTGGGACCTTGATGTCCAAATGAAATGCAGAACTTACGTTCATCGGAAAACATCTTGGACCACTGAGAAACAGTCCAGTTCTTTTTCTCCTTGACCCAGGTAAGATGCTTCTGGCATTGTATATTGGTCATAAGTGGCTTGTCACAAGGAATGTGACAGTTGTATAACACACTGTAAAGAAAAAGACACGTTTCGCACATCCCAAAAAATACAATGATCTAAAGCCACTAGGCAAAAAATTAAATCACAGTTGTAGCCTAAAGAGCAGAAAGCACATGTTAATGGTCATGAAGTCACCCAAATCTCCATAAAATAGCAGATGCTATGCTGCGTCAATTGTTTGTGTACTTATTGGTCATTTCTTCTTAACCATAATTAATGGCATGGTTGGGGACTTTTTTGTGTTCACTATGTGCCTAGCAACTAAATGGGCATGTAGTTGTTAACAGAGGCAACTACCTGTCTTTTGCACCAGGCATCGGCACAGAGCGGTCCTTGTCTGCTCCTACTGGTGTTTTAACTGATCCATGTCAACAGAGCATCTTCTTCCAGTCTGCCCTGTTGATGCCAACACCATGCTGATTGACAATCAGTTTAGGCAGCAGGGAGCTGGCTGTCAATAAGCATGACATTTGGAGTCACATCCCAAGAACAGACGAGAGCAGGAAAGAAGATGGTGCTCTGTAACGTCAGTGAAAGCAACTGCATCAGCATCAGGAGTGGTGTGTGACCATTCTGTGCCTGCAGAGAACAGCACTGAGCACAACAGGCAAGTAGTTAGAAACTACATTCGCACAGTGCAAAAACTAAAAGTACCAGATAAACACATTGGAAATGTCCTGAAATTGCTGCTCCATTAATCAATCACTGAGGAGGATCACTGCTGTGGTCAGTCATTGACTGAACAGGCATTTCAGGCCATTTATAGCCTGCTGAGAGGGTGAGGTGAAGTAATGTTTCCATTTTTTAACCCATTTTATGTACTGGAAAATCCATGAAAGTTGAGGTGTAACCACCTTTAAAAAAATCAGGTTTTATGTAGAATTTTTCCTATAACATTCAAAAGTTTATAAAATAAAAATAGACCAAAGTATCTGACACATTGATTTGGAACAAATTTATAATGTGACTTGTTATTAAAGCCTGCTTTACACACTACAATATATCTTACGATGTGTCGGCGGGGTCATGTCGTAAGTGACGCACATCCGGCATTGTAAGGTACATTGTAGTGTGTGACAGGTACGTGTGATTGCGATTGAATGTTAAAACGTTCATCGCATGCACGTCATTCATTTCCTAAAAATTGAACGTCAGATTGTTCATCGTACCCGGGGTAGCGCACATCGCTGTGTGTGACACCCCGGGAATGATGAACAAATCTTACCTGCGTCCTGCGGCCCCCGGCCAGCAATGTGGAAGGAAGGAGGTGGGCGGGATGTTTACGTCCCACTCATCTCCGCCCCTCCGCTTCTATTGGCCGGCTGCCGCGTGACGTCGATGTGACGCCGAACGTCCCTCCCACTCCAGGAAGTGGATGTTCGCCGCCCACATCGAGGTCGTATGGACGGGTAAGTACGTGTGACGGGGGTTAATCGTTTGTGCGGCACATTCAACAAATTGAACGTGCTGCACATACGATGGGGGCGGTTACGATCGCATACGATATCGTATGCGAAATCGTAACATGTAAAGCAGGCTTTACAGTCAGTAGTACTTTTAATCACAGAATAGAATATTGACACCCAAGACACAAGAAAACTCTGGGTTATATATGCACACTTGATAAAAATTAGACTAATAATCCCCATTTAGCTTCAAATATGTTTGTTAATTTATTTTAGAAAGACAGATGTGTGTATTACATTACATAACCTTACGTTACATAAGAGGGCTAAATACCATATTTTTCGGATTATAAGACGCACTTTTCCTCCCAAATATTTGGAGAGAAATTGAGGGGTGCATCTTAAAATCCATAGCTTACCGGGGGGTGGTAGAGAGGAGTCACAGGAGGCAGGAAAAAGACAGTGAGGCTCTATGTAGCGGCCGGCGGGCAGCGGGGCTCTGTGCGGCGGCCGGCGCTATTGTATGCTGATGCTCACTGCGGGCAGAGAGGGACTGGCCATTCTGAAGATGTCAGTGGTATGTTCTTCAAATAATGGAATCCAGAGTCGGTGCATGCGCAGATGGAGCTCTTGGCTCAAGCTCTGATCTGCATAAGTGTCGACTCTGGCCGCCATTTCTTTGAAGCCCGCACTGCTTGCATCTTCAGAATGGCCAGTGTCTCCTGAGAACCAGCACACAGCAGCACCAGCTGCCCCAGCACACAGCAACGCAATCCACCCCAGCACTCAGCAGCACCGGCCACCCCAGCACACAGCAATGCCCGTTTCCGCAGCACAACTCTGCTGTGAGCATCTGGGCCCCCCTCTGCACCGCCCGCAACATCAACCTACTCCACCACCTCCGTTGCCTCCTGTGACCCCCCCGCTCCACCACCGCTGCTGCCCCCCTCTGGTAAGACACCACAGGATTATAAAACGGACCCCAGATATTTTTTTTACCTTTTTTAGCTCTAAATTTGTGGTGCGTCTCATAATCCGGTCCGTCTTATAAAACAAAAAATACGGTGCATTCTTATCTTCCCTGCTTTGCGAAGTTTTAGAATTACCCATACAATTGATGTCAATCTGTGGAGATTAAAACAGATTTGTCAGGTTTTGTACATTTTCTACAAATATTCTGTTATTTTTATTACAAATATAATACCGATTTAGCAGGAGTATTAAGACAAAAATAATGAGATTTTTTTTTAATATTACACATAAAATAAATGATCTTTGTTAGCCACTGAAGCTGTCCTTATTAACTCTTAAAACACTATTCTTTTGGCATTTGAATATATTGCAGACCCTTCTAGCAGCAGGAGCGTTAATGTTTCTGACCCCTCTAAGGGAAGATTTTAGAAGTCTTGGAATATGTTTGTGCTGGAAGAGTGACTGATATACAGACGTTGGTTACATATGGCTCTGGTCCAGGAAGGAAAGCTTTGGCTTTGTCCTGTGATGTGGTTGCATTGGAGAACCATTCTTATAATCACAAATCTTGAGACACTCAAGCCCCAAAAATCCATCTGGACAAGTTGGAAATTAATATAAAAACATAGCTGAGCAAAAAAAATCATAAAAGAGCTAAATCAGCAACCAGGATTTTAAGAGCAATTTCCTGCTCTTTGCAAAGTGTCTGACTAATGCTTAAACCCTCCTCCACATTTCATTGAGTTGTAAGGATCTGAAAACATTTTATAGTTAGAAACCCTTTAATTTATGTATTTTTATGGCTATATTATCTTGTGACAAGCAATACTATTGACACCTAAGAACTTAAAGAAAAAACATTTAAGGTGGTGTAAAGGAAATTATGCACACAGCTGCCATTATAAATTCAATTCCCAACACACTACTTAGAACATTCATCCTTAATTACCGTTTGCCACAAAGCTGTTTTGTTTAGCATGACAGACAAAAAAGTGTAATGAATTTCAATGAAATACTGATAAATTAGTTATATTACATTATGGCACCTTTAAGCTCATAACATTGCAAATGTTTAATTAGATATTTTACAATTTTATACCTATTTTTGTCTTAAAAAAAAAGACTTTAGAGACTTTGAAAAATAATAAACGGAAATTATAGCATTTTCCATTTTTATTTTACCAAGCATTATATTTCAAACAAAAGGCAATTTAGTTATATTTAATATATGAAATATAGACTCTTGTGTAAAGCAGAAACAATTACTTTTATTTATTATTTTTTTTATTTTTTTATTTTTTACACACGCACTTAAGTATAGTAAAAATTAGATGTCCTCCTTACCCAATGTGTGTAATTTCTTTTTCACACTGCTATTAGAATTGGTACATATTGATTCACAGTAGTCGATCTATCGACCATATCAATAATATGTTGTTGCTGACGGAGACATGGGAGACGCCTTTTACCTGATGATATCCATGGCTTTTCTCTTGATTAGGAGACCTGACATCATATGCACTTTATGCTCTAATGATGATATCGCGACAATCCAGCTAATTAAAACAGATGCCAATAGGTAAAAAAAGTTCTCCTCCAACAGATTATTGATGTGGCTAATGGACCGGGTCCTGCGCATCAATTTGCATCAACTCTGACCACTCTTGAATTGCAATAGCATCTAGGATCTAACCTTACGTTTTGTGAAAACCCTTTGCCCTAGTTCATCATTTTTGTTTTTTTTACTGGTGTAACGAAAGTATGATGAGTCTTGGTGTGAAATTTGGACCTGTGCCTCACCTGCATATTGGTGATATTGTATTATGGTCCCCTGTGGTAAACTACATTCTATAAAGATATAGGTTTTTACCCACCAATGTAATAATGTCCCCCATTCTGGGCCCCTTCCTGTAAAAATTCCCCCATCCTTCTTGTCAGAATGTACCTATCCTAGCCCCTATTCGGTGATATTGTCCTTCATCCTGGCCCATTTCTGTAATAAGGTTCCCTTACTAGGCCCATTGCAGTAATCATGGCCCACTCCCAGGCTCCTTTTAGTTATAATGTCCCCCATATTTGGTCCCTTCCAGTAATAATGCCCTTTGCTCTAGGCCCCTTTGCGGGTAAAATGTCCCCCATCCTGGACTCCTTCTTGATATAGTGTCCCCTGTTGTGGCCCCCTTCCAGTTTTAATGTGCCCTTTCTTGAGCCCTTTCTGCTATAATATCCCCCATCCTGGGTCCCTTCCTGGTACAATGTTCCCCATCCCGGAATAATATCCTCCATCCTGACCCCTTCCTGATCTAATATACCCCATCCTGGGCCCCTTCCTAGTATAATGTCACACATACTGGCCCCTTCCTGGTATAATGTCACCCACATTTAAAAAAAAAAGAGAGAAATAATTATTTTTATTTTCCTGCACTCACACGAAATATGGCATCCTCCTATATAGCCAATCCAGGAACGTTTTTGTGCCAGCCCTTGGTGGAGCCTGACATCACTGCCATGTGCAACTTGTGAGAGGCACCCTAACATCAGCGGCTAGCATCTGTTTGTCCAACTACATGTATCGTCATTCAGGGAACTGGCAGGTCTCTGAAGCACAATATGTTTCAGTTAATTGAGCATCCTAGAATGCACATAAAGCTTAAGGCCTCTCTCACACGTCCGTGCAAAACACATGTTTTGGATGGTCCATGGTATAGGTGCATATGTGTGTGTGTGTGTTCAGCATGTGCTGTCAGTTTGTTATCAATGTGACATCCGCATAGCACACTGACAGCATGAACTTCTATACTTACCTGCTGCTGCTTCCGGTCCAAGGGGCAGTTAATATGCAGTGAGCATAATGAGCGGGGGTTGGAAGCAAGTGACAGCAGGGCCGAAGACTGAAACACTGGAGACAGGTGAGTAAGAAAATCATTTTATTTCACAGGCACGTGTTTTCTCCAATACGTGTTACACGAAGTACATCAGTGTATGGGCTGTGTGATATCTGTGCTACTGGAGAAAAATGTAAAAAAACCTGTGAATATAAAAAGCGCATATAGGGTCTTACCAGGATAAAAACAGTAAGGGTTAATGAAAACCACTCACCTGGGGTGGTTGTGTGACACACAACCAGTATTAAAGCATGTATCAGCTGCTGCAGACTCCACGTGCCGAAGGCGGAAGCAAGGAAAAAACAAGGATAAAAAGTGGAAAAATGTAAGCGCTGCTGTGCCAATAAAGAGTAAATTCCAAATAAAAGCAATGAAGAGTGGTTTATTCTACGCGTTTCAGAGATAACCCCTTTCTTTAATCATTTTTGGTGGATTTTCTGATGAAGGAGTGGGTTATCTCCGAAACGTGTAGAATAAACCGCCCTGCATTGCTTTTATTTGGAATTAACTCTTTATTGGCACAGCAGCGTGGACATTTTTCCAGTTTTTATCCTTGTTTTTTCCTTTCTGGAGAAAAATGGACATATCTATGTGTGGTGCACATGGACACACATATACTCTACATGGACACATGGTCAGGGTGAAAACATGAAAGTGTGCGCAAACCCATTGACTTTAATGGGTCCTCGTGTGTCCGTGTCTCCAGTACATGTGGCGTCCTTTGAAAATGGATGTGTGAAGGAAGCCTAAGTAGGTGCTGTCGTCGACTCCCCTCCTGCATGTGCCCTGTAACAACTCTCTGCGACTGTGATTGCTATGCCTCTGGTGACTTTTCTTCTTTGTCTTGTGGTATTTCTTGTCGTTTATTGCACAAAACATCTCCAAAGTGCATATGGGTTCATTAATCAAATATGCTCTTTTACATTTTTTTTTATTGTGCACGGCAGTCTTCATTTGCTCAAATATAAAAATAGACAAATTTTGCACTTCACTAAGGTACTGGAGTGTCACAAAAATGTGGTGACATATACCGTAATTTTCGCTTTATAAGACACACTTTTGTTCTTCCAAATTTTGGGGGAAAGTAGGGGGTGCGTCTTATAAACCGAATATACGGGGGGAGTGTACATATATATATATATATACTGCAGTGTCTGCTGTGGAGCGGTGCTGGGGGCAAGTGACAGCTGCGGGTGGCAGCGTTTGATCTCCTGCTCCCGCTCATATTATATGCACAGCCGCTGTCCATCACGCTGATGGGGTGGGGCAGCGGGGCATATTATATCTGCCTGCACCCTCCTTTGATCGCACATGATTCCCCCTGTGCTAGATATGGCCCCTGTGCTGCTGCCCATAGTAAAATAAAAAAAGCTTTACTTACCTCCAGCGCCGATCTTCCGGTCTCCTGCTGCTGTTGTCTGTGATAAGGCACGCAGAGATGATATCACTCTGCCATGCCGATCACATGACCGGCAGCAAGAACCAGGAAGTAGAGGAAGCCGGAGCTCAACTGCGAGGTGGGAGACACAGGAGGGACAGCGCTGAGAAGGTAAGGAAAGAGTGTTTTATTTTATTATGGGCAGCAGCATGGGGGGCATATCTAACACAGGGGAGATGTGCCATCTATAGTGGCCATGGGCAGCATACATGGGGGCCAAATCTAACACAGAGGAGGTGTGCCATCTATAGGGGCCATGGGCAGCACACATGGGGTCCATATCAAACACAGGGGAGGTGTACCATCTATAGGGGCCATGGGCAGCACAGGGGGACGTGTCCCAGCACAAGGGGGCTATATTCAATATAAGGGGGCCATATCCGGCTCAGTGGCTAGCACTGCAGTCTTGCAGCGCTGGGGTCCTGGGTTCAAATCCCACCAAGGACACCATCTGCAAGGAGTTTGTATGTTCTCCCCGTGTTTGCGTGGGTTTCCTCCGGGTACTCCGGTTTCCTCCCACATTCCAAAGACATACAGATAGGGACTCTAGATTGTGAGCCCCAATGGGGACAGTGTTGCCAATGTATGTAAAGTGCTATGGAATTAATAGCGCTATATAAATGAATAAAATTATTAATTATTATTATTATATCCAGATTAAGGGGGGATCATTTTAGGATGGGGGGCTATGAGGGACATATACCCTATATGATTTGTTAGACGGACACTGGCATTATAAGATGGACCCCATTTAACATTAAAAAAAAATTCTCTTTTCCTTCACCAAATTTTGGGGTGTGTCTTATAATCAGGTGCGTCTTATAAAGCGAAAAATACAGTATATATTTTTTTTTTTTTAAATCATCAAATGGTGAAATAGGTTGAAACTTCTTGATAAGGGAAATCAGTCCAACACTGTAAAACAAAAAAAGGGTTTAAACCAAGTAAAGTTATTTAACCCCTTAACAACCGCGGGCAGTAAAGTTACACTGCAGGCGGGGATCCGCCCACATATTAGCTGATTTATACAGCTGACATGTGTGCCTGCTAGGCAAGAGCAAAACTGCTATCGACCTGTGCCTTTTAACCCCTTAAATGGTGCTGTCAAGATGTGACAACGCCATATTAGCGCCATATTAACGGCGATAGCGGTAGATCTGTACTCACCGCCCAATACCGAAAGTCACGTGAAATCCTCACATGGATCTGGTGGTTGTCATGGTAGCACAGGGTCATGTGATGACTCCTGTGCTCACATGAGTCAGGTCCTGTAAGAAACAGTGCTGCTTGTTACAAGAGATGATCATTTCTTCTGGTCTGGGCAGTGCTGCTCTGATCGCGAGAAATGAATGAGCGATCAAACAGATGATCATTATAGTTCTCTAGGGAACTAGTAAAATAAAACAAAAAGTTTAAAAAAAAAGGTTAAAAAAATAAAAAAAACCCTAAAAGTTCAAATCACCCCCCTTTCGCCCCATTGAAAACTAAAGGGTTAAAAAATTTAAAAATATACACTCATTTGATATTGCTGCATTCAGAAATGCCCGATCTTTGAAAAAATAAGATCAATTAATCTGATTGGTAAACGGCGTAGCAGTATAAAAATTCGAAATGCCAAAATTAAGTTTTTTGGTTACCACAAAATTTGCACTAAATGCAATAACAGGCAATCAAAACATAGCATCTGCGCAAAAATAGTACCGTTAAAATCGTCAGAGAAACAAAAAATAAGCCATCATTGTGCTATAGATCCCAAAAAATCAGAACGCTACAGGTCGCGGAAAATAGCGCAAAATGTACACCACTTTTATGGGGCAAATTTCTGGGTTTTTTAATCCCTTAGATAAAAGTAAACCTATACATATTTGGTGTCCACAAACTCGCACTGACCTCAGGCATCACACTGACACATCAGTTTTACCATATAGGGAACACATTGAATAAAATATCTCAAACAATAGTGCAATCGCACTTTTTTTTTTTGCAATTTTTCCGCATTTGGAATTTTTTTGCTTGCCGTTTTCCAGTACACTATATGGTAAAATTCATGGATTCATTTAAAAAGTACAGCTTTTTCCACAAAAAACGAGCCCTTACATGACCATATTGACTGAAAAATAAAAAGTTACGCCCCTGCGAAGAAGAATGTCGAAAAAAAAAAAACTGCGCAAAAGCGGCCGGTCGTGAAGGGGTTTAAAAGCTGCAAATTACATAATGACTAAGGAACAAAAATAAATATAACTATTGAAACCATTTTTACATGCTACTTGTTTTCAGTTTAGCTTTACTTTTTACAGCAAAATCACAGCTTTAAGGCTATGTGCGCACGTTGCGTTTTTTCATACGTTTCCGCAGTGTTTTGAACTGCAGTGTTTTAATGCCAAATTGCATGCGTTTTGATTTCCAGGCAAAGTCTTTGGAAAATAGGGCTTTCTTGTGCACACGATGCTTTTAAAAACGCAGTGTTTTAGTTGCCTAAAATTTGTCAAAATCTCTGCATTTGACGAAGCAACATGTCAATTGTTTTTGCCATTTTGGCTGCGTTTTGCTAACATTGAAGTCAATGAGAATTCTCAAAATGAATTCTAAAAGAAATTTTTAGCGTTTTACGTGCATTTTTGTTGCAGAACTGATGCTTTTTTTGACAAAATCAAAGCATGCGTTTTTGGCATTATAGTGAGGTCAAGAGGTTTCCATTTGCCCTCACATCCATTCCGACTTTAAAAAATGAGTGAAACAATACTTTTACTTTATTTGGAACATAATTATTAAATCTCAATAAACATTTTCGGTAAATTATCATTATAGTGTATGATTTAAAGGTTTTTTGTTTTTTTTTTCTTTTTTTTTCAACTGTTTGAATATTCAAACTGTATGTCTGTATTTGTATTGTACCGCAATGTACCGCATCTTTATGGAACTAAAGACACTTCTGAAGAAACGCGAATGTACCGCATCTTTATGGAACTAAAGACACTTCTGAAGAAACGCGAATGTACCGCATCTTTATGGAACTAAAGACACTTCTGAAGAAACGCAACTGGCTAACACGGTACAAAGATATATTTTACTTGTATTTGTATTGAAAACACATCTCAATTTAAGCACAGAAAAAGCATATTAAATGCGGTCAAAATGCTATAAAAACGCATGCGTATTTCCAGCATTTATGTGGTCAAAACCAAATTTAGCAATGACAAATTCTGCCAGAAATTCTGTTCATTTCTGCAAGGTACTGAAAGCAATGTGCGCACATGGCCTAAAATAGAAATAAAACAGGAAGTCACAGGCAAATTGCACAAATGTTTTTGGTCGTGTGACTAATTTTTCAGATGATCTATCTCGCGACATGTTGCTCCAGACTGAAACTAATGTGAGCTCTTATGTATAAATATATTTTGCTCCACTTATTATGTTTCTGGGGGCATTAGGGCTGCGTCTGTTTTATTAAATAAAAAGGACAGTTCCAGACTGGTGAGTGCAACTCTTTTACCAGTTAAAACTTGACCATTTGTCCCCAGTTCATGACTAGGCACACATGTTTTCTAAAGTTTTCTATGATTTCTAAAGATATTTCTCACTTGGTTATTTAAATAATTATTACCCCTATTTTGTGATGTTAAGTATAATTCTAATGTACCGTATTTTTCGCTTTATAAGACGCACCTGATTATAAGACGCAGACCCAAATTTGGTGAAGGAAAAGAGAATTTTTTTTTAATGTTAAATGGGGTCCATCTTATAATGCCAGTGTCCGTCTAACAAATCATATAGGGTATATGTCCCTCATAGCCCCCAATCCTAAAATTAGCCCCCCTTAATCTGGATATGGCCCCCTTATATTGAATATAGCCCCCTTGTGCTGGGACACGTCCCCCAGTGATGCCACATGACCCCCATTGATGACACACATCCCCTATTGCTGGCACATGTCCCATATTTATGGCACATGTCCCCCTGTGCTGGCACACGTCCCCTATTGCTGGCAGCCTGGCACAAGTCTCCTATTGCTGGCACACATACCCTATAGCTGGCACACGTCACCTACAGCTGGCACAGGTCTCCTATAGATGGCACACATCTCCTACAACTGGCACAGGTCTCCTATAGATGGCACACACCTCCTACAGCTGGCACAGGTGTCCTATGGATGGCACACGTCTCCTACAGCTGGCACATGTCTCATATGGATGGCACACGTCTCCCTGTCCTGCCCATGGCGCCCTATGGATGGCACACATCCCCCTGTGCTGCCCATTGCCCCCTATGGATTGCACATGTTCCCCTGTGCTGCCCATGGCCCCCTATGAATTGCACAAGTCCCCCTGTGCTGCCCATGGCCCCTATAGATGGCACACATCCCCTGTGTTTGATATGGCCCCCATGTGTGCTGCCCATGGCTCCTATAGATGGCACACCTCCCCTGTGTTAGATATGGCCCCCATGTGTGCTGCCCATGGCCACTATAGATTGCACACCTCCCCTGTGTTAGATATGGCCCCCATACTGCTGCACATAGTAAAGTAAAACACTCTTTAATTACCTTCTCAGCGCTGTCCCTCCTCGTGTCTCCCTCCGTGCTGCTGCTCCTCCTCCACTTCCTGGTTCTCGGTGCTGGTCATGTGATCGGCACAGCAGAGTGATATCATCTCTGCTTGCCTGATGACAGCGGCAGCATAGACACCAGGAGATCAGTGCTGGAGGTAAGTAAAACTTTTTTATTTTACTATGGGCAGCAGTATGGGGGCCATATCTAACACAGTGGGGATCATGTGCCATCAAAGGGGGACGCAGGCAGATATAATATGCGCCGCTGCCCCAGCCCATAGCCGCGGTGCATATTATATGAGCGGGAGAAGGAGATCAAAGGCTCCCTCCTGCAGCTTTGACCAGCCCCCAGCACCACTCCAGAGCTGCCCCCGCCTCCCCTGGACCCTGCAGTATATATATATATATATATATATATATACATACATACATATATACACCACCCCATATATACGTATTATAAGACGCACCCCCTACTTTCCCCCAAAATTTGGGGGAACAAAAGTGCGTCTTATAAAGTGAAAAAATACGGTAATTTCTATATATATACGGTATATATATATATATATATATATATATATATATATATACACACACACACACACAGTATATATATTTTTATATATATATATATGTATATATAAATGTGATGCCCTGGTGCCACCAGGTGGTCACAGAAGGACATTCACCCGACATAACACCATCACACATCAGGTACCATCTGCCACAAAATCCTAGCCATCCCCCTCAGGGTAGGAAGGACACACCAGTGGGCAGGACCAGGCAAATTGGGAGCACCCACCTAGGGGTTTTGCGGATCCGGGGGCGGGAACAAGTTAGTTAAAGTTTGGAGTTCAAAGTTGGAGGTCAAGGCTATGCCTAGTGGAGGGTAGCCAGGGTAGTGGCCCTGGTCTACTGGCTAGGTAGCAAGTAGTGGACCGTGTCCAAAGGCGACGGGAGTCCGGTCACGGGAAATCCAAAGTGGACCGGGACAGGGTTGAAGCCTGCTGGTACCGACAGCGGAGATCCGGTCCGGAAACCGTGCACAGGCGGGGGAACCTGGACCCTAGTTGCAAGATGGTTGCAAGCCCCTTCTCTAATTAACCAGGCCGGGAGCAAGATTCCGGACATTGCTCCAGAAGTGTTTGCCCAGATAGAGCGAAATGGCAGCCAACCGCGGGGGATAGGGTATCTGCAAACACCCACTGAGATCCCAAGGGTCAGCTTTCGCGGGCACCTTTCGTAACCAGAACATACCGGGAGCGTGCGTCCCCATTCCATACAGAGTTGTCCAGAATTAGGAAAATTACAGCGTGCTGGAGGAAGGAACATGGGTACACCAGCCGGGTGTGGGACCCGAGTACACCCAGACGTGGCAGCCGGCCACTGACACCTTGGTTTACCAACAGACTTGTGTGCAATTATTCCACAGTGAGTACACCAACATTCCCCAGTCCGGCCCGGCGTGCCACCTCTGGCCTACATAACTCCCCGTGTCCTGGACTCTGAGCTCCGGGGCATCCACCCCTACCCACGGAGGTGTTAAACAACCAGCTGCCACTCCATCACCCCCAGGTGCTTTCTAACAGCAGCGGTGGTACTCCATGTTACCACACACCGTGGGTGGCGTTACAAAGTATCCACAGCAATCCACGTACATATACTCCCCTCTTTTATTCGAGTGTCTGCGCGACCCCCGGGTCCGTAAACCCCTCGAGCCACTGCGGATCCGGATCCGAGCAGCCCGGCTGCTGCTGACGTGGGGGCGACACATATATATATATATATATATATATATATATATATTTATTTATATATATATACGGTACAGACCAAACGTTTGGACACACCTTCTCATCTCTAGAACAACTGTTAAGAGGAGACTTTGTGCTGCAGGCCTTCATGGTAAAATAGCTGCTAGGAAATCACTGCTAAGGACAGGCAATAAGCAGAAGAGACTTGTTTGGGATAAAGAACACAAGGAATGGACATTAGACCAGTGGAAATCTGTGCTTTGGTCTGATGAGTCCAAATTTGAGATCTTTGCATCCAACCACCGTGTCTTGGTAGAAAAGGTGAATGGATGGACTTTACATGCCTGGTTCCCACTATTAAGCATGGAGGAGGAGGTGTGATGGTGTGGGGGTGCTTTGCTGGGGACATTGTTGGGGATTTATTGAAAATTGAAGGCATACTGAACCAGCATGCCTACCACAGCATCTTGCAGCGGCGTGATATTCCATACGGTTTGCGTTTAGATGGACCATCATTTATTTTTCAACAGGACAATAACCCCAAACACACCTCCAGGCTGTGTAAGGGCTATTTGACTAAGAATGAGAGTGATGGGGTGCTACGCCAGATGACCTGGTCTCCACAGTCACCGGACCTTAACCCAGTCGAGATGGTTTGGAGTGAGCTGGACCGCAGAGTGAAGGCAAAAGGGAAAACAAATGATCTCTGGGAATTCCTTCAAGACTGTTGGAAGACCATTTCCGGTGACTACCTCTTGAAGCTCATCAAGAGAATGCCAAGAGTGTGAAAAGCAGTAATCAAAGCAAAAGGTGGCTACTTTGAAGAACCTACAATATAAGACATATTTTCAGTTGTTTCACACTTTTTTAAGTATTTCATTCCATGTTTTAATTCATAGTTTTGATGCCTTCAATGTGAATCTATTTTTAGAGTCATTAAAATAAAGAAAACTCTTTGAATTAGGTGTGTCCAAACGTTTTGGTCTGTACTGTATGTACATATATATATATATATATATATATATATATCCATATATATATCCATATATATATATATATATATATATATATATATATATATATATATATATACAGTGACCACATCTTCGTGATCTGTGCGCTTGATAGAAAAATTGAAATGTTGATGAAAAATATCCTGGGGAACATTTAGCAGTTATTACTCACAGCAAGTTGGGCTGTAGTGTGTACATTAGCTTTTGGCCTGGGCGATGTACACACTACAGCCCAACTTGCTGTGAGTAATACTTAATTTTTGGAGGACATTGTCCTCTTTTTGTTGCTATTTTTATATTTAGTGTAGGGACCTACAGACATGAGGTCCCGTGACGAGGGTGTAGGCTTACGTTTTATGGCCATAAATACCAACAAAAACCTCATATTTTTTTGTTTGTACAGGATACAGCCAGGCCCCTTTCTGTTGGGCCTTGCATTGTAGAGTGTCTGTCCGTGCATGATACACAGTGGGGTACGGCTTGGCAGCCCGCCTGATCTAATAGAAGGGCGTCACCTAATAGGCTGCGGGTTTGTGTCTGTGCCATCTGCATGTGAACAGCGCTCTATGCAAGCCACTTGTGTGCAGTTTTATCATCTAGCATTCGCCTCCCTTCCATTCCATGGAGGTGTGTGTGTGATCTGCTTCTCCTGCACCTGTGACGCTTCCACATTAGTGGGGGTTTAGCTGTATCCTGGTAGAGCATTAGCTTTTGGCCTGGGCAATGTACACACTACAGCCCAACTTGCTGTGAGTAATACTTAATTTTTGGAGGACATTGTCCTCTTTTTGTTGCTATTTTTAACATTTAGCAGTTGCAACCATTTTTCTACAGAGGCTCCTCATTTCAGGAGCTGAAAAGTCATTGGACAAAGTAACTTTAGCATAAATAAAATGTAAATTTTTATTATTTTGTAGATAATCCTTTGCATGCAACTACCATCTTGTTTGTGGATCTTTCTGCCTTACGTTTTGTCTTAAGAATGGGAAATGCTTCCTTGACGGGGTTAAGATCTGGTGATGGACTCGGCCATTGCGGAATATTCGGTTTCTTTGCCTTAAAAAAAACTTGTGTAGCTTTCACAGTATGTTTTGGGTCATTGTCCATCTGTACTGTAAAGCACTGTGCAATCAACCTTCCTGGATATTAAATCAGTCTGAGCAGAAAGTATGTGTCTACAGTCACATCATCAATAAAACATTGTGACCCAGTGCCAATGGAAGCCATGCATGCCATCACACTGCCTTCACCCTATTTTACAGAGAATGTGGAGTGTTTTGGATCAGAGCCATTCCAAGCCTACTCTATACTTTCTTCTTCTCATCATTCTGGTACAGGTTAATCTTCATTTCATTGTCAAAAAAATGCTTTTCCAGAACTGGGCGGGTTCTTTAGATGTTTTGTTTTTTTTTTGCAAATTCTATTCTGGCCTTTCTATTATTAAGACTGATAAATAGTTTGTACCTTGTGGTTTGTCCTCTGTATTTGTACTTATGAAATCTTCTGTGTATGATAGATTTAGATACTGAAACACCTACTTCCTGGTGGTGTTCTCTTCTTGGGTGGATGTTGTGAAGGAGTTGATATGTACATGTCTGACCAAAGCACGTTTATGTCTGGTACACAGAACCCATCTCCTTCCTGAGCGGTATGATGGCTGGACATTCCTATCTTGTTTATTCTTGTGTATAATTGTTTGTACAGATTAACGAGGCACATTCAAGGTATCTTAAAATTGCATGCAAGTGTACCGCCCTGGGGCTCGGCCAGCTGCCGAGCTGCTTGGATCCATGCTAGTCGGTGGGTGGCTCGAGCTCTTCCACGGACCCGGGGGTCACGTCGATCTGAAGAGGGATTGGTGCTACACGTAGGGACTTCGGTGAGGAGGTCCACGGCCGGAGTCGCGGTGGTTTGCAGGGGGATTTAAGTTTGTGACGCCACCCACAGGTTGTGGTGAATGGATGGACACCACCGCTGCCGTTGACTAGGCTCCCGGGGATGGTGTTGCGCAGCTTGGTGTTGACCCCCTCCATGGGTAGGGGGATGATGGTCCTGGGGGCCTGAGGGAGGTGCTGAGGCGAGGGGATGGAGGCGTGCTGGGGTGCTGGTGTGGTGCGGCGCGGTGCGCGGCCCGAAGGCACTGGTGTACTCACTATGATAAAACACGCTGGAGTCTCTGGTAAACCAAACGAGATGATGAACGGTGCCCGCAGCCGGCTGCAGCTTCCCCTTAACAGGTTGGTGGTTTCCGCCTTTCTTCTGCACCTCTTTGGTGTAAATGTTATTACTCCTATGCCTAAGCAAAGGTAGTCCGCTCCCCGGCTTGCTGTGTGTCGGAAGAGCCCTGTTTGCCCGCAGACGCTGGCCCCTTGGGTCTCTATTCCTTGGCGGTGGCTTTACCCTAATGGTTGGGCTGTTGTCTTCAGTCGGGTCTTGTGTGGGAAAGGTCCTAAAGTCCAGTCCTCAATCAGTTGATTTGACTTAGCCTAGTTGTTTCTGGGCCTCGTACTGGGTCTGAGTACCCCTCCTGGTGCTCCGGTTTCCAATCGATTCCCCGGTTCGGTACCTGCGGGCCACCGCCCGACCCCGGTCCCTACGGTTCCACCGGCTGTAATCCCAGCTCCTGCAGGCGGCCACCACTGTCTGCCTCTTTGCCAAAGGTGTCTGGGCTCCAACCCAGACACCTCGTGTAGACTTTGGCAGCCCCCCTAGTGTGAACATCAAACCCGGAGGGTGGTGACAAAGATTTGTAGTTTGGCTGCTGTCACCTTTCTAAGGGGAGGGTGTGTGTGTGTGTGTGCATGGGACTACCTGGGACGACCTGACTAGTCCAGGGCATCACATTCCCCCTTGGTTTAATGCAGACTGTCCGCGGGCTGCCCTTCCATCACCGGTTTATTTTGTTTCTGAAAGATAAAACGGGAACACAATACAAGTATACTAACAGTTGTATAAACTTCAAATATTTACTTCAAATCTTCCCTTGCGGGAGGCACATGCTTAAACGTTGCAAAATATAACATTTTTATTAACACGGAAGCGGGACCGGGTCCTTCAGTCACCCACCCAAACAAACCTAGCCTTGATGCTGCCCCTAAGAAATGGGCAGCACCCCTTTTCCCCAGTCCAGGAACGGGCCCCGGTGTTATTATACGGGACGGGTGCAGGTTTCACATCTGCTTGTTTCTGAGAGGCCCCACGTCCAGGGGGCCCCTGACCCGGAGGATGGCCACCGGTTGCAATGGTGGCGGGCCTCAGCCAACTGTTGGCCCATCCTCCAGTCTGCCTCCGGCTAAAGGGGATTATTTAAAAGCCCAAAAGTTTTTGGGTGGCCTGCAAGTTCTCCACCTTGTCTTTTATGAACGGGGCAAAAACAAGGGCAGTATGGTTCCAACGGGGACTGTTCAACTTGGCAGCCGGGGTCCGCTGCTTTTAACTTTCATGTTAATCAGGTGAAAGTCTGGGATAATTGGTACTCATTCACTCAGCTATTTACACAATCAACAAATTGCACCCCTAGATGGCAGTCTCCCTGTACCTAAGCGGGGGCCTACCTGGGTTGGGGCGTGTGGACCTCCTGGGCTCACTGCTGTCAGGGGGAGGCAATGGGAAAGAGGGGACAACCGGTCCCTCTTGCCGTATGTCAAATAGAGACCTACGGGGGCGTGGTATAGGTGCATCCCTGGGCGCTTGTTCAGGTGGCTCGCTGGCAGGTGTGTTCCTCTCTATTTCTTCCACGGGTTGTGGGAACATTATCATGGGAACAATTACCGCGCCATTCTGCATAGGCCAGTCTGCTGGGAAGTCACCCATCACGGTATGAATCACCTCTTTCTTCTGTTCCCTGCTCGGCATGGGAAAGGGAGCCTCATCTACCAGTCTCAAGGGATCCGGGCATCTCTTCAGGTGGTCCCTGGAAACAGCAGCCATGGTCTTACTCTGGTCGCGACTGATCAAGTAGGTCTTTTCGTTTTCCCATTCAGTAGGCTGTATGACTTATGGGGTCCTTTTCCACTGGTTGTCGAGCTTTTGCGTCCTTCTCTTACGTTTCAGCACCACATCTGGACCACCCTCTGGTAATAAAATGTCCAGGAATAAAAAGAAACCACTATGGATAAATAAGACTGTACAAAGTATAATAAAACAAAAACAAAGGGCATTTAAAATCTTAAAGGCTGAGAATACAGAAATAGCATTGCAGGAGTATAAAGATATCAATAGAAAATGTAAAAAAGAAATCAAACAAGCAAAATTAGCTACTGAAACAAAAATCGCCAATGACATTAAAATAAATCCCAAAATCTTTTATAAATACATTAATGCCAAAAGGAAAACAAAGGATAGTATCGGCCCCTTAAAATATAATAACAAGTTAGTTATAGAGGACAAACAAAAGACTGAGATATTAAATAGGCATTTCTCATCTGTATTCACCAAGGAACTGACTGTACCAGGGATCATTCAACAAGTGAAAAATCAAAGTCCACCACCCGATATAATTAATTTAACACAAGATGAAGTACGCCTACGTCTGATTAAATTAAACATTGACAAATCCCCAGGGCCAGATGGCATTCATCCACGAATATTGAGGGAATTGAGCTCTGTAATCGACAGACCGCTGTATCTCATCTTTTTAGACTCACTTGTAACAGGGTTGGTGCCTCAGGATTGGAGGATTGCTGATGTGGTACCGATATTTAAGAAAGGTAAGAGGGTAGATCCAGGCAACTACCGTCCAGTAAGCCTGACATCAGTAGTATGCAAAGTTTTTGAGGGGATTTTAAGGGATGACATGCAAAAATATATTGCAGAAAATAATATGATAACTGACAAACAGCATGGATTCATGAAAGATAAGTCGTGTCTAACCAACCTGTTGGGGTTCTATGAGGGGGTAAGTTCAAACCTGGATATTGGTAATGCAGCTGATGTCATTTATTTGGACTTTGCAAAGGCATTTGATACTGTACCACATAATAGCCTTATACTAAAGCTCCAGAAGCAAGGACTAGGGGACACAATATGCAACTGGGTAAGGAATTGGCTAAAAGATAGGAAACAAAGAGTAGTCATAAATGGTACATTCTCTAAATGGGCTATAGTCAGCAGTGGGGTGCCGCAGGGATCTGTGCTTGGACCAATTCTTTTTACTCTCTTTATTAATGACCTTGTGGATGGGATTGATAGTACAGTGTCAGTCTTTGCCGATGACACCAAACTATGTAGGATATTAAAAACTGACCTGGATAGTACAATATTACAAAAAGATCTGGATAAGATGTCAGAATGGGCAGATACTTGGCAAATGAGATTTAATGTTGATAAATGTAAAGTAATGCACCTAGGACGGAGTAATCCTATAGCTGCGTATACATTAAATGGAAGTAAACTCGGGACTACAGAACAGGAGAAGGACTTGGGTATTCTCATTACAAATAAGCTGAGCAGCAGCACTCAATGTCAAGCAGCAGCTGCTAAAGCAAACAAGATTTTAGGGTGTATAAAAAGAGAGATTAGATCCCGTGATCCCAACGTATTGTTACCCCTCTATAAATCACTTGAAAGGCCACATCTGGAATACGGGATCCAGTTTTGGGCTCCACATTTTAAAAAGGACATTCAGAAGTTAGAGTCAGTTCAAAGGCGGGCAACTAGACTATTACAAGGAATGGAAGGCCTCCCATATGATGACAGGTTGAAAAAGTTAGATATGTTTAGCTTAGAAAAAAGACGTCTCAGAGGAGATCTCATTTATATGTATAAATACATGTGTGGTCAATATAAAGGACTGGCACATGACTTATTTCTTCCAAAGACAGTACTAAGGACCAGGGGGCACTCACTGCGAGTGGAAGAAAAGCGATTCCGACACCTAAATAGGAAAGGGTTCTTTACAGTTAGAGCGGTCAGACTGTGGAATACACTACCACAAGAGGTAGTAATGGCAGATACTATAACAGCTTTTAAAAAGGGGCTGGATGATTTCCTCAGTACACAAAACATTGTTGGTTATAAATGACTTAGTGACTAAATGTAGAACTGGTGGAGGAAGGTTGAACTAGATGGACCTAGGTCTTTTTCAACCTAAGTAACTATGTAACTATGTAACATCCCCGGGTTCAAAGGGGGTAGCCGGAGCCCGCTTGTTGAAGCACTGCTCTTGGTTTTCTCGGCTCTGGCGCAGATTCCTCTCCACATACTCACGGATCCGTCGGTATTGCGTCTGTCACTTGGCATTCCAGTTGTTAGTGGAAGGATGGGCTTTGGTTGCTTCTAGGTCCATTTCCAGATCCACTGGCAGCTGCCCCGGTCGGGCTCTCATCAGGTATGCAGGTATGCACTTGGTGGAACTGCAGGGTATGTTGTTGTACATGTCCAACAGGTCAGGTAGCTTTTCTGGCCATAAGTTTATTTCCTCCAATGGTAATGTCTTGGGGAGGTTCAGGACCAGGTGGTTCATCTTCTCACACATCCCATTAGTTTGGGTATGGTACGGCATGGTCCGGATCTTCTTGCACCCGTACAAGTGGCAAAACTCCTGGAACACCTCTACTTCAAAGGCCGGGCCCTGATCTGTGAGCACCTTCTCTGGATAGCCATGCGGTCGGAAAAAGTAGGCCTGGAAGGCCCTAGCTGCAGTACGGCCTGTCAAGTCTTTAATGGGGACAACCACCATGAACCTTGAGTAGTGGTTCACAATAGTCAGGGCATAGGTATACCCGCTTCGGCTGGGTGTGAGCTTGATGTGCTCCAAGGCGACCAACTCCAGCGGCTGGTGAGTGATGATCGGCTGCAGAGGGGCCTTCTGGCTGGCCTCGTCCCGCCTTCTCAGTGTACAAGGGCCACATCTCGACACCAGGCCTCCACAGACTCCCGCATCCCACTCCAGTAGAACCGCTCCCTCAGCAACATTTCCAGCCTTTTCCAACCGAAGTGCCCTGCGCCATCATGGTAGGCCTGCAGGACCTAGGGCACGCTGGCCTGGGGGACCACCAGCTGGCGAACCTTCTCATGGTTTTTCGGGTTGATCAGCTCCCTATACAGCTTCCCCTGATGTAAGTACAGCTGGTCTCTCTCCTTCCACAACCGCTGAACTTCTGAGGGGCCTGCGGGGTCCATCCTGGAAGAGCCCTGTGCAATCATGTTTTTGACCAGTTGGACTGCAGGTTCTTGGTCTTGCCACCCTTGCCACCCTTGGCTGGGCAGTGGATCAAGGTTCACCGGCTGTTGGTTAACGCAGGGCTTCTCATCCCTTGGCTGATGGAATGCGAGTAGCTCAATTTCTTCAAGGTCATCGTCCTCTACCCCTTCATTGGGTAGGTGCGGCATCCGAGACAGTGCATCCGCGTTGGTGTTCTTGCGGCCAGCTCTATACTTGATGGTGAAATCGTAGCTGGACAGTCGAGCCATCCACTGCTGCTCTAGGGCACCCAGCTTAGCTGTATCCAGATGTGTCAGTAAACTTTGCCGCCGTGAGGTAGTGCTTGAACCTTTCGGTTATTGCCCACACGAGGGCTAGGAACTCAAACTTGAAGGAGCTGTAATTTTCGGGGTTCCTTTCCGTTGGCCGGAGTTTTTTGCTAGCATATGCAATCACTTTCTCCTTCCCGTCCTGTACCTGGGACAGGACCGCACCCAGGCCCACATTGCTGGCGTCAGTGTAGAGGACGAATGGGAGGCCATATTCGGGGTAGGCCAAGATTTCTTTCCCTGTCAGGGCTGACTTCATCTGGTGAAAAGACTCTTTGTGATTCTCTCCCCAGACAAATGGGGGCCCAGGGGCTCTTCCGTTCTTGGTCTGTCCCACGAGGAGATCTTGCATAGGCGCGGCCATTTTCATGTACCCCTTGATGAAACGGCGGTAGTAGCCCACCAGGCCCAGGAACTGCCTCACCTCCCTCACCGTGGTCGGTCGTGGCCAACTCTGGATAGCAGCAACCTTTTCAAGATCCGGGGCTACACCTTCTGCGCTCACTACGTGTCTGAGGTATTGCACCTTGGGCTTCAGCAGGTGGCACTTGGAGGGCTTCAGCTTCATCCCGTACTTGGAGAGGGCCTCGAACACTTCTGCCAGGTGCTCCAGATGGGCCTCGTACATCTTGGAATACACGATCACGTCATCCAAATATAATAGCACGGTCTCGAAGTTGAGATGTCCCAAACAGCACTCCATGAGCCGTTGGAAGGTCCCCGGGGCATTGCACAGCCCAAACGGCATACTGTTGAACTCGCAGAGCCCCATAGGGGTAGCAAACACTGTCTTTTCACAATCTTCCGGTGCAACCGCCACCTGCCAGTATCTACTGGTAAGGTCAAGGGTAGAGAAATAATTAGCAGTTTTTAATGCAGCCAACGACTCTTCAATGCGGGGGAGAGGGTAGGCATCTTTATGCGTTATCTGATTGATCTTCCGGTAATCCACACACATCCTCATGGTGCCATCCTTCTTCTTTACCAGCACCAATGGAGCTGCCCAGGGACTACAACTATTCTGGATGACTCCTGCCTCCTTCATGTTCCTTGGTGCATTGATAGTGTGCTGGTGGGATCGGCCTATACCTTTCCTTAATGGATGGATTTGTGCCTGTGGGGATATGATGTTGAACCCCCTTAATCCTCCCGAAGTCTAGTGGGTGCTTGCTGAAAACCTGCCCATACTCCTGTACCACCCTGTATACCCCATCCTTGTGGTGTAGTGGGGTAGACTCAGTGCCTACATGTAACTCCCGGCACCACTCCTCTATCTGCATGGATGGGATGTCACTGCTCGTGTTGGGTACAAGGGTAGTGGGGGTGGTTTCATGGATGGAGTGAGCGTCTATGGTGAACAGCTTAGCTATGGTGGCATAGCGGGGGAGCCTAACCTCATCCTACCCGCAATTCAGCACTCTCACAGGCACTCTCCCCTTCTTGACGTCAATCACCCCCCTGGCGGCCATTACTGTGGGCCAGTGCTCTCAAGGCGAGGGTTCCACCAACGCCAGGTAATCTCGTCCCTGGGGGCCTACTGCTGCCCTGCACCAAATCATCATCTCGCTCCTTGGCAGGATCACTAAAGGGGCTGCGTCCATCACGTGCACTCCACCAATCTCTCCATCCGTCAGGTTTACTTGCTGCCGATACAGAAGGGCTCGGATCTCATGCTGTAGTGCCCTCTGCCGACCCCCTCCTGCAGTGGCAGACAGCTGTTGCAACAGGCTCAAAACGTCTCCCATACAGTGCTCAATCACGTTGGTCCCTAGGACCACTTTCGGGTTACGGTCACTTGGCTCATTCAGCACCACAATCATCCCTTGGCGTTTCAGCTGCGTCTATCCCACAGTCAGGGTCACCTCTTTGAATCCCACCTGGGTCATAGGAAGCCCATTGGCCGCAATAATGGTCATGCTATCATCGGGAGGGGCAAGTTCACTATCGGCCCAATATCGCTGGTACAATGAATAAGGCATAGTCGTTACCTGCAATCCGATGTCCAACAGGGCCATGGTCGGGATGCCATCCACTTTCAGGGAGATGATGGGGCAACCTCCAACGTACCGATCTCGCCAATCAGTCGGGCCATGAGGGTCTACTCCTGAGGATTGGTCCTTGGCCTCAGGGGTTGTTCGTTTAACGGGCATCGCCCAGAGTAATGGCCAGGCTTGTTGCACTTGTAGCAAATAGGTGGCCCATACCACGGTTCGTTGTTCTTCCTCTGCTGCATCCAAGTGACATCCTCTGGACTGTCAGCGAGCTGGATCTTCTCCTGGGGCTTGGCTCTCGTCAGTAGCTGGAGTGCGGCGAGGATCCGGGCGAGGTGTTCGTTCATGCGTCAGACCTGCGAGGCCAGCACTTCCATCGTCCCGACAGCTGCGACAGGGGCCGCTGGAGCCAAGGGAGGGGGCGCTACCGAGACGGGAGCGGTTTCGACTGGCCAAGGGGTCGCATCAGGAGCGCCAACGGTTGGTACTTGCAGGGCCTTGATGGCCCGCTCCTTTAGTACTGTAAAGTCTAGGTCGGCGTGCTCCAAAGTCCATAACCGCAGCTGTTTGCGTTCTTCGGCAGTCCCCAGTCCCTGCAGGAACTGCTCCACTAGCATCTTGTTGCTGTCGGCCTAACTGATGGTGTCCACCCGCCTCAGCGTCCGGAGGGCCGTCTGCAGGCGCAAGGCATAGTCTCTTATACTGTCCGCGGGTCGCTGCCGACATTGGTAGAACTACATCCGCAACTCAGCTTCGGTGCGGGTTTCAAAGGCGGACTGGAGTTTCTCGAAGATAGTGGTCACCGAGGCCCGGTCCGCGTCTGCCCAGGTCTCCGTCTCCTGCTCGGCCGCGTCGGTCAGCTGCCCTAGCACTATCATCGCACGCTGTCTGCCAGTCATGGCGTACAAGTCAAGGATAGTGTTTATCTTTTTCCGGAAAAACCTGCAAGGCATCAGGCTTCCCATCGTACTGGGGTAGCCCGGTAGCACCGGGCACATAGGGCAAGGAGATTGGCATTACCTGAGCGACCGCTGGACCCGCGGCCTCCCCCGCTCTAGCAACCGGAGCGAGGGCCGCCACGTTCCCGTCTTCGGGCACCGCCACTCCTGCAGCTGACGCCTCTTCCCCGTCTCCGGTAGGTACGGACATCTTCCCTCCGTCCTCCCTTGGTCTTTTCGGGGCACTTCACTTGCTTTCTGCACCGCTCTGCTCTCAGGGGGTGGGGCTTCACTTTCACGCCCTTTCGGCTTGGAGATGACGGCTTGGGCGGGAAACTTCGCGCCACAGGAAGGTGACAAGATGGCTGATTCTGCAATTTTTCAACGGGGACTCCGCTGACGATAACTTCAAGGCGCACTTCCACAGGTAAGTGGATGGGTTCAATCCTGTTCGTGATGCCAGAAGAGAGGATGTGTACCGCCCCGGAGCTTGGCCGGCTGACGAGCCACTCGGATCCGTGCTCGTCAGTGGGTGGCTCAAGCTCTTCCACGGACCCGGGGGTCACTTCGCTCTGAAGGGGGATTGGCGCTACACATAGGGACTTCAGTGGGGAGGTCCACGGCCGGAGCCGCGGTGGTTTGCAGGGGGATTTAAGTTCGTGACGCCACCCACGGGTTGTGGTGAATGGATGGACACCACTGCTGCCATTGACTAGGCTCCCGGGGATGGTGTTGCGCAGCTTGGTGTTGACCCCCTCCATGGGTAGGGGGATGATGGTCCCAGGGGCTCGAGGGAGGTGCTGAGACGAGGGGATGGAGGCGTGCTGGAGTGCTGTTGCGGTGCGGCGCGGTGCGCGGCCCGAAGGCACTGGTGTACTCAGTATAAAACACGCTGGAGTCTCTGGTAAACCAAACGAGATGATGAACGGTGCCCGCAGCCAGCTGCAGCTTCCCCTTAACAGGTTGGTGGTTTCCGCCTTTCTCCTGCACCTCTTTGGTGTAAATGTTATGACTCCTATGCCTAAGCAATGGTAATCTGCTCCCCGGCTTGCTGTGTGTCGGAAGAGCCCTGTTTGCCCGCAGACGGTGGCCCCTTGGGTCTCTATGCCTTGGCGGTGGCTTTATCCTAATGGTTGGGCTTTTGTCTTCAGTCAGGTTTTGTGTGGGAAAGGTCCTAAAGTCCAGTCCTCAATCAGTTGATTTGACTTAGCCTAGTTTTTTCTGTGCCTCGTACTGGGTCTGAGTACCCCTCTTGGTGCTCCGGTTTTCAATCGGTTTCCCGGTTCGGTACCGGTGGGCCACCGCCCGACCCCGGTCCCTACGGTTCCACCGGCTGTAATCCCAGCTCCTGCAGGCGGCCACCACTGTCTGCCTCTTTGCCAAAGGTGCCTGGGCTCCAACCCAGACACCTCGTGTAGGCTTTGGCAGGCCTGAGCACAGGTCTGCCCTTGAACTTGACTCTTCTCACGTCCTTTCACTGTCAAGACCAAACTAGACTACTATTTACTGTTTTTCCCGCCTTCGGGCCTGTGAACTCCTCGGTGGGTGGAGCCAACCACCTGGCTCCGCCCCCCTGGTGTGAACATCAAACCCTGAGGGTGGTGACAAAGATTTGTAGTTTGGCTGCTGTCACCTTTCTAAGGGGAGGGTGCGCGTGTGTGTGTGTGTGTGCATGGGACTACCTGGGACGACCTGACTAGTCCAGGGCGTCACACAAGTATGAACCAGATTTATGCAATTCTCTTCCTGAGATTTTGGCTGATTTCTTTTGATTTCCCATGATGCTACAAAAAGAAGCAGTGTGTTTCAGGCGTGCATTAAAATACATCCACAGGTGTGTCTCTAATTAACTCAGATGTTGCCAATAAACCAGAAACTTCCAAAGAAATGACATCATCATATGGGCTGTCCCATATTCTTTAAAGGCATAGTACTCTTAAGCGGGCTTTACACGCTGCAACATCGCTAGCATTTGCTGGCGATGTCGAGCGTGATAGCACCCGCCCCTGTCGTACGGTCGATATGTGGTGATCGCTGCCGTAGCGAACATTATCGCTACGGCAGCGTCACACGCACATACCTGCCCTGCGACGTCACTCTGGCCGGCAAACAGCCTCCTTTCTAAGGGGGTGGCTCATGCGGCATCACATCGACGTCACACGGCAGGCGTCCAATAGAAGCGGAGGGACGGAGATGAGCGGGACGTAACATCCCGCCCACCTCCTTCCTTCCGCATTGCCGGTGGAGGCAGGTAAGGAGATGTTCGTCGCTCCTGCGGTGTCACACATGGAGATGTGTGCTGCCGCAGGAACGACAAACAACATCGCTAATAAGCAGAGAACGATTTTTTGTTTCAGGACGACCTCTCCGCGGCAAACGAGTTTAACCGCTTTTGCGATCGGTTAAGGTCGTTCGTACTGGTAACACACTGCGATATTGTTAATGACGCCGGATGTGCGTCACAAACACCATGACCCCGACGATAATTCATTAACGATAGCGCAGCGTGTAAAGCCCCTTTAGGGGATGTACACTTTTGACTTTGCATAAAGTAATAAAAATGCATTAAAATATTCTCTCTCTCTCATTGTGGAATTTGGCAAAAATAAATATTTTTGGTAATCATAATTGACTTAAAGGTGTATTCTGATTTAAAGTCAAATAGTAAGGAAAATATGCATATGTGTGTTTTTGATAGTGTATGTAAACTTCTGTATTCAACTGTACAAGGGGCTGCTGATAAGTCTTTGGCTTTACCAAAAAGAAACAAGATAGGATGATGAAACTTTACATTCATTAACTTTACATTTATTCCACATACTCTCCACTGATGTCAACACACTTCTTACATTAGTATTCCAAGTTCTGTTAGCCTAGCATGAAGAAGGATTTCGGTTGTGCCTCAAACTAGGCATCTGTCGGAGCTATGGCATCAGAAATTATGTGAAATTTGCTACCCTTGAGGTGTTTCTTCAGGTTTGGAAACAGATGACAGTGGGAAGGAATTAGAGCTGGTGAATAAGGTGAGTGGTCAACCAGCTTGAAGCCCAGCACTGCCAGTTTTTACATGGTCGCTTGTGCAGTGTGAGCAGAGGCATTGTCTTGCAAGAACAAGATTCCTTTGGACAGCTTGCCGTGCCTTTTGGCCTTCAGAGCTGCCTTCAATTGGTCCAAAAGTTCAATGTAATATCTTGCATTGATGGTGGAACCCTTTTGAAGGTAGTCCACTAGCAGCATACTCTCCTTATCCCAGAACACAGATGCCATCACCTTAGTGACTGATTTTTTTACCCTGAACGTCTTTGGATGAGGAGAACCACTGTGCCATCACTCGTTTGACTGCTCCTTGTTTTCAGGATTATGCAAATAAATTTAGGTCTCATCCATAGTGACCAGTCGATCCAGGAAGTTCTTATCAGTCCGGAAATGCTGACAAATGGAATGGGAAGTTTTTACTTGCATGCTTCTCTGATCTGTTGCAAACATTTTGGGATTCTTTTTGCAGATAGCTTCCTCATGTCCAAGTGTTCATGGATAATGACACAAACACGTTCACGGGAAATCCCCATGATGTCTGCTATTGCTTAGCAGAATTTCGACGATTCTTCAGTGTGAGGTTGTGCACAGCATCGACAATCTCCGGAACAAGAACCTCTCTCAGTTGACCAGGACATTCCTCATCATTGGTGCTGAAGTGGCCTATTTTAAATTTGGCAACCCAGTTCTTCACTGTGGAATATGAAGGGCATTGATCCCCTAATGTCTGCAAAATATCATCATGAATATCCTTTGTGGACTATTCTTGCAGAAACAAAAATGTTATCACTCCTCTGCTTTAAGTTGCTGTGAATATCGCATTAAGGGCACTTTACACACAGCAATATCGCTATCAATATTGCTAGCAAGCGTACCCGCCCCCATCAGTTGTGCGTCACGGGCAAATCGCTGCCCGTGGTGCACAACATCACTTACACCCGTCACACATACTTACCTGTCTAGCAACGTCGCTGTGGCTGGCGAACCGCCTCTTTTCTAAGGGGGCGGTTCATGCGGCGTCACAGCGACGTCACTAAGCGGCCGCCCAATAGAAGCAGAGGGGCAGAGATGAGCGGGACGAACATCGCACCCACCTCCTTCATTCCTCATTGCGGGCGGCCACAGGTAAGGTGATGTTCCTCGTTCCTGTGGTGTCACACGTAGCGATGTGTGCGGCCGCAGGAACGACGAACAACCTGCGTCCTGCAACAGCAACGATAATCAGGAAAGGAACGACGTGTCAACGATCAACGATTAGGTAAGTAATTTTGATCGTTAACGGTCGTTCGTGTGTTTCACACGCAACAACGTCGCTAACGAGGCCGGATGTGCGTCACGAATTCCGTGACCCCAACGACATCTCGTTAGCGATGTCGTTGCGTGTAAAGCAGCCTTAAGACTCCACCATTTTGCTTTCCCACATGCATAGAACACTGTTGCCATAAGCAACGAACACAAAATTTTGAAAACATATATTAGACACATAAGACTTTCATATGATGTAACATTTGTTACCATAGAAACAAAAAAGGTCACAAAGCCAAAGACTTATCAGCAACCCCTCTTATATCCAGTCAGCAACTTTTATATTATATATATATATATATATACAGCCAACAGCCTGTATATTACATATATATGCAGCCCGCAACCTCTTTATTCTATATATACACTGTCAGAAGCCTCTGTACTATATATTTACAGCCAGCAAAAACAAAATCTAATGGCAATGTACAGTCATATGAAAAAGTTTGGGCACCCCTATTAATGTTAATCTTTTTTCTTTATAACAATTTGGGTTTTTGCAACAGCTATTTCAGTTTCATATATCTAATAATTGATGGACGGAGTAATATTTCTGGATTGGAATGAGGTTTATTGTACTAACAGAAAATGTGCAATCCGCATTTTAACAAAATTTGACTGGTGCAAAAGTATGGGCACCTCAACATAAAAGTGACATTAATATTTTGTAGATCCTCCTTTTGCAAAAATAACAGCCTCTACTCGCTTCCTGTAGCTTTTAATGAGTTCCTGGATCCTGGATGAAGGTATATTTGTCCATTCCTGCTTACAAAACAATTCCAGTTCAGTTAAGTTTGATGGTCGCCGAGCATGGACAGCACGCTTCAAATCATCCCACAGATGTTCAATGATATTCAGGTCTGGGGACTGGGATGGCCATTCCAGAACATGTAATTGTTTCTCTGCATGAATGCCTGAGTAGATTTGGAGCGGTGTTTTGGATCATTGTCTTGCTGAAATATCCATCCCCTGCGTAACTTCAACTTTGTCACTGATTCTTGCACATTATTTTCAAGAATCTGCTGATACTGAGTTGAATCCATGCAACCCTCAACTTTAACAAGATTCCCGGTGCCGGCATTGGCCACACAGGCCCAAAGCATGATGGAACTTCCATCAAATTTTACTGTGGGTAGCAAGTGCTTTTCTTGGAATGCCGTGGTTTTTTGCCTCCATGCATAACGCCTTTTTGTATGACCAAACAACTCAATCTTTGTTTCATCAGTCCACAGGACCTTCTTCCAAAATGTAACTGGCTTGTCTAAATGTACTTTTGCATACCTCAGGCGACTCTGTTTGTGGCGTGCTTGCAGAAACGGATTCTTTCG